>NC_141925.1:22039579-22646037 GCF_057802395.1 Ceratotherium simum simum
GAAGCTGCAGCAGGAATTTCATCACTATTAGCAAGCTTTTATTTCTTAAGCTGACTGATGAGTATGTCAGTTTTCGTGATATTTTTCTTTATATTTCTTTGAATGTCTAAAATATATCATCATCAACTAATTTTAAAAAGAGAGGCTTTCCTAAAATATGTCTCTTAGTCTCCAGGGCAGCTTCCCTTCCCTTCCCTATGTTTGAACAGGAAAACTCACAACTACCTGCTAAACATCCCTGACCAGAGGAATCACTGGGCAAACGTTGCCATGGCGTATGAGCCAGTTCATTTCTGTGTGTGAACCGGAGGGTAGCTGATCTATTTTCTCTGGTTTCATGTTCGTAGACTCTATATATCTCAAAGTATTGTCTCACACATTTCATCCTGAAAATAACTCTGTGAGTGAATGTGGATATTATTATTCCCCAATTGACAGATGATGAAAAAAGTCAAGTTAGCTCACATTTATTGAGCAGATGCCACATGCCAAATCCTGAGAGAAGTACTTTACACACGTGTTCTCATGGAGCCATCACATGATCCCATTTGACAGATGAGGAGACTGAGGTGTAGAGAGGTTAAAGGAACCTGCTCATATCCAGTAAGTGCAGAGTCAGAAGTCAAAATCAGGGCCGGCCCCGTGGCTTGCCAGTTAAGTGCACGCGCTCTGCTGCTGGCGGCCCGGGTTCGGATCCCGGGCACGCACCGATGCACCACTTCCCCGGCCATGCTGAGGCCGCGTCCCACATACAGCAACTAGAAGGATGTGCAGCTGTGACATACAACTATCTACTGGGGCTTTGGGGGAAAAAAAAAATAAATAAAATTATAAAAAAAAAAAGTCAAAATCAGATCTACATGAAGACAAAGACCTTGCTTTAATGACTGTTCTATGCTATCTCTAAAAAAAAAGTGTGATTCCATAACTTGCCTAAGGCTGATTGGGTTTAGAAATAGCTCTGCATAATCTTTCTTATGCCAAAGGGTGATCCATTCTGTTTTTCTTTGTTTTTGCTTTAACCTTCCATGTAAGTCAGGCTTCCTGACTGCAAGTAACTGAAATTGATACTGGCTCATTTAAGCAGAAGAGAACTTAGTGGGAAAATGTCAAGGGGACCAAGAAGTGGAGAGGAAGACTAGAACAAATGGAAATGGACAGAAGGGTATTCTGGAGGGCTGGGCAGCAGAAACCACAGCCATGTCCAGACCAGGAAGAAGGAAAAGCTAGTCTCTTCTCTGCTGGGAGATAGTCATCCTGAATTACTCTTCTCCCAAGCCTAAAAAATGGGAGAAAATAATTTCCTCTCTCTCCCCCACCCCCACCCACCTAAAAAAATCAGCATGTTTTTAAGAAGGGCTAGATAGATGCTGGAGAAGCAGTCAGTGTGGCAGACACGTGACAGAAAGTTCACGTCGCAGAGCAGGCAGTCACATTAAACAAGGAAAGAAAGAGAGAAATACATCTTTGTTGCCTGGCATTCCCCAATGGGTAATTAAAATGACGCCACTGCTGTGGCGTCATTACTACGTTCAAAAGTGTTTTAATTTGTATTTAGCCAGAGGCTTTGTGGCAACAGGAACATTTTTATAAATTTAACAAATGATTATAAATAAATAAAGTCTCCACTTCTGCTATTTGGGGGAACGTTTCCTTCAGGTAACACATTTATAAATCCACCTATTTGACCATATGAAGCTAAAATAACAGTAGAGCTTGAACTGGTTGCTTAAGGGACAGTTGAAATGGTGTATTTGTCAGCATAGAAATGAAAAACAATATCATGCAGGGAGGTAATCGAGTCCCAGAGGCACCATGGACTATAAATGCTAAATTACAATAGACCTAGAATATAACCTTGCATAATTCTTGAATAAAGGATATGAGGAACAGAAAACCCAAGATAGCAAGAATTCAGGTTAAAGGAAGCCCACACAATTGCTAGTTAAGGTGACTTCGAGACTAGTGATACGGTCTCTAGGTGCCCCTAAAAATGTATTTGACAGCCATTCTTCATCAGTAATACTGGATATAATAACAATGAGAGCATTTAAGGAAGAGTTGTTATGTGGTTATGTGCTCATGTTCCTTCTCAGGTCAGTATGAGTTGATGGTCAATCATGGTTGGTTTTCCAATCTTTAGTTCATGGGTGACTTCAAATGGAGCTTAGGAGATAGCAGATTTCCTTGTTGACTGTAAGAGCTGACCTTATCTTGGTGACTAGGGCCAGCTAAGATATTTCCACTGCAGAATATAGTTGGGTCAAAAACTTCCCTGGGCGCCATCCAGCTCATTCATGTTCAGATAAGACACATGTGGACCCTGGATATGAAATATGCCCACATCCCGCTTTCCTTTCATTCTGAATAACCAAGACCCTAGGTAGGCGAACTGGGGTTCTGTATGCCCTCAGGAGGGAATAGTTTCTCAACAAGAAATACGTGAAAAAAAATTATGGGGCCTACTTTCCAGACATTTTCTAGGAATTGTTAAGAAATGATGGAATCTTGTTCTTAAAAAAACTGGGGTAGGGACAGCAGAGGAAGGGAGAGCTTATCTCTTGTCAAAGATGCTGAAGTTATAAAAGAACAAATGTCTTTATGGTAGGGGAGGGCTCAGTGCCTACCTCCATCTATCTGAAGGGGCATGTGAGTATTCCAACCAGGACGGCCCATTGCATGGTGTAGGATTCCTTCTATGTGACAGCATCGTTGAAGAAATACGTGTAAATCATATTTTCAATGCAATAGTAGATCTCACTCTTTAAAGGAGTCCTGTTATAAATTAAATACTTCTCCTGGAACTTAAATCACCGCTTTTATGGAAGAGAAGCAGCATAGCATGATGGTGAAGAGCAGGGATGCTGGAGCCAGCTGCCTGGGTTAGAATCCCATCTCTGCATCCCATCCCTACCTGGGTAAGTGTGCTTTGGTTTCCCAGAGGCAAAGTGGGAATGCTAATGGAGGTATAAGTTTGTATAGTGTATTGTAAGTATTCAGTGGATATCAGATACTACGACTATTACTTAACTGCATCAAGTTTGCTAAAAGTTGTCTTAGCTTTACTGGAAGTATGTTGCAGGCTTCTTATCTTATACAGTCTTCCCAGAAGTACTCATCTGACCTGATCATTTTCTTTATTGCTCTCTCTCTTTCCTTCAGCAGTTACCGTGTACCTGCCATTTGTCAGACACAGGTAGCTGGTTGTTAACAAAAGGAAAAGATAATAGTTTCAGCTCTCAGGGAACTCACAGTCTAATGGCAGAAAACCAATGAGTAAGTGATTGTGACTCATGTTTGCAGTTCCTTCTTCCATCTCTCTGTTTACTGGTAAAATTTCCTCAGCATGCCATGTGCTCCAGAATCTGGATAATCATCCAGTGTCCTCAGTTGGCTGTTGACAAGCTGTGGTGCCCTATTTGCTCATGCTCCTTCTTTAGAACACCGGTACTGTCTATGTCTTTTCCTAGACTCTCCCACTCTTGAGCACTATACTGGGTTTACGTCTTTCTAGAGAAGCTGGAATAGATCCAACCCACTGAGATGACCCTTGATCATAAATCACTGGATATCTTCAAAATAAAGCCAGTGCTCAGCCAAGAAAATAAGCCCTTTTGGAGTTACTTTTTTCACTAATCCCAATGAGAAATTAAGGATCCCTTGAGGGGTGGGAGGTTCCACCAGAGAATTCTCTTTTGTGATTTGCCATCCCTACCACTAGGTGTCACTGTTCTACATAAATAAAATGGAACCAAATTGGCCTTGGCACTATGAAATTTGGCCTTGGGTTAAGCGGGTCTGGCAGGTTTCGGTACCTCCTCGTTTTGAAGTTGTCAAGAAACCATCACTGCCGCCTAAAGACTGGTTACAGTACAGGAACCAGCCCTGCATAAAAAGTCTTTGAAGTTAAAGTATCTGACACATGTAAATCCAATATTCTGTAGATATCCTCTTTGGTCTCGATCCTTTTAAAATAGGTCTTTAAAGATTAACTTCTTGGAATAAACATAACGTATTTATGGAATGCATTATTTATGTATCTGTTTGGGAAGAATTGTCTGGTTGCATCAAGACATATAGAAAACAAAGGAAATCTCACAAAAGAAAACTATTTGCGCTTCTCCCAGTGACCTTCCTCTCTTTGAGAGACAGAGGGAACCATAAACTCACACTGAGATAAAAAATGACATTATCCACTTGATACTCCCTTCTCCCATTTAAAATGAAATTTTCCAGAATTTTCTACCTTTAGGACAATAAGTTTCTCAGCCATTATGAGGGGTTATCAACAAAATAAAAACACTCCCCACCCACCCACCCCCACATACACAAATGCACAGAATTATTATTAAATCAATGATCTCCGATACACAGGAGACCCCTCCTTGAGTTATTGGCATGGTCTTTTTTTTTTTTTTTTTCTGACAAGAGGGTATTGTGTTATAGCCCAGTATTTATTAAAATACAGGGGCCTCTTAAACAACAGTAGTGGTCAGTGAACTGTCGCTCTTCCCTTTGGTCTATGACAAGTTGGTGGAGTGAGGATCTATAACATTAACCATAAGAGGCCCTAGACAGGCTTTTCTTCCCTTGTCATGTCCTTCTTGGAAGAACATCTAATTTTATTGGCAAAGTAATGATCACAAAAGCCAGTCAGCACTTTGAGCTATGTGGCATTGGGCTTATGGGCTCAATTTTAAGGCAGGTCTAGTGCTTGTTGAGAAAAAAGGCAAACACTACTGGTTAAAAGGAGGAAAGTGTAGGCAGAGAAGAAACCAAATTGCAATATTTTCATTATGAAATACTTGTTTCATAAGACATTAGTTAAGTCCAGAATGATATGGTTGAGTTATACCACCCATGGCATGTTGATCAACAGAAACCAGAAGGTTCTTTTTGGTTGGTCTGTTCTTACAATAGCATAAGGCATCTTGATCATCTGCACATCCCTTTCATCCTTAAAAGTCACATGAGCATGATGGAGTGTGAGGGAGACGGCTCAGATAAGGTTCCTGTCCAGAATTCCTTAAATCTCTTCCCTAAATAAATAAATGTCCTAAAAAATGTTTCTGGGAAGGCCTATGTTGGAAATAGTGGACAGAGAGCTTTGGTTATTGCAGTAGAAATTTGAGATTGGTCTAGGATTCCTCTGAGCCACTTTGACAAGCAATCTACTACAATCCAGATGTTTCCCCACAGAGTATGGATCTGTGAAGTCAGTATGGTATCTTGACTGTTCCACTAGAGAGTGTTTTGATAGGTTATATTAAATAAAACTTTTGTGTTTTATTTTACTCCCAATATCAAATAAATTGTTGGTCATCATGTAACTTGTAGCCTAGCCAGTGCCTCCATGTAAATAGTTCTTAGATGCTATCACATTAATGATAAAGATAATGTAATGTCAGCTTCCTGGAATAGAAGAGTGATTTTTTTTTCCATAAAGGGCATTTTTAAATGGATCATTAACTCATTTTATGAGCACCTTAATGTTTTGAGCACTGTGAGGAGATAATCTATCAACCCACTGGGGCCAAAATTGATTCAGAAAAGAATTTCATCACCTACGGAATATCCTCTCATAAGGTATTACACATGCTAATAGCCTGGATCAAATAAACAATGCAGAGTTTTTATTGTTGCAGGCAGCACCATTTAATTATTACACATAGATGTTCATCCTGTGGTGCTAAACCCAATCCACAGGCCATCATCCATGGTCAGGTAGGCTTTTTGTCTAAGACAGAAGAGTCTCATAGTTGGCCAAATGAAATCCAGTATTTAATTCTTCTAACATTTTATTCCTTCATATTTAATTCAAAACCAGGGTCAATCCCATGTAGCATCTTGTATCATTAGATTAACCTTCCCAAGTGGATCTAAATTGTCTTCTAGTCTATGAGTTTCCAATGAAGGTGGCATAATGCAAATTAGGACCTACATCAGTGGAAAGTATGCAGAATATTCATTCAATATGTTTCTCTCATTCTTATAGCTTAAAGTATAGTCTTAAACCCAGAGCTATAATGAAGAGGGTAGGATTATCCATAGCTAAGAGTTCTAAACACATTCTGATAGAGGCTTATAATCAGTACAAATTGCAATGGCCATAGAAGGAGTTGTTCTGCAGATGGCTTTATTCTTGAGTACTCAGTACCATCTGGCACTTTGCGGCTGAGCCCAGCTCCACCACTATGAGAAACCATATTTGCGATGGCTTGGCATAAATACGGAAGTCAATGGCTCCTTGACATTTTGGACCCTTCATCATATGGCAAGTCCAGCTGCAGAGCATGCCCTTTTCCAGTGGGCAGGAAAGTGGCTCAGATGAGGTTGCTTTTTGCTGAAGAAAAGGTCACCTCAAGGAGACTTGAAGCTTTGGCTTAAGTTTGGGGATTCCATATGGCACTATGAACCACTTCTTTTAGGTTGAGTGAAATACTTGCAGTATTGATGTAGGAATCAAACACTTTCATTCTAAAATATGTGAGTTTATGTTAAAATAAATTTAGATAATTGATATACTGAAACAATGTAGGCTTTTTCCTATCTGCTCGTAAAATACTTCATGCAGACTTCGATTATTGTATGTATCACCCTGTACTGTGGTTTTTCTTTTCCTCTCTCCCTCCATAAACTGTGACATTTTGAACGCAGAAATTATGTCTTTCTCATCTTTTTATTCCCAGAATCTAGGACCTGGACTGGCACATTTTAGATACCCGCTAAATTAATTGAATTAGCCCCGAAAACTTTCTTTGTGTTTGTTCTTTATTAATCCCATTATGAGGAAGTTGTTGAAATATGGTTTTGCCACCAGAATCCTAGAAATGAGGATCTTCAGGGACCAGCAACTATTTTGAACTCAAGGTTTAGTGCCCGTTTATAGGTACCTGATCGTTTAGGCGCTCTATCAGTATTTCCTGAGAGAATAAGTGATTGTGTCAATGTGTTGGCTCCACTGTTTACTAGCTGTGTGATCTTGAACAAGTTATTTTGACTCTCTAAAACCTTAGTTTCTTCATCTGTAAAATGGGACTAATAATAGTATCTACTTCTGAGGTAGTAGATTTCATGAAATTAAGCATTTAAAGGGATGTGCAAGATGAGCAATAAATATAAGCAATTTACTAAGATTTGACAAGAAGCATGGATGCCTTCCTGCACTTCCACAGCATAACTTCCATTCATTCCTCCTATAGAGCCATTATCTTCTTGGAAAATGAATGATTGTTCTGGTTATCTATTGCTACATGTGAAAATTACCCCAAAATTTAGTGCATTAGAACAACAATTTATTAGTCTTTCTCACAGTACTGTGGATTAATTTGGCTCAGCTGGGCAGTTCTCATTTGTGCTCTCTGAAGGAGTTCCAGTAAAATAGTAGCTTCTGAGGGCTTGTCTGGGGTCACTCACTCTGCTGGCAGTTGATACTGGCTGTCAGCTCGGAGCTGTCCACTGGAGCTCTTGTACATGGCCTCTCCATATGACTTGGGATGTTCATGGTGGTCTCAAGGAAGTTACACTTTTACAGGGCAGCTAACTTCCAAGAGGGAGCAATCCTAAGAGCGAGCATTCTAAAAGATCTGGCGGAAGCTGCAAGGCTTCTGTGACCTAGCCTTAGGCTTACATCACTTGCACAGTATTCTATTGGCCAAAACTAAATCCTAGGGCCAGCCCAGATTTGAGAGGAGGGAGCTATATCAGGGTGTGAATACTGGAAGGCATGGTTCACTGAGGGATGTAGGGTAGAAGGCTATTTTAAGAGATGAGCTACCAAAGTGACCTTGGCTCCTCTGGCAAAGAATCTGGAAATAAACATGATGGGAGATTTGTCTAATGCTCACCTACGTTTAACAACTGTAATCAACTTCAATCCTTCAATCATGGCTATTAATGAGTCCTGTTACATATATGGCAACAGCCTGCGGCATCGCATGCAGGATTCTCTGATTATCATGCAAGTCTTGGACTGCATTATCATCTGAAGAATCAGAATTGCTTGATGCCAGGTGATCTGCTATGACACTGCTTAAACTTCATTCTAATGGGTTTTGGATAGCTTCTCCTATCAAGTTGGCCCAGCCCCCTAAAGTTCGGATCCTGGATTCTTCAAACAGACAGTATTTTGCTCCAGTTTAAGCTTTATGTTGGTATTCCTGAGCTCATCTGCAGATCAGTTAAAGTAGTAATTTCCAACTGCTGAAATCAGACCCCATCCCCACCCTGGTTCATCATTATTCTCCCTAGATGTATCCATTTTCAACACCTTGGTGTTCATCCTCCAAGACTGTTCTCTATGCTTTTGCAAAGATATACAGTCATGCGTCGCTTACCAATGGGGCACGTTCTTAGAAATGCGTCATTAGGTGATTTTGTCGTTGTGCGAACATCACGGAGTATACTTACACAGAACTATGATGGCATAGCCAACTACACACCTAGGCTATATGGTACTAATCTTATGAGACCACCGTTGTATATGTGGTTCCTTGTTGACCAAAATGTCGTTATGGGTGAATGACTGTATTTATAGTTTTGTTGCTTATTAAATAAAGTTGGGATCATTCATTCAACTAGACATTCATGTTTTTATTCATTCAGAAATTATTTACTGAGTACCAGTATGTCTGAAATTTTATTTTATTTTAAAACAACCTATCTTGGCCATTCTTCTACATCAGTCCATATAGTTGCCCTCATTCGTTTTAATTGCTGCATGAGATTATTCATTTAGCTTTCCTTTAATGATGCTCGTGTAGTATTTCCACTTTTGTGATATTACAAACAATCCAACAGTGATCCTCCTTGAATGTGTATTGTTGGGCGCACACACAACATTTTTTCCTGTAAGATAGAGTCCAAGAAGTAGAAATGCTGAGTCAAAGCGAAGGCCCATTTAAAATTTTGATTAAGTGATACTGAAAAATTAACTTTCAAAATGGCTGTGCCAAGGAGTAGCATGAGATAAAGATAGTGATTCTCTGCACTCTGGCAACATTGATATTGTATTTCTCTCTCTCTTTGTAATTTTTGCCAATCTGAAGGCTGAAGAATGCTATCTCACTGTTTAATTTGTCCTTTCTTACAAGTTTATTCTCATAAGTTTAATGCACATTTGTTTATTTGTTTCTCTTTTCCTCTAAATTACCTGTTCTGACCTTTTCCTGTTTTTCTGTTGGTTTTTTTGCCTTTATCTCAGTGACTCCTATTGTGCCCCTTTTATATTACTGATAGTATTTGGAAGTGTCCCATGCAAGGAACAGGGAACCTGATTAACAATGATTTTAACAAATAAGGGTTTGTTTTTCTTACACAATGAGAAGCCTAGAAGTATGAGGCTGTTGGCATTTGCTCTGTGGCTCAGTCCTGTCAGCACTGGAGTCTCTGTAACTCTCTTGGCTTTTTCCTCCTGATCACAAAATAGTAGTGCTCTTGGCATTTGCCCTTTTTATCAGAAAGCTACAGCTTTCTCGGAATCTACAAGGAAGTTTGTAATGTCTAGAATGGAGACAGGAATGTCCAAAGAAATTGATGAGGAATTTTGGGTTAACTAACCTACAGTGCCAGCCACTTTTGTATTAACACCTTGTGTTAACTTGCCACTTAAGTTGTCTTTTTCCCCCCGTTTGTCATCAGTATCTTAATTCAGTTTATAGTATCTTTCAGCTCATGGGAATTTACATTTTGAATGTAGTAAATTCTGTTATTACATTTGTTTATGATTTTAGTTTTCATTCTTTCCCTTCTGAAAATGTTTTTGCTCTTTTCTAACATATTGATAATTTTGATCTTGATGTTTCTTTTTAAAATCAATCTGGAATTTAATTTCATTGATGTTCTAATGTAGGAAAATATTTTTCATCCCCTCTGGCCCAGGAAAATGGATAGTTTTTTTTTTTTTTTAACAGGTAGGAAGTTTATTTTTCTTATGTAAAAAAAGTCTAGATTATAGTTAGAGGAAGTTTTTTTCCTGCTTTATTGAAGTATAACTAACAAATAAAAATTGTATATATTTAAGGTGTACAATTTGATGCTTTGATGTACGTGTTGTTGTGAAGTAATCACCACAATCAAACTAATTAACATATCCGTCACCTCACAGCCTCACATAGTTATCATTTTCTTTCTTTTTTCTTTTTTTGTGTTGAGAACCCTTAACATCTTCTCTCTTAGCAGATTTCAAGTATACAATACAGTATTGTTAACTGGTCACGTTGCTATACATTAGATCTCCAGATCTTAATCTCTTGCATGATTGAAACTTTGTACCCCTTGACTAACATCTCCCATTTTCTTCTCCCCTGGTCCATGTAATTGAGATCATACAGTCTTTGTCTTTCTGTGTCTGGCTTATTTCAGTTAGCATAATGTCCTCTGGTTCATCCATGCTGTTGCAAATGGCAGAATTTCATTCTTTTTTAAGACTGAATAATATTTATATATACCACACTTTCTTTATCTATTCATCCCTCAATGGACATTTAGATTGTTTCTATGTCTTGGCTATTGTGAATAACACTGCAGTGGACATGGGAGTGCAGATATCTCTTTGGGATACTGATTTCATTTCCTTTGGATATATATCCAGAAGTGAGATTGCCGGATCATATGGTAGTTCTATTTTTTAATTTTTTGAGGAATCTCTATACTATTTTCCATAATGCTGTATCAGTTTACTCACCAACAATGCACAAGGGTTCTTTTTCTCCGCGTCCTCACCAGCACTTGTTATCTTCTGTCTATTTGATAATAGCCCTCCTAGTAGGTGTGAGGTGTTATCTCATTGTGGTTTTGATTTGCATTTCGCTGATGGTTAGTGATATTGAGCACCTTTCACATAGCTGTTGGCCATTTGTATGTCTTCTTTTGAGAAATGTCTATTCAGATCGTTTGTCCATTTTTTAAATAGGTTATTAGTTTTTTCTGCTATTGAGTTGTATGAATTCCTTATATATTTTGGATACTAACCTTTTATCAGATATATAGTTTGCAAATATTTTTTCCCATTTGATAGGTTGCCATTTCACTCTGTTGATTGTTTCCTTTGCTGTGCAGACGCTTTTTAGTTTGATGCCGTCTCATTTGTCTATTTTTGCTTTTCTTGCCTGTGCTTTTGGTGTCATATCAAAAAATCATTGCCCCAACCAATGTCAAGGCAATTTTTTCTTATGTTTTCTTCTGGTACTTTTATAGTTTCAAGTCTTACCTCTGAGTCTTTAATCCAGTTTGAGTTGATCTTTGTATATGGTGTAAGATAAGGGTCCAGATTCCTTCTTCTGCAATGGATGTCCAGTTCTCCCAAAATCATTTATTGAAGATACTATTCTTTCCCTATTGTGTGTTCTTGGTATCCTTGTCAGAGATCACTTGACAGTGGATGTGTGGCTTTATTTCTGGGGTCTCGATTCTGGTCCCTTGGTCTATATGTCTGTTTTTATGCCAGTACTATACTATTTTGATTGTTGTAGCTTTGTAGTATATTTTGAAATCGGAAAATGTGTTGCCTCCAGCTGTGTTCTTGCTCAAGATTGCTTTGGCTATTCGGGGTTTTTGTGGGTTCATATGAATGATTGCATTGAATCTGTAGATCACTTTAGATAGTATGGACATTTTAACAAAATTAATTCTTCCAGTGCGTGAGCAGGGGATGTCTTTTCATTTACCTGTGTCTTTAATTTCCTCTATCAATGTTCTAAAACTTTCAGTGTACAAATGTTTCACCTCTTTGGTTAAGTTTATTCCTATTTTATTTATTTTGTTGCTACGTGAATAGAATTTTTTCTTACTTTCTTTTATTTGTTGTTTTATAATGTGTTTTCTCCCCTAGCTTTATTGAGGTATAATTTGCATATAACATTGTGTAAGTTTAGGGTGTACAATGTGATGATTTGACACATGTATATATTGCAAAATCTTTATCACAATAAGGTTAGATAACATATCCTTCGCCTCACATAATGACTATTTGTGTTGTTGTTATTGTAAGACCATTTAAGATCTACTCTCTTAGCAATTTTCAAGTATACAACATGGCATTATTGACTATAGTCACCGTGCTGTGCATTAGATCCCCGGAACTTACTCCTCTTGTAACTGGAAGTTTGGACTCTTTCGCCAATATCTCCTTATTTCCTCTACCACCCAGCCACTGGCAACCACCAATCTACTCCCTGTTTTTATGAATTTGCCTTTTTTATTTTGTAATATAGTTTGAAATCAGGAAGTGTGATGCCTCCAGCTTTGTTCTTTCTCAAGATTGCTTTGGCTATTCAGGGTCTTTTGTGGTTCGTTATGAATTTTTAGGATTGTTTTTTCTATTTCTGTGATAAATGCCATTGGAATTTTGATAGGGATTGCACTGAATCTATAGATGGGATTTAGATAGTATGGGCATTTTAACAATATTAACTCTTCATTTTGTGAACATGGGATTTCTTTCCATTTCTTTATGTGTCTTCAGTTTCTTTCATCAATGTCTTATAGTTTCAGTGTATAGATCTTTTACTTCCTTGGTTAAATTTATTCCTAAGTATTTTGCTGTTTTTGATGCTATTGCAAGTGGGATTATTTTCTTTTTCTCTTTTTCAGATAGTTCACTGTTAGTGTATAGAAATGCAACTACTTTTGTATGTTGATTTTGTATCCTGTAACTTTACTGAATTTGTTTATTAGTTCTAACAGTTTTTTTGGTGGAGTCTTTAGGATTTTCTGTATATGATATCATACCATCTGCAAACAGAGATAATTTTACTTCTTCCTTGCTAATTTGGATGCCTTTTCTTTCTTTTTCTTACCTAATTGCTCTGTCCAGGACTTCCAGTGCTATGTTGAATAGGAGTGGTGAGAGTGGACACCCTTGTCTTGTTCCTAATCTTAGAGGGAAAGCTGTCAACCTTTCACCATTGAGTATAATGTTAGCTGTGGGCTTGTCATATGTGGCCTTTATCATGTTGAGGTATGTTCCTTCTATATCCACTTTGTTGAGAGTTTTTATTATGAAAGATGTTGAATTTTATCAAATGCTTTTTCTGCCTCTATGATAGTCTATGAGACTATCATATAATTTTTATCTTTCATTTTACTAATGTGGTGTATCGCATTTATTGATTTGTGGATGTTGAACCATCCTTGCATCTCCCAGGGATAAATCTCACTTGATCATGGTGTATGATCCTTTTAACGTGTTGTCGAATTTGGTTTGCTAGTATTTTGTTGAGAATTTTTGCATTTATGTTCTTCATAGATGTTGGCCTGTTATTTTCTTTTCTTGTGATATCTTTGGCTTTGAGTTCACTGTTTTTTCTTCACTTTTTTCTTCAACAAGTCTGCTGTTGAAGCTATCTATTGCATTTTTAATTTAAATTCATTGTATTCTTCAGCTCCAGAATTTCTATTTGGTTCTTTATCGTGACTTCTATTGCTTTGTTGAACTTCTTGTATTGTTTTCCTGATTTTGTTGAGTTGTCTGTGTTCTCTTGTAGCTTGCTGAGCATCTTTAAAACAATTATTCTGACTTCTTTGTCAGGCAGATTATAGATCTCCATTTCTTTGGGATCAGTTACTGGAAATATATGTCTTCTTTTGGTGGTGGTATGTTCCCTGATTTTTCATGTACCTTGTAGCTTTTCCTCAGTGTCTGTGCATTTGAATGAGTAGTCACTTCCTTCTGACTTTAGATGGAGAAAGACCTTCACCTACAGACAGGGGCATGGGCACTGACTGGGTAGGATGTGCTGTTGTGCTGGTTCTGGTGGCACAGCTCCGACTCTGGGGTGTGCAGCGGCAGCCCCCTCTGGCTCTGGCTCCAGGAGAGGGCAGCAGCATGGACTCCAGGCAGCTCCATTAACTGGGGTCAGTGTTGTTGTTGGCCAAGCCTGCAGGGGTCCTCAGCAATGAAGGCTGCAGGCATCTGCAGTGGCAACAAGGGCTGCTAAAATCCTCAGTGGCGAAGGCTGCTGGAGTCTTCCTGCTCTCCTTTCCTTACATGGGGAGGAAGTTATGGCCAAGGGGATCCTTCTTGGCCTGAGCTGTGCTAGCTTAGGGGATGAGATGATGCAAGTAAAATGCTTTCTATACTTTTCTCTATGGCCATCTCAGCTTTTGTGCTCCACTGGGCTGCCATGGGTTCTTAATTGTAATCCAGAGCTTTTTCAGAGCTATTTTTGTTAATGGGTGGTTGTTACATCATTGTTTTTGTTGGGTGACCTCTTAGTCCACCATCTTGCTAAAGTCCCTTTTGGATAATGAATTTTCTCAATATCATAATCAAACTTTCCATCTGTTTCAGTATTGTCTATTCTATTCAACTCATTCATCTCTCTACCAAAACCATATTCTTTTAATTACTAGAGCTTGTTTGTTTATGCTAATGCTGATGTCCAGGGCGGCAAATACCTTTGCCTCTTTCTCTCTCCTCCTAACACCGTTTTCTTTGGTGTATTCTCTCATGTTTTCTTCTCCAGATAAATTTTATAAGCAGTTATTAAGTTTCATTCAAACATCACATTGGAATTTGTCATGGCATTACATTGAAATAATAGATTAATCAACAAAACAAGTAAAAGAAATAAAATAAAAGATTGATACTTAATCTTTTAAGTATTTTTTAATGTACTTCAGTAAAAGTGTGTAATTTTCCTTATAACTTGTGCCTTTTTTGTGTGCTTATAACTAGCTGTTTCATACTAACAGGTATCATTATGATTAGGTGCATTTCCCATTGTAAATTCTTATTGGTGTTGAGGAGAGCACTGATTTTTGTTTGCAATTGACCACCTTCATAACGTTCTTGGTAATTAAAAAAATTTATGTCGATTTTAGTGGAGATTTTTTTTTTAGGTCAGGAATTAAACACATGCAAGTAATGACAATTTGTCGTTTTCTTTATCATTTTAACTCTTCTCAGTTTTTTTCTTTTTGATAGTGCAATATCTAAAATATCCTGAACAATTTTGAATAACAACAATGATGATAAACTTTTTAATTTAATCCTTTATTTTAATTGGCCTATAATGTTTCACTCCTAAGTGTGGTGTTTGCAATAGATTTCTGCTAGATACTTTTTTATCAGATGAAATCAAGTCTCCTACTTCTAGCTTACTGTGAATTTTCTTGGGAATTTAGATAAATATTTATTAAAATTATTTGTGTGTATTGAGTTGGTCATATAGGGTTTCTCCTTTATTTCATAAAGGTGGTTAATTTCAGAAATCCTAATTATGAACCATTATAGCATTTCTGAGAAAACTCTGCTTGGTCCTGTTGTATTATTGGTGTAGACACTGCTAGATGAAGACCATTGATCTTGGTTATAATTTTTGACATTCATATTTCTGTACTATTGGTTTGTTCTTTTGAGGGTCTTTGTTTCTGGTGAAGTACAGTTTTTTTTTTTTTTTATCACTTTTACGTTTGTCTTTGAGAATGACTTGGAAAGCTTTCCATCTTTTGCAATGTTCTAAAGTAGTCACAATAAAGTACAGGTTATTTATTGTGAGAATGTTGGTAGAACTCATCTGTAAAACTATCTGGGTCTGGTGTTTGGAAGGGTTAGCTATTTTACTAACTTTTTATTTTTTTAAATTTCTCTTTGCTTTTTTAAAACCCTTCTTGAATTTACTTTGGTAAGTTAAAAATCCTTAATAATAACCTATTTAATTTAGATGTTCAGATTTATTGATATAAATTTATATATAGTATAAAGCTCCCTCACATTTGTAGTTCTGCACCCTTTATCATTCTTAAAATTGTTATTTGTGCTCTGTTCCTTGATCGGTCTTGCTAAGAGTTTGTTTATTTTATTGCTTTTTTTTACAGAGCTAGCTTTTAGTTTTATTGCTGCAGTCTCCTGTTTTTCTTTCATTTTCTATTTCATTTAGTCTTGCTTTATCTTTATTCATTTCTTCTTTTTACTTTCTTCAGCTTTTTTATTGTTGTTTTTGTTGTTCTTTTCCAGCTTCCTGAGTTGAACATTTAGTTCATTTATTTTCAATCTTCCTTGTTTTCTAATATAAGCATGTAAAGTTATAAATTTTCCTCAGAGTCCTGCTACATTCCATAATTTAGATATGCAGTGTTCTAGTTGTACACTGCTAAATGGGTTGTAATTTCAGTTCTGAATTTCTATTTAACCCAAGAGTTATTTAGAAGACAGTTTTAAATCTAAAAATTGGCCATTTTGTGATGTTGTTATTTATTTTCGTTTTTTGGCATCTAGTTGTTAATAATTTCTAAATTTACCACATTAATTCCTCTATGTACCTTTTAAAATTTTGGCTTTTTTTGAATTCGAGATTTTGTTTATGGCCTAATGTAAACAATGAAATTTATGGTAAATTTATTTTTAGTGGATGTATGTCCTCTAAAAAAATACATATAAGTGCAGACCTGTATATTTACATATGTATAAGCATACATATGAACATTCCTCTGTTTATTCAGACGTTAATTGTCATGATTGATAATCCTTTCTGTGTTTTTATTTTGATCTGTGAATATCCAAGCAGGAAATATGAAATTCTGAAATGATTTTAATGTATTTATTTTGAAGTTCTGTTTTTTGGTGCATAACCTTTCATGACTTTTATAGCTTCTTAATTGATCATCTTTTACTAATAAAATATCCTCCTCTGTCCCTTATAGTGTCTCTCACCTTTAATTCTACTTTTTTCTGATATTTTAATTACTAATTCCATTCTCTTTTTTTTCCCACATTTGACTGACATTTTGCCATTTTATTTTATTTTCAATCTTTTTGAGTTACTTTGTTCCGGGAGTATGTTTCATAATGAGTGTATAAATAATTTTTTTTTTTTTAACTTTCACTTGTAGCATCAAAATTTGAAAATTCTGTATGGGCTGAAAAGTCCCCACATGTTGACTGCCTTGACAAATTCTAGTCAGCCTTGGAGATAAAGTTCAAATATCGTCTCCTATGTGAAATCTTTCCAGGAATTCCTAGCCCTGAAAATAAGTGGGTCTCTGCTCTCTATTTCTAAGTCACTGTATCACATCTAAATTCTAGCTCTTAGCACTTTGTATTATAAGTATCTACCTAACTTACTTTCTCTAGGATTCATGAAAAAGAAAACTAAGTTCTTATTTCTGTGCTGCTTTAATCTTCCTGCTCCTATTACCTACCACCAAAATAATTACTATTGCTATTCTTGGTTCTGCAACGCCCTGCAGAGACCCTGGGGTCTCCTGAGTATTCAGAGGTTATGCGCGCTGCATGCAGAAGGATTTCAAAGTGAATAAAGAGAATGGTATTTCATATAGAGGCACAAAGGCAGGAAAGCACTGGCCCTGTTTAGGACTTTACTAGAAGGTCGTTGTGGCTAGAAACTATTTTCACTAAGGAAGGAGCAGGGGGTGGTGATAGGTGAGGATGAAAAAGAAATAAATTTTCATGTGTAAATATTCTTTTCCTGCAAGGTGAGACACTGAGTCTATTGGTCCACTACAAAATCTTTGGGACTCAACTTGGACCTTTTACCTAATAATTTCCCATTTCACTCCTAGAGTTTAACAGCTGGGCTCCTAAAGAGTAGAGCTTAACTTGGAGAAATCACTCAAGGAAAAATTTGCAAGAGAACTGAGACGTGGCCAGGATTGTGGCACTGACAGTTAATGCAGCACGTTCCTATTTTTCTACCCCATCTCTACTAACACTTGATTCTGTTGGTGTTTATATTATGTGCTTGCTTTTCCCCACGGATGCCTGGCAGGTTGGGCACCATGGTCAGTTTGTTTTACTTTGTGTTATTTGCTCACTGTCTCTGATTCCATGGAGGAGGGCAAGTTGCAAATGGCTGTCTTCATGGTTTCCTGTTGTTCCCGTCTCTATGAGCATTAATGCTTATGTGGTATTACAGTGGGCTGTTCGAGTAAAGAGTCTCCCATTTGCCCTCTGCCACAGAGAGCCAGCATCTGTTGTCTCTATTGCATGCCCAGTCCTGCCATCATGTGACTTACTCCTTCTTCCAGAATTATTGCCATCACTGCTCTCTTTTTAGCTGCTCTTAAGGCTGTCCACCCCCCACCCCCCAATCACATTCTAGTGGCCAGAGGTAGCTGAAACACAGTTTCCCCTGAAGGAAAGCTTTGGGGCATAGCTGATGGGACAGTTAGAGGACTTGGACAGACAATCTTTCTTGATTAAATAGAGGGGAGTGGGGTCTAATGGGAGAACTGTGGGGTATGGGCAGGTAGATCAGGAGTTAATGTGTTTGAAATACTCACACTAGACCTAGTAAACAGCCAAGAGTTCATCACACATTGACATTACTTTCAAAAAGTAGCATTCAGTTCTATTTTGAGGGTGAAGCATGATATCTTGATGAGAAATACCCATCAACACTTTAGAAAAGTTATTAATGGGTCTGGCCATGATATAATAAGAATGGCGGATAGTTAAGGACCATGTGTGACATGTCCTGGCCTGTGCAATACACACTCACTCATTAATCATCAGTGGGGGTAGAATCAGGTGGGTTCTATATTATCTGATTTTATAGATGGAGAAGGTGACATTTAGGGAGGTTAAGGGACTCATCTGAAGTCGAGTGAGTAAGTGGTGGAGCTGGGATTTGAATCAATGTGCTAAAGTTAGATGGCTCCGAAGGAGGAAAGCAGCAGGGCCTCTCATGACAAATAGACTCTTACTTTCCCTTAGTTGACTTGTTTCTCTTTGAATCCTCTATCTCCATCTTGTTTCTGAATCCTTTTCCTCTGAAAGTCCTCAAGTACTTCTGAAACACTGGCCTTCACTTTTTTTTTTCTTTTTTTGATGAGGAAAATTCACTCTGAGCTAACATTCATGCCAGTCTTCCTCTGTTTTTTAGTATGTGGGCCTCCAGCACAGCATGGCTGCTAACAGAGTGGTGTAGGTCCACACCCAGGAACCTAACCCAGGCCACTGAAGCAGATTGCGCTGAACTTAATTAACTATTAGGCCACCAGGGCTGGCCCTGTCCTTCATTTCTTGTTCTACCAGCTCTCTTTGAAGTACTACTGCTCTGTTCACCTCTCTTTATATGTATTGGCTCTCCTACATTGATACACACAGCCTAGACTTTTCCCCTAACCATGGTGCCACACATATGCTGGGAACCCTTGTTTGGATGACCCACAAAGCCTCAACTCAACGTTTTGGTAACTATCTTGATTAATAAAGTCTCTTAGTTAGAAACTTGAAATTCATGCTAGATGCCCCCTACTCCTTATCACCCCAACATATATGCACACATTACAAAGGACAGCAAATTCAGTCTCTACCTGATATCCACTGTACCCTCTTCCAGTTCATTTTCCACAGCAAAGCCAGAATGAGTTTCATTTTTAAAACTATTAAAGCAGATGTTGCCATTTCCTATTTAAAGCCCTTAAGTGGTCTCCCTCACTTTTAAGATAATATCAAGGATTTATATAGGACATATTAATTTGTTGAGCATTGATTCACTGAATGTTCACAACTCGGTGAAGTATATTATTATTCACACTATGCAGATGAAGAAATGGAGACACAGAGAAGTTCAGTTATTTTCCCAGGGTCATAGAGATAGTAAGTGATGGAGCAGAGATTCAAATCCAGACAGTGTGAGTCCAGATGCCTGTCTTAGCTGTTAGCCTTTGTGGCCAATCTCCTTCTCATGGCACAGCCCACATGACCCTGTTACTGCACAAAGATGGGGTTTTCTGCCCAGTGCACGTAAAAAGCCAATTATTACAGCATCAGCTTTTGAGAAAAGAAAAGTCTTTACTGAAAGGTTGATCAGCAAGGAGACAGGAGGCAGAGGTCTCAGATCTGTCTCCCCAGTCCAGGGCTTGGGGTAAAATTTATGGGATAAAAGGGCAGGGCAGTCGGATATGTGGGGATAGATGACTGGAGGTAAGGAGAAGTGACGTAATTGATGATCTGTGCAAGTGTAGTCAAGCTTCATAGCTCTTCATAGGATGCATGTTCACAAAATAGTGGTGTTAGCATGATCTGAGGGTGGAGTTTTCAGCCCCCTGACATCAAAAGGTCACCAATCCGGCATTCATACAGGCCCAGTTGATGGGTTGGTGGTCTCAACTGGTCTGAACTGGACAAGGGGACAGCTTCAGTTCCTGAAAAGCAACTCTTACTCTGTTGATAAGGTGTGGTCAGTTCAAACTGGTTCTAGAGGGCCTGTGGTTACAACCCCACTTGAGATATTCAGACTTCTCCCATTTTTATTGACCAAGGTGACTGGCAGATTGAGTCCTGGAGAGAGGACACATGGGACAGAGCCTCCAGCTAGTCAGCCAGCCAGCCCATGGATATAGAGTAGGAGCAAGAAATAAGTCTCAGTTCTTCAAGGAGTTCATTATTATTTATCAGTGTTGTTATTATTATTATTATTATTATTATTATTTTGTGAGGAAGATCAGCCCTGAGCTAATATCTGTTGCCAAGCCTCCTCTTTTTGCTGAGGAAAATTGGCCCTGGGCTAACATCTGTGCCTATCTTCCTCTACTTTACATGGGACACCTGCCACAGCATGGCTTGATAACTGGTGCATAGGTCCATGCCCAGAATCCAAACCTGTGAACCCCAGGCTGCCGCAACAGAGCACGCGAACTTAATTGCTACACCACCAGGCTGGCGCCCAAGGAGTTTATTATTGTTATGATGATGATGATGACTATGATACTGGAACATTTTGTGGCTCAGTGAATTTTGGTGAACAAAGGACTCAAATGGTTCATATTCCACAATATGAAAACCAAGAATGGGCCTACATATTATCCATAAAAATTATATATTGCTTTGGACAGAAATCTCTACTCATTATCAAGGACAGAATCCCTGACAGAAGAAATACACATTACCTGTTATGGGCTAGGTATTTTGCAGTGCAAGAAGAAGAATAACATGATCACTGGGCAATACCAAAGACAATAATTCTGATAGGAATGGAAGGGTCAGATCATTACAAATTTGCTCTTAACAACAGATTCCACATCTGAACTGTATTAATTACATCAAAATAGCTCATTCTCACCATTCCTTTTTTTTAAAAGAAATTCTATGATTTTGTAGGACTGACTATAATCATCACTTGGTGAGGTATATGATGAGTAAACAATATTGCATTAGAGTTCTCAATAGGGGAAAAACTGTCAAATCAAAGGCTATACATGTAAATCTGGGAATATGTCAAAATCATTTAGTTCTGCTTGGGGCTGATTTTATGAGGCAGAACAACACAGGGTATGATTTTACTCTAAATATTTAGATGGCCCTCCGAACATCAGCCTTTTGCTCTTTGAGTACAGTCTGCAGGTCCGAAAGCACTCTAATTTGTGGCTTCTTTTAATTTTATTTCTTAAATTATCATACAGTAAAAATCACTGTTCTTTTTAGGAAACAGACTATGAATTTTAATACATGTATAGATTCACATGACTACCACCATGATCAGGATTCAGAACAGTTCCATCCCCCCAAAAAACTCCCTCGTCCTGCCTCTTTATAGTCACACTCTCCCCCAACTCCTACCCCTTGGCAACTACTGATCTGTTCTTCATCATGTTGTTTAGTCTTTTTGAGAATGTCATCTAAATGGAATTATACCATATGTTCCCTTTTGAGACTGGTGTCTTTCATTTAATATAATGTCTTTGAGACCCATCCAAATTTTTGTGCATATTGAGAGTTCACTCTTTTTGTTGTTGAGTAGTATTATGGGTTGAACTGTGTCCCCCTAAAATTTTTGTTGAAGTCCTATCCACCAGTACCTTTGAACGTGACCTTTTTTGGAAATAGGGTCATTGCAGATGTATTAGTTAAGATGAAGTCATGGTGGAATAGGATGAGTCCTTAATCCCATATGACTGGTGTCCTTCTAAGAAGCATAGAGAGACACAGAGAGGAGAATGCCATGTGAAGACTCAGAGACACACAGGGAGAAGACAGCCCTCTGAAGATGGAGGCGGAGATGGAAGTGTTGCTGGCACAAGTCAAGGAACTCCTGGGGCCACTGGAAGCTAGGAAGAGGCAAAGAAGAATTCACCCACTACAGACTTCAGAGGGAACATGGCCCTGGTGACATCCTGATTTAGACTTCTTGCCTCCAGAGTTGTGAAATGCGAATTTCTATTGTTCTAAGCTATCCAATCTATGGTATTTTGTTAAGGCAGCCCTGGGAAACTAATACAAATACAAACTGTGGCTTTTTGAACTGCTAAAAATTCCTCAAAATTTCTGTCAACTAAGGTTGTAAGTAACAGAAGATAAGCCTAGAAAAGGTAAGGGCAAATACAGTAGAAAGATACGGGGTAGCTCATGGGATTAAAGGTCACATTGCAAAAAAGGTGGCGGAAGAATGGGAACCCAGCAAGTTCTGAGGCCTGGGTATGGGAACCAACAGCCAGTCTCTTCTTGGTACTGTTAAATTGATTCAGCTCCCACTGGTTGAGATTCAAGTCCATTTTCCTGATCATTAGTAAATTTGAACATTTCTTCAAATATTTATCTGCTATTTATATTTCTTCTTTTCTGAATTTTCTATGTATTTTCCCCCATTTTAAAAAAAATGAGTGATCTTTCTTCTTTTAAAAATCTGTTGTAGGAGTTCTTGAAATATGATGGGTTTCAATCCTATTTCTGTCATGTGTTTTGTAAATGATTTCTCCTAGAACGTTACTAGTCTTGGACTGATCTTGTAACTTTCTTCGCAGATTCTTTTGTCAAACAGATGTTTTAAATTAATCACGAGGTCAAATCAATCAATTTTTTCCCTTTATTGATTCTTTCTTTTGTTTATTGCTTAATATTTCCCCATCCCAAGATTATAAAAGTATTATCCTATATTGACCTCTCATCTAATTTTTAATGTCCAGATATTTAATTCATCTGGAGTTTAGTTTTGTGTGTGCAATGTGAAGGATGAATATCATTTAAAATTTCCCAAATATATGGTCAGTTATTCCAACCCCAATTTTTGAAGTTCTCCCAGCCTTCTCTGATTTTCAGTGCTACTTCATGGTATACAAACTTTCCTTCAAGTCACGATTCTATTTCTGGACTCTCTTCCGTCCTGCAAATCTATTTATCTGTCCTTACATGAACAATACACTTGCTAAATGATTTTAGATTCCTAACATTTTTTGATAGCAGATAGAGCACATATCTCTCATTGTTTTTTACAGAATTTTTATGATTTTTAAAAATAGCTTGCTAGTATTGATAAAAATATGGTTGAAAATTTAATTTATAGAGCACTGAATTTGTAGATACTTTTAGGAGGAGATTTTAAATATTTGCCTTATTTGGTTATTCAGATGTTCTTTAAGATATTTCCATAAAATTATACAATTTTCTTTGTATTTGTCCTGCCTGTTTTTTTCCTGTGTATCTCATTTGTTTGAAGAAGATATATCTTTTCATTAATCCATTTAATTCGCTGTTGTTTGTGTACAGGCCAGGAAACAACTTTTGTGTGTTTATAAAGTATCTGACCACCTCACTAGATTAGATTATTAGTTTGAATAGCTTCTCAATTGATTTACTTTGTTTTTCCAGGTAGTCAGTCTTATCTTCCACTAATAAAGACTGTTTCACCTTTTCTTTTTCAATGTTTCATCTCCTTTATGTGTCTTATTGCATTCATTCAAACTCTAGAGTAATGTTATATAGTAAATGTGATATCAGGAGTTTTGTCTTTTCTTGACTTCATTGAGAATATTTTTTATGTTGGCATTTATTTTATATTTTTGGTAGATACGCTTTCTTGAGTTGGAAAGTAGTTTTCATAAAAAAAAATAAGGGCTAGAACTGGCCCCATGGCGTACCGGTTAAGTTCGGCACTCTCCACTACAGCAGCCTGGGTTCGCAGGTTCAGATCTCAGGTCAGACCTACACCACTTGTCAGCCAGGCTGTGGTGGCAACCCACATATAAAGCAGAGGAAGATTGGCACAGATGTTAGCTCAGGGTAGTCTTCCTCAGCAAAAAAAAAAAATAATAATAGCAATAAGGGCTGAAATTATGAAATGCTTTTCTAGTGTCTACTTGAATAATCAAATAAATTTGTTCTTAATCTGTAATGTAGTAAATTATATGACTAGAAACACTAGTGTTGATCAATGCTTACACTCTTTGTCTTTTAACATGTTTTGTAATTTTTTGTTGAAAGTTGGACGTGATGTATTGGGTAACAGGACCTGAGGTAAACAGATCTTTAGTGTGAAGTGTTATGTGAAGCTGGATATGAGCTGGGCTGTGTTTCATATCTGCTGTAGCTATCGGTGCCAGGGAGTGAAGGAACTCCTGGAGTGAGGGAATGCCCTTCCCCCAGGTGGGGTAAAGCTCAGACGCAGTCTCATCTCCTGGAGAGTGGTCCCTTGTTAGAGAGAATGCTCTGGGCATATTCTACAATGTTACCTTTTCTCCTGGCCTCCTCCCCCAGAGCCACTGGTGGATCTTCCTCTACTCTTCACTGTGAGAACCAGATAGGGTTCCTGGAGGTAAAACCAATGAAAGTGTGGGGGTCTCCTGTGGTATAATGAAAGATAACTGTTTGCTCTTTTGTTCCAAGTTCCTGGCACAGAGCTCCTAAGATCCTTGCAATTTGCTATCTTTTGTGTACTAATGAGGTGACCCCTGGCGGGGGACCCCTTGATAGCTTCAGAATGGGGGCTGGTCACCAGAAAGACCAAATCATGATTAGAGGGTTGAAACTTTCAGCCCCGCACCCCAACCTCCAGGGAGAAAAGGAGGGTTGGAGGTTGAGTTCAATCAACAATGACCAATTGTGCCTATGTAATGAAATCTCCACAAACACCCCTGAACTACAACGGGGTTCAGAGAGCTTTTGGGTTAGTGAACACAGTGATGCACTGAGAGGGTGTCGCACCCAGAGAGGGCATGGAAACTCTGCACTACCCCCACCCCCCTTCCTTTGCCCTGCACGTCTCTTCCGTTTGGCTGTTCCTGAGTTGTATCCTTTATGATAAACTGGTAAACATGTGTAAAGTGTGTTCCTGAGTTCTGTGAGTTGGTCTAGCAAATTATTGAACCTAAGGGGGTGGTCATGGGAACCCCTTTGTAGTCGGCTGGGCGAAAGTGTTGGTAGCCTGGGCACCCATTTCTGGCTGGCATCTGGAAAGGGGCACAGTTTTGTTGGACTGAGGCCCTTAACCTGTGGGGCTGTGCTAACTCTAGGTAGTTAGGGCCAGAATTGAATCGAACCATTGGACACCCAGTTGGTGTCAGAGAATCAGAGATGCCTAAGACTGGGGCCTCTAGAAGTTTCTCACTCTCCCATTAGTCCACACCTGGCTTCTAGCAGTTTGTCGAAATGACCATTTCAGTGTTCCTGCAGTCTATGGCTCTAGGTAAGCAGATCTAAGCTGTAACACTGTGGATTCAACTGTTTGTCCAGATTACAATGCGGAGGTTTGCCCTGCGACTTCAATTCTCTGATCCATCCAAAAAAAGTCATTGGTTTGCCATTTGTTCAATTTTTCTTGTTGGAAGGATGGGAGTGATGACTTCCAGGCTCTTGACATGCTGGAACTGAAACCGAAAGTCTCTTTCTATTGTTTGAGTGAGCCCTACTTGGCCAAGATATGTTATTCTTTCATATACTTCTTGATAGGATTCACTCATAGTTTGCTTCTATGTCTATGGAGGGACTAGGCTGTAGTTTTTTGTTGGTGTGTGTGTTGTGTTTGTATAGCTTTGCCGTCAGGATTCACAGAACAAGCTGAGAGACTTTCTGCCTTTTTAGTTTTAGGGCATTTTATTGTATTTTAAAGGTTTGGCAGAACTATCTGTGAAAAGCTTGGGTTGGTGTCTTCTTCCTTTATTCATGTTTTTCTTTTTTTACTTTCACTTTTTGCTCTGATGAATGCACATAAAACAAGCACACATACATACATATGCATACTCAAACATAAAGGTATATAATTCTCTGTAAAAGGAATCATAACATGAAAACATTTTGTCATGGAATCTTTACATGTAGTCTTTATTTCTCCTGTTTTGCTAAACTTTTTCCTTTGCTTTGTCTTCACTTTTCTTTCCAACACATTCCCCAAGACTCACTCTGTAACCAAAGCTTATAGCTTGGTATGTAGCTTTCTGCAGCTTTCTGTATGCTCATAAAATTATACAAATGCATGCGTACGCATGCACACGCATATATACACACAATCACGCACACACAGGGAATTATTTCGATTTTTATTTTTCAAAACTTATTTTGATCATTGTTTTTCAAAATTGTTTTTCAAAAAATTGTTTTTCAAAAAAAAACTCTGCATCTTGCCTTTTCCCCTATCAACACATTCTGCAGATTGCTCCAAATTAGCTGATAAAAATCTAGCTCATTTTTTTTATAACTACAGAATTTTCCATGGTAGGGCATTCACGTTGTCACCTGCTTTTTTGCTTCTACACATGATCCTGCATGAGCAATCCTAATGCATATCTTATGTACCGATGCTTTTATTTCCATCTGATGGACTCCCAGGAGAGGGATTTCGGAGTTGAAAGGTATGTGTGTTTTTAATTTTAATAGCTATTTCCAAATTGCTTTCACTGGTACCTCGTTTTGAATAGTTTTTTGGCAGCGTTTCCAATTTCTTCAGTGGTTATTGGTCTACTCAAGTTTTCTACCTCTTCTTGAGTCAACTTCAGTAAATTATATTTTCTCAAGAAGTCATTCATTTTGTATGGCTTTTCAAGATTGGCGGTATGAGTTTTACATAGTTCTCTCATATAATTTAAAAAAATTCTTCCCCATCTCTGTAGAGCTTTGAACACTGTGTATGTGTCTGCTCTCTTTTTGTCTAGTGGCTCTCAGTGTAATTCCCCCGTTTATTAACTTGAAAATAGCACAGGGGCTTGCAACTTTTTTATTTTAGGTTTGAACTTGTAACCACCCTTTCCTCTGCAGCCCTCATTTCCTGCAATGGAGGGGTTACTTCAAAATTCTCCCCCCATAGATCCGGCACAATTCCTTGCCTTTATGAACTTATTCTTTAAAAAATATTTTTTGTCATTTCTTGGAATTTTGGAGGGAGAAAGCAGACACTTGTTCTAAAATCACGTAGTAATTCAACGTTCTTTATGTGGACTTCTAATGGACCAGCAGTTTTAATGAAAGTATGTTTGGAAAGACAGAAAGTACAGATGTAACATGATTCTTGGCCAATCTCTAAAGAGGATAAGTGGCAAAAAAAACTAAACAAGGGCATGCTCTCTCAGGGTGTTTCACATGGATTATCTTATTTAACTTTCACAGCTGTGCTGTAAGTTAACTATATAATCATGTCCATTTTATAGTTGAGAAAACGGAGGCTCAGAGAGGTAGGAAATTCACCTTATAAGCACAGAGTCAGGATTGAAAAATCGGTTTTTCTGATGTGGTCTGCCCAGTGCCTTTCCTCTAAACAGCCAAGTTGTTTTATTTCTCTAACATTTCATCAACCTGCAAAATAACAAGACTGAACTACCTGGTTTCTATTGTGAATATCTCCCTCATGGCTTCCCATAATTTTTTGAGCACTATGTTTTGAGAGTACCCCATGGTATAAATCTTGCCTTTTCCAGATAGAATTACAAAAACAACACCAAACCAAAAGCTTTCACACACCCACATCCCCAGCCTACCTTACTGTTAGGATGCAGATGTGATTTCAGTGCAGATGTGATTTCAGTGCTGTTATCAGATGCACCTGTGTGAGACATTGATTTGAACTGAACTGGAGCATCGTTCTCTAGTGTGGATTAGAGCAGTAGCAGTGAGGTCCTGGATCTGTCGCTGCAGTGCTGGCTCTTGACTCTGGAGTTCCCTGACGGCAGCAGCTCCATTGGTGATCCAGTTCTGTTGTGTGGCTCCCTGAGCTCAGCTCAGAGTCTGTTTCTTCAGCTATCCCAGTACTTCTGTGAGCCGTGTACCATAGTGAGTTCCATTCTACTTACAGAAACCAGAGTAGATCCTATTATTTACAAACAAAACCCCTGACCAATAAATAAAGCCTATTTGTATTGTAATGTTTTACGACTTAAATTGTTAGTGTATGTGAAAACTTTTTGTTATTAACATTTTTATTGTAAAAGAAAACATACATGAAAAAGTGCACCAAAAAAGGATAATGAATGGTAACAATGCAAGAGTCATACACCCGTTACTCAGGTCAGGGAGGTGATATAGCCAGTACCTGAAAAATCCCCTCTGAGCCCCCTCAGCCTGATCAAGATCATGTGTTCTTCCCCTTCTCTTTGGGGAAAAAAACAAAATAAAACAACTATCTAAAGTTATGTTAATTGATTCTTTGCTTTCTTTTAAATTTTACCTCTGTCATCTCCAAACAACAGAATTTTGCATTTTTGAAATTTACTTGAGTGAAATTATACTAGACGTATTAGTTTATGTCTTGCTAATTTCACTCAACATTGTGTTTGTTGAGTCAGAAATTTTTGTGTATAGCTGTAGTTTGTTCATTTTCAGTTCTGCGTATTGTTCCATTGTATAACTACACCACTTAAATAGACATTTGTGTCATTTCTGGTTTATGACAATTATGAGTGAGATAGCTGAAGAGAAAAGACTCTTATGTTTCTCCTTTGCTTCTCACACAGAATGCTTCTGTGACCAGATGCGTGGGATTCTTCTCACACCAAGTAATTCTCCACTTCTCTGTGGACACCAACTGGGCGTCCTATAATTCAATTCAGTTCTGACACTGTCTACCTGGGGTTAGTGTCAGATCCCACAAGTCAAGGGCTCAGTCCCACACGACTGCTCCTCCTTTACACATCAATCACAAGTCCCAGGTTGTCACCTATACTTTGACTGACTTGCTGTAAATCAGAGTTCCCACCATCCCCTCCTTGGATTTGATAATTTGCTAGGACAGCTCTCAGAAATTAGGGAAACACTCACGTTTACTGGTTTATTATATAATAAAGGATATGATAAAGGATACAGATGAACAATCACAGATACATGAGGCAAGGTCCAGAGGATTCCGAGCACAGGAGCTTCTGTCTTTGTAGATTTGGGGTACGTTACCCTCCTGGCATGTGGATGTGTTGACCATCCGAGAAGCTCTCTGAGTCCCATAGTTCAGGGATTTTTATAGAGTCTTCATCATGTAGCTATGATCAATTAAGTCTGTCTCCAGCCCCTCTCTGCTCCCTGGAGGATGGGAGCTGTACGTTCCAAGCATCATGGATGGCTTCATCTTTCTGGTGACCAGCCCTATAAGGTTCTGGAACCAATTCCAACATGTGTGAGGGGTTTTTCCCGCACCAACAAGCAATGCTCTGACACGAGCTGGGTGTCCTACAATTCAACTTGATTCTGACACCATCTACCCAGAGATAGCATCAGACTGCACAGGTTAAGGGCTCAGTCCCACAAGACTGCCCTCCATTTCAGATGCCAATTGCAAGTCCAGGTTGTTACCTGTGCTTCTGACCAACAGGCTACAGATTGGAGGTTCCCACCACACCCTCCTTGAGTTCTCTTAATTTACTAGAGTGACTCAGAACTCAGGAAACCCATTTACTCTCTAGATTACTGGTTTATTACGAAGGATGTGAATCAACAGCCAGATGAAGAGACACATAGAGCAAAGTATGGTGGAAGGGCCGGGAGCTTCTATGCTCTCTGTGTCACTGTACCCAAATCTCCACGTGTTTGCCAACCCAGAAGCTCTCTAAATCTCGGCCTTTGAGTTTTTATGGAGGCTTCATTATTACATAAGTGTGATTGATTAAATCATTGGCCAGGGGGCCGGCCCCATGGTGTAGCAGTTAAGTGCGCGCGCTCCGCTGCTGGCGGCCAGGGTTCAGATCCTGGGCGCGCACCCACACACCGCTTGTCAAGCCATGCTGTGGCAGTATCCCATATACAATCGAGGAAGATGGGCATGGATGTTAGCTCAGGGCCAGTCTTCCTCAGCAAAAAAAGGAGGATTGGCATGGATGTTAGCTCAGGGCTGATCTTCCTCATACACACACACACACACACACACACACACACACACACGCACGCACACAAAATAAATAAATAAATATTTAAAATGTCTAAACATAAATAAATAAATAAATAAATAAATAAATCATTGGCCATTGGAGATTGATTCAACCTCCAGCCCCCCTCCTCTCCTTCCAGGGGTGGGATTGAAAGTTCTAACCCTCTAATCACAGGATTGGTTTACTTGGCAACCAGCCCCTATCCTTAGGTGGGGTCCAAAAGTCACCTCATTAACATAACAAAAGACACCTTTGTCACTCTCATCAGTTAGGGAATTCCAAGGGTTTTAGGAGCTTTGTGCCAGGAACAGGGTTGAGGACCAAATATGTATTTCTTATTATAAATCTAAGTATCACAAGCCCCCATCCAGAAACTATCCAGGAGCCCACCATCAGTCACCTCATTAGAAAAAAAGATGCTCCTATCACCCAGGAAGTTCCGAGGGATTTAGGAGCTCTCTGTCAGGAACTGGGGTCAAAGACCAGATATTAGAACAAAAGATGCTCCTAGTACATTTATCACTTGGAAATTACAAAGGTTTTAGGAACTCTGGCCAGGAGTCAGGGGTGAAGACAAATAGATATATTTCTTATTATATCACAATAACTGTGAATGTTCTTGTACCTGGATTTGGTGCGTGTGTGCATGAGTTTCTCTTGGCCACCTATCCAGAAGAAGAAATGCTGGATAATTGGATATTTGTATTTTCAACTTCGATGAATCATGCCAAACTGCTTTACAAAGTGATTCTACAAGTTTTCCCTCCCACCAGCAGTGTATGAGTTCCTGTTGCTTCGTATTCTCCCTTTTTCTTGATATTGTTTGAGTTTTTCATCTTTGTCTAAGACGTGTAGTGGTAACTTATTGCAGTTTTTATTTGCATTTTCCTAATTCTAATGGAATTGGGCATCCTTTCATTCTTTTTGGCTATTTGGATTTCTTCTTTTGTGTTGCATAATCTAGTATTTTACCCATTCTTCTGTTGTGTAGCCCATTTTCTGATTGAATATATATCTTGGATGTGAATCCTTTGTTAGTTTTATGTGTTTGAAGTATATTTTCCACTGTGTGACTTGCATTTCTCTCTCTTCATGATGTTTTATGATCAATAGAACTTTTTAATTTTAATGTAAATTTTAATCAAACTCATTATTCTTTACTTTTATGAATCCAGCTTCTTGGTCTTATTTAAGATTTCTCTGTGCACTACAATGGCCTGGAGGTATTCTCCTATATGATCGTCCAGAAGTCTTATTGTTTTGGCCAATTGGGTTTTTAAAAAAATACTCAATTTTGTTTTAAAAAAATCAAATCATCCGTTGGAATTAAACATTGTTTTGATTTTAAATGGTATATATTTTCTGAAAAAATATATTTAACCTGGATAGTTAGAGGTTTAAAAATCTCTTTCTTTTAAAGTCACCTGAACATAGAAACTTAGTGTGTAAAATTTTCCTTATTTTATCCAAGCTGTCCAGTGTTTGGACTTATGTATTAGTCTGCTCGGGTTGCCATAACAAGATACCACAGATGGGGTGGCTTAAGCAATGGAAATTTATTTTCTCATGGTTCCTGAGGCTGGAAGTCCAAGATCAAGGTGTCCGCTGGGTTAATTTTATTCTGAGGCCTCTCTCCTTGGCTTGCAGATAGCCACCCTCTTGTTGCCTCTTCATGCGGTCGTCACTATGTGCGCGATGCCCCAGGTGTCTCTCTGAGCGTCCTAATCTCTTCTAAGGACACCAGTCAAATTGGATCAGGGCCCACCCCATTGGCTTCATTTCAACTTAATCATCTCTTTCAAGGCCCTGTCTCCAATTTTAATCACATTCTGAGGCATTGGGGCTAGGGCTTCAGCATATGAATTTTGAGGGGACATGATTCAGCCTGTGACAGTGGCTAATGATCCCAGACTTCATTTGAGTCATCTGTGGGTGTGAGCTCACCTGTACTTCTGAGTAATTCATGGATCTGTCTGAAGGACTGGAGACTTGCCTTGTGCTTAGAGGGCTTATTCTTCTCTATTAAAGATAGCATTTATTGCTGAGGAGGCGGTAAGTTTATTCTTCCACGTACTGGGATCTTGCAGAGGAATTTTAATGGTCAGAACGGCCATTTCATTGGCTTCTCTGAGTCTTATATTCATCCTTTATGAGTATTTAGGGAATCCCAGTCTCCAGGAAGTCTCACTCATCCATGCACATCTATGTGCACAAGAGGAGTGGGCTCAGTCTTTCCAAACCACTGAGTCACAGAAAACATATCCAACCCAGGCTGTCTTTTCTTTGATAGAGTTAAAACAAACTTGGAAATAAGATCCATCCTGAAAATCCTGCCATTCACCCAGAGTAAAGAAGGCCTGCCAAACCTTAAACCTTATGTCCACCCTGGATCCTAGGGCCAGTGTACAGAGCAATGGCCTGCTTTAGGAAATTCCCCACAGGCTTAAGGAGGCTTCGCAGAGGATAATCATGGGAGAGGGGCAGGGGGAGGAGGGTAATGGGAAGTTAACCACCCCTTGACAGGAGCCGCAAATGCTGCCATTTCTCCTGTGTCGTTGATTTGGCAGAGCTGGAAGGGGAGAAATTAGGTCAACCCCTAGATTTGAATCCCTCCCTAGGAGGAGAATCTGCTGTCCCTATAGCGCCCCCTGCATGGCTTTAGGGTCCTCTGCTAGTAAGACTGACATCCTTTAATCTCACGAAACACATTCTGCTGCCGGGCAATCCCTCTGCTTTAGATCTGCATATCATCTGTCTTCACCTTCAATAAACAATCTCTCTCTCTCACACACACACACACACACACACACACACACACACAATTGCTCAATGCATACAGGACTGCTAAGGCTTTTTCCGTGGCGGTTTTAATCCCAGGGACTCAGCCAGTATCTCTCTCACTAGCTACAGAGCCTGGGACATATTAGGTGCTTAAATGTAGGTTGAGTGATGCTGAAGTTGTTTACAGTCAAGATGAAACGTTACTAAGTCAGTGGGATCCTGATGAAGAACATTGGGGGCGAAGCTGGGAGAGCTGAGTTAATCTCCACTCATCCATGTACAAGCAAGTGTTGAACCTCACAGAGCTGACATGTAAAAGGAGCTGAATAAGTATTTCTTGGGCCTCAGTTTACTCAGCTATAAAATACACACAGAAATAGATAGGTAGGTAGATAATAGAAAGGTAGGTAGAAAGACAGACACGTGGGTAGATATGTAGATTTAGGTGTATATATATATATATATCCTTCAAAGTGTTCTATTGAGATATTAGGAAAATAAAGCAAAAAAGATCCTGGGAAAGTTCATATCAGATACATACGTATCAACTGAATCGGAATCTTGACCCACTTCTTTGTCTCGTTGCTCCTACTTCTTCTACCTCTGCCTGCCTCCCACCTGAACAAAGCTGGGTGCTGCCAAGATGGAACAAGCCAGGACCCGACCACTTTCTTTGGAATCCTGTAAAGGGAATGGAACAGACTTAGAACTCTGGCGGGTACAACGACTTCTATGCCAAAAAGCTGATTTTTTTTAAAATTGAAGATTCCTTGTAAGATACTAAATCCGGATGGAACAGCAGGCATCACAACCTGCTTCTCTCTCCTCCTCCTTCCCCCTTCCCTCTGTGGGAGTCCGTGGCCCTGACAACAGATGTCCCTTCTATCAGCCTGCACCAGACGCCCGGGAGCACCTTGACACAAAGCAACAGCCTGCTAGATTTCAGGGTCGTCTTAACAGAAAAAAAAATGCAACCATTGTTTAAGTTGGAGAAGAAAACATTTCATAAACAGAGACCATTTGGTGAGCCCTCCCTTTGAAAAGGTTCAGAATTCAAACAAACAGAAGAAGAACCTAGCGTTCCATCCGGAGGCTAAACTCCTTGTGAGTAATTTCCTTAAGGAGCAAGTCTAATTCTGATTGTCAGCTTTAAAAACTGGTTCCGAATAAGAGAAATAGAGATTGCCCTTGTCAACCATAGTCACTGCCTGCCCCCTGCCATGCTCCTCGCAGGGAAATTGGGGTGAGGTGTTTAATAACACTTCATCTGCCTGTAAGAGAAAACCAGATGAGAGGATCTCTGTTGCAGGCAGGTTCACTGGAGGACGATGCTCCTAGACTTTCTCTGTGTCACAGCCTCTAAGAATCCCTGTGACATCTAAGTGCTTGTGTGTGTGTGTGTGTGTGTCTCTGTGTGTGCCTGTGTTTACTTTCTCCACTATACCTTTGGAATTCTGATTTTAATAACTCATTTAATGTAAGAGTAATGGCAGTAATTACTGAAGGTTCCTGGGGTTCCAGAAAGGAGCTAAATGAAAGATGGCTTAAGAGGCTGCCATCTGCTTCTGGAGAGCAGGAGGGGCTTGTATCCGAGTCACGGCCCGAGGGACCAGGCTGGTGACTTGCTCTTCATGGAGAAACAGCACTGACAGTGTGAGTTCACAGATTCCCCTTGAGCAAGAGAAAGTCTGGACTGTAAAAGAGTATCAGTCTCTGAGCAAGTGGAGCAGCAGGGGTTGGTCACAGGGGCCTCAGGGATTTGGGAAGGAAGAGATGTTGAAGCTAGACCCTCCCATGGGTTCAGTCTTAGTTTTGTCACTTGTAAATTTTGTGGCTTTGGGAGAGTTATTTGACCTCTTTTTGACTTTTTTTCTCAAATGCAAAATAAGTGAATATAAACATCTCATAAGTGGTCACAGAGAGAGCTCAGCAGTTGACTTTCTTATTCCAGGGTAGCTGTGGGACCTTGGGCGCACATCTGACCTCTGCAGAACCCATCATCTTCAACAGCAGAAGCAGCAGCACGGCTAACATTTATGGAGTCGTTATCTGCTCAGAGCCCAGTGTCAACTCATTATAATCCTCCCAGAAACTCTATCAGTAGGTGGTGGTGTTAACCCCTTCTTCCACTTGGGGAAAATAGGACACAGAATAACTTGTCCCTGGGAGGAACTAGCATTTATTAAATTCCAGACTCTGTGCTAGGCCCTTTATAGGTGTTATCTTACTTAATTCTTGGAATACTTCTGGTATTATCTTAATATAAACATATTGTTATCTTAGTTTTAGAGATGAAGGAAATAAGGCTCAGAGAGGTTCAGCAACTTGGCCAAGACTGCACAGGACCAGGGTTCGGATCTCAGTCTGTCTCGCCCTAAAACTTCAAGTCCAGGTCTTCCTGATGTGTTCATCTCCACCTTTGGGATACTAACAGGTAGAAGTCACAGGCCATCCAATCCTATGTTGTCCTGCTCAACTCAGGGCCTAGAAGGATGAATTAAATTAGAGTAGGATGTTTTTAGGGTAAATCAATGGGTTCAATCCCCATGGGCATCAGTTATGTCCTTGCTGATGGAAGTTTGCTTCTCCCTGTTGAGTCTTGTGGCATTTCTAGCACCTAGCAGGCCCTTTCTCATCCCTCCTTTTCTCTTTCCCTTATTCTCTCCTTTTCTCCTTTCCTCCATCCATCCATCCCTCCATCTCTCCCTCCACCTATTCATCTATCCCTCCATCCCTCCATCCATTCATCCCTTCATCCCTTGATCCCTCCATCCCTTTCTTTCATCCTCCCTCTCTCCCTTATGTGCCAGATACTATACTAGGTATTGTGGATACAACAGTGAACAAAAGAGAGGGTGGCATCCTGGACCAAGAGGGGAGTAATGGAGGTGGGGGAAGTAGTCAGGTTCCAGCTGTGTTTTCGGGTAGAGGAGATAGGACAGGATGTGGGAGAGAGCTGATTACCTCTTCCAGTTCCTCTCTCTCCTGATCTGTAGAGAAGGGATACAGATGCTCGAGGTCTTGGAATCGAGTTGTTTGGGAGGATATTGCTCGTGGCAGCAATAAGCAGAGGAAATCAGAGAACATAGCTAAGATATAGTGTCAAAGAGTATGACAGTTTGGGTCCTCCAAGAAACAGAAGCAGATGCCAATACAGGAAGAGCCATATAAGAGATTTTGGGGAGAATATGAAGGAAAAAGGGGAGGAAGATGAGCAGGGAGAGTTTTCAGATTGCAATGCAGGTCTGATGCCTGCAGAGGAGAGGGCAAAGAAAGAATTGGGTAGGAGTTGTCACAGACGCAATTCTAAAAGAATTTTGTCCAGGCCAGTGGAGAGTCCTCAAGCCGGAATGTAACCCATCAGTTACATTCCCTGCAGCAGCAGACTTGAGAGGTATATTTTCATGGCTGCCCCGAAGAGGGTGCCCAGGGTCTAAATTGGGGAAGGCAAATCCACATTGGCACAAAAATGTCAGAGCCACAGGTCAGGAGCTTGACAGAGTGAGGAGTGAGAATAGGATGACAAGAGCAAGGAAGAAGGAAAATAAAAAAAATAATTACATATACTTATATAGTGCTTTCCGTGGTGAGCCAGGTACTTCTGTGTATATGTATTATCTTATTTAATCCTTACAGCAACCTTACAAAGTAGCGACTATTATCAGTCCTATTTTTTAAATAAGAAAACTGAAGCACAGAGAGACTAATTAACACAAATAGTAGATCCTGGATTCCGACTCAGACAGTAGAATCCCAGATTCTGTCCTCTTAACCACTGTGTGAAGAACGAGGGCAGCTGGAGTTCCTCCTTACTGGGTGCTGTCAAGCAGTGTGTGGGTGGATTTTTTGGCTGAGGGCCCAGAATCAGGCCAGACAATTGTCATGAAGCCACTTGCTGCTCCAAACTCTCCTCCTGCTCCAAACTCCATTCCAGCCCCCTACATGATGTGGTCACTTAGCCATGTAGGAATACGACCTCCGTCCATCTTGCCTTCCACTCTATTTGCAGGGCTTAACCCATATTGGTGCTCAATTGATGTTTGTTGAATAAATTATTCGACAATTATAAAGTGATTGAATGAATACGAACATGCAAGCTGTCTCTCAGATTCCAGAGAGTGGTCAGCTCGTGTGCTTTTGCTGATGAGATGTGTTTTTGCTGAAATTAGCCCTCTGTTCCAAGAGTTAGGAAACAGAAAGGAGTGGCCTCATCCACGCTAGCCTGTTGGCTCAGTCTGCTCGAGTGGTCATGGCTACTCATGATGCCCTGTTTTTCAGTGATCTTTCAGAGCTTAACACACCACCCCCTAACTTAGTGGCTCAAAATTGTAACTATTTATTATTTCTCATGATTTTGTGGCTGGTTGGGTGGTTCTTCTGGTAATGGGTTGACTCAGCTGATCTCTTTTAGTCAGCTGGCAGTTCAGCAGAGGCCGCATGTTCTAGGATTGTCCCATGCATGTCTGACAGTTGGCTCTGTGTCAGCTGGGGCAATAGGCATGCCACAGCCATGTGTCTCTCATTATCTAGCAGGCTTAGTTAGCCTGGCAGTTCCCGTAACAGTGGTCACAGTGTTCCCAAAGCAGCAAGAGCGCAAACTCCAGTGTGCAAGTGCCTTTTAGCCTCTGCTTGTATCACATTTGCTAACGTCCCATTGACCAAAGCAAGTCACATGGGCGAGGTCAGATTCAAAGTGTAGATGAATACGTTCCTCTCACGATGAGAGGAGCTGCAACGTCATACTGTAAAGGGTGCATCTGTAAAGGTGGGAGACATTTGTGGCTGTTTTTGTAACATACCACACCTGTCCCGATGGGTCCAGCTATCCAAAGAGTTCCTCTTGTCAGAATCCTCTCCTACAGCCAGGCCCTGTTTTTCATCTTCCACATGTCATCTCAGTTGATGTTTCTGGCTTTATTCCAGATCTGCCCCTGAAGCTCCTGTTCCATTCAGTTTTCAAATATATGGACGTCGGCTCAGAGTGGACTGGGTTTTGCCTCTGGCCTTGGCTTTTGTGATGTCCTGACCATTCCCATCTAGACCATTGCTTCAGGTTCCTTCCATTCATCTGCCCATCCATCCATATATCCATTTGGTGCAACTGTTTCCTCTTTAAGGGTTGTGTGGACATCTCTCTAAGAGCCATGTTTGACAGGGGATACAAATGCATAGAGTAGTAGCCAACCCAAGTGAAGCAAATGGGAACAGCAAGGAGGAGAGGCTAATTCTACCCTTGTCCAACACACCCCTGGCATTCACAATTCCCTTTTCTCAACACTCATCTGATATATTTTTTTCCCTGCTAAACTAAAATTTCTCTGAATACAAGGACGATATTTGTTTAATTTACTGTTGCCTCCTTACCCCCAGCGCAATGTCTACATAAAGGACACATTTAATAAACGTTTGTTGAATTGAATTGAATTGAAAGCTATAGAAAAGAGATGACATTTGAACTGGGCTCCAAACAGTAGCAAATAACATTTAATCCATGGCAACTGTGTGAGTAGCTGGGGTTATTCTCATTTTATAAGTGAGGAAACAGGTCCAGGGGGGTTAAGTGATTTGCTCCAGATCACACAGATGGTAAAGGGATGGAGCCAGGCTTCTGGTCTTAGAGCCTGTGTACATTCCACTGACAAATTACCATCAAATGCAGGAAAAAACCTGAGGAAGAGAGATGCACACCCTCTTTTATTGATGACTCACCCATGATATTCAGCAGATCCTTTCCACATTTCTGAACCCCGCCTTGTTATTCACCCAGGCATCAATTCATCCATCCTTCTATCCATCCATTCTTACATTCATCAGTACATCCATCTATCCATCCATCCAGCAAATGTTTAATGAAATCCTGACTTCTTTTCATTCATTGTTGAATCCCCAGCACCTAGAAATGTACCTGGTAGATAGTCGATACTCAGTAAGTACTTGTTGAGTGAATGTCCCAGGCAGTTGGAAGGCAGTATAAGCATAGTAATAATGAGGACATGGACTCTAGAGCCAATTCATTTTGGGTTCAAATTCTGACTTCACCATATATGAGCTATGTGACCTTGTGCAAGTCATTCACCCTCTGTCCCAGCTTACTCTTCTGTACATGGGTTTAATGATAGTGCCTATCTCATGGGATTATTGAGAGGATCAAACACATTGACACACACACACTTAGAATACTGCCTGACCATTGTAGTGTTACTTGTTTATTACCATTAAATAAATAGGATGCAGTGTTCATCAAAAAAGACAAAGCCACTGCTGTCATAGAACCTACATTTTAGAGAATTAGATAATTATCAGGCAAACAACCACATAACCAAGACAGGTCCAGCTTAGCAACTCTCCTATAGCTTCACTTTTATCTGAAATTGTTTCCTTGTCCATGTCATTGCTTCTTGGAACCTGAGTGTCTGGGAGTCTTGCTGTTCTTTTACTGGGCCCCATTTGAGAAGGGAACACGCACGGTCCCCTCTGTGTGGCATTGGTCATTCATGGCGCTGCTGAGAATGCTAAGCTGTCTCTTGGTGTCCATGTACCCAGTCCAGTCTGCACATCCATGCTGACTCTGCAGACCCCATCTCCTTCCCAGAGACAGACAGATGTACCTACATGTCCTATGGAGTGGGCAGAATGAATTTCTGGCAATCCTTGGGCAACTCACTCCTCTGTCTCACAACTGCTAAGCCTGATACAAGGCCTGGGGACTGTGTGCACGTTAAGATGTGACTGCAGGCGTCAGCTCTGTTTCTTTCCCTTGTGAATGCTCTGGAGCCCAGAAGTGGAAATTTCTGGCATCCCTTAGTGTGACTGAATTGCAAGTCCCTTGGCCATGGAGGTGTAGCTCATGCGATCTGTGAGGATTACTGCCAGATGTGTGATCAGCACACCCAGGAACCGTGGGTTCCAGGAGCCTGGGCAGTAATTCTCACCCCTGACTCCCTGCTTCCCTGCAGATTGATGGATACAGATAAAATGCCCAACAGCAGGCACATTAAGATCTGAGGCTGTAACTCAGGCAAGGTTGCTACTCTTGGGCTAATGTTCCCTTCCTCCTGCAAAGATTTCTGGAACACAGACTCACTAAACCAAAGAATTTCAGAATTGACAGGGATATAAAACCTCCATGATGAAACCCAAACCAGCTTGACCTAAAGTCCCTTCTAATGAAACCTCCACTTTCTCTGCACTCACTCACCAACCGCACTAAATTCTCAACCATTTCTAGAAAGCACCCTGCTCTTTTTGCCTCTGTGACTTCTGATATGCCGTTTTTGCAACCTGGACTGCTGTTTCAATTAGGAGTCATTTGGTTGTAGGTGCCAGGAAATCCAGTTCACACCGGCTTAAGCAAAATAGAATGTATCTATTGACTCGCATATAATGAAGGGTCCATGCGTAGGTCTGGCTTCAGGTACAGTTTGATTCAGGACATAAATAATGCCAACAGGATCCAGCCTTTGCCTGTTCTTCTTGTGAATGGCTCCATTCCCAGGATCTGCTGTTTTTCTTGGCAGCTTCAAGATTTTCCCCTTCAGGTTGTAAGATGGTTCCAGCAGCTGCAAGCCTCACGTTCTTATGGCACCGAATGCAGTAGAATCCATACTTCTCTTTCCTACAACCCCAGCTGCTGTCCCCTTGTCTCTTATTGGCTTTAATTAGACAGGGATGTGGGATATACTGAACCTCCTGAAACCCCTGGAGCGGTGGGGGAGATCATCCTACTCAATGGACAGTGCTGATAATAGAGAAGAAGTGGTTTCCCAAAGGAAATTTTTGTGTTTTTACTAGAAACAGGAAGGATGGAACCTGGGCAGGGGACAACATATTTTTGCCATAATTTTTCTGCCTGGGGAACTCCGCTCATCATTGACACCTAAAGTGTCAATGTTATTCTTCCTTCACCAAAGTTATTCTTCCCTGTCTTTTCTTCAGGTTGAGTTAAGTACTTTAACCTCTGTGCTTCCATAGCCCTTCAGAGCAAACTTCCTTATATTGTATTTTGGTTGTTCCTTTGTGAGTCTGTCTTCCCTACCAGGCTTTGAGATCCACCAAGGGAAGCACTGTTTCTGACTCATGTTGGAAAATCTCAACCACATGACTTCATGCTAGGTGTACAGTCAGGATTAGTAAATGTTTATTGAGTGAAAGGATGATATCCTAGATTGACCTTTAATTTTATTGCCTGAGTCCTCATTGTTAGATTCTAAAACCTCTGCCTGATCATTCCAAGCCATGCTCTGTCTACCTCGTAACACAGCTCATCCTATTCAGTGATTACAGCAGGTTCAATAGTGTCCCCCCAAATTCATGTCCACCCAGAACCTATGAATGTGACCTTATTTAGAAATAGGGTCTTTGCAAATGTAATTGGTTAAGATGAGGTCATATTGGATTAGGCTGTGCTCTAGGAGACACACTCAGAGGGAAGAATGCCATGTGAAGATGGCAGAAATTGGAGTAATGCAACTGGAAGCCATGGAACCCCAAGGATTACCAGCAACGGCCAGAAGCTGGGAAGAGACAAGCAAGGATTCTTCCCTAGAGGCTTCAGAGGGAGCATAACCCTGCTGACACCTTGATTTCACACTTCTTGCCTCCAGAACTGTGACAGAATAAACTCCTGTTCTTTCAGGCCACCTAGTTGTGGTACTTTGTTATGGCAGCCCCAGGAATCGAGTACAGTGATGATGATTCTGACTGTAGAGAGTTGTTCCTTGTGCAGCTCTGTAGCTGGTCATTGTGCGTTAATTCACTCATATTCAGCAGATGTTTATTAGATATTTACTATGTGGTAGGCACTGGAGATGTGATGATGACCAAGACAGTGCTCATACTGTCAGAAGCTTCCTCACTAGTGCAAGAGCAGACGGGCACACAGGCATTCCATCCCTTCTGGGGTGTGTCTCCACGGAAGGAATGCCTTCAATGTAGCGTATCACATTGTGGTTACTGTGCTGAATCTGGAGTCATACAGACCTAAACCCGTGTCCTAGAACCACCACTCACCAGATGTGTGATCTTGGGCAAATTATCCTTTAATTTCTGTTAGTCTCAGTTTCTTCGTCTTCAATTGTAGATAACATGGAGTTGTGCTAAGGACTGAATGAGTTGTTGCATCCTAAGTGTTTAGCCCATTGCCTGGCCTAAATCACCTGCGATTTTTATAGCCTCTTAAGAATTTGGAAATAGCGGTCCTGCCACCCTAAGTCTCCATGTTAATCATTCCCAGTTTCTTCAGCCACAAAGTGTGTGATTTGAAGACCCCATCACTTCCCTGGTTACATTTATTCGGTGATGCTCAAGAGTTCTAATTATCTATCAGAACTACACCAATATAATGAAAAGCAGAGCAGGACAGAAGTGTCACCTCCCTTGCTCTAGAACTCTACTTCAAGTAATGCAACCAAAAATGATCTCTCTTTGAGAGCCACATTACGCTGTTGACTGGTATTGAGCTTGTAGATAATGAAAACTGGCAAGGTGCATTCACACCTGCTTCCCCATTAAGGGCTTGTCCAGATGGTGGTGGGGCCCTGGGGGCAGGACCTTGTGTTTATCTCTGTTACATTTCATGTTGTGTAATTCAGCCTTCCACACCAGCTGGTGGAGGTCTTCTGGGAGCCTGATTCCATTATGTAGCATATTGCCTGCAAGGTAAAGTCCCAACTTTGTATCACACACAGATTTTTATCAACCTTTATTCCAGTCCTTGATAGAAATGTTGACTACTGGGCCAAAGGCTGAGACTGCCCTCCCTGCTGGCTAGCGTGGTGAAGACACTGCTCTGGCAGTATCTTAGGGCCTCTGCTGGCAGGCTCTGGAAAGGGATACCAGAGTCTGCTGTCCTCTGCTTCAGGAAGAAACAGCTCCCAGTGCCTCTCTCTCGGCTGGTACTCTCGGAAAACCCCAGGCAGCCGTGGGAGGATATGAGGATGTCACTGTCTCAAGTGCCTAGCCCAATTCCTTGGGGTCAACTCTAGACACAAATGCACTCAGCAGACCTTTGGGGGCCCATTCAATTCTGAAGGATTCCAGAACTTCTTACAGGTTTAGCTGATGTGTCTTTGGATGAGCAGTGAACCCACAATTTAGGAAGCTATTGGAGAATACTAGTCATTGCTACTCCTGCTCACCTTTATTAAGCACTGACTTGGGGGCAGGCAGAACACATTGACTCACTTAATCAGAATTTTGATGTGGACATTATTTGGTAGATGGGGAAACCGAGTCTAGGAAAGGTTAGGAAAGTTGTCTAAGGGCAGGTAGCTAATAACTGGTCGTATGGTTAGTTTCTCAAACCCAGGCCTGTCTTCCTGAGATTCCGGCGTGCACCAGGCTCTCTTAGTGCAAAGCAACCTTTCTGTATATTACTCAGCAGCATGCTTTTGTGACTAATCAATTAATGAAATATATTTACATAATGGCTGTTTCATTCATGAGACTCTCAGTTTCATTTGGTCAGAGACCGTGTCTGCTTGGCTCCTCTTTGTTCCCTCACAGCCTAGAACAGTGCCTGGCACGTGGCTAACGCTCAATAAATATTTCTTGAATGAACTAAGGGCTCCAGACGCAAATGTAATTTAAACCACTTCTATAGTGGTGAACTTGGTTTAGGGGATTTTTGTTTTGACATGCAACCATCTCTGGGCAGTGGTTTTCAGAGTCCCAAATGGGAGTAACTACTTTCCTCCCAGAGCATTGAGAATTAATTAAGCTTTGTGACACCCTTTAAAGTTCCTTATAATCTATAGCCGCTTTCGTCTGGCTAAGTGCAAGGCAGCGTTATGGGGCCATTACTGGGCCTGGTGCTAATGGGCATTTGTCAAACTCCTCCCCGCTCCACAGTGTGTTAGACCTGTGCGTCTCCCAGTAATTGCTAAATAACTCTGGGAGTACTTGGTTGCTAAATTAATAGATGAAATAATAGAGTGAAAATAGGAACAGACGTGTAGAATGAATAGAGACGTCCCAACCCAGAGGTTTTCCCTGCTTGTATGTCTCTTAAATAAAGAGTGTGACTTCAGTTAGGATTGCAGGAATGGATTTTTATAGACTTTGGGATAGTTGAGTGGTTTCGTGGGAGGATGTGGTGGCTGTGTTTGATGGGTGGTCTCCTCTCTCTAGTTCTGCCTGACGTCCTGTGGGATGAGGGACGTTAGTCTTCTTATACTCTGATGTAAGTACGGACGGCTCACCCATCAAAGAGGTAAATGAGAAGAACCAGCTGGCTTCTTGAGCAAGAGCAAAACAGTGACTGGATAATGCCTTTTCTACAATTTACAACAAGCAGGAAATTCACAGAGGGCTAGTCTAGTGGGAAAGATAAATAGGAATAGTTGAAGCCAGTGGACAGAGGTGAGGACCAGCTCATCCCATAAAAGCCCCTTGCAAGCAAATTTATCTAAACCATTTCACTTAATGACCAAGACATGCAATTCCATTTTGAGTGTTTTCACATCCTTTTGTCTCAGTACAAATTAAAATAAATTTTGAAGAAAGGAAATTAAACAAAACTTGACTCTTTAGAGATTCAAAGTTAAAAATAAAGAAATAAACAGAGAAAGAAGCCCCTAAGGATATAGAGCATTCTGAAATGTACTTGAGTTTTTTGTTCAGTGTTTATTTGACATGTAAAATTAAGATGAAATTGTCCTTAGACAAATTATTTTTTTATAAAAATATATTTAGCTGTCTGGTAATAAAGAACACCTGGTGAATGGACAGATACTCAAAAGGGAATTTAATTTAGAGGGGCGAACTGGGTCCAGGTGAAGTGGTTATTTGGGTGAAATGGACAGGGGGCTGCTTCCTGGGGTCTAGCATCCAGACAGAAGACTCCTGGGCCTGTGATCAGAGTGGGGCTCTTTTCTGAAAGATTTGATATGATGATAGAGGCTTCTTCATTGTTGGCCTCAGGTCAGTGGCCATCTGGCTTCCTAGGTGATTATCCTAGATTGGTGAGGGACTGGCCAGAGTAGGGGACATGAATCAGAGAACGGTGATCCCCAGGGGAGGAGCTGTTAATGCAGCAGGGAAGTCAAGGGCTTTTGGAGGGAGATTCAATTTGAGATTGAATCTAAGCTCTGTGTCTTCTTAGCAGGGAGATTTTGGATAAAGAGCTTCACCTCTTAGTTCTCTAATTTTCTCATCTGCAAAATGGGGCTAAAATAGCACATACTGAAGAATTTATTTTAAATGAAAATGATACTTGATTGTATACGTTAAAAGTTTAGCTCAGTACCTGGAACGTTGTCAGTGATCAATAAGTGATAGCAATGATTGCAATTATTATAATGGGCATTATTAAAATTGTAATATAATAAGAATAGGAATTACAATCACAAAAAGGCCACAGGGTCAGAGCCCCATTGAGGACTTAGGTACAACCCAAAGAAAGGCAGAAGCCCGTTTAGATGCTGTCCAGGTGGTACGGATGGGGCAGAAGCAGCTCTTTGGCTTCCCTGGGTATCCAGGATCAGATTTCAAACACACCAGTTATTTAATGCAGGAATATTTCTTAATATTATTGTTTATAATAACTTTTATTGTTTATCATAGTGTGTAGTGAAGAACTTAACCCTGCCCAAGACATCTGGTCTTTATCCTTGGCTACTGAGAGGTGATCTAACGTCATGCCTGGTGGGAATGTCTTTGCTTGGGACCATGGATCACACTGGATGGTCTAACATATGATATAGGGTGGGAGGTGGCCACACATTGGGGTGAGGGTGAGCCATGCCAGAAAGACCAACAATGCAATTTTAGTTGGGGGCTTTGGGTCATGCCTGGAGGGGCAGGGACTGGAGACTGAGATCAGCCACGTGGGCAGTCACTCATGCTTACATAATGGAGCTTCCTAAAAAACTCTGACCACTGAAGCTCAAGGAGCATCCTTGGTTGCCAGTACTCCATGCGTGTTGTCACACGTGGGTGCCAGAAAAGTAACGTGTCCTCGCTCCACGGGGAGAAGACAATGGGAACTTCCCTTTTAGTACTTTTCCTAGACTCAGCTCCATGCATCTCTTCCTTTGGCTCATCTTAGTCTGTATCCTTTCCCTGTATAAGCTATAACCATGAATATAACAACTTTCAGCGAGTTCTGTGAGTTTTTCTAGTGAATTATCAAACCTTAGTATGGTTTTGGGAACCCATCAAACTTGCAGTTGGTGTCAGAAGTGAGGGAAGTCTTGGGGACTGTGCCTTTTAACTTCACAGTTGGCCTGAACCCTCACACATAGGAAGCTCGGGGAAGGTATAAAGAACATTTAAATTCACCCATAATCACACCATTCAAAGAGAGTCACAGTTTTACTTTGGTGAACCTCTTTATACATATAGTGACATGTAACATAATTTTAAAATGTTATACCCTAAGCATTTTCCCACATGATTAAATATTCTTCAAAACAGAACATTTAAGGACAACGTGATATCCCATGGCTCTCCTGTAATTTGGTTAATCATTATCCAGTTGTTGTGTATTTAAGTTATTTACAGTTTTCATTATTATAATTAATTCTGGGATGAACATTCTTGTAGTTAAACCTCCACATACATGCATGATTATTTCTTTAGGATACATTCCTAAAAGTGCAATTGTTGAGCTTCCTATGTTCTGCCAAGCTCTCCTAGACAGTGGGGCTGGCCTGGGGGTGGGACTTTGGTGTCTACATCCGGACTGGAGCAGCACACACTCCCTGGAACAGTAGAACCTTAGAGGGCAAACTGAGAACTCAGACCTGAGCAGACTCAGTGACCCACAGGGCTTGTTCATATCAAGTACAAGTCATATCAACTATGCACTTGATTTTATTAAAAATTTTAAAAAGCCTTCAGATTCATAGGCTGGGCTCTCACAGCTCTTTGTAGGGGCAGTCTTGATGGAAAGTTCTTCTTCCTGAGCAGTCAGCCAAGTAACCTTTTGCTTCTTGATGTTTTGCTTTGGTATCTTCAGATTGTTTTGCTTTTGGAAACCCAAAGACTGAGCCCCTGTGGGGAAACTGAGGCAGTTACTTTCCATCTCTGTCTCTCGTTAATCTAAATGTAAAGAGAGTTGTCATATATTCAGTCAAGCTAGTGGCTATTAGCTTGTGTTCCATCTGCTACAAAGCTCAGAGGGCAGCCCAGGACTAACGCACGGTTCCTGAACTGAATACACCTTGAGAAGTGTCCTCCATCCTTCCTTTGTCAAGTTAGTTGTTAGAGTTCTTGTAAAAGATTTGTAGAGTATGGAGTCTGGAAAGTGAAAGGAATGAGCCTGGGAGACACTGGGTCATAGTGCTCCCTGTCTAACTCTACATTGCGGAAGTTTATGTTCCTGAAATTTCATTTCGGTTCCAGGAGAGAAGGTGAATGGAGAGGGGAAAGCAGGGCTATGCCAGCTTCATGTCAGGCAGTTTTCGGCTGTCTTCTCTAGACCATTAGTTTATTGATGGTAGGTTGTCTTTCCAGCAAATCTCTTTTGATTGCAAGTGTATAATGAAGGTGTGTTTTAGTGTCCTTCTAGCTCCAGGGAGAACTCAAGCTGGTTCCTTTCATTCCCACGGAAGTATCAATGCTGAGGCTGATTCATCTAGATTTTTAGAGCCATCATTCCATCTTGAGGGCTTATGACTACTCTGAGCCATCGTAAAGGGGATTTGTCTACGTGGGGTAATTCAGATGGTGCTAAGCAAAGTCTTAGGGCACAGACAGGTTTCTCTTTGTCAAAGATGCTGGCTGTTGTCCTTCCCAGATGCCCAGGAGAAGAGCAATTAACATGGTGGTGCACAGAGCTCACCTGATTGGTGGAAGGCAGGCATCAGCTTCGGCCTCTATCCACAAAGCACCTCCAGGTCCAGGGACCCCAACCTCTTTCCCTCATCAACCACACCAGGCTGTCATTCCCACTCTACTGGTGTGACCCTCAGGAGGGTGCTGGAGAACTCTTGAACCCTGTTCACTTTCCTGGTCCCCCTAGGGAAGTGAGAAGAGGTTCCTCTATACCCTTATATCTGTAATTTTATTCTTAGCTCTTATATTCCACTCAACTTGGCCTCACTAGGTGCCCTGACCAGAGTCTAACCCTCATGTTTCTCCTCTGCTGCTTCTCTCCAGCCTGTGAGATTTTTTGTGGCAGGTGAAAACCTCATGCTCACAGATCAATGAGCATATTCTTCTATGCTTATTGTTTAGTACGGGATTTTGGTCTTTTGAAACTCAAAGGATACAGGCTCTTGAAACTCAAAAAGCTTTTTTGCTCGAGACTGTAGTCCTTGCCTTGAATTTCAAAGGCCTGTTTTAAACCTCAAAGGCCAAGCACTGACTCTCTCTTTCTTTGGATGCCTGCTAGAAAAAACCCTACACTGAACTCAGTGGGCGTAGAATGCTCTCGCTATTGAAGGGGTAGCAGGAAATACCTGGAACCAGAAAAAAAAATTACATCAGCTTCTATTTCACAATAACCAATCCCAAATTCCTTCAAACAAGAAGGGACTCAGAATTCAAACTCAGGTCAGCTTCGCGGGGGACTGGGCATCCTTTAGCCTGTATGAACCTAAGTACCTTCTAGAGTTTGTCCAAGGAAAGCAATAAAATTAGAGTGATGAGTAACCGTTGTTGAGTGTTTACCCAAGAAGTAAGCTGAGCGTTTTAGGTAGACCATCATATTTTCACAGCAATCCTATGAAATAAGTGTTATTGTTCTTGTTACCATTTTACAGATGGGAAAACTGAGACTCATAGAGATGAGTGATATGGTTAATTAGTGATGGAACTAGAAGTCAAACCCAGCCCAGAGACACATGTCTAAGTCATGTGAAAAGAAGTAGAGGGAATGTAAGAAGGGTCAATATGAGGAAGGTAAATAAAAAAAGATGTAATTGAAGGAGTCTTTCATCACTTGGCTATTCTACCTGCATCTTCCTTTACCAGGAACACCCTTCTCTCAGATACTGTGAGGCTGAATCCTTTCATTATTCAAGTTTCAGATCAAAATATAGACATCATCACCGACTACCCCAGCTAACCACCCACCGTGTGCACACACAGGACCTCAGACACATTTTGATGAATCCTGTTTTATTTTTTAAATAACATCGCCTCCTCTGGAATGATCTTTTCATTTATTGATGTTCATATGTACTTACTGTCTGTCTTCCCTTTCTAGAATCTCTGGAGTATAGGCTTTTGAGGTAGGGTGCTTTATGGTTCTGGCCTCTTATTTATCCCGTGTTTAGAACAGTGCCTGGCTCCTAAAGCCTTGCTCCATAAATATACTTGACTAAGTTTGATTGAGTGAGAAGGAGCAATCAGAAAGGTTAGAAAGAGAAAAGCCCCAACTTGCATATCTCTAAAATGACAAGCTTAACCGCTCGTTGCTTTTCAACCTTGACGTCAAAAGCTGCTTAGGAAGGTCTGGCTGGTTTGCTTTAGGGCTGCCTCTTTAAGGGAGGATCAGAAAGCATCTTCAATGTTTAGCTTCATTTGTTTGTCAAAGACAGAGGAGCCTTTGTCCCACATCACAGCTGGAATGCTGCAAGATGGGAACTTCCTCTGCCTTGTACTTCAGAGGAGCCAAATGTAGCTAAAACAGTGGTTTTTCAACTCTGAAATAATCTAGGAATATGAAAATTCAGCTTAGACACCCTAAGAGGAGGGGAGCAGGGAAAGTTCAAATTATTATCTGGTTCTAAAGCCGTTTATGAAGCTGGGAAGACCAGCTTGAGCGAGTTTCCCAAGTTCCGCCTCTTCAGAGAATTTGGGAGTACTTGCTTTGGGGCTCTGCCCACTGGGCGCTTCATGGGTATCAAGAAGGAAGGCATCTTAAAGGTAGCCACTCCAGCCCACTATTCTAGTTTGTTTTCCATAAACTTGACTCATTGGAGTAGCACTTTCACGAATTTTTGTCATATCCAAGCACCACCTGTGGTTAATACATGTAATTATACATATAATATTATAATATATATGTATCACACCTATCACGCATGGATGTGTGTATATATGTGTGTTACATACACTTAATATCTTTATTTGGACTCTTTGCATTTAAATGAAAACTTTACATCATTAATATAAATAGAAAAGAAACTAAAGTATCACTGACTTTAAGTAGAAGGGAATTAGAAACGTAACAATGAGAAGAAAACAATATTATTAATTCTCTGCCTTTTAAAAAGGAGAGATTAGCAAACGTTAGGTGTTAAAGATATCTGAATAACAAAAAATTAGACTTTCTCTTTTTTAAGTTATCAGAAAGAATGAAGGAAAATTGATGAGTGTCTTTCCTCCTGTATATGTTAATATCATCACCTGCTGTGTTTACCTGAAGACATCTGGCGAAACACCTAACATAGTGGTTGTGTTTATCAGGAACTTTGAGAACCACTTCATTATCCAAATCTGGAATCCTGTCTGTAACGTCTGGCCAAATGATCGTCAGGCTTGTCTAGATCATTTGCTCTGCAGGAAGCTCAGTGTTCTGACGCAATCCACGCCAAGTCTTCTCTCTTTCAAGTGAGAAAGTCCTGGAACACAGGAGTTTGAGTGGGGTGAGAAGGAAGCAAGTCCTTAGCAGCTTCTGAGAAGACAAGATATTTCAGGCATATGGAACAGCATTTAAAAAGGCAGAAGAAAAGAGACAGCATGGCCTATTTTAGGGGAACTACAATTAGTTAATTCAGTGTGGCTGGATCCACATAAAATGCCAAAGGGAAGGCAGAGAGAGGTGAGAGAGGAGGTGAGAGAGGAGCCAGGTGGGGGCCAGACCCTGGAGACCAGCAGGCCGTGCTCCTGACTGCGGACTGCAATTTTGACACCAGCCTGGTGCCCGCTGCTGCCCTTTGCACTGGTCTTTATAGGTGAATCATATTTGGGTGGCAACAGCATTCCCTTCTGGGAGAAATCTATTTTTGCTACATGAATATATTGATAAGTTTCTGGAGTGGGTGGAAGGGGTATGAGAGCTTCTAGGATTTTGTTTTACTTTATGGGATATGTAGGCTGAGGGAAGAGATGAATTTCTAAGGATCATGAAAGCGGATTTGTAAAAGGTTGGGCGGCCTAAGAAATGAAGGCTGTTAGGGGGGAGGAATTTCCATTAGGGGAAAAACGGAGTGTCTGATGGGAAACTTGATGAAATTTCTGCTCTCTAAGCAGAAGCAGACACTGAGACAATGATTGAGCATATGTAGTTTATTTAAGAGGTACAAGGACACCACAAGGGAGTGGGGGTGATACAGGGAAGGGAAGGCAGATGATTAATGGTGCAGTAGTAAGCCAGTTACCACAGCAGGTGCCTTAAACCTTAATCCTGTGGGGAGACTTTGGGAACTGGGGTAAAAAAACGTGCCTCAGAATCGTCCTTGCCAAAGGGCAAGTCAGTGGTGAAGGGCTGCGCCCAGGGAGATGTTAATTCCCAGGCACTGCTGGCTTGTCATGGGCACAGGCAAAGCAGGATTCTGAAACCTGGGACAGGCTTCCTGTGAAGACATAGGCTCTGAAAGTTGAAGTCAGAACCAAGTGCATTGAAGTGGTAAGAGGTCTGAGTGGGTATGTGGAGCCTCACCAGGACCTGCTCGTTTGGTTTGGTATGTTGTATCTACTTTCCCAGGAATCACGTGAAATCTTCCATAATCCGCCGACATGTTGTTAATGCATTGCAAAGATGACTGTGATGGGAAGATGTGACTAATTGCCGGGTATGGCCTTAAATTTGGCTCCACAGAGCGCTGGCACAGTCCAAGCAGGCCTGCCTCAATGGGTTATACAGCTATGTTGGAGTCATCAGATCTTTCTTAGTTGCAATGATAAGCATGCAACTCAAGTTGGCTTAAAAACCAGGAAAAATGAAACTTATTGGACCTTAGAACCGAAAAGTCCAGGAGATGGTCTTCAGGTATAGCTTGATTCTAGGAGCTCAAATGGTCTAATCAGATTTTGGGCTATCTCTCTCCATCTCTTATCTCTGTCTTTCTCTGAGCTGATTTGATTCCTTATTATGATAAAATGGTTTTCAGGAGCTTCAGGCTTTGCATCCTGTCTTTCCATCCACCCCAGTAGAAAGATAACTTCTTTTAACAAACAATTATAGTAAATTTCAAGACTGAGTCTCATTGGCTCTGATTGGCCTTACTTGGGTCGCATAGACATCCCTGAAACTCTTGCTGAGGCCCGAGTGGCTGCTCAGCACTGACTGGGCAGGCTGAGTTCACATACTTACCTGCTCTTAGAGCCAGAGGTGGGCTTAATTCAACCCAAATATCATGGACTGAGAAGTAGAAGAGGAACTGTTTCCTGAGATAACATGGGTGCCACTGATTGAAAATGAAGAGTGCATGGATGCTAGGCAAGCAAAAACAAGAGATATCCACTACAACCAAGAAAAACCAACAAGATGCTCAGAGACCTGGAAGCTCAGGCCTAGTTTAAAGACCTAGTGCAAAACCAGCATCTTAGGTTACCGTGACCCCACATACCCAATCTTGATAACCGTCCCCCTTCCTGAGCCAGACCTGCAGATTCCTTTCAAAGCTGCTGACTCCAGGTGATGGATGAGGGTCTCAGGGTTTCCAAGGCACTGGATTTCTATTGACTGCTATAACCTTGAGCTACAGGCTTTATTGGCAGTATTTAACACAAATCTGTTTTCTATCCTTGTTAGATCCCACTTCAATATGCACCACAGGAGGAGAAGTCAAATGCTAAATTGATTTCTTTAATGGGGAGTGCTCTGCAGCAAATAGCAATCCTTCTGGAGATGCATTAGTCAGATTACAATTGAATCTTTTCTCGCTTGCTTTTATGGACTCTCCTCTTTGTAGAAGGATGGGACTCCGATATCATCGTTTGCCTAACTTTCTTTTTTTTTTTTTTGACTGGAGACTAAGAAGGTCAGGGCTCCCACCTCCAGCCTCTAGGTCAGAAGCTGGGTCTTCCGGTCACCAGACATTCAGAGAAGATTGAAATGTCAGAGTTAGCGTCTTGAGATTGCCAAGAATGATTAGTGTCAAAGTGTTTCTTAGCAAAGCAACTTGAGTGCAATAAGGGGCTAGAATTGTGTGAATGAACACTTACTTTGGAATCTGGGAGCTGGCATTCTTGCCTCTTTGTGGGAGTTTAGAGACTGTTTATATTGTAGTGTGAGATAATTTGGTGGTTTTTCTAGAATAGAGTGAGAATCTGCTTCCTTCTGTTTGGTAAGGATCCATTCCATTTCTGTGTATAATAACAACAATAATGGTCGTGGGAGGGGGGCTTTTATTACGTGCTAGGCTTTCCGCATTATCTCACTTAGTCCTCACAACAAGTCCATGAGGTGGGTCCTGTTATCCCTGCTATGTTGATGAGGGTATGGAGACTCAAAAGGTTACACCACTTGCCCCAGATCATACAACTAAAATCATTGGTAAGTAGCAGGGCCTGTATTTATACCTTCGTTTGACTCCAAAGGTTGTTCTTTTAGCCACCATTATATATTTCCATTCATGAGAAGGCATTGTACACTCATCAAAGATGGATTTGGTATACTATCTCCTAGGATAAGTACCCAGATTTAGAGTATTACATTCTGGAATGTGACACAAAGAGAGAGAGAAAAACTGGAGAGATCTGGCCAATACAGATCTTCTTAGCCACACCCACCATACCAACTCATGAGGAAGGACCATCTTTATTTCCTAATGTGTTGATGATATGAGTTGTATTTTCAAGGTAGAGGAAATCTGGACCAGGGCTGTTGCTTGATGAGACATGAGATAGATTCTCTGCCTGGAGAAAAGCCCAATGGTTTTTCCATCTTGGAATCCATAACGTATCTTGTCTTCAGCCTTCCAAGAGCTGACCTCTCAGTGGACACCGAGGCAGCTTAACACAACTATGTGACCAATAATGACTTATTCTCACTGAGCCTCAGGTTCTCCATCTGTGTAATGGAGTCAATAATACTATTAATTACACAGGATAACTTGTGAGGGTTAAATTCAGTAATGTACATTAGGGGTTCAAGAGATGTCAGCTACTACTATTTTGTTTCATGTTGTTGGGCCTCTATTTTTACATCTCTCCAATGAAGAAGCTGGATTAGCTCCATTTCTGAACCATGACTGAGTCAGCTGAAAATGGATGGGCCTGGATGGGAGAGGAATGAGACAGGAAATTGAGGGGTAAGAAACAGCTTCAGAAGTGAGAGCAAGTTCAGTCTAGCTGCTAACACTTGGTGTCACGAGGATTTGGCTACAGACAAGAAGTAGTAATTGAGGGTGGCTGCTGACATTCAGCAAGTCCAACAAGGGATGATGGGGTGACATATCAGGCCAGCAGAATATGATGAACCTGTCATTGGGTGTTAGGGACTGAACCAGATACCCTACAGAGGCAGAGCTCTATAGACTGGATATATACAAGGTTGTAGATGGGGGTTGGTGTTCCAGTTACTAGTTCTGTGTAACAAACCGCTACAAAACCTAGTGGCATAAAATTTTATTAGGCTCATGCATTCACTGGGTCAGGAATTTGGGAGGCCTTGTCTCTGCTCCCTGATGTCTGGGGCCTTGTTTGGAAAGACTTAACAGCTCGGGGTGACTCAATGACTCGAGGCAGGAAACATCTGGAGTCATCTCCACTCACATATCTAGTGGTGATGCTGGTTACAGCTGGGACCTCAGCTGGGGTGTCAGGCAGAACACCTACATGTGGTCTATCCGTGTGGTCTCTCCACACGGGCTAGTTTGGGCTTCCCAAACTAGTGTGGCACTAGGTCTTGAGACTGAGTGTCCCATCAGAGCAAGGCAGAAGGACATAGCACTTTTATTATTAAACCTCAAAGTCACATAGTGTTATGTGCTCTAGATTCAAGAGGAGGGAACATGTGCCTCGCTCCTCAGTGAGAGGGAGGTCAGAGTGACATTGTAAGAAGAGCATGTGGGAAGGGAGATATTGTTGCATCCATCTTTGGGAAATCCAGTCTGCCACAGGTGTTCACAGTGTTACTAAGTTATAGTGTGAATGTTAATAGCACAGGCTCTGGAGCCAGACTGCCTGGCTTCACATCCTCACTCCACCACTGACTAGCTGTGTGATGTTGGGCAAGTCATTTAAACTCTTCTTGCCTCAGCTTCCTCGTCTATGAAATGGGACTACTAACAGTACCTATCTTTTTGGATCGTTGAGAAGGTTAAATGAACTAAGAACATAGAAAGTACTTGAAACAGAGTTTGGCACATGATAAATGAAAAGCAAATGTTTACTATTATTATCATCACTAAGAGTGTTTCCAAGGCAGAAACTCAGGCTTAGGGAACCATCCAGGAACAATTCAGAGACCCACACCAAGGAACAAAGTTCAGGCCAACCTATTGGAAAGTAGGGCCTGATGCTGATGTAGAATGTGAGACTAGAGCTGATTAATTGCTTCTCTTTTGAATCAGAACTAATCCCAGAGATGGGGGCCTCTGTTTTAAGAGAAGGCAGGAGATGGGGGCCAGTGGCCCCTGCAGGGGTGAGGTGGGCTCCAGGCAAAGGAAGAATACTGGACCTACTGTAATAAACATCTGATCCCACCACACTTCCTTTCGCCTTTCTCAACATAAGCCCCTCCATGTCTCATTGTGCCTCATCTTACTTGCTGGGTAAAACGGCTGGGACTAAGCCATGTTAAATCAGCAGTGAGTGACAGAGGAAGGAGGCCTAAGCCACTGTGACCAAGGATTGTCCACATCTGTGTGGGGAATATTCGAGTTGAAATAGAGGAAGAGAACAATCACGTGGGTGGGCTCCACCACGGGCTCTATGAACCCCCTTGGTATAAGTTAGAGTTCTTTGCTTGCAGATGACAGAAACCCAGTTCCAACCCCTTAAGCTAAAAAGGGAATTTATTTGCTCGTTTAACTGAAAAGTCCAGGAGGAGACAGCCCCAGTTGGGTCCATATGCTCAAGTGATGTTGTTAGGAATCCTGTCTTTCAGAACCACTTTCCTTTTTTATTTATTTTTTAATTTTTGGCCCTATTCTCAGGATAAATCCATTCATTCATTAATTCATCCATCAAGTAATTATTATGGGCTTATTATACACTAGGCATGTTTTAGTGAATAAGAGAGCAAGTCCTTGGTCTCTTGAAATTTATTTACAGAGGGGGAAGATAGAATAAACCAGCAGACAAATGGAAATATATGTATCATATCAGTTACTAGTGTAATGGAGGCGATAAAGCTGGGTGCAGGGTTACAGAGTGAGAGTAGAGAGAAAAATCACAACAAGTCTCTCTGAGCTGGTGACATGGGAGAAGGCCCACCTGTAGTGAGAGGGAGCCTGCTGTGGGCTGATGAGGGGAAGAGTATTCCAGCAGAAGGAACAGCCCTGCAAAGACGTTGAGGCAAAAATGATCTCGCTGTGTTTGAATAACTAAAAGAAGGTCAATATGGCTGGGGCTTAGGGACCAAAGAGGAAAGTCACGCAAGAACAAGGGAGAGAGGCAGCTGCTATAGGGATTCTGGCCATGATAGGAGTTTAGATCTTCTTTTAAGTGTAATGAGAAGCCATTGGTGATTTTTAAGTAGGGGAACAATACGATCTTATTTGCCTCTTTAAAAGATCACTTTCAGTTTTGGGGGGAATGTGGTAGCAAAGGTGGACATTCTTGGGTCAAGGCTGACATCCTTCCTGATTGGCAACCCCTCCAGACAAAGTCCCAGGGAGATATCTCATTGGTCAGCCTTGAGTTACATGCAAATTCATGGCCCAATCACTGTGGCCACAGTGATGGGATATTTTAAATGGCCCAGCTGAGGTCACATACCACTTCTAGCGCTGGGGTATGGGGTTAGCCCCACTCCATTCACTGAGAATGAAAGAGTAATTCTTAAGTGAAAATTGTGGGTACAGTTAACAAATGAGGTGATGGGTGTTGGACAGGCAAAAGTGATAGAAGTCCTCTGTGCCCCTCAGTGACATTCTTGAAGTGTGGACATGCGTCTCTGCTTGAGCACGTTCATTGATGTCCAGGGACTTCCTTCCTCCTTTCCTCCCCTCTCCTCCACTTGCCAGAGCAGCCACTAGGGGATGGCTTGAATGGGGAGGCATTTCTTCCTCTTTTTAAACCAGGGCAATTTCCACCTGTGTGATCCTTGTTCTACCTTCTGAAGCCTGTCAGGTGAGCCCAAATACCACTCCTTAAGGCCCTTTGGAAAAGAGTAGCAACATCTCCCTCAGGTATTTATTTATCTACCCTGAATAACCTCAGTGCATTCCTTTCTCTACCCAGGTACCCAGATCACAGTTTCTTTGTCATTCTAGTCACTTTCCTTGGAGTGATTTGGACTTCAGCAGATTTTCAAATGCTCTATCCTGTTCGTGGGGGTGACTCCTAGTTTATCGGAGGTGATTTCTCATTTTAAGCCTGATCTAGGGTGAAATAAAACAGTATGGTATACAAATGAAGTTGTTTCCAGCTCGAGACAAAGAAGTCACCAGTCAATAAATCATTGATGTTGGAGGGAGACACGGGGAGCAGAAAGCACCTTGGAAAGCAGAATGGGAAGTTACCAGGAGGGGGATATACCCGGGGGCCTTTGGGTTTTCTGTAACATTGTGATATCCTGTAGTTTGTAGGCCTCTTTTTTTTATTTACAGGAGGAAAGTTGGTAGGAGTATTCCTCTCATACCACCCATATTTACCTCCAGTATGGAATTCATCATGTTTCATAGTCATGCGTTTATTCAGCAAGTATATATTGAGCACCTACTGCGTACCAGGTACTGGGCAATAGGGATGTACAGATGAGCAAACAAATCTCCTGGACTCAGTCTGTTATGGGAGACAGATCAGAAAATCAGTAATGCAGGCCGGTCCGGTGGCGTAGTGGTTAAGTTCACACATTCCGCTTCGGCAGCCCGAGGTTCACTGGTTTGGATCCTGGGCACGGACCTACTCACCGCTCATCAAGCCATGCTGAGGTGGCATCCAAAACTCTACAACTGTGATATACAACTGTGTACTGGGGCTTTGGGGAGAAAAAAGAAAAAGAGGAAGATTGGCAACAGATGTTAACGCAGGGCCAATCCTCCTCCTCAAAAAAAAAAGAATGTAACTGTCAAATTCAGCTACACTTAAAAAAAAAAAAAAAACGAAAATCAGTAATGGTAAAGAAGTGGGATCAGGGCTATATTAAGAATCTATGCTGGGCCGGCCCCGTGGCTTGGTGGTTAAGTGAGCGCGCTCCATTGCTGGCGACCCGGGTTCGGATCCCGGGCTCGCACCGACGCGCTGCTTCTCCGGCCATGCTGAGGCCGCGTCCCACATACAGCAACTAGAAGGATGTGCAGCTATGACATACAACTATCTACTGGGGCTTTGGGGGGAAAAAATAAATAAATAAAATCTTAAAAAAAAAAAAAAAGAATCTATGCTACTGAGAATCCTTCTAGGAAGTAGCTGAGACTGAGGCTGAGAGGGAAGGATGGATGAGGCAGGGTGTGTGCGTGTGTGTGTGTGTGTTCTGGGCAGTGGGAACAGTGTATACAAAGAAAAGCACCAGGGCTTGAAAGAATAGGGTGATGTGAGTTAAAAAAAATACTGGGAGGAAGGATAAATGGGATACAGCCGGATATTAAGCTTGGTTGGTAGACAAGGATCAGACAGGGTAGGTCTGGGCATGGCATATGCGGGCAGCGGGGAATGATTGAGAGTTTCAATCACGGGCAGTGACAAGATTGGAGTTGTGTTTTAGAAAGATGACTCTGGTAAATTTGTAGAGGGTGGACGGAAACTGGGGTGGTCAAAGGACTATGACAGGAGCTTGATGAGTGGGCAGTGGACCAGGGAAGGATGAAAACCAGAGCTGAGACAGTGGCTGTCTTTGTCAGTTCAGTCTGCTATAACAGAATGCCATAGACTGGGGGACCTAGACAATAGAAATTTATTTCTCATCGTTCTGGAGGCTGAAAAGTCCAAGATCAACATCCCAGCAAATTTGGTGTCTGGTGAGAACTGTCTGCCTGGTTTGCAGATGGTTCCTTCTTGCTGTCTCCTCACATGGCAGAGAGAAAGAAAGAGAGAGAGAGATCATCTCTCTCATGTCTCTTATAGGGGCACTAATCCCATTCATGAAGGCTCTACCCTCATGACCTAGTCACCTCCCAAAGGCTCCACCCACCTCCAAATACCATCACATTGGGGATTAGGCTTCACCATATGAATCTGGGGGGGACACAAGCATTCAGTTGATAGCAGTGGCCAAGGGGACAAAGGGACAAGGAAGGAAGGGAGATGGGGTGGGGTAATGTCAGCAGCCCTGGTGAGTGACTTGTTTTAAGGACTGAGAGGTGGTAGCTTAGGCTCTGCACCCACATCCCTCTGGGCCCCACCCCTGACCAACAGAATCTCAGTCTCTTCTGAGAGGTTCTCCTGGGATTTAAGCCAGTGTAAGCTGACTCCAGGGCGTGCTACTTATCTAATCTGCCACACACCTAACTATGAAGATACTAAAGGAGGTTGTGACTATGTTAGAGAGAAGTGAAGTGATATGTCTAGGGTGGTTCAACATATTCAAGTCAAAAATAATACTACGGGGTTCTATTAACCTTCAGTTCCTCATTTCACCCAACCTTTGGGTTTCGTTAAATATTGGCCCACAGGTGCACCCTGGCCAGAACATGGGCTGTGTGTCTGATATGTTCTTTGGACCCAAGGTTTCAGGTCTTTTTTTAGTTTACATTCAGTTCTTTTCCTGTTTTGTTTTTTTTTTTTTTTTCCTTTCTCATTTTAGCAGATGAGAACTCTCACTATGTGTGACAGCTGATATTCTGAAAATGACAAGGCACCTCATTTGAGACAGAACGTGCTTGGGGATTTTCATCTGTGTGTGCACAGTGTTATCTGCCTAAGTCTGTGCACGGGAGCCCTGGCAGGATGTCACAGAGGGCCTGGGACTCAGACAGCTTCGAGCCCCAGCAGAGGGAGAGGAGGCATTCACCCAGGCCTCGGTGACACTGAAACCTTGAAATTTCTTCTTCCTAAATATCTCCAGTCTCTCTCGCCATCCTACCGTTCCTAGATTTTGCTTAGCTTATATCAAACTAACAACCTCTTGTCTCATCTCTTGAGTCCAATCTCCCCCTCTTGAACTCACTTTGCCTCCAAGCTGATAATGATATCAGTAGGACTAATAGCACTCCAATAGTTAATATTTATTTTATGTGCCAGGCACGATTCTAAGCTCTTTGCATGTGTTAACTCATGTACTCTTCACAGCAAGTCTTTGTAAAACAGATCTGTTCATCCCTTTCTGCACAAATATGAGTGGCTCCCTACGTAGTGGAATGAGGTTTCCCAAACCTCCCTGGCTTGCACACCACTTTTGTGATTTTATCTCTGTGGATGATCTTCGTGAATTCCGTCCTATTGTATACCACCTATGCCATTATTTCCTCAAGCTTTTACTGTAAATTAACTCACTTTTGAAAAAATTTACATAGATTAAAATAATTCAGGTGCATAGTGTCATTCAAACACACAGTGTCATTCAAATGCACAGTGTCAGTTTGTCATCAGTAGAAGGTAAGCAGGAGCATAAATATAATGCAAATAAAATAAAACAACATTATTAAAACCTAATTGAGGGCTGTTGACAAGGCTCTTGGCCTGAGGCTTGCATTCTTTGTTCTAAAAATGGTAAGAGTTAGAGAGATGTTACAGATACACCAACACCAAACCAAGACTTTCTCCTTGATGCAAAACCAAGACATCAACAAGAGTTTACAAGAGAATATCTTCTGATACGTCTCGATGCTCTTTAATATTGTGTTCCTCTGTCTTCTAATATCATCTCATATTCACTAAAAGCAGTCTCTCATTTTGGAAAGTACTGTTTGACAGCTCAAGCAGTGGAACCCTGATCTGTTTGACTGTCTCAGTCTCTTTCCACTCGCTGGCACAGTTTCTCTCTCCACCTACTCCAGTCTCACCATTCTAATGTACAGTCTTACTCTTTCCCACCTCTCTACCTTGGCATTGCTGTTCTTTGTGACTGGAAAGCCCTGTCCTGACTCCAGCTGTCACCCTACCGTATGCTTTTTTCAGATGTTGTTCCAATATTGCCTTCTCTGTAAGGTCTTTCCCAAATCTCAAAGTAGGGTAAGTCAGTCCCTCCTCTGTTCCCAATTTAAATGTTCCCCTTCCACCTCAGTTGTCACTGCATGCTGGAAGTTCCTGAGGGAGAAACTGTTAGTTGGCTAACCCAACAGGCATTCCCATCCGTCTTCCCTGGGTAGAAGCTGAAAAGCTCAAGGTGTACTTACCAGCCTCCTCCAAACCTTTGGCTTAGCAGTTAATTGCGCGTGCTCCGCTACTGGCGGCCCGGGTTCGGATCCCGGGCACACATCGACGCACCGCTTCTCCAGCCATGCTGAGGCCGCGTCCCACATACAGCAACTAGAAGGATGTGCAACTATGACATACAACTATCTACTGGGGCTTTGGGGAAAAAAAAAGGAGGAGGATTGGCAATAGATGTTAGCTCAGAGCCGGTCTTCCTCAGCAAATAGAGGAGGATTAGCATGGATGTTAGCTCAGGGCTGATCTTCCTCACAAAAAAAAAAAAAGAAAAGAAAAAACACCTTTGTGGGGAAAGCCTGTACCCCAGTTTTGTCCAATGAGATGTTAGGACAAGTCTGTTGAAGGACTTCTAGAAAGGTGTTTTGCTTCTTGGTGGTAAGGACCAGCATGGGACAAGACCCCTACTAGAACTGTCTGTTCCTCCTTCTTCCTGTCTAAAGGCAAACATGGTACATCTTTCAGTGGCAGGCTTATTATGGTCACACAGCAAGGTGCATAAGAATAATGAATCAACATACCAAGGAAGGAGAAGTAGAAAGATACACGTGTCTCATTAGGAGATCGTGGAGCCACCAGACCAACCCTGGGACCAGCTACTTTCAAACTTTTTGTTAAATAAATTATAAATGTCCTCATGGTTTTAGCCACTATTAACTAGAAGTTCTGTTACATGCAGTTGAAAGCATTTCTAACAGATAGAGAGTTTCTTTACCCATCTCCATCCCTTGCTGGATATTGAGCAATTCTAAGGTGGGAGTAGACTGTTTATCTTTATAATCTCCTCACTTACATAGGACTTGGTGCATGGTAGTATTTATTATTACTATCAACAAAAGCAGCTGATACTTATTCAAACTCTGTGTGTGTCTGGCTCCGGAGCCTGGGTCTTTCACCACCATGGTGTAATTCTGGTCATTGATCAAAGGGGAATGAATGAATAAATGAATGAAGAACTTATCAGCACGAGGATTTGCAGAAATCAATTTCCATGCCAATTTGACTTCACAACTTTATTAAAATTTGTATTAGGATTTAAAAAATAAGGCTCTGTCATTTGTTCTGTATTTTGTTTTATTTTTTTCTAACTTCCTTTATCTTAACTCGTGAAAATTTACATTCTTGTGCTTTTATGGGGGCATTAAAGGGAGACAATTAGGGTGGATTCAGGTTCTCTGATATGCCAGGTGAGTTAGGTATGTGGATTAATGGAACGCGAGGACACTGGAATGTAGCTGTTACCAGGGGAATGATAGAGTTAGAGAGGCTGAATATGATAATGCAGTCCTTTGAGACTCTGGATCCCATGTTCTTCCTACTCTGTCACTGGGAATGCCTGCTTGAGTGCCGCTATGATACCCTGCATTGAAATTTGATCTAAGAGGTCAGGAGAGGGACCCCATGGTGCATCCTTGGAGTGAGTGGGTTGGGTGTGTGCATATGTGGTATAAGGGGAGGCTCTCTGGCTCCCCTGAGCTCATAAGCATTGAATCCTCCGTAGCTACTAGTTACTTTCCCTCCTTCCCTGCAGGTTCCTGGTGAAGATACGTGAGACAAAATTCACCCCTCGCCTGAACACATTTCTCTGTTTCTGCCCCAGGATGTTCACTTAGTAGCTGTGGCTCCATGGGTCCCAGGGCCATGTAAAATTGTCAGAGAGCAGCTCTCAGCATCTGTGGACACTCAGCCAACCCCCTGGGATCTGGCAGTGCAATATCCCACGTCCAGCTCCAGGGAGGAATAGGAAATATTCAGCAACCATCCTCAAACGTCTCTTCATTTCTTTCCCCTCCCGTTCTCTGTCTCACACGAAGAGCTGGTCAGCACCTCTCTTCTTATGCTGTACACCCATGTTCTTCAGCCTTTGCTTCCCTCATGCCTGTTCCTGTCCTCTGTCCCTACTCTCATTCTTTTCATTATAAAACTGCCCCCAAAAGCTGTCAGGCAAGGCAGGGCCTTCCTTAGAGTTTTGGGAAAAAATGAGTTCAGCCTGCAGGGATTAGGGGAAGTTTGGAAACACAAGTATATTAGCATTGTTTTATCCTATCATATATATATGTCTACTATCTACTGGGACTGTCACTGTGTCTCTATCTAGATCCACCTCCATACCACCTCTCTATGGTATTTGGATACTAATCTATGTTTCCTTTTTTCTGCATTTCCCTTTTTTCTTCTCTCTCCTACTCCTGCTCCAACCAAGGAGTTACTCATCTCAGTATTCGTTGTTTCAGGGGAGAGATGTGGCAGGAAGATAACTAATGTTGCCTGCCCCACACTTTCTTCCTGGCTTTTGTGTTCAAAAGCTGAAGCCCTAGATGGGGCAAGGATTTTGGATATAGAGTAGCATTATGGGGAGAATGTGGGTCCCCTCCTCACCACTCTGTAAAGAAAGTCACTCCCTTCAACCCTCCCAGCTGGAGAATGAATGAAGAGGGATGAAAGAGAGAGCTCTCTGGGTGCAGAAGAGCGGTGACCCAGGCTACACCTCCTGAATATGTGCAGGAGGGACCGAAAGACTCCACAGGAACATGTCCATGTGGTACTTCTAGGCAAATGGGGTTCCAGGCAGCTTAAAAAAATTTTCCAGGTGCTGAGCATGATGTGGAATCAGAAGAGAGCCTTTGGGGCAGCAGGACAATGTTAAAACAGCTACACTGGCTGGATAGACCACGGGAGTCATTAGCATCTTACCCTCAAATTCCCAGCACCGAGGAGTTGAACCTCAAGGTCAGGAAAGACCTCAGAAGAACCAGGGGTTTTTTTCCCCCATGATAGTCTATGTAATAGAGACTTAGGATCACAACTGAAGTTGCTTTACAGAAAGATGAAGATGATTAATAGACAGACAGGCATAGATATAGATGTGTGTGTGTATGTATGTATATATTTGCACCCCCATGTTTGAGTGCTGTAATTCATGCTTGATTCCTCATTTCATCATTGACCTACAAGGATATGGATGTAAATATGAATATGGCTATATTAAGTCCCCTCAACTTGGCACAGTCCTTTCTCAGGGCGTCCCTTGTAGATCCACATAGCTACTGACATCCTTTAATTGTTAGAAGCAAAGAGGAGGACTGAGCGTTCTTGCCCACATCTTTACATCATCTTTCTCCCTTACTCCTGTTGCTCTGTACTCTAATTTCTGTTCAGCCATGTGAACTCCTTCAGTGCCTCAAGCATGCTGGGCTCTCTCTCTCACACACACAGCTTGCACACATCTTGTTACTTATGTCTAGAACCGCCTCCATCCCCCCTTATCCATTACATAACACACACTCATCCACACACTTTTCTGCCTGAATAATTTTTATATATCCTTCAAGTATCAGTTGAGAGGCAAGGTTTTTACATTTTTGGAACATTCCTTTCACCACTCCCTTCCAACTTTGTCATATTTCCAGCACATAAATATTTCCTAAAATATACTAAGGCTTAATAAATATTTGGTGAATGAAAGAATGAACATGGGGATGAATCAATGAATAGATAAATGAATGGATAGATGAGTGAGTGAATGAATGAGTGAATGGTGTTTGGGATTTCTGGCCTCTCACTCCTTAGTGATATCTGTATTCACTGCTCTTTGACTTTTTTGAGTCCAGCATGCCAATCAAGCATCTTCGTGTCCTTCATCTCAGTGTCAAGGAGCTGGAATAACAGGTGGAGGCATTTGCTTTTTAAAATCAAATCTTATTTTGAGCTGCCAGAGGTCAGAGCAGTAAACTAGAGGCATAAATCACCCCTTTTGTTTTTATATATTAGCGCTTGGCCATCTGAATAGGGTACTTTCATTGACTTGTGGGAGGAGGTTGCCTGACTTCACAGATCCCCAAGGGCAACAAATGTTATTCATTCATTCGTTCCTGTCTTCATTCATCTCTTCAGTCGGTCTTTCAATATAGCTTGGCAATTAACACAAAGAGTTTTGGAATTGAGTTTTGATTTGAATTTGCCACCTGCTAGCTGTGCACCTTTGGGGCAGTTATGTAGCTTTTCTGAGCCTCAACTTGCTCGTGTATAAAGTGGGGCTCACTCTTTTTAGCTCTCAGAGTTGTTCTGAGCCTTAAATGAGTTAATAAATGTAAATAAGGCATATTGCACAGTGCCTGGTACAGAGGCAATGCTCAATAAATGTTAGCTCCTATTATAAACTCCCTAATTTATTTATCCCTCCTGTCATCAAACACTTATTGAACTCCTATTGACTAGCAGACCCTGAGCTGAGTAAAATATGCTTCCTCCCTTTTAAGACCTCACAGTCAGTTGAGCTTGACAGATACATGGATCAATAATTAGAAACTCTGACAGATTTAATGGCAGAGTGTGGAAAGTGGCAGGACCGAGAAGGGAATGACTCACCCTCTCTGTGGGGAGATGGTACATGGCTGGGGAAAGCTAAAGAATGCTGGCCTAATTGTGTGGGGAAGGTAATGCTGGGGTTATAAAATGTTTTAAGCTGGAAAGTGATATGATTGGACTCTTCTCCTAAAACTTGCTTAGCAGCGCAGTGAAGGGTGAAATAAAGGCAGATGAGATTGCGGAAAAGTCGACTGAGGGGTAGGTGTTAAACAGGCCAGGTGTTGAAATGAAGCGGGTCTGCATTAAGGAAGTGGGAGGATGCAGAAGAAGGGAAATATTGGGAGCTCTCGAATATTGTGCTTCTTAAAGAGTGGTCCTTGGAGAAGCAGCATCAGCATCACCTGGGAGCTTGTTAGAAATGCAGAATCTCGGGCATCACCCCAGGGTTCTAGGACCCACATGTCAGCAAGATCCCCAGGTGATGTGTAGGTGCGCTAAGGCTTGAGAAGGACTGCAGGTAGACTCAATGGGGACCTCCTGCAATTAGGGTGAAAAGGAGAATAACTATCAATTTGGGAGTCCACAAAATCAAGCACACATACTGGATTCTGCTCCTTGAGAAACGGGACAGGGTTATATTCCTCATTCATGCTATTTTCTCCTTAGTATTGATTTAGAATTAGAGTTATGAAAGAGAGACCCACGGTTTCTCCTTGAGTCCCCTGGGGTGACAGCTCCAGAAAGTTCACTTCCACATCTTTGCACATCGGGGCAGGTTTCATTTCTTTATCACCAAAACCAAAGCTAAGTGTTTATGGCTGGGTGATAAATCCCCAGAACATGGATTTCTTGCTGGAAGTGCTGACTCAACCTTAACTTTGGCAGTGCATATAGCGCCACAATAAAATGTATATACCAAAGTTGTGGTGACTATAAAGGTCTTTTAAAATCGAGTTGACACTGCAGTATGTTTCCTTGAGATAAGGTGAGGATTTACGTTCATAAATAGAATTGTGAAGCCTGAGAGGCATAACTGCCAATTTGGGGTGTTGAGATTTGGGGATCTTTTGTCCTTCATCCTCACTGAGAACTTCCTTCTCTTTTCGTTGGAGGCAGCCTCAGTTTTTAGCTTTTTATCTGGCTTTGTAATCAGAGACGAAGAAGCAATTCTAAGGACCCCCTTGATAGGTTTCCCCTGAAAAGTGCTTTTGAAGCCAATTGAGTTCAACAAAACATTATTTTTTTGACTCCTACCCTGTGCCAGGCACTTAACTACATATCCAGAATATGAAATGAGAAAGAAATTCTGACTTTAGTGAACTCACAATCTAGCCTGGGAGGTAGAATTTCATTTATTCCTTCATTCAACAAATATATTTTGAATGCTTATTGTGTGCCAGGCACTAATTCTAGGGTGCTTGGGTTAAGGCAGTAAACATGGCAGAGTCACTATCCTCAAAGAGTTTATATTCCAGTGAAGGAAGACAGATTGTAAAACCAGTAAACAGATAAATATGAAATATAATGTAATACTATGGAATAAATGCTGAAATAGAGGGATCCTGTGGGGATCACAAAAAGGAAACATTTCTATCTGCCTAAGAAAATCAGGAAATGAGGAGGCAGAGACGACACTAGAACTGTGTGTTGATAACTAGTTGTTTACTAAGCAAATGGACAGAGGTGTGAAAATACAAGACATGTTAAGTGCCAGTGTGACTGGTTTCTGGGAAGTGTGTTTGGGGATAGCTCCTGAGGAAGGTAAAATTAGGTAGATTCCTAATGACTGCCAAAAATTTTAGATTTCAAGCATTAGGGAAACATAATAAGATGTCTATCTTAATAAAGGTTACCCTGGCAGTTGCATGAAAGATGGCAGACGTGGGTGTGATGAGAGGATTAACCAAGATCGTAGTGGAGGGATGGAGAGACTGAGACCAGGGGTTGATCCTAGGCGACTTCAGCAGGGGAGCTTGGTGAGTGAATCGCGATGGGGATGCAGGGAAGCAGGGAGGTGAGTCAAAGATGTCTAGGTGTGGACGTGTTACCTGTTTTCCCAGGTTAGAGGTAACATTGATCTTGACATTCTGGCCATTTCCTTTGGAGCTTATAGTTCTCTCTCTGACCTATTTCTGAAAGGTGTCATCAAACACAGGGAGTAAAGAAAGCTGAAGGTTCATCAGTGACCCAAAGCCTTAGCCGCCTGCCATAGCTGGGCAGCACAAGGCATAGGGAGAGAAGTCGAAGGGGCAGCACAGAGAAGGACCTGGCCATCCTCTTATCCCAACAGTCAATATTGACACTCCTCCAAGTGCTTGATTAGGATTGCTGCATCGGCACACCAGCCCTTGGAAACATACACACAGCGCGCATGTTCTGCATTGCAAAGTACGTATTTTTAATATTGATCTCTCAAAATCCAACAGGCTTCATCGATTTTCACAGGACCTGGAAGAAAGACGGTGATAAACCAAAGACGCTTACAGCTTCATCAGCCCGAAGGACATGACTTATTTTCCTCTTCCTTGAACTTTGCTTGGCTTCCTGAGAAGATAACTTATTTTTATTTCTCTCTTTATTTCTTTATTTTGTATCAGCCTGTATTAAAGTCCTATAAATAACCTTGGAGACACACGAAACAGATTCATTTAATTTTCCTTTAGTTATCCTAAGTCGGAACAGATGTGTGTTTGTGATAGGAAAGAGGAGGGGGAGAATGAATCATAGGTGTGGGGAGAGATAGGAGGAACCTACTGGCATCTGCGTTGGAACATCTGACTGATTTTAGGAGATTGGTAAACAGTGCGGGCTCAGCCTGGCTGGGTGCGCTTGGACCTAACGACATCTGCCTCAGCTGAGTGCTAGGAAGCCGAGATACCAAAGAATGGGGCAAGGAGGGGGTCAAATTCAGAGAACGATGTGTTTTCTGGCATCATCTGACTGGTGCTACCCCATTGCTTAGGCCATTAATTGATGTCCTTACTTCCTTTCTTACATGCTTGAGAGATACGGAGGTGAAGGTGGGTGGGAGACCTGAGGTCAGAAATGCAGCTATGGGACTCATAGAGTGTGGAGATCGGTTGGTTGATCAGCAAGCCGTGATTAAGTATCTGTTGTATGCCGAGCCCTGTGCTGGAAGCTCGGGCCATGTCAGGCATATTCCAGATCCTCATGGACAAGGCATGTCACCCTAAGGTCCTTTGCATTGCCCATAAGGAATTACTGAGTGTCACATCTCACAGCCAGGCGTGAGGCTGGCTGGGACATCAGGAGTATGAACCAGGGTGAGGATAAGCCCTCAAGGTCAAGCGTAGGAGGGCAGCTTATCTTTGTGAGTGTCCAGGGGGCGTATCTTGCCCTGACCTGATATAGTACGATATTCAATGCCAAGAATGTATTGTCGTTGAAGTGTTAGAAATCAGAAGGTGCAGAGGAGATAGGGAAAGGTGTAAAGGGCAAATCCTTAGGAGAGGAGGCCCACAAGAACCAAGGAGGGCATTGAGTCCAGCCGTGTAGTCTTGGGAGACAGAATGGGGTGCCTTTTTTGAAAGGATTAAGAAGAGGAAAGCAGGACAGAAGGCCATTTGGCCAACATGGTGAGGCTGTGAAGATGCTGCACTCCAGAGCACTGGCTTAGGCTGACGCATCGCCGTCAGGCTTTCATCAGGGTGAGGATTATGGCAGAGCATCCCAAACCCTAATGTGCACTGAGTCACAGGGGCTGCTGTTAACATGCACATCCTGGTTCAGTAGGTCTGGAGTGGGCCCGAGATTCTGCGTTTCTAACAAGCTCCCACGTGGTCTGTGGGCTACACTTTGAGAAGCCCTATCAGAGTGGATACAGCTGGGAGGTGTTAGGGCACACAGCCTGCCATCTACAGATGGACATATGTCACCTGAGAAGTAATCACTGGTGAATGTTTAACTGAGACTCAGTTTGTCTTTACCGACCATACCTCATCTAACTCTCTGAACTGCACTGCCACAGAGGTTTAAAATGAGCCCCTTTGAACAACTGTGCAGAATGGGGCAAAGGGACTTGCTTCAGCTAACACAGTCCCTCAGCTGGTGAGGGTCGGTGCCGGTTCAGATCCCAAGAGGCTGTGGAGGCGTCAGTCAGACACAGCCAATGGAACGTCAGCTTGAACCCGGACTCTGCTGTTTAGCAGCTGTGGACTCAGGGCCATCACTTCTGAGCCTTGCTAGTCTCGTCTGTAAAATGGGATCTTATGTGGATTAAAGGACACAAACCATGTAAAGGATTTTTCACAGGTTTTATACTCTGGAAACGTTAGCTATTATTCAGGGGTTGGCAATCTTGTTCTGTAAAAGGCCTGATAGTAAATATTTTAGGCTTTGAGTGGTGTAAGGTCTCTGTTGCAACTACTCAACTCCGCTGTTGTACCATGAAAGCAGCATTGACAACAAGTAAATGAATGAGTGTGGGTTCCAGTAAAATTATATTTACAGAAACAGGTGGCAGGCCAGAATTGTCCCCAGGCCATATTTTGCCACCCCTGGTATAGAGCATTATTATAATAATATTCTTGCCAAGAAGAAGGCACAGCAAGAGGTCCAATGAGAAAGCCCAGGAAGAAGTGTAGATAACGCTCCGTGCTCTATATGGAGCTTTGTTTAACTCACACGTGAATCACAAATGATGCCCAGGCTTTGCCCAGTCTGAATGGTTTATCTCAGCAAAATGGATAATAAAATAAAATAATTGTAGGTAACTTAATGCCTGTAATAACTGACTATTTGATAATGGAGCTGTTAGGGCCAATGAATAGTAACATTGCCGCAGTTTATTGTATTGAGAGATATGAAGACATTCCCTCCGAGGTTCAGGAATTACAAAATGAATCTCTGTGAGGCAGAGTCGACCAGTTAAGTGTTATCAGTCAGGGAAGGCTGCTCCATCCCTGGTGATTCCCATGCCGATGGCACCTTAAAGAATCACAAAATCAGGCCCCCTAGAGAATGCCCTTCTCTTGATTGAGGGGGATGCAAAAACAGGGGTCACCACAGTGGGGACTGGAGGGGATGGGGAAGGTCTGAGTGCCCTGGCTGTGGCTCTGTGGGCATGGGCATCTTAGGGCAGGCTCGGGTGTGGAGGCCAAGCCAGCCGTGAGGCTTACCCGGAAGCTCTCCCCACCCTCGTCCCCAGCCCCTGGCAGAGTCCAGAGATGGACAAGTTTTGGTTTTGTTTTGTTTTCCTTATGTCTGTTTTATTCATCTCGGTGTCCCCAGGACTTGGCATGTAGAAGGACTCAATAAATATACTGAATGAGTGAGTGAGTGAGTGAGTGAGTGAATGAATGAGGGACTGATTGCCACTTATCTAAATGCAGCAGGAGACAGGTAAAAGATGGGGTGTGGGAAAAGCAGAATGTAGCCTTCTAGAGAGCCTAGAAAGAAAGGGCATGTAAGAGGGCTGTGGATTCAGAAGGTCTCGAGTCCAGGTAGGAAAGAAAGCACTAGTCAAGCAAGGAGATAAGTCCCATCAGAAGGAGGCCCAAGTGTGTGTAGAAGGATCATAATTAGGAAATCATCCATGCCTGCATGGTAGAAACTCTGTGAACTCACCACACTCTCTATCTTTGGGTCTTCAACTGCTATGTTGCGTCCTGAAAGACTTTTCCCCATTTCTCCTGGCTAACTCCTCTTTACCCTTAACCCGTAAGCTAAAATGTCACTCCTTCAAGGAAGAAGACTAAGCTTGCAGGAGCACTGTGCCACCCCACACATCACACCTTCCCCCACAGCACCCTAAACTTCCTCTCGGATAGCACTCACTGCCTTGTGATTACCTGTTAATTTCTGACTCCCTCCCCAGGATATCAGCCCCAGCAAATGTAGGGACCAGGTGTATTTTCTTCATCATTGTATCCCCACTGCCAAGCACAGGGGTTGGCACACAGTAAGCTTTAGTGGGACTTTACAGGATGGGTCTTGGTTCTTCATTCTGAGCACCACTGGATGGGGGTGCTGGAGAGGTTATCACACCCCTGTGGCTGGCCCTGGCCCTACACTGGCCTCAGCTGTCTCGAGAAGGACATAGTGTTTCCATCTGGCAGAGATTGGGGAGCATAGATTGATAAACTCTTTATTTGTTTTGCCATAATATATTGGGTGTCTGCTAGGTGGCAGTTCTATTTTGATGCCAGTGATATAAAGATGAATAAAATGTCATTCTTCTCCAGATCAGGGTCACGAAGTGGAGAGAAAGACAGATACACAAACAGACGCTTGCTATACAGTAAATAATCTGTGAGTAGGGGTCTATTTAGGATGTTCTGGGAGTATAGAGGATGCGGCAGGCAGCTCACACTGTTTACAATGGTGCTGTTGGACTTCAATTTGCAGATGGAGCATCTGGGATCTTATGGAAAAGCAGATTATGATTCAGTAGATCAGGGTGAGGGCTTGAGATTCTGCTTTTGTAATAAACTCCGCGTGATGCTGATGCTATTGGTCCATGAACCCTACTTTGAGTGTAAGGGTTTTGAGGAAGGTAAAGAAGGTGATGTGATGAAGCCTCGAGGGATGAATCGAGTTTTCCAAGGTGGAGAAGAAAGGAAAGGATTACGAGGCTGAGAGAAAATGATGTGCAAAGGCTCAGGGGTGTGCAGATTCAAGGCTTGTTTGCATGATGGTGGGAAGTCTAGCACGATCGGCTCTTAGAGGGGTGGGAGATGAGGAGAAGAAGTCAGCCAGTCCAGGTCCCTGAGATCCTTGCCTGCTGTGCTGAGGGATTCAGACTACCCTGTAAGGGACAGGGAGCCAGGGAAGCTCTTTCAGGAAATAACCTAAAGGAGTATGTTTTAGAAAGACCATTTCATTGGCAGGCTGGATAGTTAGTAATTTGCTTTTCCAAAGATAAAATTTAAAAAAAAAATTTCAAAAACAGAGATATTCCCTCTAAAGCAGGGTTTCTCAACCTTGGCACTATTGCCATTATAGCCAGATAATTCTTTCTTGTGGGGGCTGTCCTGTGCATTGTAGGATACTCAGTAGCATCTCCCCACTAGGTGCCTGGAACACCCTCCTCCCACTTGTGACAACCAAAAATGACTCCAGACATGGCCACATGTCCACTGGGGTGCAAAATAGCCCACGGCTGAGAACCGCTGTTCTAAAGCATGACATGCTTCATTCTTCTTTGTATTCCCTTCATGGAAGCCCAGACCCTTCAAATATTTAGTAGCCCCCAAGATTCCTGGAATAGGTTCTGTTGAAGAGCATCACCTCCAAGCCAGATCAATCTGCTTGCTGGTTCTCTGAAGCAGCCGCGAGGAGAGGAGCCTGGTCTGGAGTGAGAAACACAAACACACCTGCTTATAAATTCTGTTTTAAAAATAATAAAATTATTTTCTTCTTCCCGCCATTTCTCGGCCCTTTCCCTCTTCTTGATGCACAAGGAGTTGTTGAGGAAAATACAGTCATGTCATGAAAATTCCGAGTCCTTAACATCTGTGGATGTGTTTGGAGTTCTAAGAATACTTTTAAGGTAAAATAATACCAAAAGTAGACTCCCACAGATGATACTGAACTTCTAGTAATTTCCTGTCTGTTATAATACCAGATCAGGCTGGCTGATTTTTACACAACTGAGCTGATATCTCCCAACCTTTCTACCTTTAAATTTTCCTGGTCATTATACATAAACGTAGAATGCCAGGTTAGGGAATATTATCGTGAAAAACATGAATGAACAAAAAAAGTATACTTGCTCAATATTTATTGTCTTGTAGTGTGGTAAGGGAGGCAGTATAGTAGATTGGTTAGATACCTGGGGCTTCAGCTTAAAATAGGCTCGGGTTTGAGTCAGAGTCCTGGCCTTATACTCTCAAGAGTCAGTTCCATGATCTGGAAGAAAGAGTTTGTGAGGATTAAATGAAAATACGGCATGTTAAGGGCTTAACTGGGTGCCTGGCAAGTAAAAAAAAAAAAAAGGGAAAGTTATCAGTGTCAATTTTTAGGGTAAACATCATAGTGACCTTTACTTGCTTGAGGAACAGTGAGACTGTCAATCGTTAGGCGTCTATTATAGACCAGACAACCATAGAACACGTGACCGCCTGAGAAATTTAGCAAATCTCTGGCATCACATCACTCATCAGGAGCAGAGGAAGAATTCACATCTAGATCTGACTCCAAAGCTCATGGTCCTTCCACAGTATCCCGCTGTGTGCTGAGGTGTGGCCGTGCCGGCTCAAGTAAGAAGTGGTGGCATATTTGACGCTCTGGTGCAGCATACTCTGAAACACCCAGGTGTCTAGTTTACCACCTCCTTGGTTGCTGTTGTGTTGTTCTTTGAATCCATTCTTCAACGCGGGTGCTGCTGCCTTCCACCATTTGCCAATTTTATGACCCTGGGCAAGTTAACCTACTGGAACCTCAGTTTCCACATCTCCAAAAGGGGGTAAGAGTCCCTCTAAGTGGGGGTTAAATGAGTTGTGGTGAGGATTCCTCTCCTAGTTCTGGCACGTTGTAGGGGGTCAATAAGCCTTCATTCTATTATCACTCTTCCCAAACACACCAGGATGTGGCTTGGACAGGGGAACCATAGATACACTATGTAGACTGAATCCATATGGTTTACTGTCACATGTGCATTGGAGGGTCACGGAGGTGATGTTCGCAGGCTTCCAGACAAATGTGAGTGTCTTTTCGCTGCCCATAGCCCCGACCAGCTTTGTGCCTCCTCTCCCCATCATTGTACAGCTCAGCTTTAACCTTTGCTGTGCGTGTGAAGTAGATATTTGACTTCTTTGAGTGAAGACAGACTTTCTATAATCTGCAAAAGGTTTCTTTTGCTGTCCAAACCTTCAAGCAATGATCATCACCTTATTAACAAATTTCAGATGCCTTTCAAAAAATAAAACTAACAGGTAAGAAACAGAAACTTGTTCAGGGCCAAAAAAAAAAAAAAAATCTTTGCCCTAGGCTGTAAATTTAATGATTCACCCCAAACATGCTTACTTTAAGATCTCCAAACCTTATGATCAGCTTGAAGCATCTTTTTGAGACAGATGGGTAGGAGCCTTAACTGGGGACCAGGGAGCTGACACCAACTTTTGTGTTTACCTTTCTGCAGACAAATAATAATAGCAATTCAGTTCCACGCACATCTGTTGGCCAGTAACTTTATACCAAGTGCTGATGATATGAATATGGATAGAAGAGTCTTTCTTTCCTGGAGAATAAAAACATAATTTAATGGTATGCTACCTCCTGGTTTTATTTGGTCTATTAAGCAATACATGCACAAAGAAGGGCAAATATCATTGTCATCATATTACAGAGGAGGAAACTGACCCTCGGTATATTATAAACATTCATTCATTCACTCATTTAACTGATACTTATTATATGCCAGGCACTAGATATCCAGTGATGAACACCGTAGATAATGGACTTATGGAGCCTGTGTGAGGAGAGATGGCACTAAATGGTTAGGCACATATGTGCGCAGAATTAGAAATTGTAGGACGTGCTATGAAGGAGCATGTGACAAGGGCAGTTTAGATGGGGGCTGGTGATGAGACTAATGGAAGTGACTGAAATCTGCAGGATGAGTAGGGACGACTTGGTAAAGAATGAGAGCTGTTTTCCTGGCAGAGGGAGGTGCTGAGGCAGAGAAGAACCTCGCTGATTTAAAGAATGAAAATAAAGCCACTGTGGATGGATCCTGGAGTTCTCCGTGGGGAGAAAAGAGCAAGAGGAGGCTGGTGTAGGGGTTGCCATCCAAAATGTCTGCAGGGGTTATGTGGGTAATGTGTTTGTGTGCAGTGAGCCAGCTATGGACTTGAAAACTGGAACACATGTGGGCTTCCAAGAGCAGACCTTCACCCTGTGGGAATAGGGGCCCCATGTTAACAGATCTTTCTGTTTTTTCTAAGAACTTCCATGATTGTTAAAGGTTGGCAACACGTTTTGAAAGTTATCATTATGGGAACTAACTGGAGAAGATGGAACATGTTTAGGGGTAGGAGAAGACGTCAAGAATTCTGTTTGGATAGGTTAAGTCTGAGATGCTTGTTAGACATGCGAATAGAGTGGGTGAGGAAGCAGTTTATGTATCAGTCTGAGGTCAGGGTGTAAGTTACTTTGGGGAGTCACTGGCAATAGCTGGTTTTGCAGGTCGTGAGACTTGTGACGTCCCTTAGGGAGGTAATGTGAAGTGAGAGGAAAGGCCAGGCCTGAGCCTTGGCAAATTCTAACATGGTAGGAGGAGGAGGAGAACCCAGGTGAGAAGACTGAGAAACAGTGGCCAGATGATTTGGGGGAAAATCAGGAAAGCTGGTGCCACCAAAGCCAAGAGAAGATAGTGTTCACAAAGATAGCATAGCCAAATGTGCCTGAAGGCTGCTGGGAAGTGTGACAAGATGGAGCCTTAAATGTGCCTTATGGATTCGGCAATCATTTTAAAGGAGTGATAAGGAGAGAGTCCACATTTGAGGGGGTTAAAGAATGAAAAGGAGGAGAGGAGTTAAATTCAGTATACAAACAAGGCTTCCAAGAAACTTGTATGTACAGGGGACCAGAGAAAAGGCCCAGCTCCTCCCCACCAAGCTATCAGTGAAGCCACGGGCTAAGCATGTGTAAAGGAGAGGGTGTGGATCTAAGTCTTCTGCTTCGTGTATTCTCTGGGATTTGTGCCTCTTTCCACTCTGTTGTCTTTGATTTCCTACCGTGATGTCAGTGTCGATGATATGATTCTTCTCTCCATTGCTCCTCCTTAGTCTCAGCCTCCATCACATCTTGTCCATGACTTAAATAGAGCAGCCAGATGGATCCCACACAGGTAAGTTATCTTGTGCCACATTTTTCCCCAAAGCTAAACTGTGCCTTCCCATTCGGCTCAGTAAAAGCCAGGTACTTTATTGTAATGACCTGTGGGGCCCTACATGATTGTCAACCCCCTCCCTTTTTTTTTTTTTTTGTGAGGAAGATCAGCCCTGAGCTAACATCCATGCTAATCCTCCTCTTTTTGCTGAGGAAGACCGGCTCTGAGCTAACATCTGTTGCCAATCCTCCTCCATTTTTTCCCCCAAAGCCCCACTAGATAGTTGTATGTCATAGCTGCACATCCTTCTAGTTGCTGTATGTGGGACGCGGCCTCAGCATGGCCAGAGAAGCGGTGCGTCGGTGCGCGCCCGGGATCCAAACCCAGGCCGCCAGTAGCGGAGCACGCACACTTAACCGCTAAGCCACGGGGCCGGCCCCGGCAACCCCTTTTTGAAGCCAAACCCTCTTTGGCTTCATCTGCTACCACGCTTGCTTCATTCATTCTTCTTCAGGCACACTGGTCTCCTTGCTGTTCCTCAGACACTCCTGGTGCTCTCTGGCCCCAAGGCCACCTTTTGCACCTGCAATGCTCTGCACCTGGAATGTTTGTGCTTCAGATGTCCACAAGACTTGCTCCTTCACTTTCTTCAGGTCTTCGTTTATGCAGTCATGCCTTTCCGGGCTGCCATATCTAAAATTGTACCCGCTACCCCTCTTGTCACTCTATTGCAGGCACTTAACACTACCCGATAATACTATGCACTTCACCTCCTTATCACATTCATTGCTCCTCTCCTCCACTGTAACATAATCTCCATAAGAGCAGTTGTCTTTGTCTCTCTTGTTTGCTCTTGTATCCCTGGTACCTAGAACAGTGCCTGGTGCATGGTAGGTACTCAAACAACAATTACAGATTGAATGAACTAATGAATGTGTTCATTACAGAACATTCTCAAAGTTGCCCAAAGTTTAGGGAAGAGATTCAGAATCCACACACATATACACAGTTCTTACTCTATGCCAATCATTACATCTTGCAATTTTATGTCCATTATTCTTGTGAAGGGGCAATCCTCTCTGTTTCACAGATGAGTAAACTAAGATTTGGAGGGTTGAAATGATTGTTTCTTGCTGGCCAAGACATAAGTGACAAAGTCAGGTTTTGGATCTAGGTCTCCTGGCCAAAGTCGGGTTGCTATTAGGCGTTTTCTGGCTATGGGGAGCAGTTCCCTCATCACAGGAGAGAAAGGAAAGTGAGGACACATGGAGAAAGAAGGAGGCAGGAACTGGCATTACCTTTACGAGACTGAAGGATTTTTCAAAAAATAGAACCTCGTAATCTCGTGTTCTTGTCTCCTCATCAGCAGAAGAGATTTTCGGTGCTTATTCTAGCCCTCTGGAAATGTAGCAACTCAGTGAATCTTAGCCTTTGCTTCCACTACCCTGGATACTCCTGATTAATTTCCCTCTTCTCTCTAAGTTTTGACTCACACGTGGCTACTACAAGCTCATGCCTTTGGTTGCCTTATGGCTTTGCTGCCTCATAGCTTCCTCCTACTGCCTTCTCGATTTGTGTCTTTGGGCTTTCTCCTGTCTCCTAACTGGTTGTCTCTAAATATTGCAATTCCTCGAGAGAGGACTATTTATTCAACAAATATTTATTGATCAATTGCTATGGCCTGGCTCTGTTCCTGGCATGTTGGATACCTGAGTGTCCCTGCCATTGCAGAAGTAACAGCTGTTAAGCAAAATGCTTGCACCAGTCCTGGGACCAGCAACATCAACATCACCACATGGGGGCTTGTTAGAAATGCAAATTCCTAGGCTGTAGGCTGACCTACTGAATTCCCTTCTCTGAGCATGGGTCCCAGAAAACTGCATTTTAACAAGTTTTCCAGGTGATTCTTCTGCACATTAAAATTTAAGAACCATTGCCACGTACAATAGCTGCCCTTGGGCTGTGCGTCTCACCCTGGTCCACTCAGCTATGGCAGAAGGCCAGGGCCATTGGTCAGTATTCCTCTGAAGGGCCTGTTGAAGTGGTGGCATCTAGAACATAATATAAACTTTTCCAGTAGAAACACAATTGCTTGATGACCATAGCAGCTACCCTTAAAAATTAGGCTTTCTGACTCTACTCCATAAAGTTCACAACCTTGTTTTTATTGCTCTTGGTTCTTCTGTTTTTTTGCACAAATCCATACCCTGAAAGAATTTCAAACAAGGCATTCTAAACTGACTGTCTTCAAACTCCATTTTTCTCTTCTCTGGAACTTCTTCTGAGGAGGTGGCAGGGTTTCCTGAGAGCTTTTTATTTGGGAGGAAAAGCTGATGCTAACTGGAAGCTATTCACAATACTCAAGGCTATATTCTACCTTCGTATTACGCAAAGTTATTAAACATGTCCTCTCAGCCAAGCTTCCTGATTCTTTTCTATTTCCCTAAGTCCAAGCTGGAAAGCTCAGGGCTTGGCTCCTCACGTCCTTTAGGGATTGCCTGGGGAATTCTGTTGCCTGCAACTCAAAGGCATCTGTCAAAGAGGAAGATATTTTGGTAGAATAGTAAGGAACAGATTTCTATAACAAAATTAAGTTTTGGGGGTTTTTTGGAGTGAAGCTTCAGACATGTTTTATTTACCTGCAACTTCTGGCTCTATGTTTATTCTCGAAAATTAGAAAAATACATATGAGAAAAACAATATATCTATGAGAGATAGACAAAGAGAATCTAGAATTCAGGAAATAAAAGCTGGTTCCAGGCCATGGTTGTCTCTCACTGCCTCCACAGAAAGATCTGATATGCAACTCTAGCTTTCAATGCCATTCATGAATTGATTGATTGATTTGCTTATTCAATAAGTAAATATTTATTGAGTTGGGGCTTGAGGCATGGAGTAGGGGAGGCCCGCCAGGTGGGCTGTAGCATCCATCATGCTTAAGTAGATCCCATTGGCTTTCTCTGGGAATGTGACCCTGGACACTCCCTTTGGAGCATCTCATGCATACCCATGGCTTCAGCTTTGCAATAACGATGACTCGAAGTGTTTCCTTTTTAGGTCTCTCCTCTGAGCTTCAGACATCAATATCCAGAGGCTTACTTGACATCTTCACTTAGATATTTCAAATTCACCTCACGTTCAACCTGCACAGAGACGAAACCCATAACCTTCCCACACAACTTAGTTTTTCTTCTAGTGCTCGTTGTGTCAGTTAAATGACATGGCCAGCCATCCAGTTGTTCAGTCCAAACTTTGAAAGTCATCTCTGAGCTGCTTGCTTCTTCATTCCACATAGTCAGTCTATCACCAAGTTATGTCAATTTTACCTCTTAAGTACCCCTCTCTAACCTCTCAGCTTCTCTCTATATCCACCAACACCACTCTAGTTAAAGATACTCTTCTCTCTCATTTTTAAGGATGGCAGCAGCCTTCTGTCTGCCTCCTATACCATCTGAGGCTCTTCACCAATCTATTTTACACCCCACATCCAGGGGACCTTTCAAAATCTGAAAGTGATATTACCTCTGCTAAAAATCCTTCAAGTGCTTATTACCATTACCCTCAGGATAACAGTAACTATCATTTACTAATAGTTACTGGCAGTTGTTTTGTACAAGGTACTGTTCTGTGTTTTACATATTTCAACGCATTTTCCTGTATTAATCCATTTAAGCAAAGCCAAAAGTGTTGTGATGGCCATAAAGCCATGCAAATATGATCCCTACCTGCCTCTCCTGGCTTGTGTTTGTGTTTGTGATTTCCAGCTACAAGCTTTTTCTCTTTTATAAAATGCAGTCCTTCTCAGGTTGAACTTGAAGTGGATCTGCTTCTGGAAACAGTCATGTGAATTTTGCATAGGTGCCCAGACTGATGAGCAACTAACCTCTGCCATCTTGGGTAATGAACATCAGGACCCCTGGTCTGGCAGGACAGAAGGGTTCTGGTGTCAATTTTGCATTGTGATTTGGGCCAGCCACTTTCTGACTCAATTAGGACACTGTGATTACAAGCGAAAGGAATCCATTTCTGACCTGTTTTAGCAAAATATAGGAATTTACTGGAAGCATACTGAACATCTAATAAATCCCAAGGGCATAATAAAGTGGACCTGGCCTCACAGAGAACTAGACCTGGAAACCAGACAGCAGTCAGGACGGAGGGGAGAGGTCAATTCCATCACTTTCTCCAGACCGGATGTCAATGCTGCAGGACACACATAGCCCCCAATGCTACGTGGGTGCAGGTCCACTGATAATGCAGGCCCAGAATAATGAACATTCCTCAGCTCAGTTCTAAACCCTTTGGGGAGATCACCTGAATATCCTAGCTAGGACCAAGGATCCAGTCATTGTAGGTTAGGAGGGTGGGGTCAGAGAATATAACCTTGTCTGCTAAGGTGGCAGGGGGGACAGCTAGAAGGGAAACTGCGGTCTGGTCCGAAACCCTGGCAGGTGCTGCTCTTGGCCTCAGCTTTCTTATCTTTAAAACCTTTCCAAGAGCCTTGATTTCTCCCAGCCCGCTGCCTGCACAGAGAGCTTGAAGCTCACTCTCACAGATTACACCGTGGCGCTCTTGAAACATAAACCGAATGCAGCCCAAACTCTAAAGATCTGGGGATTAAGCAGAGAAACCTCTTGTGCCGTTTCCACAAAGAAGCTACAAATCCCCTAAGTACCAGTGAAGGAGAAGCTTCGACTGGGGGAACATCAGAGAAATCAAACACTTTGCTCTGCTCTCATATCGTTTGAGGAGATTTCTGTTTTCAAACAGTGAGCTGAGATTGTTTTTTTTTTTTGCAAAGCCAACGCTCACCATTAGCACGGGAGACAGAATGTGGAACAGCAGAGGCCAGGTCTTGCTAAGGGTCGGTTAATCCAACTGTGTCCCTGTCCGAGGGAAGCCCCAGGCCCTAGGTGTCATGCTAGATGGAATGCCTCAGCCAGCCTTTTCAACCATCTCTCCTTCCACCTGCCATGTGGCTGGTTCCTGAGAAGGTAAGTTCTGCTCATTCTCTGCCTTTGCTCCTATGCCAGTACCCTCTCTCCTGGGGGGAGACAGAATCCCTCCTCCACGTACAGTGGATCCTGCCCATCCTGCAGGCTTAGCTTAAATGACACCTCCTGTGTGAGCAGTTTTTAATTTTCAGCACTCTATTGAGATATGATTTACACATACAAACAAGTAAAATTCACTTTTTTAAGTGTACAACTCAATGGTTTTTAGCAAATTTACATAGTTATGCAATCATCACCACAGTGCAATTTAAAACATTTCCTCCTCCCCCAAAAGGTCTTTCCTGTGCTTTTGTAATCAATCCGCATTCCCACCCTGTACTCCAGCCAACCACTGATCCCTCTGTGTCTGTAGATTTGCCTCTCTATGAACTCTGGACTCCCCCTGGCAGACTCCTTCTGTCCTCTCGGCTCCTCACATCCTTTGTATGTACTTGTACGGTGATCTGGTCATTGTTGTTTGTGCGTGTGTATCTCCAAGTAGAGTATAAATACCAAGACCACTCTCTTCCCTGGGGTTTAGCAGAACCCTTGCATATGGTAGGGAGACTAGAACAGTCTATGCATGACTGTGCACAGGTGTGAATTCAGTTTATTGTTTGTCTGGGGCAAACTTTCAGAATAGCGTGGCTAGCATTTACTGAGCACCTACTGTGTGCCAGATACTCTGCTAAGTGTTTATGTTAATATTGAAACCTCACAACCCTTATTTAACCTTCATTGCAATCGAAGGAGTGCCTACTATTGTTATTGGCATTTGCGGATATGGAGGCTGAGGCTAAGAGAGGCTAAGAACGTTCAAATAGTGAGTGACAGAGCCAGACCTCAAACCTGGTTCTGTTTAGCTGAGAAATCCATTCTCTTAACCACAGAACTTCAGTGCCTGCCAGCAGCTGACAGCGTGTCCACAAGAGCCACGCCTACTGGGTTTCCTGGGATTGCAATAGGTCTGTGTGCCTTTTAGACTTCAATTTGTGATTCGGTCAGTGGGTGTCCCCCATTGCTTTTACTTTGGGTTCCCTCTGAAAGGAGTGGGACCATTCAGAATACTTTAAGGTGTTTGATTAATTTAGTGTGAAGTCCTCTGATTTTCCTGATCAGCTCAATCAGCTGCATGCTTTCCTTCCCGATTGATTCCTGGCAGGTACTGGCCCAGTGGAATATGAGGTAGTAATGATGAACTTAGCATTTGTAAAACATTTTAGGGAAAAAAAAAAAAAAAAACTGCCTGAGAGCTTACTAGAAAAACTGAACTGGATTCTTTTGAATTTTGAAGGATACGTGTTCCCCATTTTTGAAATGTTGGAAGCAAAGGAAGAGCGAGATGTGGGATGGATTTGTGACATTTTGTCCTCCTGTGGCCCACAGACACCAGCAGAAGTGAGGCCTCAGCTCTCTCGGGAGAGGTGCTTACTGGGGCTAGCAATGTGAGTGATAACCCAGACTCTGGCTGCACTCTCTTCAGGGACTAGAGTAGACTGAACCTGGAAAGTTCTCACAGCAGCTTAGGTCAGCAAACATAAATGCTCAGATACTGGCAGTTGATGCATAGAAATGAAGTGGACCCAGTATGAGACAACAGGGAGTGATGAGGACTGAGGTAAAATGAAGAGAACAGCTCCTGTCTTCAGGGAACAGCTGATAACTCACTCTTTTCCTAATTTTTCTGTTTCCCTAATTTTTCTGATTCTTCAAAAGAAACTAGTAATATGGATATTTATTTAAAAAATCACATGATTCTGTTATCTATTCATCCATTAATTTAGTAAATGTTTATTGAGCACTTACTATGTGGCAGATCCTGCTCTAGGTGCTGAGGCTATAACTGAGCAGAAAAGACAAGGCCTTTGTCCTGCTTAGTCAGTTAGAAACATGTGGAACAAGCAGATCATATTTACTGCTCAGATTTGGTCCACGGGACACCAAGTTTGCAACCTCTGGCTTTGGCTCTTGAGTGCCCATCCCATGGGATCGCTGGAGCACTAAGTGGCCTTTTCCTTGCTGTGTCCTTGAGGGCCATGGATACTTTCAAGCTGTTTCCTGCTCTCCATGTGGGGTGTTAGGGTCCAGCCACAGATTCCCCTGCACCCTAAGACGTCTCCTGCACGATGGCTGCAGCTACGCACTCGGTGAGTGTGGGTGGGCTCTTTCTCCAACCGTATTCAGAGCTTCACCTGGCTCGACAGCACCCTGAGTCTTGAAAAATTTTGGAGCAGCCCCGTTTCCCACCCCATGCCGGGCTGCCCACTGAGCACAAACCACCAATAATGCGTGGGTTCACCTCACAAAACGTGCCTTTTGGCAAACTTCAGCTTGCTCTGTAGAAAAAATTAACCAGCTTCGTAAAGGAATTCCATTCTAATGCTTGAGGAAGGAGCACGCATGCTTAATTTTGCAATTTGTAAACAGGCATCAAAGGACCCAGTTTTCAGATGAAAAGGATTGGTCATACCAGGGCTGGCACAAAAAAAAACCCCAAATTGCAAACAAAATGACAACAAAAAAGAGCCTCTGTTATAGTGTAGATGCAGAATTCTAAATACGAGACTTTCCAGTACAGCAAGCACATACCACCCCCCGAAGGATTCATGTGGCCTCTTGTACTTTGCCCCAAGATGGAGCCCTGTAACCTTTATAACCTCAGTATTTTCCCTCAGGCTGCTTCCCCTGATCTCCCATGACGTCTCCTTTTGAACTTGGGTACATTAATTGTCCTTCCTCCTACTTTTTTGAGAGGTTCCTGGTCCAGTGTCCCAGGACCCAAACATTATTCCCCAAACCCTCTGCTCTAGCTTCCCCACACAGCCATGAGCAATGTACCCAGTCGGGGTTCCTCCCCAGGGTGGGCCATGAGCATTCCTGAGATACAAAAGTCCATCCAGAACAAGGCTCTTCTACTGGAGCCATGAAGGCACCTGAGAAGATCAAGTGCGAAGGTGATGCTGTGGTGGGGGTGGGGATGGTGGGATGTTTTGTGTTGTGTCTGAGCGTGGTAAAACTCAGAGAGGTGATGAAAGTAGGAAATGCATGTAGAAAAACTAGAAAGGGGGCAGATGGTGACAGCAGCCCTGTTTGGCAGATGACAGGTGAGGAAACTGTCTACGAAGGTTAAAGATCGTCTTCAAGGGTACACAGAAGGAGCCAGGACTATTCCCCAAGCTTCCTGCCTTCTCATCCCAGCCCCCAGCCCACCACTGCAATAGCCCCCGTTCCTGGACCCCTTGACCACGTGAAGACCAAAGATGAGGAGACACGCCCACAAAATGATTGGGCTGTCTCTGAGGCCACGGGTCTCAGGCGACTTGGGCCTAATCCCAAGGAAGCACTGAGAAGCTCAGTTTTTAGCACTAAAATCTCAAAGCCTTGGCCAGGGTGACCACCTAGAAGGTTGGCACCAAGGAAGGAGAGAAAAGAAACAGCTGTGCTCAGCTTGTCCAACAAGGAGAAGGCAAGACTATGCCTCTGTTTGCCGACAACTGCAAAGCCACGGGGCAGTGGTTTGATGTCAGTCTTTCTGGATGAGGCCTAGGTGGACCTTTTACTTCCCATAGACCTCTCTGTGTCAGCCCTGTCTAAACTCCAGCCCCTCCTATCCTACCCTTTTGCTACAGAAACATTGAAGTGAAATTCACTTCCCAAACATGCTATGAGATTTGCTAAGTCCTTGTCTGGGAGATGCTGTTCTCTCTTCACATTTCTACTTTCTCTTTCTTTGCCTAGTACATTAGAATTCTTTCGTTTGAAAGTGACAGAAACCCATTCAAACTGGCTTAAGCAAAAAAGTGCTCAATTAACTAAAAAAGTCCAAGGTATAATGATGTCTTCAGGTATGGCTAGATCCAACGTAATTCAGTATGACTGTGGCTAAGAGCATGTCAACAGAAATCTTTCTCCATCTCTTGCCTCTCTTTTCCTATCTGCTGGTTTCATGCTCAGCCTGGTCCTCCCTAAACATTGATAAAATACATTGGTCACTCCAGGTTTACATCATTCCAATGTCAGAATCCCAGCAAAATGAGATTATCTCCTTTTCGATAGCTCCAGCAAACGTCCAGGTGCTGGCTCTCAGTGGACAACTTGGATCATATGTCCACTCTTGAAGCAGTGATTGTGACTGAACTCCCGATGGCCGAGCCTTGATTATAAACCCATCCTTGGATTCATAGAGTGGAGTCAGCCATGCCAAAGCCATACAGACTGGGTGTAGGTGGTAAATAGGGGAGAATGGATGCTGGTGCAAATAATAGATTCTACACTCCTTGTGAGAATGAATAGTGCCTGGCCTTTCTACCACTGTATTTCCAACGTTGAGTAAAATGTCAGACACGGAATAGGTGCTCAATAAACATTTGTTGAATAAAGCAATATGCTCCCATAACCCCCTATACATCCTTTATTGTAAGTGCTGGTCAAAGCGTTTTAGACCTGCTCTCCTAGGAGTCTGCCTCCCTTGCTACACTGTGAATCCTCGAGGGCTGTGTCTGAATCGCCATTTACATTCTGGCCACCTAGCACCATGCCTGGCACATGGCAAGCGCTCAGTAAATATTTAATGAAAATGGAAGAAAAAAGAATGAAAGTTCTGGAAGTAATGCCAATAGTGTTCAGACAAATGATTACAGTCTGTGAAGTTGAGTGAGCAACAGAGGATAAAGTTTGGGGAAACTTGGCCCAAGGCCAGAAGCCACCTACTCATGCTCCCTCCAGAGCACTCACTGCAAGCAGGGTCTCCCTCCTGCACTTTGCTGAGGTTTAGGGCCGGGCTTGCTGGTATCTCAGCAATACAGGCTGGTGGACACAGTGGAAGAAGTGAGCTAGCAGTAGCTGTGCCCAAGGAACACTGGCATACTCTGTGAGTACTAAAGCATTGTGGGATGCACGAAGGAGAGTCATGGTGAGCATACATTGTGTGCTTACTGTGTGCCATGAACTGTGTTGAGCATTTGTACATGTGTCACAGTAACCCCATGAGGCGGGTGCTATTACTATGGGCATCCCCTTTAATAGATGAGGAAATTAAGGCTCAGAGAGATTAGACACTTGCTCAAAGTCACCTTTGAATCTAGACAGGCCAACTCCGCAGCCTGTGCCACTCATCACTAGACTATATGATATCCTGTGAGGTGGGGAAGAGGAGGTGAAAAGAGAAGAAACTACGAGAAGCTCTGATACTCAAGTAGACATCGTGAGGCTGCTCACTGGCGTGTACCTTCAGGCAAGTGACTTCTCCAAAACTTAATTTCCTGTTGTACAAAATAGGGATACAAAAATGAGGACCTCCTAACGGAAGAAGGAGGGCCAAAAAAAATTTGGGAGACCTGACCTAATTCTGGCTGTGCTCAGTGGGTGCGAAGCCCAGCGTTGGAGTGGAGAGTTGGGTGGGCGAGGTTACGCCACAATAACAAATAGCGCCCAGATCCCGGTGCTGTGAGACAGCAAAGTGTTATTTCTCGCTTTTGCTCCGTGTCCATCATGGTTCGGCTAGAGCTCTGCTTCGTATCTCCTCACTCTAGGACCCAGCTGATGGGGCAGCCGCCACTGTCTGGAATAATGGTTTTGTCACTGCTGAGGGAAAGTCATGAATTGCACTCTGGCTCTCGAAGCTTCTCCTGGAGGTGATATCCTTCCCTTTTGCTCACACTCTGTGGTCCAAAATGAGTCACAGATCACACCTAACTCCAGAAGGGCAGGGGAGTGTGACTTTTCCATGAGTCTAGTAGGAGAGAGAACCGGAAACATGGTTTCCATCTAAGATCCAGATTCCCCAGGTGACCTTGAAAAAGCCCCTTTCCATTGCCGGTCCTCAGTTTCCCCTTCTGTAAAATGAGGCTAATCACTTGAAATTCTTGGAGGATTAAATTCACCCATGGAAAAAAAGTCCTTGTGAGATGCAAAGTTGGTGCTAGACTAAGTGATTTTCTTTCTTTTCATTGCGCCCCCATGCATGCTGCATTTTTTTTTCTACCAGCAGTGAGGGCTTTGCTCCTTCTGCTCCCCCAACCCTACAGAAACCAGTTCACAAATATTCCTCCTCTCCCCCAAGCTCGTGGCTCTTACGCACTCGGTAATACACTTTTATTTCCTTGCAGGAACAAGGCCTAAAAATAGATAAAGTGCAGGCCGCAAACGATAACCATTCGATGTATTGACCCAGTCACGAGTTTATCTTGGTGAAATTCAGATTCGTTCTTTATTCCCGAAAGCAAAAGCACCTTCAATGGGCAGTTACAGAGGCATTACCAGGGCCATTTGGCAATCAAATGTGACTGACTTCATTATTTAGGACCGAGAAAAGAAATAGCTGGTCTTAAATCATGGGGCAGCTGACCAGGATGCATTTGGCACGGGCATATGCAGATGGATTCTGCTTGGTGGGAGACCGTGCTGCAGAAAGGGAGACTGTTATTAAAATGCAGAATTATTTTAAGTTCTTTTGTTTAGCTCTGTGCCAAAAGGTAATTTATGTGGAATATGGAGCAAGCCATATGGTTCTGTCTGGGGGCTGCTAGCACCCTTGGCTGCTGTCGCTCTGCCTTCAAGGCTTTCCGTCTCTGAGAGGTATCGTGGCAGAGGGCCATCCCACCGCTTCCAACGGGTAGATGTGGGGAAACAATTCTATTGGAAGGGAGTTGATCTCCAAAGGCTGTTTCTCTGTAGTGGAGGTTTTTGAAAGGAAAGGAGCAAGCCACTGTATTGAAAGTTCATTCCCCTGATTTCTCCTTGCTCCCTGCACCCCCACAAGTTGCAGTGTATGCACTCTGCTCTGTAAAGCAGTTTTCTACCTTATAATTCTTTGCTGATGTCCCATCTGCAGAGAAAGAGAAAGAATAGGAGGCTGCCATCTTTTTGTGCCTGCTTCCTGCTGGGCGTAGTTAAGATCTTCATATTCTGCATCTCGTGTGAACCTAACAGCATCCTCATGTGGGATGTTATTACTCCCATTACCTGGATGAGGAGCCTGAGACGCCCAGTGCTGACAACAGCTGGTAACCATACCTGATATGTCAAATGCCCACTGGGAGCCCGACACTGCTTGATGCTTTAAACACACGATCTCACTTACTGCTCACAAAATCCTTCAGAGGTATGTACTGTTATGATCCCATTTCACGGAAGAGGAAATTGAGGCCTAAGAAGGTGAAGGGACTTATTCAAGACAGAACAGCTTCTAAGTGGCAGAGCTGGCCCTTAAACTTAGTGCATTCTGGTTTCTAAACCTGTGCTCTTTCCACCATCCATAAAGGGAGAGTGACACGTAGGAGCTGAGTTTTCTCCAAAGATGGGAACAGGGCAGATCTCAGACAATGTGGATCTTTTTCAATGTCTCCTTCCCTTGACTGTCAACAATGGCAGGCAATCCTAGCCTTTCTGTTTATTCAGGGGCCTCTTTCCAGAGTTCTTCATTTCACGTTTTGCCGGAGAGGTTCAGGGTGATTCGCACCTAGTGGCTCGCTCTCACTCAACGCTGCTGTCTGCTCTCCCACACTCAGACACCCAGCTCCCGGGCAGTCTCATTAAACCGGCTTTAATTACTTCTGTGAAGGCGAAGAGCGGCTTCTCCTGCATCCCTCTACCACAGCCTTTATTGATGGGCTACCGAGAGGTTTCTCTTAGACAGCGGATTAGAAGAGGTTACTTTCCCTAATTCTCTAACACTCTTCCTGGTGCTAATTGGTTCCCAGGTGGAGCATCGTCTCAAGCGGAGGCGTCTTGCATTGGTTTTCTACCTTTAGTTGCATTTGAAGTCAGGGTTAGCATCGTTGAAAAATCTGTATTTCTGCTGTGTCTCAGGGCAGAAAACAAATCTTAGATGCCACGGTGAAGCCTGACCCTGCTTTACGAACTCGCTGGCAGCTGCCCCGAGGTCATGGGTTGTCAAAGTTTGCTGTTTCTTCTGCCCACCTGGAGGACGGTAAATCACACCTGGTTGTCACAGTGCCCTGAGATCTTCGCGTTTATCCTAGAAAGGGCCAGGTGATTCCTAGGGTGCCTTCTGGCCTGGAGACTCTTTGATAATTCCTGGCAGGAGGTTCTTGCCTCTCAGGTAGATATCTTTTTGACTTGTTTCTGGGTGTCTGCTCCCTGCTTGGCTCTTCATGCCATTCTGCCCTCTGAATACTGCCAGACATTCATGGGTTAATGAATGAGCAGCCTACCGGTGAGCAGGCTGATAGGTAGGATCTAGAAACCATTACTCATTAAAATGATTGAAGGAACTGAGGTTATTTACGTGGGAAAAGGAAAGACTTACTCTCACCTAGAGGGAGATAGGAGGCAAAGCCCTCAAAACATGGATGCACTGGCATGTGGAAGCAGTAGTCATGATTTCCAGCATGGCTCCAGAGGGCGAGATCTAGTCTAATGGAGAAAGGACAGGGCAGTTTTATCTCCTCATGTGAAAGAACCTTAATGATCAGCTCTGTTAGAAAAGACAGTCAGCTCTGTGGCACTGTGGGCTTCTCGGTGCTGGAATGTTCAGGCTAGGGCTGTTTGTCTCCTATCTGAGCCTTGGTTGAGGTACGTGTATGGGAATCTGGATGTGGTCATCTCCCAAGCCCTTGACAGTCAATGTAGCATATTAGAGAGATACCGAAGAGCAGGGTTTGTGAATTCCAATGCTGATGTGGCCAAGGCAGGTAAATGAAGAGGCTGGATGTGGACTGTGGCAAACTGGAGGACATTTTCCCTCATACCGAGCTTCAGCTGATTGCTGCAATTTGGTAACATGGGCCCCAGGGTACCAGCTATTTGGGCTTTCTTAGAAGCCAGAAATTGAGACCTTTAAGTGAAATCTCCCACATAACAAAAAAGCCAACTTAAGTTAAAAAAAAAATTGTGGGATCAACAAAGCATGTTGCAACACCAGGATCTCTTCACTTCTGCTGAATAATCTAAGAAACATCTCCATGACACCCTCGTTGATGAGACTGTGATGTATTTAGTTGAAGATGACAACGTTATGTGGATTTCCAGCTGGTCGAGCCCTGCAACGTGATGGAGAGTTCTTTTTGCACCTGGGGAGAGATTTCCATTCATGATCTATGGGTCCACTAATGATTCCCGTGTTCAGTTCTGTCCTACCAAACATTTTAACTTTGGTAGGTGATTTGGTGAGGACCTAGAAGGCCTACTAATCAAATAGAATAATAGTTATTAAGAGGCGCAGTGAAATCAGGACTCAAAACTATCTGATCAACTTGGAGAGCTTGAGAGACACCAGTAAGTTGAAATTTAGTAGGGGCTAGGCAAAGTCTTGTGTTTAGGTCTAAAATATGAATTGCATTTTCACCCAATGAGAAGAAAAACCAACTTGGAATGTGTACATGTAAAAGGGGAAAAAAATAAGATCTGGGAGCATTTGTTTGACCACAAGATGAATATAGTCAGCAGTTTGATAAAGATAATAAAAAAGCTGAGGTCAAAAATGTATGGATAGTCACCCATTCATCAACTCTTACTAAGCATTTCTCTGTGCCAGGAAATGTGCTACCTGCAGGGAATAAAGAGAAGGATAAGTTGGGTCCCTGCTCTTGAGGTACTCCCAGCAACAGACTCAGATACACGACAGTCTGACGGGATAAATTCTACAGAAGGGATTTCTACAGAGTACTATGCGAGTCTAGAATATACAGTGGCTGCCTTTCTAGCATTATATAATTTCACGTAGGAGGCAAAGTGAGTTTGTTTTTTTTTAATTGAGGTGTAATTGACACATAATATTATATTAGTTTCAGGTGTACAACATAACGATTCGTTGTTTGTATACATTGTGAAATGACCACTACAGTAAGTCTAGTTAACATTCGTCACCATACATAGTTACAAAATTTTTTTTATTTTTTTTCTTGGATAAGAACTTTTAACAAGATGAGTTTTTGAAGGAAGAATAGGAGTTTTTCATGTGAAAAATGGAGAGCATGGTTGCAGGAGTAGCAGTAGCAGCTATTTGTGCTTTTTGCCGGTGGTAGTTGGCATTTGGTGTTATGACACCATGGGCATCCCTCAGGCCTTGGGCTTTGCATGAAGTTGACTCAGCTCCTGAACCTTGGGGTGGAATGCATGACTGACTCGGGTAGTCAGGGCCTCTGTTTTCTGGCCGCCCAACTTGGACCAACTAGGGAGAAGGCGATACCTTTGTGGGACTGTTTTTTGGGTTAATAGGAAAGTTGAAGCTCTGTCTAACTGGTTGCCAACAAGAGAGAAAGTAGGTGTAGGAATTCCTGTAACTGACTGGGTGGTGAGTTTATAAGGAGTTAGAATGGAATCCATGTCAAGGACTCAGAGAGAAGAAACAAAGCAAGAGAAATTCTGCCCTGCACTAGCATTTGAACCCTGGACCAAGTTGTACTTGAAAGGTTATCCATGGACTGTTGAGTTGCACAAACCTGGCCATTCGCTTTTACTTTTTTTATTTCGCTTTGAATTGACTGATCTCTCAGTTTCAAATAATGGGATCCTATGTGATTTTATTTACCCATGAGGTCATAGGACAGAGGACATTCTAGGTGAGGAACAGCATGTGTGAAACACAGAGGCATAGGGAAGCACTGTGTGCTCATGAAATCCGAGTGGCGTTTGTCACTGGGTGTGCGGAGGGTACTGGTGGGAGACGCAGCTAGAGAGAGGGTAGAGGCTAGATTATGATGGGCCTTGAGGACCCTCTGGCTTTACTTGTCCCATGTTGTCTGGTCGGCACTGAGATGCAAATTACAGCTTGTAATTGGGCAAAGCTCTGATGTGTTGTGCGAGGCTTCTATGGATATTGTTCAGAATGCTTCTCCATTCATTTTCTTGTCTGTCCCCAGTGACACAGCGTATCTGTTTTGTAAATACAGAAATAGAAACAGAGAGATTTAGCAATTAGCTCAAGATTACCCAGTAAAGAATCCCAGCTCTGCAGTTTCAAAGGGTCCATTGGTGGGAGCGAGAGGCTATCTTGCCACAAGGAGGCAGGAGGGGAATAGGAAGGATGGAAGTACAACACCAGTGTGGTCTTCCTGGGGCAGCCAGAATTTGGGAGCAGCCCTGGCTAAGTTTTCCAGTTGCAGGGGTGCTTCTGAGTTCAGATTGCTTTAGCAAGTGTTGAGACTCACCAGGACTGTCCCTTTGGACTTAAAAAACTGTATCCTCTCCCCAAAGTACAGCATTAGCGGTAGTCATCAATGAGGACAGCTGGGCCCAGCTAGACAAGAAGCTCAGAGCAAACAGAAACTAACAGTGTAATTCTGGACACTCAGGAGGCCCAGGGAAGCTCTCAGAAACAGCTGGGAGACAGTTGGAGAGCCTCAGGCCATAATAATTTGCGTATGAAAGAGAGCATAATCTCATTTTGTAGTCACAGGCTGATGAGATTGGGGACTTATGAGTTACATATATTTCATTGTCTTTTTAGGGAAAAAAGAGAAGTGTGCATCTTCTGCCAGGGATTCATGCATTTGTGTGTAAAAACAGGCAGGAGCATGCGCCACCTATCTCTTGCTCAACAATACTGGGTATATTGGAAAGATCGTCGTTGTGATAGGGAGCTAGTACCTGTTCTTAAGAAAAAAAACAGTAATAAAATCCTCCCAAGGTTTTATCTACAGTATTAAAAAGAAAAAGAAAAGGAAAAAGCCATCTTTCAATTCCCAAGATGTGCCAGCCTCCTTCGTGCCTCAAGTCTTGTGCGCCTGGTATTTCCTCATCCTAGAACTCTCCATCCATTTTCCACATCTCCTGTCTACTTCCCCGTGTCCTTGAGGTCTCAGCTTAAATGTCACTGTAACAGAGGAGGCTTCCCTGATCCCCCTGGAGAAGGCAGATTTTTCTTTTATTTGTTTTAATGATGATCTCTGATTTTTTTTCCCAGAAACACTTCTTACCTTTGCAATTAGTAAGTAAGGCAGATAACTATTTGTTTATGCCCTTTCTCCCCTGCTCAAGTAGAAGTTCTGCCTGGGCGGCTTCTGTCTTCTTGCTCATGACTGTATCCCTGGAGCCTGGTGTGGTATGTCACACCTAGTAAGTGATCAATGATGATTTTTTGGCTGAATGCATAACGTTGGCCCTTCTGACTCCAAATCAGATATGTTTGCAACTGGTAATTGTTTGGCTCGTGAAGGCTACATGCAGAGATCAGAAATACAAATACCTCGTTGGGCCAGGTGGGGACGGTGGCAAATGAGAGCTCCTGCCTCGATGCAAGGGTAGCAGATGGTACAGTGCCTCGGCTGTTTGTGGCCTTACAAATGAAGTGGACCCGATATGGGCGGGTCACGCAATTTTATTAAGAAAGTTTTCAAACTTTGATTTTATGGTTACCCTTCCAATTTTTTAATGTTGACAACAATATTTTTAAAAACCAAACACTGTATTGATCGAAGAGTCACAGGTGCGAGCTGGACCTGGCCTGTGGGCTATGGCTGTCCTTCTCTGGAGAGAAGCTCACCACACATGCCTCTTTGCACTGCTCAGACTGCACCAGGAGGAGAGAATTCTATCCTCAATACCATGTTAAAAATGCTTTTTGAAAACTAGAGGTGAAAAATAGGGCAGCCAGAATGATGAAGGGTCTGGAAACCATGCCATGGAAGGAGCTGTTGCCCAAAATGCAAATATTTAACGTGACATTTCAGCTTTGCTGCCCTGGCTCTCCCAGTTTGGTGCCTAATTTACCAGATAAGATAAGTGGGGTCCAGCACTTTGGACCCCAAAGTGCTGCATGAGTTATGACCACAAACACACGGGTGGTCAGTGGGTAATGAGGCCGATTATTAACAAAGACGTTGGTTCCTACGCAGCCACATAGATGCGGTCCTTCTTCCAAGTAGACCCCTGAGGAGGTCATAGCTTTATGCCAATTACATGGCAATTTCTCAGCTATTCTGGGAACTGCTCTTTGGAAATTGCCATCAGAGACTGAACATAATTTTTGAACGTTCTCAATTGTGACAAATTTCCAGGTTTGATTTTTTGAAACAGCCCAGAGTTATCTGGAGCTAAGTCCGGTGAGTTAGTCTGATGATTAAGCTTAACAGTACTGTTTTGGGGCCACTGTGATGTGCAATTAAGCCTTAAAAAGAGCATGGTCAGGACAAGGCGTGCTTTGCCCAGGGCCAATGGAGAGGAGAAAGGACACAGGACCAAGTGGAACCCCACTTAGCTGGGATAGGATATGGCCTTAGGGTGTGCCTACTTGGTTCCAAAATGCCCAAGGTGTCAAATCCAAAAGGGAAAGAATTAGACATGGTTCAGAAGGTCTGCTACCAGCAGGGATTTACAGAATGAACCAGAATCTTGGAGCCACGTCCAGCTATGCCATGGGCTGCAAAAGCTCTTCTTTTTTTTTTTTTTTTTTGGTGAGGGAGATTGGCCCTGAGCTAATGTCTGTGCCAGTCTTTCTCTATTTTGTATATGGGATGCCGCCACAGCATGGCCTGACAAGCGGTGCATAGGTCTGAAACAGCAAACCCTGGGCCGCCAAAGCGGAGCATGCGAAATTAACCACTACGCCACAGGGCTGACCCCTGAAAGCTCTTCTTTTTAGGCAAGTCTGCAAGCCTCAGTCAGCGGCATGGAGAGCAGAGGCAAGCTCCTCGGGAAGAAGATTTGTAAGAGCTGTGTACAAATCATGTGAACAGGGGTTTAGGAGAAAACTCCAGTTTGGTTGGGAGACCGGAGCATGAAGTAGGTTGACCAGATGGACTAAAGTACTTAGCAAGGCAAAGCTTTGCCCCTAGTGGACACTAAACTCTTTACTGAGTCTTTTACTGCCCGGGTGATGTGTTTTCTTGTCGTTCCGTCTTCATCTCCTACCACTCTCCCCTTTGCTCCCTGAGCTTCAACCAGAAAAGCCAACTGATGGCCTTCTTTCTGTTCTTTGAACACGTCTACTTCATTTCTAGTCTGGACATTTTGCTTTTGCTGTCCCTCTGCCTGGGACACATTTACTTTAGATTTTCACCTGGCTGGTTCTTTCTCATGTAGGTCTCATCTCAGATATTAACTTCTGCGAGAGGCCTTCCCTGACCATGCAGACCAAAGTAGTTTCCTCCACCTCCAGTTACTTTCACCCAATACCCTTTTTTGTGTCCTTCATAGCGTATCCAATCTTGCATTGTTTATTGGTTCACTTCTTTATTATCCATCCCTCCACACTAGAATGGATTTCTGTGAGGGCAGGCTCTTTATTCTCTCATGTATCCTCAGAGCTAGAACGATGCATAACATATGATAGGTGCCCAATCAATGTTTACTGAATGAAGCAACAGATGAATGACAGCTTGGTCCATAACATGGAGTTAGCCCATTTTGTGTGGGGGTTGAAAGAATTCAAAGGACAAATAGAATCCCTCTGTGTCACTTGGTTCCAGAATTATTTGCCAGCAAGACTTAAGTAGTGGGGGCTGTTCCGATTGATAGGCTTCACAATTCAGTAGTATTATAGATCCTGGGGCCCCAAACTTGGGGACTGGGGGAAGAGAGATAGGAGCTAATAGAGTATCCATCGCAAAATGAACAATATAAAAAGTGGATCCTGAAAAATCTGGCCAATAGCAGAATTCCTGGAAGAAGTGAGTCACTAACAAATAAATGTGTTCTGAATGTTTGCGGGCCAGTTGGTCTTATTCTATCTGCCTCTTCTTGACAGCCTCGGGGAGAAAGGTTATCTGCTATTCCAGGTCCTTTCTGGAAGAGTACTGAAAGAGCTTTTCATCACTCCAGGCTGACTTATTCTTTGAAACAATCTGTGTCTTCATTGAATTCTTTCTGTGGAGCCTTTATTTTATATTAAAATTTACTGTAATGTGTAATCTCTGCCCTGTCTCATTTTAAAATGAACGCTGTAGTACCTAAAGTGTTTTCCTTCTTGAAGTTAAAAATTAAGTAAATAAACCAAGCAGTTCAGAAAACAATCCATCTCATTAACACAAAATGATAACAATAACCATAACCATAACACTAATGATAAAGTCTGTAAAATGGGGCCCCTGCCAACCACCAGTCATCAACCATATCCTAAGCATTGGGACTTTCTTAAGCACTAGGGGCAGGCTGAAGAATGGAAAACTTTGTACAAAGATCCCTGGAAAGGGATACGGAGGATGAGACTGTGACTCCAACATGAAGAATGGATTAAATACCTTATAGTACATCAAATCTAGGAAATACTGCGCAGTTCTGAAGGCTGTGGAGCCATATGAGGAACTGTTTATGACATCAGTGAAAAGTGCAGGTTATAAATACAGCTGCACTGTGTTTACTACCATGTAAAACGTGCTAATGAGAAAAGACTGGAAGGGAAGGCAGCAAAATGATAAAAGTGGATTCATTCTTTCATTCATTCAATCATTCATCTAGCAAGTATTGGGTGACATTTTGGGGAAATTGAAAATATGGGTGGCTTTATGTCTATCTACTTCCTCAACTTTTAAATTTGGATATAGTACTTCTATTTAAAAAAGAAAACAACAAAAACAAAAAATCTGACGCTGATTCCTTATAAAACCAAAATCATTCTTGTAAAGTGCCCACAGTCAGGGCGGATGGCTGAATAGAGCACCAAACTCCATTATGGATTCCATTTTTAGCTCTGTTATCAAACTCTGATGTAAAACCAACTGCGACATAATCATAGTAATAAGCCACATTTGTGTACCATTTTACAATTTTCCAGGGGCATTCGTGAGCAATCTTATTTAATTCTCATAACAAGTTGGTGAGATGGAAGAATTATGAGACTGGGTCAGACCTGTGGTCATTTCTGCTCTATGGTTTGTTTATCCTTATCTGCTTGGCATTTTCTTGGACCAGGGCTTAAATGTATTTTCTGCATTTAGATATTCAACTATAAATCCCTCTCAGATGGTACGTAAGAACTTGAAATGAGCGCAGAGTCAGCAATGGTGCCTGGGAAGTCTTTCTCTGTCTAAGGGATGTGGCGATGTCCTTTCTCCTCGTTGCTTCCTTTCTCAACACCTCACCTCCGAGTTGCTGATTCCATAATGAAACAGCCTCCTTTTCCACATTTGTCAGAAATTCCTTGATCCTCGGAGGTAGCACAGGGCCCAGAATGTCTGCAGAGAGACCAGCCATCAATAAAAGCCCTCAGACCCACATCTAGGCATCCAGAAACCTCGCTCTCATTCAGAGCGACTCTCCCTTTCTCCTGGCTGCAATTTCAAGTGCAATTTCACTCAACTCACTTCCTTGGATTCTTTGTTACTCATTCATGCTTTTGAACAACTTGATTTAAAAAACATGTATAATTTCAGTAAAGTCTGACTATTCATTCCTTGTGAAATGAACAGAATATTATAAACAGTGCTAAAGTCTCCACCAGCCCCCATGTCCAGTGCCAGTTCCCACCCCATCCCCAAAGGTGACTACTGTTAACAATTTGGGGTGTAACCTATTGGGTCACCCCACACTAATATATGGCAGCAGAAAATGCACAATACACTATATTGTTATTTTGAATATGTGCATTTAAGCAAATTATAACATGCTAGCTGTGTCATTTGACAATTTGCTTTTTTCCTCTCCACAATATCTCTTGGAAATATTTACATGTTAATGCATTTCTCATTGTTGCAGAGTATCCCATAGATGCCAACATCAGAGTTTGTTTAATCAGTCCTCCACTACTGGAGAGCTGGTTTGTTCCCAGGCTTTGCTCTGATGAACATATTGTGGTGAACTTCTCATCATAACGCTGTTCTTTGCACTTGGATGAGTGCTTCTCTAGGAATATACTGAGAAGAAGAATTGTGCATCACAGTATATATGTGTCTCAGTTTTTAAAAGATAATGTCCAAGTGCCTTCTAAGGCCATCAGGCCAATTCCTACTCCCACCCTGTCCTCACCAACTTGATTTTTCTGCTCTCCAAAATTTATTCTCTTTGGTGCCCTTGCAGTTGATTTTTGAATCTTAGTGAGTTTAGATCACAGTTCCCAGTACTCGACTTGCCTACTGCTGATTTTCCAGTATCCAGTTTCTCCGTGTTGCTTTCATGCCACACTTAACTCATCCCACCTTTATTCACATACTGGCTTCCATCTTATGATCAAAATCATCCTAGTGTATTGATTAATTATTTACTGAATTCATTTATTTATTTCACAAATATTATGTAAATGATGGGATGTCCTTTTCCCCTAGCACAAACACATTCAAAATGAAGTCATCATTTGGCCCTACCCATAGCCTCTTTTATTGCCAGATCCCAGATTCCCAGTCACTCCCAAAGGAAATCCAGGCAGCCTTTGCTTAATACCATGGAGGGACTTAAACAGCACGTTCTGCTGCTAGCCACTGTTCTGTTGTTCGAGAAACTCTCATTTCTTGTGCATCGATTTTGAAGGTGATGGTATAGACAACCTGTCAAGAGAGTTTGCAACATCCAGATGTTTCATCTTCCTTCAATTATGGGAGTCTTTTGGATTGTAAAATTACAGTGCGGAGGTTAGGGATACAGGATGAACATCTGCCGTGTAGATGGACCATATTGCACTGTGTTGAGGTTCTGTTTCCTGGTTGGTAATAACAGATTGATAATGCATTCCCGCCACACTGTTGCTTCGTGAGAGATCTGTCTTGGCAAAGTCTCAGAGAAAGCAAGCAGGAGTTGAAAGGGCTGATGGAAGGAAGAAAGATTAGTTCTGTTCTTGGGTGCTTTGCGCAACGAAAATAATCCATTGTCCTCACTGCTATCTGAGCTATCGTCCTACAGCATTCTTTCATTGAACAAATTTTATTGAATACCAGCCATGTATCGGGGACTGTGCTAATGCTGGGAATTCAAAGATAAGGGGGAAAAATGCCCCTGTAGCTGCTTTCAGGAGGTAGACAATTTAGTGGCAGAGATGGACACCGAACAAATTTTATGAACAAATGTGAAATTCCAACTATAATAAGTGAAAGGAAAGAGAAATTCATGGTGCTAAGAGCACATCTAACAGGGGCAGTTGGTTTCCCAGAGAGCTCAGGAAAGGCTTCTAGAAGGAAGTGACAATTAAACTGACAGTTAAGTAGGCAAAGAGTTAGTGAAAGAGCATTTCTAGTGGCAAGAAAATCATGTGCAAAGGTCCTGTGCAGAAAGGAGCTGTGCACATTCAAGGAACTGAAAGAAGGCTACTGTGGTTGGGAGCACAGTACAAGGGGAAGCATGGTACACGATGTGGTTGGGTCACTGAGCAGGGTCCAGACAGAGAACTTTGGATTATGTTCAGGATTTGGGGTTTTATCCTAAGAACAAAGGAAAGCCATTGACAGGTGTTAAGTGAGTGTATGTGTGGTGACGAGTGTATGGTGGTGATGGGGAAGGGAGGTAGTGACTGAATTTGTGTTTTGAAAAAATGACTCTGATTGCAACGTAGGTAATAGAAGTCATATCATTTCATGCCTCTGCATTGAAGCATTTGAAGACTCTCCATTGCTATTAGGATGAAATTCAATCTTTAACATTATTATTATTATTGTTGTTATTATTATTATTATTATTATTTTTGTGAGGAAGATTAGCCCTGAGCTGATATCCATTGCCAATCCTCCTCTCTTTTGCTGAGGAAGATTGGCCCTAGGCTAATATCCATGCCCATCTTCCTCTACTTTATATGGGATGCCTACCACAGCATGGCTTGGTAAGTGGTGTGTCAGTCTGCACCCGGGATCTGAACCTGTGAACCCTGGGCCGCTGAAATGGAGCGTACGAACTTAACCACTATGCCACCGTGCTGTCCCCCAAAATCTTTACTGTTATTTTCAGTATACTTCCTAATATGAATAATGTCAACTTTAAATCCTCATCTCGGAAAGTGCTCCCTTATCCACCCCGTGCTCAGTAAATTCAAATGAATCAGCTATTGCTATGATAATGCAGTGTAACAGTCCCCAGATCTCAGTGGCTTACAACAATGAGCATTTTTGTTTCTCCTTCCTGAGTCTGTGAGTTGGCTGAGGCAGCTCTGTTTCAGGCTCTGGATTGGGTTCAGGTCTGGTCTACTTGTCTCTCCTTCCGAGACTCATGCAGCTGCCTGAGTCATACTTTATCCATAATAGATCACAAGCATATGAGAGGTCAAGCCAAGCCACAAAAGCACATTCGGTTTCTGCTCAGGTCGCTTCTACTAACATTTCATTGGCTAAAGCAAGCCAACATCAGTGCAGTGGGAAGTATAGTCCTCCTTTGAAGAGGAAGGCATGGAAAGAGAGGAGAAGAAAAGAAGGGAGGAAGGATTGTGAGTAAATAATACAGCCAGCCACATTTGTTCTTACTTAATTACAGCATCTAAAGGTGATCAAGTGTAATATTTAAGAATGCAGGTTTTGTGGCTTTGAAACTTCCTAGCTGTGTGAGTCTGGGCGAGTGAGTAACCTTCTTGTACATCAGTTTTCTCATCTGTGCAAAAAAGATCATAATAGTACCTACCTACATCAGAAGGACTGACTTAGTTAAGTGCTTAGAGAAGTACCAGAATATAATGACTGCTGAATAATTATTAGGTGTTATTAATATAGATTCATATCTCCTTATTCAAAACCAGACGTGTTTTCAAATTTAGAATTATTCCTATTTTAGAAATGCAAGGTAGCACATACACCATATAATGCATAACATCCCCAGTGGGTTCTGGGGCAATAACCTGTAATCAAACTCTTCAGTATTCTGCCATGAAATGTGATCATTCACACAAAATGGGAAAATAAAAATTATAAAGGCTTTTATATCAGATCAGCTCTGGTTTTGTCACAAAAATTATTTATAAAAACATTTTGGTTTTCAGAGCACTTTGGATTTGAGGTTTGTAGATAAAGGATGGGGGCCAGTGTTAGCTTTGAAACACGGTGTGCCAATGAGTCTTCATGGGTGCATGCTGCTCTCTCCTCTTGAAATGCCCTCCAGACCCCTCTGCATGTATAAATCCTAGTTGTGGCATGATCTCAAACATCACCTCGTTCTTTGAAGACCCATTATCCCTCGAGCTGGAAATAATTCCTCCTGCTGCTGCACCCTCACAACATTGATCACTCTGTACCCCTTGTTCTAATTACTTGTATTGATTCTTGAGCTTAGGGATTGTGTAAAACTCCAGGCACTCCATAAATGTTCTTTGACTCTAATGCTGTAGGCCGCCATCACCTAGTCCCTTCTCTCACACCTAGTACCAATGACTATTACTATAGTTACCATTGCTAGTATCTATCGATTACTTGCAATGTGCCAACCACTGTGCAAAGCATTTACACTCATTGCCTGACCCAATCCTCACATCTCTCTGCAGTGGTGCTGTTATTAGGCCTGTTTTACAGACGAGGAAACTGACGCAAGGCAAGAATTAATAGCTTGCCGATTAATAAATGTTGCAGTCTGAGGATGAGCACATTGAATTGACAATCAACCCAAAGTCTTTACATGTGCAGATGGTATTTGTTATTCCCTCTTATTCAGAACCTCTGGGACACACTGCTTTTCAGAGCAGGTATCATCCAGTGAATTGTTTTTGAATGAAGAAATGAATCTTTTCCAAGTGGACTTTCCTTCTACGGCATCCCTGTGTCAGAGAAAACCAGAGCCAGGCAGAAATTAAAGCAGAGGAAGCAAATTTTATTCAGGAACTATTGCAATAGGGGAAGAGACCTCAGTATAGAACTGGGCGCCCTTCAAAATACAACAAGGAAGACAGGGGATATATAGCCAAGGATAAGGATGGGGGTCAGTGGATGGAAAATTACCAGGAGGAAACATCAGGGATGAGGGGGGATTCTGGCTAAACTGACTCTGCAGGATTTTTGCTGAAGATAGGCCAAGGTGATAAGATATTGAGGGTGAGGGTTGAGGAATCTAATCAGATATCAAGGGTGGGGGATTTTAGCTAAACTGACCCAGCAGGATTCTTGCTAGAACTGGCTTAAATGGGCCAAAGACAGAGCCTAACATTGGACATTGTCAAAAATGGGGCTCAGAGAAGCCTGAGCAAAGTTTGGTCAAGGAGAGAATCTTGTCACATGGGGATGGTCGTCAAGGTTTCCTTGGAGACCCCTCAAAAGCCCAATACCTCCTAGTGCATATCCCTTTCCAGGACAGTTCAAATTAAGAATTCTTCTCTACAACTTCACCAGTTACCTTTGTTTTACCAATTTGTGACATCTTTTCACTGACACGAATTCTGATCTCTTGGGAAATGATAGCTTTGGCATCAGTGAGGGCACTGGGCTGGAGGAAAAAGAGATGGAGGTGATCAAGGAACACAGATTCATTCGTGCCCAGGTAGATGACCCTTCTGACTCCCTGGCCTTGAGTGGCCCTTTTGCAAAGGTCTTCACTTTTCTTTCTTTCCCCCAACTTGTTCCCACTGACATGCTCAGACACATGACCCCCCTAAAATGTTAAGCCCTGTGAATGGACAGAGACTAGGTCTTACTCCTCTTTGTACTTTCCCTCTCCAAGGCTAGCACAGGGTCTGACTAATAGAGGACACGCAGGCAATATTGATTATATGTTTAAATGAATGAATGATTGATTGGATGGATGGATAGGTGTTTGGATGGATGGGTGGATGGATGACCAGATGAATAAATGAATGAATGAATGATGACTGTGAAATTTCTTGTTTGATATCATATAGATCTGACTACTCTTTGCCTGAAATGTTTATTTTTGAACTAGTTCTGTTGAGTCATTTCAAACGTATCTGGGTCAATGGCTATTGAGCCATTGTAAGCCAAAGGAGGATAAAGGTCCAGGTTTGACACCTGGGAGCTGCATTCCTGAGCCCAGTAGGTAGGAGGAGAGCGTGGACTTTGGAGTCCAACATACTTGCTCAGCATGATGCATTGATTAGCTGAGCTTCAGTTCCTTTATCTGCAAGTAAGTGCAGTAGTCAGCCCCACCTCCTGGAGCTGCCCTGAGGATTAAGTAAAATAACATATGTGATGCCTCTTGACCCAAGCCCAGCATGAAGAAAGGCCCTCCATGATGCCTGCTTTGATCACTCTTCCCATTATTATTGAAAACACAGGCTGTGGATCAACTCCTCTGCCCCCACCCTACTGAGCACTTCTTGTCTTGAGCAGCACATGGACTCCCAGCACAAGCTGTTTCTGTAGGAAGCAGGGATTATATCCAGGGGCATCCCACTGAGTCTTCTAATTAAGCCCTCCCTCTGTAAAGGTTGACTCCCACCTGCTGCTAGGGCATTGGCCTCCCAGCATCCTTTGGTGCTGGGTAGAACTGGGAGCAGAGAGGGGATTTAGATCAGAGGCTGCAGTTAGCAGTGGGTGTTCCTAGATCAGGCCTGAAGCCATGAATATGCAGCAGACCAGCTTGGAGCCACTGCTGATCTTTCCAGGGGGAGGCTGACTGTGGTTGATGTCTCTGCCCATCCAATGCTGGATCCGCAGTACCTGGAAACTGGAGTCAGGCAACCCTGGGTGTGGATTCCTGCTACAAGCTGGGTGATACTGGGCAAGTCACTTAACCTCTCTGAGTTTTGGTTTCCTTACGTATGAAATGGAGATAATACATTCCTAACCATGTCAGGATGTAGATACAAGGCGGTAAATCACTAGCATGCTAATCACAGGAATTGTCACGTGGTACTACTCACCCAAATGGCAACTTAAGGAAAGTTCAGCCTCCTTAGCAAGGCTTATATGCCTTTACTATGTGTGCCCTACTTTGCATTCTTGTCTTCAGGTTGCAGGCATCAGTGCTTTAGCCCAAAACTAAACTCCAATTCTCTAACCATTTGCTACTCAATAAAAAAAGCAATGCACTGCCCTTTAGCACCTTTGTAAGTGGGAAGGAAAACCAGGCCGCCTAAATACCAGTTCTGTCCAGATACTTTTCTATATCCTAGACCAGGGGTTGGTACACTATGGCCCACGAGTCAAATCTGCCTGCTGCCTGATTCTGTGTAGCCCACAAGCTAAGAATAGTTTTTACATTTCTAAATGGTTGGAAAAAAAATCAAAAGAAGAATAATATTTTACGGTACATGAAAATCACATAACATCCGACTTCAGTGTCCATAAATAAAGTTTTCTTAGATCACCTCCATGCCCATTTGCTCATGTATTGTCTGTGGCTGCATTTGAGCTACAGGGACAGAATTGAGTAGTGACAGAGACAATGTGGGCAATAAACTGAAAACGTTTATTCTCTGATCCTTTATAGAAAAAGTTTTCTGAGCTCTGTCCTGGGGCAAATTTTATGTGGGCTATTCAGTATAAGAAATTGTCCTTACTGTGGGGAGCTCAGGGTCCAGGACCTTGTAGGGGAGTAGGAAATTTTCCTCTGCCCTTCTAGGTCCTTCTGGCTGGTCTAAGAATTAAATTGACATGAGACAGAATAACAGGAGAAAATCAAACAGAGTTTAATAACATGTATACATGGGAGAAACCTAGGAAAAATGAGTAACTCACCAAAATGGCTGAAACCTCCACCTTAAATACCACCTTCAGCTAAAGACAAAAGAGGATATTGGGGGCAGTGGTTTGGGACTTCAAAGGGGAGGAAGACAATTCACATGGAGATGGAAAAGCAAATGTTTAGTAAATAAATGTTTGCCATGCCTGCAGAGACAATGGGACATGGAGAGGACTTTGATCAAATGGGCCTTGCTAGGTTCCTCGCTGTCTACCACACCTAGTTCATATTATACTCTAGTTCTCTATGGTGATAGCTCCTTCCTGGAATAGGCCTTCTGTCTTAAATTCTGTTAGGCAGTTAGGGGGGAGGTCAAGGTTTCTTCCTGAGTCTTTTGTTCTTGAAAATAAGCCAAAGAGACACATTTTGGAGTGGCAAATTCTGCACCCCTACAACCTCAAAAACAGTGACTATTCAGCTGGCTTCTTCCAGGAAAGGAATGGATAAGTCTAAGAGGCTGTGCCTTCTCTGACATTGGTCATTTTTAGATGATGGCCATATGGCTACAGGCAGATCATTCCATTAAAGGGGATTCAAGCATTTGTTTGGCAGTTGGACAAAATGGTCTCCTAAAACCTGGTGTCACTCTTTCCTAGCTTTTTAACCTCTCTCAGTCTCAGTTTCTTCATTTTTAAAATGGAAAGAATAATTGTACTTAACTCAAGGGCTGTTGTGAGGCTTACACTGCATAAACATGAAAGAAACTCAGCCTAGTCCCTGGCACATAAAAAAGAATTAAAATACGTATTATTATTTATTCATATTTTTGTTAATATTATTCTCAGTCTGTCTCTTCCTGGCTGTGTGACTGAGGGCAAGTTATTCCATCTATCAAAGCCTTAGTTTCTTCATCTTTAACATGGCGCCAATAATGAAACTGACCTCGTAGAATGGTTGGGAAGTTTAAATGTCTTCACAGATAGCGTGTTGCTGGATATAGTAAGCATTCAGTGGGTGTGTTCTTAAATCTCCCCCATTTCCCTGCAACACTGGTATTCTGTGAGTCTGCAATGTGTGTAGAGCTCCCCACTGTGGCTTTCCCCTCTGCACCCCTCATTTGTCATTAGCCATGTGTCATCCCACATCCTTTTAATGCATCTGTCATGCCTCCTTATGAATCATCTAAGTCCTTTGAGGGCTTGGGTCTTGTGTGGCGCTTCTTATTCATCTAAAATTAAGGTGAAGGAAAAGCCAGCTTGAATGATTTTAATATACACATTGCATCCTGGCATGGTTTGATGTAGCTAAGTCCTGGCTTTTCTCCCAGGATTGGAGAGACTAGGCAAGTTATGCTTAGACTGTGTTGGGGAGCAGGTGGGGATGCAGACACCAAGGCATGATGGCTCAAGGGGCTGCCGGGGAGGAGCTTTGTGAAATGCTATTTATGGCTCATCAGGAACCCAAACCCCTGCTCATGGGTCCTCAGCCTACTCCACAAGGCTCTGCCTTTCCCATCCCCTAGACGCTGACAAGCTGGCTTATTAGAGCCAGTTTCCCTTTCTTCTTTAGTAATAGAATGCTCTATCTCGCAGGGCATATGACCACTCAGAATAAGAACTACATCTCCCAGCTTCCTTTGCTACTCAATGAAGCCATGTAGGTTCTGGCCAGTGGGGTGTAAGCAGACGTATCCTGTGGAACTCCCAAAAAATATTCTTTAAAGGGAGGAGCCTCACCCTTAACACTTCCACCTTCCTCCTGGCTGGAATGTGGATGAGAGGGTGGAGCATAAATGGCCATCTTAGACCATATGTTAGATTGGGATCCCCCCGAAGAACAGACTCTGATTCAGAGATTTGAGAGCAAGTTATTTATTTGCCAAGTGATCCCAGGAAGCACTGGTAGGGGGAGCAGGTGAGGGAGATAGGAAGGGAAGGAAGCTAGTATAGGATGTGTTCATGAGCAAATTGTGGTGGATCTATCCTGCTGGGAACTCTGGGAAATTGTGTGGTACATGCTTCAGAGGTGTTCTACTTGAAAAGCCAAAGAATTTGGGTATTTATACACCAATGCCTGTCTGCTGTTGGTTGAGGGCTGCTCCTGGGGGCATTACTTCCCTGGCACTTCCAGGCTTCCACCTGTGAACCGAACACTCTGCTGGGGCCAAGAATGGGGCAGAGGGTCTCAGGTGCTTGCAGTCAGGAGCTGTTGGCATGTTTGGGACAGGCAAGTACTTATGGAATGTAGAGACACTGGCAACTTCTGCAGACCAACAGATTGAGCATGGCAGAGCAAAACGAAAGAAGGTACCTTGGTCCCTACTGACTGTGGGGCCATTGCACCAGGCCCGGACGGCTTACCTCCAGACTTTATGTCAAAGAAACAAAAATCTATCTTGTTTAAGCCATTGTTGGGTTGTCTGTCACTCACAGCCAAATATAATTCCAAATGATGCATCAAATAATAATGATAATAATAATGGTAATAAAGATAATTAGCATATATTGAACATATGAGACATTTGAATCAGCTTACTTGTTAATTAATTACCCTTCCCCTCTGTACACACACACACGTACATGAAGGTAAGCTTTATGACCTTTCTGGCTTGTTCAGTGCCTGGTACCTAGTAAGGTGTCTGATGCATGGCAAGCTCTCAGAAAATGTTTATTGAATGAATGAATAAATGAGAAAAAAAAATAAAATAAAAGCCATGATTTAAACCCTGATCTGTCCATTCCCAGCTCCCCACCACTTAACCACTATGCCATCGTGAAAAGTTTAGCAATCCTATTTTATAAATGATTGAAGGAACCCAGTATAATACCAGGGAGCCTGAATCTTGGCAAAGACAGATAGCTGGGATGGGATGAAGCAGCGAATGTGCTTGTGAAATGGTTTTCATAACAAGTCAACGTGAGGAGCTGAGTCAGAGGCTTGTACCAAAGGACAGTAGCATCTCTTCACCTAGAAACTCTGTAAAAGCCAAGGCTTTGAGCCAGGGAATGGGTGGTACCACACAGTGGATCTTGGAACAAGCCATTTCTGAAAGACCTACTACATCCCTCCCTTGCCACTCAAAGCTCCTCTTACTGATCTGCTGAACCTGTGACCACATGACCTTGAGGTCCCCTTGGCCGCTAGCACAGTGACATTTACCCTAAAATTGTTCAAACAGAGGCTAGTTGGCGAATTGGTCAGGGGTGCTCTAGAGGGTTATGGCTCTGGGCTAGAAGACTAGATAAGACAGGCTCTGCAAAGTGTCCTAGAGGTGTAATAAACCTCATCTGTAGCTTTATAGCCTTCAGAATGAGTTTCCAGTCCACAATCAGCAAGCATCTTTTTTCTTAGTGCAAGTTTTCACTCACTGATAGTTTGTCTTCACGAAACCCATACAAGTCTAGAGTTTCAAGCAATTGCCTTTACTGTTAGCATTACAATGCATTTCCCACTAGGAATCTTTACAATGGCTCTGTAAGTAGATGAGTATGCAAATTATATTTATCTCCTGTGTGGGCATCACTCCAGTCTCTCTGCTCTATGAGTTTGACCCTGGGTTGCCTAGTGGTAGCTATGCCCCCAGGGCACTTCTAATGAGATAATGCTGTTCATGTATTTATTCAGCAAGCATTTATTGGAGTGGTTAGTATGTTAGGCACTGGGGAGTAGAAGATGATATCAATATGAATAAGACATGGTGTGTAGCTTGTAGTGTTTGGGGAAAAATAGACTCAATTATATTACAATGGGATATGTGCTTTTTTAAGGTGTTGTACAGAGGAAGGAGTCAAGAAGGTCACCTGGAGCAGTTGGAGAAGCAACAACCTCTCATATGCTTCCACAGCACTAAACTTCTCACCACTCTGCAAACTCCTCCATGCCTTTGTGCACATTGATTCCTCTGCCTAGACATCTCCTCTTTTTCTCTGTTCTTGGCAGAGTTGGATTCATAGTTTAAGGCTGTGCCAGACCAAGGCTAAAGCAAGGTTTGGTAACCTACCCCAAAATTGCTAGCCTTTCCTCCGTGTTTATAGAATCTTGTTTGGGGAAAAATAGCAACATTTCAGGGAGGTCAGGCCCTGGTGATAAACCTTGGTTGATCTAAGCCAAACATGGTATCCAATTCCCTTTGGCTCATTAATTCATTCTATAACTCATTATATAAGTGTTTTATTAGTAGCAATGGTAAAGTTTTCATTGCAAAAACATACTGCCACTGGGTACTGCCAGTGGTAAAGGTACCATCAAAGATATTTAACCTCTGTTTCCCCTCTACCTTACCCTGTGATGTTGGCTTGTGCCTCATGGCTCTTTGATTGCTGCCTCAAGTCTTAGCATCATATTCTCACACACTTGTGCTCATGGCATGAGGAAGAGGCAGGTCTCCTACTGTTTCTCTTTCTTTCATGGAGTAAAACCCTTCCTAGAACCCAACTAATAAGTCTCACTGGCCAAAACTAGGAGAGTAGGAGAGTAGGTGACGTGAAGAGGAGGAAATGGTTAAGACCAGAATATGAAACACTTTGATTTCCTGTGGATGCCTTCCAGAAGCAAGATGATGGTGGGATTAGGATTGTGTCTTTAAAATACAAGGGGAAATCTAATTTAAATATGGGTTTGGTGTTGGATCTGGGTGAAACTGGAGACAAGGAGGCTCTAGCAATATTTCAGTCGAGAGAAGATCAAAGCCCACGTGGGGGTAGTGATGGTGAGGACAGGAGGAGGTTGGAGAATGAGGTCTCTGGAATACTCCGTGGTCAGAGCTGGTCTCTGATTCCTCCTTTGGAGAGAAGCACTCCTGAGTCTCAGTCACACAGCACATCACTAGCTTGAGCCCCTTTCCCTGCATCCTCTCTAGTGAAGGCCAGGAAAGGAGAATAATTGCACTCGATTCGGAGCAGTGGGCACTGCACTGCAGGGATCTGTTTAATTAAATTTTATCTTTAGCTATGTAGCCTATGAAAAATTCCCGAACTTTCCACTGCTCTCTTAACACAGCACTTTAAATCAAAAAACAACTACATGAAGAAAAGAAGCTCGTCATTTGGCTAAGTTTAGTGTTTTCTGCCCTGTGGTCTAGTGATTAAGATTCTGTGCTCTCACTGCCACAGCCCGGGTTCATTTCCTGGTCAGGGGACCACACCACCCGTCTGTCGGTTGTTATACTCTGGTGGCTGTGTGTTGCTGTGATGCTGAAAGCTATGCAACCAGAATATCAAATACCAGCAGAGTCACCCATGGTGGACAGATTTCAGTGGAGCTTCCAGACTAGACAGACTAGGAAGAATTTCCAAAAAAATTGGCCATGAAAACACTATGAATAGCAGCGGAGCATTGTCTGGTAGAGTGCCAGAAGGTGAAAGGAGAGCACAAAAAGACCAGGCACCATTCTGCTTGGCTGTACACAGGGTCGCTAGAGGTCAGAATCGACTCGACGGCACTAACAACAACTAAGTGTTTTCTGGGAGCCTGCTGTGAATCCTGAGATAGAGGTAGTGTGGAGACAGACGGATGGACTCTTTTATCAGGAGGTCTCATTCCAAAGTGCAGCCAGGCAGCGTAACCGCAGGTGTGTGGGCTGCAGGTGAGGCAGAGTGAAGGCCCCCCAAAGTCACAATACACTTCTTTCTGAAAGGACTCTTTGCAGGCGCTGTTCTAGACTCTGGGTACTCCACAGGGACCAAGCCCTAGGGAGTCAAATTAGGGAGAGAGACAAATAATAAGACAATAATGAATGTTCAGAATAATAACTGCTCTGATGGGGCAAAGGCCATGGGAACTGTTGACTACCTTTGCTGCGTAACAAACCACCTTGAAATTTAGTGGCTTAAATGATAACAATCATATTTTTGTTTATGGTTCTGCAATTTGAGCAGAATGCTCAATTTTTTTTTTTTTTTGGAAGTTAGGAAGATTTTTTTTTTGATCTATGCAGCATCCACTGAGCCTGCTCTTCAGAGCTGGAGGGTCTTCTTCTAGGATGGTTTCACTCACAAGGCTGGCAAACCCCTGCTGACTTTCGGCTGGAGCTCAGCTGTGGCAGGGAAGTTCTCCTCCAAGTGGCTTTGTCTTGTGGCTGGTGTTGGCTTCGCCTAGCACTGTGGGCTCAGGGAAGTCAGACTTCCTGAATGATAGCTGACTTCCTCCAAAGCACAAAAGCAGAAGCTACCAGGCCTCGTTGATGTCTGAACCTAGATGCCCTAGAATGTCACTTCTACTATATTCTATTGGTCAAAGCAGTCACAGGGCCAGGCCTGTGCCAAGGGACAGGTAAATTGACTCCATCTCTTGATAGGGGAGTGACAAGATCATGTTGCAGAAGAGCCTGGGGAACAGGAGCTATTGCTGCTACCATCTTTGGAAATACAGTCTACTACAGGAACCCAGAGAAAGGGCACCTGTCTGGGGAAGGGAAGGCATGACCTAAAAAAATAGGCATTGTGAAGGACAGTGGAAAATATATAACACTCAGATTCAACCCAATGCCTGATGTGATCCTGTGGGATTCGTGGTTACAGTTGTTTCTCAAGTACTACTTTTCTTCTAAATAAAATAAATGGCAGAGTCATTCTCTGGTGGGTCCATAAGGCTATTAGAATAAGCCCCCTGGTCTGCCTTGCCCTGGAAGAACTATGCCTTGAATTGTTTGGGGTTTGAAATATGAAGGCCCAAATTGCATGCCTGCATTGGCTACAAACTTGCCCTGTGATTGTGGCCTCATGATGTTAGAGCCAGGGCCCCCCAGATCTTATAATGGGGACCATTTCAGTAATATTAGCAAAATGCCGAGTTGTCGGGAAGTTGAAAATGAGATAATAAATGTTAAAAATCAGAGTGAGGTTTTCTTAACTTGCCTGGTCCAGCCCAACACTCCTCCCCATGAGCTCCCGAGGGAAATATGAGTGGAGGGAAATCTGTTCCAGGAAACCCAGGTGACATCAGTGCTAATTGGGCTTAATCCCCAGACTTCCTGCTGAGAATGTGCGAGAATTAAGCTGAAGCGTTTGGCCTGTTCTCTTCTCCTCACCTCGCTGCTGCCTCTTCCTGTAGTCCAAAACAGACGTATTTTGACACACACAGAAGGACAAGTATCAGAGAACTGGCCTCAGAACAGTCCCTGGGACAGTTTACTGCATCTTCCATCTTCTGCATGGTTGGAAGAAAGAAGAGAACAAGGTCCAGTCTCTTGAGCTAATTTGTTAGTATATGCACAGTAAGGACACCCGTTTGCAAATGTGCTCCAGTAGGTATCCTGGAATCTGTCAAAGGCATAGTTATTCCTTCTACAGGGGAGCAAGGGGAGTGTTGAATGGTGGCAAGGAGCAAGCAGAAGGAAGAAGGCTTCTGCTCCCCAACCTAACCCTGACGTGGACATGCTTGTTATGTCTTTGGTGGGTGACCTCTGCCCACTCTGCTTTCCTGGTCATATTATTCCTTCTGTCTCTACTCATGTGGTTGCTACCCATGTGGTTTATTCCTTCATCCCTTTCCAAAACAGTCATTAAACACATATTGTGCCCCGTATTTTTGATAGACAATGGGCCCACAGAGATGAGCATGACTTATTTCCTGCCCTTAAAGAATGATAAAAATTAGAATTAATAATAACTACACAGAATATGTTTCTTACCTAGGGGAAGGGGCAATACGTCTGTGCCCACTGCTTTTTCACTCCAGCTTACTCTAGTTCAAACCTAGGAGTCTGAAGTATTATTTTACTCAATTGTAAGAGCAACCTGATGAGATAAATTTATGTTGTTAAGAGGGAGTAAATTGATGCACAGAGAGATTATATGACTTGTTTCTGGTCACACAGTAAATAACTAAGAGAGTTGGACAGAAACATAGTTTTCCCTGACTTAAAAAGTTCATGCCATTAACCTTCTTGCTACACCACCTCCTAGCTCCCAATTATATGTGTATATTTGCTCTGTAAACTGTGAAGAACAGGTATGTAAGGTATGATGGTACTGTTGACATTTAGAAAATAAAACTCGTTAGGCTTTGAGACAATTTGCAAGGCTGTTGGTGACTGATTCTCTCTGTAGCCAGGTGTGATTGTAGTATGTGATCATAAAAAGAAGGGAATTGCAGACGAATAGTTCCTGAACACACTGAATAGCATCTTCAGTATAATTTCTGGTGTGGGCAGCTCTCCTGTACACCCAGGGAGGACACAAGGTACAAAGTTATGGGTTTCATCCCCAAGTATCCAGTAAAAAGGAGAGATTTCCACCATGGGGCTTACTTTAACTGTTGGAACTGATTCAAGATGAAATCCATCTTGGAAAATGTGAAGAAGGCCACAAAAAATATGAACAGGGTGAGAAAAAAAAAGAGGAACATAGATTCTAGAGCCTGATTGACCTGGGTTCAATTTCAGCTCTGCCACACACTGGTTTTGTGACCTTGGACACATTACTTAGCTTCTGCCTCAGTATTGTCATCTGTAACGTGGGCATGCCAACAGTATCCATCTGCTTTCATCAGGGTAATTAATTCATGCTAGCTTCCATTAAAAAAACAAAGTGAAACCAAATATCAGTGCCTAACCACAATAAACATTTCTTGCTCATACAAAGTGATGAGGGTCTCCCATCTTTCCTGGATGGCTCTCCTTTAAGCGGTGACTCAGGGATCCAGCTGTGTCCATCATTTGGCTCCACTACTCTGGAATCTTGAGTCTTGAATTCCAGGCTTGAAAACATGGGGGAGGCAAGATGGACACTTAGCCATCTGAGCCTGGAGTGGCACACATTGTTCTGCTCCATTCAGAATAAGATACATGGCCGACCAAACCAAGGCAGGCTGGGAGATGTGGAGGTGTCATTGGTGAGCACTAAGAATCTCTCGGACTATCTCAGGGTTGTTGTTATTAAATGAGTTAACACATATACTAGCACTTAGAGCAATGTCCAGCACATAATAATTACTCAGTACAGAGATGCAGATGAAAGTGTAGTCATATCAAAACAGAGAGAATGCCAGGGATAAGTTCTGGGGCAGCAGTCGCAACAGGAATAAAAATCAAGTCCAGTCTAGAAAGCGAAGGTGGACTTCTGAATAGATGCAAAATCACTTTCTTGATGTCACATTGGCATCACCCCTGTACCCCAAATTTCAAGCAGAGAGATGCAGCAGCCTGAATCTTGAGCTTCCAAATTTCACTGATGAACCAATACCCTTCCCAGTGCAAGGCTGGAGGTGTCTGCCCCTTCTCTGCCCAACTCCAGTTCTTCATGCTCCTGATTGCTGAACATCCACCTCTGTAGTGATGAACCTTCTACTCAAGCTTCTAGCCTTTCTACCACTCCTTAATTACTGTCTTAGATTGACTGTCTAAAGTCCTGCCCCTGTGGACAATCTTGACACATATAGCCCTAGAATATTGGGAATATTACCACTGTATTCTGAAAAAAGAAACCTCAGCCAGTTATTGGTACCAACGTGCTCTTCTGACTTCCCATCCTGAGCTGTGTTTACTACCTCTGCCTGGCCTATGACTTTCCCATTCATAGACAGACCAAATATTTTCAAAGATTTTGACACAACTGCATGTACTCCCATAGGGATTTCATCAGCATTTTATTCTTGAAATCATCAAAGACTTTAGTGCTGTAACGCTGGAGGCAAACGTCCTTCCGTTTTAGCTCTACACTCTTGTCCTTTGCAGACCTGAAGGTATTTTGGTTGAGTCAGGACAGCCTTGCTGGGGATCTGCTAATCTTGTGGTGGGAGAGGAGGAGCTGGCAAGGTGATTTGGTATTCTTTGTGGGTAGGACTCAATGAATGCCCTTGAAAGTGGACCATTCAATTCAATATAACAAAATTAAAGAACATTAAAAAAAAAATGTCCCAAATCCTCTCATCATGAAAATGTATGCAGCATTGGTTCTTACCATGTGACAGACACTGTTTTAAGTGCTGGACATGTTTCAACTTATAAAATGCTCATGGCAACCCTATGATGGCCCACTTTGCAGAAGAGGAAACTGAGGCATGCTTAAATACCTGCCTGAAGTCCCACAGCTAGGAAATAGTAGAGGAGAGTTTTGATCCCAGGTAAAATGGCTTTAGAGCTTAGATTTTTAGTCCCTGTGAGTCCTGCCACTTAGTAAAGCATAATTATTCAGTATAATGCTTCATGTATATTCTTTTTCCAGTTTCAGCTCAGAAAGAAACACTTCCCCATCAATTCAATCAGAGCCTACACAGCACCTTGCCTCCTGTAATTTTATGTAACATTAGCTTATAAACATTATTTCATGTTGCCAGTTATCTTGATGATGATATGTTATAATGATTACATGGTGTTCATATATGTCACTTAAGCATTTATTCCTTTTATTTCATCTATTCCAGACATATTTAATAAGTAGCTACTATTTACCAGGCAAAAGGCTAAACACTAGGTACATTAAAATGAATCAAGCAGAGTCTCTGTTCTAAAGACATTGGTGATTTCACGGGGGCCATCATAACAGATAAAAGAAGGTGGTGAGTTCAGCTGTAGAGATGTGCACGAGTGTTCTGTGTAATAGGAGCTGGGGAACTAGAAGTGGAGGATCCCTACCCTGCATATCTGGGAGGCTGGCCCCTTTTGGAAGAGGTGCAGCAGAGGTAGTGGGATGTTGACTTCAGCATCCCAGATCCTTTGCAAGGCAAGTCCACTCATGAAGCCATGAGCAGAGAGGTTCTGCTATCTTCAGGGCCAGAATTCCTTCCACATAGTGACGTCCACAGTCAGGACAGGTGAGGCAGTATGAATTCCCAATTTTGGATATTTCATGCCCAAGAAGTAAGTTATTGAGTCCACAGGCTCATGCATTTCCTTCTATGGATAACTCTGACCCTTCTGCCTATGAGCTCTGTTGCTGTCTTCTGCAAAACTCTTCCTTGCAAGTCCTTTCCTTTATATTATGCCTGTATCTTCAAATATCTTGTTAACCAAAACTTTCCTTCTCACTCTCCATGTCATGCTCACCTACCTGTACTGGCTTGAAGCATTTTATTCTTTACTCAAAATCATAATGAACAAAATATTTACAAGTATAATTGATTGCAACATCATGTCTTTTTGCATACAGAACTCTTCACAGATACTTCTCCTGTACATATTATTTAATTTAACAACGTGTCCTTATTTTGAAAAATGGTAGCTAACATTTGTGAGTGCTTCCCATGTGCCATGGCACTATTCTAAATGTATTATACGGAGCAACTCATTGAATCTTCACAGTAATCCATGAAGATGGCAGGATTATTATACTTATTTTACAAGTGAAGAAACTGAGCCCCAGGGAGGTTAAGGGACATGCTCAGGGTCACATGACTAGGACATAATAGAGCTGGGTATTTTGAACTCAAGCAATTCTGACTTCAGTGCCTGTGTGTTTAACCACTATGCTGTATCTGCCTCTCACTGTGCCATAATGTTATAATTCTTCCCCATTGGAAGGCTGGTGGGTCCAGTATATTTCTCAGGAATAAGCCCATGAAACCATCCTCTGACTTTTGGCAGGGCCCAATGGAGTGGCTATACCACTTCGAGCATCAAGCCTCCTCCTCCTCCCTTGAAGCCTGTGCCTCATATTCCCACCCACAGGCTTGGACTTGAGGTGCTCTGTGTGTGGCCTGCCCCTGGATTCTTTGTCTTCACAGGTGGCATGAGCTCCTGCAGGTATTGGCCAGCAGCTGGGACAGGTTAGGTTGGACTAGGGAGTGACTGAATGATGAGTGTCTGAAAGTTATAGTGAAATTACACATTGGGTAGAGGTGAGAATTACATCACTGTCCTCCATTTCTGCTCTGGGAAGGTGGGTCGCCTGGTGACAGGGAGATGGTCTTGCAACACATGCTTGCCCAGGTCTACCTGAATGTGAGATGTACTGGGGGGCAGGGGAGAGGGGGATATACCTGGAGTGTGTTGCATCGAGCCCTGTAGGAGAAGCTGAATAGGGGCTCTAGTTCTGAGATGAAGTGGCAGGGCAGACACTGGAGGCAGAAGATGCCCTACCTAACTCTGATGGGTATATTCAGAATGCTCCAGAACAGCGGTCCCAGACCTGCAGCATCAGCATTGCCTGGGAACTTGTTAGAGACACAACTCTGGGCTCCTCCCCAGTCCTGCAGATTCAGAAACTCTAGGGGCCGGCTCCAGAATTCAGCTAGAACAAGCCCCCCGGGTGATTCTGGTGCAAGCTCAAGTTTGAGAACCACTTGTCCAGAGCAAGAAATGTATTTTATAGCTCTTATTTTAAAATCAGAAATTTGAAATATTTTATTATTTTATTTATTATGGAACTATTATACAAATCACACAACTTGCTTTTAGGAAAATTAGGAGTGGCAAAAGGAAAAGTTAACAAAATTGCCCACAAATCTTATCTCATAGGAGGAGATAAGTGTTATTAGGGTTTTGGTATATTTCTTTTTAGACCATTTCCTATGCAAATCATAATAAAGTTATCGCTAGTTTGGCTTAATTTGGATGAGTTAATATGAGAATCACCTCCTAGATTCAGGTGAGAAAAGGAAGAAGATGAGGTTGAGACAACTGGCTCAATGGTGGAGTTGGGCCCCCGGTGGGGGCAGTTTGTGGCTCAGAGCCTCTGTGTCTGCCTTGAGGGAGCCTGGGCGCCTGGGGGTGCTTGCAGAGCTGCCCCAGAGGCCCTTACTCTCAGCCACTCTAATCTGCCTGTGAATACGGTACCCCCTTTATCATTCTTGTTAGATGGGATCAGATTTATGTCAGCTCAGAAATCATTCCAATGATCAAAATATGTGGAGGGCTGTCAGAGGGAAGAGGGATTAATCTCTCAGTGATTACAGGAGAAGTGGGAGGCTCTTTCAGGGGAGGAAGCGAAGGGGGATGGGTGCTGGATGGGGCAGATTTTAACTTGGGGTCAGAAAGAGCCCTTGCGATCAGAATTAAGTGATGGTGGCAGGACTGCCAAATGAAGCGGAGGGCTCATGGCCTGAGACCTGCTCTCTCTAAGGGTGAGTTGCAAACAGGCAGCCTGCAAGGAAATGTGGCCTGCAGTGTGTCCTGCACGGCCAGCGCAGTGCTGACATTTAAAATCTAGAAATTTCACTTCAGATCTGAGCATCTGGTGTCTCTGGAAAACCTGAAGCTCTGGAAACACAGGCATCGAGCCATCTTCCCACAAGGCAGCAAGCAGGCAGAGATGAGCAGTGGCTGCCCCCTTAGATGAGGCATGAGTGCTCCAGTTTGCCCCTTTCCCCATCGCCCCCTCCCCTCCATTCACTCTTGCTTCCCTGACACAGGTTGAGTGACAGCTGTTAGTTATTCTTTCATTCGTGTTTTTGTTTTCCTACTCACAGCCTCCTTCCTGTGTTCATATTAATGATAAGTAGCATAATGAAGTATTTAAGAGTGCAGATTCTAGATCTCAATTGCTTGGGTTCAGATCATCCCTCTGTCCCTCACTGGCTGTGACTTTGGGCTAGTTACTTAACCCCTGTGTTATTGTATTCCCTCAACTTTAAAATTCATAAAACAAGGTTGCTATGAGGAATTAATGGGTTAATACAGGTAACATACGTAGAATGGTGCCTGGTAGTTAGCCACTATCCAGCGAAGGCTCTGATGATTACTATTAGTGATCATAGTTACTGCTCCTAGTCATCACTTACATCATATACCGGCCACACCCACATGTGAGTTACTGACTACTGATTTAGTGTTCCTTTAGAGGTTCTCTCACGCTCCCATACCATGGGCTCAAAGTCTTTGGAACACAGAGCTTGGGGCAGTTTCCCATCTGGAATAGATATTTTTTTCCTTGCGACGGAGTTTTCTGGGATCCTGGCCATATGGAGGATTCTAGCTAAATTCATTCAAAAATAGTGCTATCCTGTTGGCCTGGTGGGGGCCCTGGTGGGGGCCTTTCAGTCTCCCTGAGCAGAACTGGTGGGAGTGGTAGCATGGTCATGTGTGTTGTGTGTGTGCGTGCGCGTGCAAAAGTGCTTTGCCAAGCAGTCAGTGGACATGGCTGTGTTGGGGTGGAGAATCTAGGCTCTAGAGCGGGGTGGCCTTCATTTCCAGCTCCTCTTCTTCCTGGCTGTGACCTGGGGCAAGTCCCTTCGCCTCTCTGAACATCAGCTTCCTGCTCCGTAACATGAAGGCCGTGGAAACTCAGCAGCTCACGTCGGCATTGAACGAGGCAGTGTGCGTGTAGGAGGCTGGCACACTGCAGACACAGCAGTTTCATGCCCTTTTCCTTCGGGAAAATGAAGGGCTCACCATAGCATGAACTTGAACTTGAGCTCACCATGTACTGAGAAGGAGCAGATGGTCCCCATCTCAGATCATCTGGGAGCCGGGGAAAGCCAGCTGACTATTCAGCGTGAGCGCCATCACGGTCACATGCTCTGAGTTCAGGTACCTGTGCTGAGCTTTCCCAGAAGCAGAGCTCCATCCCAGCCCCAACCCCAGACAAGCGTGCTGCACCAGTGCCCAGAGCAGTGCCCGCACCGTCAGCTCTGCGGACTGAGTGAATACGTGGACAGTACTCTCACTGTCAGCAATAGACCACGGTGAGACTCTCTCCTTCTAAACATGAGCACCCTCCCTCCCCCGACCTGTTCGTTCAGCAGGCATGAATGGTGGGACTGCCTTTTGGAGTCCGAAGAGATGGATTCAGAAGTCTGGCACTCTGTGTAACTCTGGGAAGACCCATTACCAGTCGGAGCCTCAGTTTCCACTTTGCAAAATGGAAATCAGAAAATCAAACTGCTATGGAGATTAAACACGATTTGAGGACAAGGCCTGGAGTATAATAATTGCTCAATTAATATTAGTTTCCTTTTCCCCTTCCAGTTGTTTTAAAGTGAAGGGAGTGTTTTGGCCTTTGAAAAATCATTTTATATATGAATTAGATATTAAAGAAGCTCGTGGTTAAATACATGCATATGCTAATCATCATAAACTCATTCCATTCATCCAGCCATTGATTCATTTTTTTTTCCTTTCATTTATTCATTCAATCATTCCTTTAACAGGGGCACCATTTATATGACAACCTTTCTATGAGCACCTTTTATACAACAAGCCCCTACGAGGCACTAGGGATATGAAAATTAATAATACCAAATTCTTTACTTGGGGACTTTACATTCTTTTGAGAGAGAAAGAAAATAGTTACCTATCACATAACTTGATAAGAGGGATAGCTGCTGGAAGCCTGCTCCACGCTTGCAGCTGTTGCATAATGCCATCAGTCCTCACCTCATACAGTCTGTTTCCACTCATTGTTCACTCCCCTCCCACCCAGATATTAGACACCAACACTCTTGCAGAGGCTACTTTTTAGTAAAATGCTCTGTCTGGGGCTGATGGTTCAATCTGATGACGTTGATAGTAAGATCACCTCTTCTCTTGGCTCCTTCAGGGGTGAGCACCAGGCCCCTTCAGAGAGGGAAGGGAGAAACCATCCATCCATCCATCCATCCATCCATCCATCCATCCATCTACTCCTGTTATTATTATAGCATAGGGATCAAGAGTGAAGATTCTGAAGCCAGACTGCCTGGTTAAAATTCTGGCTCTTCTGCTTACTAACTACATGATTTGTATGAAATTTCTGAACATTCTGGGCCTTGGTTTACTAATCTACAAAATAGGGTTGTAAGAGTACCTAAGTTGTTGTATTAGCTAGCTATTGCTGTGTAACAAATTATCCCAAAACTTAGTGGCTTGAAACAACAATATTTATCATCTCACAGTTTCTGTGGGTCAAGAATTTAGGCATGGCTTCCCTGAGTCCTCTGGTTCTGGGCCTTTTTCAAGGCTGCAATCAAGGGGTTAGCCAGGGCTGAAGGTATTTTAAGGCTTGAGGTAGGTCAGCTTCCAAGCTCACTCAAGAGGCTGTTGTCAGGATTCAATTCCTTTCAGGTGGTTGGATCTGAGTGACAGGTCTCACTTATTCCCAAGCTGTTGGCTGGGAGGGTCCCATGGTCCCTCGCCACATGGACCTCTGCATAAGGCAGCTCACAACGTGTCAGCTTGATCATCAGAGAGAGCAAGCGAGAGGACGAGAGAGAGCCAGCAGGACAGAAGTCCTAGTCTTTTGTTACCTAATCTCAGAAGTGACATCCTGTCACTTTAGTGTATTGTCTTCATTAGAAGTAAGTCAGCAGGTCCAGCCCACACTCAGTGGAGGGGATTATACATGATGTGATGTGAATGCCAGGAGGAGGGGGGATCTTTGGGAGCTATGTCGGAAACTGCCCATCACAGTGGCTGTGAGGATTAAGTGAGTTATGTGTGTAAAGCATTTAGAGGAGTGTCGGGGACATAGTTCACACTTAATAACTCTTAGCATATTATTATTACTAGTATTATTATGTCATGTTTTTTCAGCAAATATTCATTGTTTCCTACTATATCAAAGTCACCATCTTCATTGCTATTGGAAATTACTAGAGGCATAACTGGGAGCAGATGAATTATAAGTGGGTCCTTCCTCAAAGAGCTCCCAGTGCACTGGGGGCTGGATGTTCATTTAAAAAAGAAAGACCACAGAGTGGAAAATGATTGTTGTATTGTCAAGGGAGGGCAGAGAGGCAGAGCTGGAGGCCCTGGGTGTGCACAGGGATTAGCAGTTGTTCAGTTTGCCTGGAAAGCAGGACACTTAAAGCTGGGAAAATTAGGTTAGTGCCAGATTGTGACAGGAGTTTGGAGTCTATCTCCCATGAAGCGGGAAGCCAGGAAGGACTTTTAAGCTGAGGAATGTTGTAGGCATAGATGTGTGGCCTGGAGGGGAGAGGACAAGACCCGAGGCTCTGAAACCACCTGTTGAAGTTCAGAAAAGAGGTTATCTTTCTTGGTCACGACAATCCAACAGAAGGAAATCCAGTGCAAGAAACCGGACTGTTTCTCCTTCAATTCCCTTCTCCAAGATGTGCCCATAAGAGAACACCATTCTCTCCCTCCCAGTCTGAGTGCTGCTTGGCTACTGGAAACTAATCCCAAGAACTCAGGGCTGATGTTAATGAGTCTGATTCTGGTGCCTAGTTCTGACCTTGAGCATATCATTTAACCCTTTGCACCTCAATTTCCTCATCTGAAAATGGGATGATTTGGCTGACCTTGAATACTTGGACAGTTACACACACACACACACACATACACACACACACAAATGCTACTATTTATTGAGTACTTTTTAAGAACTCAACAGTTTTGTAGGCTTTTGTCATCCCCACTTTACAGATAAGGAAACTGAGACTCAGAAAGCCTAATCAACTGACTTGCTAATAATTGGCAGATCACGACCCCAGGCTATTTGACTTCATAGCCCATGGGCCTAAACACTCTGCTGTGGTGCCAGTATCTGAATGCTTAATAAATGGCCCTTCTGTCTCTGCAAACAAGCTATCTGAGACAAGGAAAAGTCTCTCTGTCCGCCTGAGGATTAAATGTACAAGATGGCTTGCTCATAAGGGCAGGGGCCAGGTCAGACCCACCCCAACTCCTTGCCCAGTTCTGACCAGAAACGAGGTTTCTGTACGGAAAGAACAAGGTTCTTATCTGTACTTGTTCCATGGATGAAAGAATTTAAAATTTATATGTTCTCCATATTCCTCCATAATCTGTCAGCCTCTCCATAATTCTGAGAAATCACCTTTAAATCTCTCTGAGCTGTATTTATCTAAATACCTTTTTATCAGTCATCAAGGCATTAGTTGTTACTATTTTATCTGACACCAGATTTGGTGAGCCATCAGAGGGCCCTGTGTGGTCTCCAGGACTGTTTACCTCTGAAGCTATTTTTGACTCCCCCTCCCTGGTGTCTTGGATAGCATTCCAGGGCATGGAGGCACTGAGCTGCTGAGCCACTTTCCATCACCACGTCCTGGGAAGGCCTCTGTTACAACATGAAAATTATGTTGAAATTGAGGCTCAGAAACTAAATGATGCAAGTTCCTCTAGAGAAGTCCTTTAATTTGGATTTGAGGATCGAAAACATGTCCCCATTGAGAAGCCAGCAAAGGAAGATGCCAGATCCTTAAAACTCAGGTGACAGAGAAACTCTCCCCTTTGGGGGTCCTTGAGTGACTGAGGACCATGGTCCAAGAACCCAGCATGGAATTTGTTGTCTGCAGGCGAGACGTAACAGTAGCTCTCTGTAAAGGGGGCATTACAAAGTTTTATTTTATTCATATATATATATTTTTTTTATTTTCCAAATTTTCTATAATGATTGTAACGTATTATTTTATGTCTTACAAAAAATTGTAATTAGAAAAATACATCATTTAAAAAAATTACACATTTCTGGTCCTTAAATAACTTGTAATAGGAAATCATTGACATACTCAAAATTATAGAATCACATGATATTGTCATAATGATAATTTTGGACTTAATGTATCCAAACCAAATGCTTATTTATTTATTTATTCTTTTCTCTTCCCAAACGTCCTCCAACGCTGGCTTCCCCATCTCAGTAAGGAGCCGCTCCCATTCATCCAGTTGCTCAGGTCAGAAGCCCTGGAATCATCCTTGACTTCTCTCACCATTTACATCCAGTAAGACATCAGAGAATCCTGTCATCTCTACTTTTGAAAAAATATCCAGATGACTTCTTTCCACCATAACCACACTGGTCGAAGTCAATATCATTTCTCACCTAGCACACTGCAGTAGCCTTCTAATCGGCAATCTTGCCTCGCCCCCAATTTATTCCTTACCTGGTGGGGAGAGAGATCCTTTTTAAATAAGTCTGAGTATGTCCCTTCTCTGAGAATAAAACTCACCCATTAAATATTCTTCAAAAACTTGATTTTAAAATATGGCTACAAGGGCTAAGTAGTGTGATATGCCATAGTCTATTCATTTACCAATTGGTGGACCCCCCCACCGTGTGTTAATAGTGTGCCATGATGCACCTCAAGTGTGTCTTTCTCTACATCTCAGATGACTTATCTAAGATGGATTTTTAGAGGTGGAATTACTAAATAAAAGGAACTAAATAAATGAAACTTCTCCAGTTTTATCAGAGAAGGAGAGAAGTTGAATAATGCTGCCAGTTTAATTTCTGGAAAGTTCCAGTTTGTATTTCCACCAAATGTGTATAAGAGTGTCTGGAAAACTGTACCCTCAACAACAGTGAATTTTACAAATTTGTCCTGTATCCCAACCTCATACTTTAAAATATTATATGTGTTGTAATTGCATTTATTTTATTACAAGTGGCTGATATATCCTTTTTTTTTTCAAACCATTATTGGTCATTTGTGAATTTGCTGTTGGTGTGCTCTGCCCTTATTTCTCCAGGAATGTCAATTTATTTAGTGACTGTCCACATCACTGAATCTGCAGAAGAGTTTTGGCGCTTCCTGCAAACCCATCTTTGGGAAGGAGTGGTTGATGGGAGGCAGTGTGGGGTCTTATTTAGACATGCAGTGTCTCAAATCACAGTACTAGTTTCTAACCACCGCTCTACTGCTTACCAGCTCTGAAACTTGGCTGGAGACGGTACTCTTGAAAGTTCTGTTTCCACCAGTAAAATGGGTCTAAGAGGAATGCCTACCTATCTTCTAGGGCCAGATCAGCAAATTCTGTAAGGGACAAGAGACAGTAAATATTTTTGGCTTTGCAGGCCATCCAGTCTCTTGCAACCACTCAACTCTGCCATTGTGGTGCCAGAGCAGCCATAGAGAACACGTAAATGAGTGAGCGTGGCTGTGTTCCAATACACTTTTTCAATGACACTGAAATTTGAATTTCATATAATTTTCACATGTCACAAAATCACCTTTTTTAAAAAATTTTTTTTCAACTGCTTAATAATGTAAAACCATCCTTAGCTCACAGGTGGGGTTTGGCCCACGGCTGCAGTGTGCTGACCCCTCATTCAGGGTCTTGGGCCCGTTGAATGAGAAGATATTTGTAAGTAACTTGGCCTGTTGCTTGACACAGACTAAGTGCTTAGCATATATCATTATTGTTATTATTATACGAATACAATTCTGTAATGTATTATCAGAGTTGTCATTCTTTAAATGAGGGCTAATTCTCACCGTTCATACTTGCTGGAACATGACTAGGATGATCAATCTAATTTGTGTGGACATCCTCGGTACATCACAGACATTTAATGCGTTTGTTTCTCTTGCCCTGTGTAAATGCAAATAATTTGTCTCCCGCCTCGTTCATCGCTGCTCCCTACCTGCATTCTGTGCTCCGATTGACTGAAACCTTTTTAGTTCTGTGAACACACCATGCTCCTTTCACCTTTAAATTCTCATCACATTCTGTATCCTAATTCTTTAAACATGGCCCAACCGGTTTCCTCTTAATACTGAGACAATAAATAATACTAACAGAGCCCTAGGACCTAAGAGGTCTTTGCACATCCATCATTTATTATCCAGTCCAAAGTCTCTTCCTTTTTACGCCGTTTCCCTCACAGAATCGCATCCAAGGTTTCCGAACCTGCCCTTGAATGATTTTGAGAACCCCATCCCCAGACATTACACTGTTAACACCATAGCAAGTTGCTGGCTTCTTTGGAATTTAAATCCGCAGTCCCATGATACTTGGCCTATAAAAGGAAAGTGGAAGGGCATTGTTTATTCTTTAATTAAAGCAGGAGCAGTTACAGCTGTTGACAGTCTGATTTCAACTCCTCCGTGGAGAGAAGTGGAACTCAAGCACTTCTGGGTGGGCGCCCTGCTGTGTCCACTGGTGTCAGACACAGATGCTGCCCCCAGCCTGGAGCCCTCCGCCAGAGATCTTTCTGGGAGGTCAGCATTTTGTAGTGGAAAAAGCAAAGCTTTTGGAGAGAGTCTGACCCAGGTGTGTAATTGGCCTCACCACTTACTAGCTATGTAATTGTGAGCAAGTACTTTCAAATTTTTGAGCCTCTATTTCTTCATCTGCAAAATGGTGAGAAAAATGTCTACCATGCCAGAATGTGGGAGGAGAGTGAGGCTGCCCTTAATGTGTCTGACACACAGTAGGTGCTCAAGCCTCGTAGCTGCTAACTGGTACTGTGTCAGCCAAAGCTGGCTTTGAATTAAAGATGGGAGAGCGGGTTGCCATATAATGTGCAATAACCTGGGACAATGACACTTTGTTTTCCAGGTTTCAGGAATTCTAGTCATTGGAAGAAAGAACGGAGGTATTTTCTAGAGCGAGGATCAGCAACGGTTTTTATAAAGGGCTCAATAGTAAATATTCTAGGCTTTTCAGGCAATAGTCTCTGTTCTAACTATTCAACTCTGCCGTTGTAGTATAAAGACAGTCACAGACAATACCCAATATGCATGGCTGTGTTACAATAAAACTTTATTACAAAAACAGCTGGCCACTAGATTTGGCCTGAGGCCGTAGTTCCCCTCAGGGATGGTTAATTTTATGTGTCAACTTGACTGGATCATGAGGTGCCCAGATATTTGATTAAACATTATTCTGGATGTGTCTGTGAGAGTGTTGCTGAATGAGATTAACATAGGAATTGGTAGACTCAGGAAAGCAGATTGCCCTCCCCTAATGTGGGTAGGCCTCATCCAGTCCATTGAAGGCAAGAATTGAACAAAAAGTAGAGGAAGAGAGAATTTGCCCTCTCTGCCTCACAGTCTTCTGGCCAGGACATCGGTCCTCTCTTGCCTTGGGACTTGGACTGGAATTTACACCATCGACCCTCCTGGGTCTCAGGTTTTCAGACTGCAGATCTTAGGGCTTCTTAGCCTCCATGATCACATGAGCCAATTCCTTATAATAAATAAATATATATACAGACGGTCCCTGACTTATGATAATAGTTCAACTTACAATTTTTCAACTTTACAAGGGTGCAAAAATGATACATATTCACTAGAAACCGTACTTCAAATTTTGAATTTTGATCTTTTCCTGGGCTAGCTATACACAGTATGATACTTTCTTGTGAAAGTGGTAGCAATGGGAATGGAATCGAGGAAGCAGATTCAAGAGAGAGGCTGGAGAGAGGGCGAGGGTCAAGGATACCCCAGGGTTATGATCCTGGGGCCTGAAGTGGTAGCAATGGGAACAGAATGGAGGAAGCAGATTCAAGACTCAGATTCTCCGGGCAGTGGCAGCGAGTGCAGCTCCCAGTCCACCACACCATCACGAGGGCGGATACTGATGCACTTACAACCATTCTGTACCCATACAGCCACTCTGTTTTTCACTTTCAGTACAGTATTCAATAAATTACATGAGATATTCAACATTTTATTATAAAATAGGCTTTGTGTTAGATGATTTTCCCAACTGTAGGCTAATATAAGTGTTCTGAGCACATTTAAGATAGGCTAGGCTAAGCTATGATGTTTGGTAGGTTAGGTATATTAAATGCATTTTCAACTTGTGATATTTTCAACTTATGAAAGGTTTATCAAGACGTAACTCCATTGTAAGTCGAAGAAGATCTGTATATTATACACACACACACACGTATATATAGCTCACATCTCATGTCTTTTGTTGGTCAAGTGGGTGATTCTGATGGAGTCAAACCTCAATTTCCTCACCTGAAACTGAGCATAAAAGTCACTGTTCTCTTTATGAATGTTGTGCCAAAATTCAGATTAAAACAGACAAGTCTCAGCATTCTCATTACATCTTACATGACTGACTTCCTCAGTATTAGAAACAGAAAATGTAGAAAAAAGGAAGAAAAAAACCACAGCAAGGCTCAGGCAAGCAGGGGAAGGAGTCCTGAATGAGATGACTCAGGACCTGGAGACATACATACCAGGTGTTTACCCTGGTGGAGAGAGTTTACAGCTCTGCCCAAATGACGTCTCAGACTTGCTGTCTCTCTTAAGCTCTGGACCCTGCCTGCAGCTTTCCACAGGGTATCTCCTCTTGGACATCCTATAAGACCCTGAAACTGAACTTGGAAACCTCCCCCCCCACACCTGCAACTGGCTTTCCCTCTTCTGTGGATCATTCTTCAGTGGATGATGTACCACCTCCCAGAGATGCAGATCATAACCCTGTGTCATCCTTGACCCTCGCCCTCTCTCCATGCCTCTCTCTTGAATCTGCTTCCTCCATTCCGTTTCCATTGCTACCACTTTAGGCCCCATCACTTTTCCCTTGGACCATCTCACCTGCCTCCTTCCTGGTCTTCCTGCCTCTTGTCCTCCTCTGGTCTGCTCTCCACACAGCAAGTGCTTCTAAAACAAAAATCTAGTCTGTCGCTCCTTGCTTAAGACTTCAGTGGCTCCAGGCTGTCCCCAGGAGGAAGTTTAAACCATAAGTGTGATGTTCTAGGCCCTGTGTCCGCTCCAGCCTCATCCATGTCACTCCTCCTGTGCACTTAGCCCAGTAATTCCCTAATATGTCATGCTCTCAGCTCTTGTCCTGGGACACACCCATCCCCACCTTTTCTTGCTTCTCCTGGATAACTTCTCCTTACCCTTTGGAACTCAGTGTGGATGTCATTTCATTTGGGAGATTGTCTCTGATACTCTTTTTCCCCTCTGTGGCTGGATCAAGTTCCCCTCTTCTTGCTCTATGAACACCCCGTACTACCTGACCACAGCATTTATCACAGTGTATTACACAGTGGTTCCATGAAGCCAGCCACTGCTGTACTCTCCAGCATGGTGACCACCTCCTGTGGATCCTGGGAACAAAAGTTCAGTAGAATGGCAGAACCAACAACCAATGTCCAGGCATCGCTGAACTCTCTGCCGTCCCATGATAGCTCCCCATTTTGCACATACCTAGCAGTAGGAGAGACTCCTACTGCTTTAAAATGTACCTGTGATTTAACTTTAAAATGCACCCGTGATTTATTTTAATCAGGTACCATAAGACCCACAGACACAGAATTGACTGTCATTAAGGAAGAAGTTTTTATCCTCACAGATCCATAGAAATAGGCAGCACAGCACACCACACAGGGCCACATGGGGAAGCACCAGGGTTGGTAAGGAAGCAGAAAGAGCGAGGGGAATACGTGGAAAAGAACCTTTATTTATTTTTATTTTTTATTTTGCAGGGAAGGATTCGCCCTGAGCTAACATCTGTTGCTAATCTTCCTCTCTCTTTTTTTTTCTCCCCAAAGCCCCAGTATATGGTTGTATATCATAGTTGTAAGTCCTTCTAGTTCTCTGTGTGAGCCACCACCACAGTGTGGCAACTGACAGATGGGTGGTTTGGTTCCATGACTGGGAAACGAACCCGGGCTGTGAGGCTGAGAGTGCAGAACTTTAACCACTAGATCATCAGGGTTGGCTCAATAGCTTTTATTGTGGTTTTCCTGGGAAGGAAGGGGTGAAGTAGGGTAAGCAGGCTTAGCAGGTTTGGGATTGGCTAGTTTGAATAATTTAGGCAGGCTCTGGGGCATAGGGACTGTCCCTGGTTGTCTGGTACCTGGCCTTGGAGTGATTAGGGCAGAGGCTTAGTGGCTTGGCATGTAAGAGGTAGTGTGGCAGGGGTAGGGTATGGGCTTCAGATTGGTTGGTTTGCATATGAAAGGCAAGCTTCATGTCGAGTTGTTTGCTAACTCTAGGAATTAGATAACCCCTGGAGGGGCAATCCTTTCCTGTGTCAGCAAGGCCCCAAGATGTCAGTGTCAAAATTAAAAAAACGTGTATACCTACCCACACTTCACACCTGAGCTCAAATTTCTTCCTAAGGCTAGATTATTAATTGTACATAGCACACTATACGTTTTCATCATACAGCTGATATAATTATGGGGTTATTAGAATTAATGTTCGTATCCCACATCGTGGACAGAGTGGACAGAGGCTCTAGGCGTATTTCTCTCCATTGTATTCCCAGCCTGGCATGTAGTAGGCACTCAATAAATACTTGTTAAATGAATATATGAGATTACCAATGCTATCATTCTTCTATGAAAATAAAAGTTTATTAAATTTTGCTTCTATCTTTAATAATTCATTTCTTCTGCTTTTATTTAGCCTATTTATATCTATATTCGTTCACATGGAAAAGGTTCTGTAATATATTGGTAGATGCAAAAAGCAGGTTACAAAAGAGCATGGATGGCATGATCTTATTTATGTAAATATATATATATACGCACACTTATATAGGGAAATCTATACACACGTACACATACACACATATATGTGTTCTATGTGTGTCTGGAACGGTGTTCAACAAAGTGTTAACAATATTTATCTCTGGGTGGTGAAAATTCAGATGATAAGTAATTTCATATAAACACGTACACACATATATATGTAATATCAGGTCTTTTTAATTTGAATTTTCAACACCGAAGTTTATCAGAATAGAACTGTTGCTTTTACTTTGGGTAAAAGAAATAAAAACTCTCTTAGGAGTTTTTAAAGGCATAGCAAACAGTAGGTGCTCAAAATTATTGGTTCATTCTTCTCTTCAGCCAGCCTTGGGAACTGTCCAGTAGAGCAGAGATTGGCAAACTTTTCTGTAAAGGGCCAAATAGTAAATATTTTAGGCTTTGCTGGCCATACAGTCTCTGTAGCAAATACTCAACTCTGCTACTGTAGCCTGCAAGCAGCTATAGATGGTACATAAATGAGTGGGTGTGGCTGTGTTCCAATAAAACTTTATTGACACAAACAGGAGGTGGCCAGATTTGGCCCATGGGCCGTGGTTTGCCAACCCCTGTAGTGGAGGGTTAAGGGTGGCACACTGGTGGCGATTGTTCAGAGATTACAGGGCCGAGAAGCTGTGTTCCATGACCCGGCCCCTGGCCCACAGAGTGAGCTCAGTAAATGCCAGAGCAGGTGCCCATGCAGCAGAGGCCTTTCACCTGTGGTCTGTCCAGTGTTGCTGTGTAGACAGCACTAAGTCCACAGGCTTCCTCTGCCACCTCATCCTACGGGTGACAGGTAGAGATTTTCATTAAAGAAAGACTGAAATGAAGGGGCCAAGCCCCCAAGGGGAGGCAGTATGTGCTGTTTTTAAGGGCTCGGGCTCTGGAGTAAGGCAGCTCAGCGCTCAATCTGCGCTCGTTCTCCATGCAGCAACTGCCTGGTCTTGGAGCCTCAGTCCCTTATGAACAAAATGGGGATAATGATAATATTACCTCTCTCATAGGTAATAAATGGGATGTGCTCAGCATTCCTGTGGCACGTAGTTAGTGCTCAACAAATGGCCTTTGGTATCATGAACCTCATCAACAGCTGCAGTGATGTTCCCCAGGGAATTTAGGAGATTGTGCATGAGTGCACAGCAGCATGTGAGTGTATATTTACACACACACACATGCACACACATGCATGGGGTTTCCATCCATGTCCCCATGGCCCTTGTTTGCACCTACACACACCCCACTTTCTGGAAAGCTTCTCCAGAATAATAAAGAGCATCCTGCTTGGCCCAAGACACAGCTGAGGCTGTGGGAGGATGTTAGGGGAAAATGAACTGATGGTTCCGTCTTCTTGGTGTTCTATGCTCTTCCCTCACCCAGCGGGGTTCTGAATTTCTTGATGTTCTTTGACAAACAGCCATCCCTGTGCCTTCCAAAAGCCCCAGGAAAAGAGTTGGACCATGTTTGCTAAAAGGCCTTGAGTTGGAGCAACATCTGGCAGCCTGTGTAGGGTCATCTTGACTCTGTTGCCTCAGCCTCTGTTCTCTTGTCACAAACAGGTGCTTGGCTTTACTCCCTGGGGCCAAATGCCTCCCTAGCCACAGGTCTCTTATTAAAATAAAATTGATCATGGCACTTCTTTGTTTAAAACCTTCAGTCTCTGTTTAAAAACTTGTATCTACAGCTGAAAGTCCTAGTCCTTAGTCTGCAACAATCTCTTATTTATTCTGCAAATATTTATTGAGCACCAGCTGGGTGGCAGGCACTGTTCTAGGCACTGAGGATGTAAGAGTGAAGAGGACAGGCAACAACCCTGCCCTTGCGGAGTGTACATTCCAGTGAAGGGAGGTCAATGATACCAATAAATGACTATGTATATACGGTGTTGCATGTTGGTAAGTGCTAGAAGAAAAATGAGCAGAGGGAGGGAGAGTAACAGGACAGGGGATGAGGCTGCTGTTGCAGTCCCTCCGTCATCAACCCAGCTTCCTTCTTCAGGCTCCCTTTCCACCACCGCCCACCCTGGCCCCTTATGCTCCAGCCCCACCAACCTTTCCACCTTTCCCTAAGCATGTCCAGGCTTCAGAGTGAGGTAGAACTGCTCTCCCTGCTTATGTGACTGTAGGCTCGATCTCAGCTGTAAAAGGAGAAAAATAACAGTACCTCCATCTCGGGATTTTGTGCACAACAAATGGGATGGAGCATGTAAGACCCTTAGGGCGAGGCTTGAGCGGCGGTTTGCACTCAGTACACGTGTGCTCATAATGCACATCCAGTGCCTGGAATCCTCTTCTCTCCTTTTCTGCCTCCTTCAGCAGCCTCCCTTAGCTCCCTCAGGTAGTCACTCCCTTTTATGAGCTCTCTAAATATCCTTTTACTGTTTTCCTGGCCACAATCACCTCTGTGTGTTGTAATTCGTGGTGGATGCCGGAGTCCCTGGAGGGCAGACACTTGGTCTTAGTCAGCTCTGACTCCTCAGTCTGTAGCAGAGTCTGATACACATGTAGTCAGGGCTCTATCAAAGCGTGTTGACTGAAAGAATGAAAGTGGGACGTGCGTACTGTGTAACACACACAATTCACTGGCCTGTGTTTCAGGTTTCTGGAAATCCAGAGGAATAGACTCACAGATGGTGCTTTCAGGGCTGGAGGTTCATTAAAGGATGACATGGGGCCATGGGGTTGCATAGCTTCTTTTATCTTCAGCCCTACAGTGACTCAGGATTCTAATGAGACACACAGCATGTTTCATAGAGAACTGGAATAGCAGTTCAGCTTTGGGCCAAGGTGGCAAGGTATGCCAGGCAAATTCTGCTAACCTAACTCCCAGCCTCATTATTTGAGAGGGAGACTCTCTTTTTTTTTTGCAGGGGGGTAGGAAGCTTAGCCTTGAGCTAACATCTGTTGCCAATCCTCCTCTTTTTGCTGAGGAAGATTGGCCCTGGGTTAACATCCATGCTCCTCTTCTTCTACTTTATATGGGACGCCTGCCACAGCATGGCTTGATAAGCAGTGTATGGGTCCATGCCCGGGATCGGAACCTGTGAACCCCAGGCCGCCAAAGCGGAGTGCATGAACTTAACCGCTACGTCACTGGGCCGGCCCCGAGAGAGAGAGACTCTTAATCTCAGAGTTGAGGATCTTAGCGCCGTGTAGGCGTCATACTGTGGAGGTGGAATGTAACAGTGAAGAGTGCTGGTGCTGAAATTAGGCTACTGGGTTTACATTCCCAGGCCACCAATGACCAGTTCTACAACACCAGGCAAGTCACTTGAATGTTCTCTGCTTCAGTTTGCTTGTTTATAAAATGAATATCTCATGCTTCCATGGCAGGGTAGCTGTGGGAACTATATGAGACGAGACACGTGAAAATACCTACTTAAGTGCCCAACATTCAAGAGTTGCTCAATACAGGTGAATTGAGACAATATGAAGCAAGAGTTTCAGAGAAGCTAGGAGTAGTCAGTGGTTGGGGAAGGTGGGAACTTTAAGGAGGATGGGAAATGCACCAAGACGATTGGTCCAGCTTTGAAATGGTCGTTTGTAGTTCTGTAGAGTGATTTCAGTGAAATGGCTGAAGTGTGAAATGGAGTCTGAAAAATATCCCAGAGAGGTGAAGGAATTTTCTTGGGATCGCCAGATTGGTAGTGGTGGAGACGGAGCCTGGGGAGGAAGGAGGTCCTCCTACTTCAAGTTCATTTCTCCCGTAGCTTCCGTAATACAACGCAGCTCTCCTGTTTCTCCTCATACCCTCTGGCTTTTCTTTCTGTGTCCATTTGTTTCTTCCTTTCCTCTTAGAAGCTACGTTTACTAAGGCAGAGTTCTCTGTTTTCATTCCTTCCTGTGTTTTCATAAATTTCACCCATCATCTTGGTTTTCTTCTCTGCTCTGAGAGTGAGCCACAAATCCAAATCCTAGCCGCTCATCTCTTTCTTGAAGCTCCACCTTGACTCATCCTCTGCTGAAGAGCTTTTCTTGGGGAGGCAGAGTGTGTAGGGTGAATAAGTCTGTCTGTCAGTCAGTGGTTCTCCAACTCCAGCATGCACCAGAATCACCGAGAGAGCTTGTTAAATACAGGTGGATGGCCCCTCCTGCAGAGTTTCTGATGCAGTAGGTGGAGTGGGGCCCAAGGACTTGCATTTCTAACATGTTCCCAGGTAACGCGGATGTTGCCAATCTAGTAACACATTTTGAGAAACACTGTCCTAGAGGGGGATTGACCAGAAAGCGTGTGAGAGAAGAGAAACCTTCGTTTCCACCGTAGCAGGAGAGAAAGTCTAAATTCACACCGCACTGGACTCCTGGCAGTTATCAGAGATGTGATGTGTTCATGAGGAGGGGAATTGGGAAACAGGGATTGTAGATCTATGAAGATTAGGTCATTGTTGTCACTTTCCAGAAAAGATAGTCTAAAGTCTGGAGAAGTGCATTCAGGAGGTTAGTTAACCATTTTGAGTTTCACAGAAAAGATGACCCAAGGGTAAGTAAGCTCAGGGCAAATACATTCTTACATTCTGTAGTTCAGGGCATTTCAAGAAACAGGTGTTTAAGGCAAATCCAGGAAAGGTCCTTTCTGTGGTCTCAGGTTTATCAAGAAAAGGGGACAGTTTAGTCCCGAGGCATGCAGTGCTTTTATGTGCAATGGTTATATAAAGATCTTAACCCTTTACACTGCCTGAGCCCAAATCTTGCTTTGCCATTTATCAGCTGTGTGATCTGGAGTAAGTTATTTGACCTCTCTGAGCTTCCTTATTTTTAAAATATGGATAGTAAACTTTGTCTTATTCATTCAGTGCATATTGAGTGCCTACTATATGCAGGCCTATTGGGGAGCTGGAGAAAAAATGGCACACCAACAAGGCACTTAAAATGTTCAACAAAAGAAGGCACCCATAGTTTCTACCCTCGTGGAGTTCAGGGTCCAGGGAGGGAGATAGAAATTAATCAAAGAATCAACAAATAAAATCAGCTCTGGGAAAGATGCTGTGAAGTGATGTATATGGCTTCTGAGAGTCTGTATCAGGCCATTAACCTGGACAGGGCAGTAGTCAGCTAAAACCATGCAGAGCTGAGAGCTGGAGCAAAGAGTTCAGAGATGGAATTCATGAGATATAAGGCACAGGGAGGGAGAGAACGTTGTACACACAGGGAGCAACATGTGTAGGGATCTTCAGGCAGGAGGAGGCTAGGGGTTTCTGAGGAACTTAAAGCCACAGTGGCTGACACAGAGTGGAAGAAAGCCTAGAACAAGTCAGGGATTTTGATCTACATCGTTAAGAGAACTGGGAAATCAATAAAATGTTTTAGCCAACACGGGGGCATAGGGATGGGGGATCAGATTTGCATCTTGAAAAGATCAGATGTGAGGTTTAAATATGATAATGTAGGTAAAGGGCCTGTAACCTCTAGTACACGGAAGCTTCTTCGCAGTAGCAATTGTTAAATAATAATGGTGATGATAATAATAATAATGATGGTGTCGATGATGGTGATGATGATGGTAGTGCTGAGGTCTGAATGTTTGTGTCTCTCCAAAATTCATATATTGAAATCATAACCCCTAAAGGTGATAGTATTAGGAAGTGGGGCCTTTGGGAGGTGATGAGGTCTTGAGGGTGGAGCCCTCATGAATGGGATTAATGCCCTTATAAAGAAGCCTGAAAGAACTTCCTCACCCCTTCTGCCATATGAGGACACAAAGAGAAGTCTGCAACTCAAAAGAGGGCCCTCACCCGACCATGTTGGCACCCTGATCTCGGACTTCCAGCCTCCAGAACTGTGAGAAATAAATTTCTGTTGTTGATGAGTCACCCAGTCTGTGGTATTTTGTTAGAGCAGCCCAGACAGACTAAGACGGGCAGCATCCAGTATCTGTTGAGCGCTTCCTCAGCACCAGGCATTGTAGTGTTAATGGGAGCAGTGGAAGTGAAACTAGTACAAGTAGAACTAGTAACAGCACAAGTTGTGGTACCACCAGCCTGGCCATTTCAGGTGGGATGACACTGAGGATTATGAGAAGGCATCCATATTAGTTATCTGTTGCTCTGTAACAAATTATCTTAAAATTTAGTGACTTAAAACAGCATGTATGAATGATCTCACAGTTTCTCTGGGTCAGAAATCCAGCACAACTTACCTGAGTCCTCTGTCTCAGAGTCTACAGGCTGCGATCAAGGTGCCAGCTGGGGCTGTGGTCATCTTAGGCTGGAAGTGGGGAGGATCCACTTTCAAGCTCTCTCCTGTGGTTGTTGGCGGGATTCAGTTCCCTGCAGGCTGTTGGCTCGAGAGCCTCAATTCTTTGCTGGTTGTTGGCCGGGGGATTGCCCTCAGTTCCTAGCCATATGGTCGTCTCCACCGGGGAGCTCACAGTGTGGCTTTCCTCGAAGTGAGCAAGTGAAAGGCCAGAGTCTGAGCAAGAGGGCAGTGAGAGTCTTGTATCCTCATCTCAGAGGTGACATCTTATCATGTCTGCCATGTTCTGACAGAAGTGAGTCAGGGAGGCAAGTCCACACTCAAGGGGAAGGGATTCCACACGGCATGACCACCAGGAGGTGAGAATGACTGGGGCTGTCTTAGAGGCTGCCTGCCATAGCAGCAGACTAATTCCAAAGGCTCACTGTGGGTGGAAACAAGGCTGGTCAAGAATGACCCAGAGGTCAGATGGGGCTGGGACTGCAGAGAAAGGACAAGGGCAGTGATACTCCCTGGGAGAGCTTGGGAAGAGCCCCAAGACACTTGAGAAGTCTCCGGCTTTCTGGCTGTCCTTCTTTTTAAACCGTGTTCTCATAACCCCCTTGAGTTTCTTCCTCGGAGCTGTGGGACCTGGGGATAAGTATCTGCCTCCATTTCTACAACCAAGCGTCTGAGCTAATGATCCGTGTCATTGTCCTGAGTTAATATTTATTGCATGGCACAGGTCAGCACTTGGCACTCAATGGACCTCAATACACATTAATAAAGATGAGCAAAGTGCATTCTTCACCACTTAGTGCTACTTGGTGTTTCATCTGTGGGAGAGAAATGAGCAGCATTTGCCAACATTGTGGAGTCGATAGTGGAGAATCTCAGGAAAGATCCTCCCATTAGGGCTGCCCCTATGGTTTGCCGAGTGTGTATAAAACCTGGTGTCAACCCCAATTTCCAACTAGAGAGTGTGGGGGAAGCATCTTTGTGACCTTGAGCCTCAGTTCCTTCATCTTTAAGCAGGCGTGATGATTTTTACCTCATAGGATATCTTAGTTTGGGTTGTCCCAGAAGCTGACCCTGAGACAAAGACTCAAGTGCAAATAGTATATTTGGAAAGTGATTCCAGGAGACAGCCATAGGGGAGTGGGGAAGAGTGAGAAGCCAGGGATGACATCTAATAATGGGTAAGTTACCATTGTGGGTTCTTAATCCCACTGGGAACTCTGGGATCCAGGGTAGAACTTCATCCTCAAGGTGATCCCACCCAAGAGGCGAGGGAGCTCGGGTATTTGTACATCAACTCCATCAGCCACTGGTTCCGGCTAGTGTGTCCCAGGAGTGAGGACAGGGACTGACAGTGTCTGCTACCTGGAGGCCTCACTCAATACCCTGAACAGGCCTTTATTTGTTCAGTTGTGTCCATTCTTCTCCTTCTCTACTCTAAGTTTCTTAGGGCCATTTCTTTAATCTCATCCCCCCCGTAAGGAGCCTATAGTCAAGACTAAGTACATCTGTTTTGAATGAATTGTGATGATTAGAGATAAGTATTAAATATTTAGTGTCATTTCCAGCACTTAGAAGGTGCTCCATGAATTTTTTTGCATTTTATTGCACTTTACTGAACTGTGAAGGAAAGCATGTACTCAGTGATTCATTTGAACTTTGAGCAGGATTCTTAGCCCCTTGCTGACCTACAGAAAGTTTATACCCTTTAGTTAACTGATTCTCCTGATGTACATCCATATAGTGATTGGCAGCTTGCAAATGATTTTCCCAAGCATCAATTCATTTAACTCTCACAAGTGCCCTGTGGTAGGTGGGTGCTGGTGCTTTTCCTCTTGCATGGCATGAACCGGTCCAAGAGGCTTCCACTGTGTTTCCAAGCAGAGTTGATATATCTGTCTGGACAGATTCATTTCCACTCATTCACTTGCCTGGAACAGTAGGTACATTTGCCTGTGTGGATAGAGACCGAGTTAGGGACCAAGGAAAAGGGGGACCAAGGAAAAGGGAAGGGAGGGAGAGAAACTGCTTGTCTTTCTCAAGAAATGAGTCTACCCACTTCACTTTTACACCCAAAGTCCTGGATTTTATTATTTTCTCCAGTTTATATGAGGACACTGAGACTTAGATAGGTGAAAGGACTTTGCAAAGGTCACCCAGCTAGTCAACTGCAGAAGCAGTACCAGAACATGTCCATAATACCATAGATGCTGTGAGCGTCAAGACCCAAGGCTGCTAACCAGGTTATTCTAATTAACGTGATCAGGCACCAAGTACCCTGGACTCTCATGAGTCCTTGGTGCCTTGGGAAAGGTATCTACTGTTGTCCTTAAGGAGTCTATAAGATCTCTGGGGTAATAGAATACATTCTTTGTAATAGGAAAATTACAAAAGGGTTAGGCTGCAGGACTAAAATGTTAAAGAATGTATGTGCATTAAGAATCTTTTAGGTCTGGCCCAGTGGCATAGTGGTTAAGTTCGCGCTCTCCGCTTTGGCGGCCCGGGGTTCACAGGTTTGAATCCTGGGTTCAGACCTATGCACGGCTCATCAAGCCATGTGTGGCAGTGTCCCATATACAAAATGGAGGAATATGGGCACAGATGTTAGCTCAGGGCTAATCTTCCTCAGCAAAAAGGGGAAGATTGACAACAGATGTTAGCTCAGAGCCAATCTTCCTCACACACACACAAAAAGAGTCTTTTATTGCAGGCCACTCAAAATGGCTTCAGGAAAAAAGAATAGATGTATTGGATCATTTATCTGATTCAGCCACGGCTGGATCAAGGAGCTGAAACAATACCATTGGGTATATATCTCCTTTTGTTTTACTCTTGATTCTCATCCAGGCTCTCCTCAACAAGAGAAAAGATGGGCACAGGCATCTCCAGGACTTATACCCTACCTGCTTGGCCACCCCAACAGAAAAATTGTGTCTATTTCCCAATGTAGGTTTAACAAACATCCTGAGGTACACTAGTTGGCCCAGGTTGGGTGGTATCTCATTCCTGGAGCCCAGGGTTGGAGGTGAGCATCAGATAAACCACCTGGACTGATAATTTGGAGGTGACATTTCCCTCAAAAGAAAATTGGAGGTTATTTCCAGAAGAAGAGGTGAATGACATAGGCAGGCAATAAAACAAAAAGATACACTTTCACAACAGATAGACTATTTGGAGTTTAAGATTAATGCATTCTTCCTATTGTGATCTTTGTTGGCTTCACGGAGGAAGTAGATTTTCCCTTTGCCTTGATAAACATGGAGGGTGTTGTGTTGAGGAGAGAAACAAGAAAGGTATTTCAGGCAGTGAGCCCCTTCTTCACAAAGACCTAGATGTGGGCAGAGGAACAGTGTGTCTAGGCATTAAGGAAAGGATGTGGCCTTACAGAAAGGTTAGGGCTAGTGTCTCTTGATTAAATACGTGCTGTGTGCCCAGAAGTGATCTAGCTCCTCGGAGGGCTGTGTATAGTAGAGATTCATCACACAGTCTCCGGAGGCAGATGCTTAGTTTAATCATAATTTTCCAGCTGTGTGATGTTTGTCAAAATCTTAACTTTCCAGGGCTCAGTCTCCTGTTCTGCAAAATGGGGATAATAATACCACCTTGCTGTAAGAGTTAAAGCCAGTAATGCCCCAAAAGTGCTTAGCATTGTGCCTGTGTCACATTAATAATAAATGTTTGATATTATTTTTAATCCCATCAGTGACATGAGGTCAGTTTAATTTCCCCTTTTCAGATGAAGGTAAGTAACACATGTAATATGACTCTCTCTGAATCCAGAGTCCATGGCCTTCCTGTTATCAGAAAGCTCTTTGTTGGAGGGAAATACAATTAGATAGCTAAGGCAGGGTCGAATTGCGTGAGTCTTACCTCGTGCTTCTAACGGAGCTGTGCTCTCACCATCCCAAATCCATGTGATCATGGGATTTTGAGTCAGAAAGACCTGTATTTAGGTCCCATTTGTACCTCTGTACTGGTCTTGTGACTCATAAGCTACTCTTACAGTCCACATTTTAGGATAAGTAACATTCTCCAATATCACACAGTTAAGAAGATTTGAACTTTGGTCTTCCAACTTCAGAAAGGCGAAATCACAATCTAAGATTTTTTCTTTTTTTTTTTTTTTTTTTGTGAGGAAGATCAGCCCTGAGCTAACATCCATGCCAATCCTCCTCTTTTTGCTGAGGAAGACCGGCCCTTAGCTAACATCTATTGCCAATCCTCCTTCTTTTTTTTTCCCCAAAGCCCCAGTAGATAGTTGTATGTCATAGCTGCACATCCTTGTAGGTGCTGTATGTGGGACGTGGCCTCAGCATGGCTGGAGAAGCGGTGCATCATTATGCGCCCAGGATCCGAACCCCGGGGCACCAGTAGCGGACCACGTGCACTTAACCGCTAAGGCACGGGGCCGGCCCTGCGGTTTTTAACTCTGTAAGAATCTCTAGAAATTCAAGGGCTAACATGACAAGGTAGCATCCTCCCCCATCCCTGAATACCCTCAAGAATTCAGGTAGCTATTGGCAGACCAAGGCTCCTTCTTGTCTCTCCATACCCTGTGGCCTCATTTAGTCATTGTGCAAAGATCTGAGTGCCTACCACATACTGGACACTGTAGGAGGTACAGGGCACCTGCTGTTAAACGAGTGAGTTAGGACACTGGCCTTCCTGGGGTCAAATGCAGCTTTTCCTGCCCACTGCTTCCATCTTAGGGTCACTCTTGATTACAGGATGGGGTGTCAAAAGTCTGCTCAGTCATTTACACACATTAACCCATTGATTTGGGTTACACAGCTCTGCAGTTTTGAAAGCTCTCTCATACATGTATTTTTATACCATTCTGCTGGTAACGACAATTGCTCGATAAGAGCAATAGCTACCATTTATTGGACATTTACTGTGTGAGTCTGGTGCTCTGCTCAAGTCCTGATCTGTGTAGACCCACCACTTCCATTTTAAATGTCACCTTCTCAGTATGACCGTCTCTGACCACCCTACTTAAAATTGCCTGCCTCCTCAACACCGCATTAGCATCTCCAACCTCCTTCTTCTGGTTAATTTTTCTCAGTAACAATTACCTCTCCCTAACATAGCATCCAATGCACTTATTCATTTTCTGTTGTCTGTTTTTTCCCACTAGGATGTAAGTTCCACAAAAACAGTTATTTCTCTTTTGATTACTGCCATGTGCCCAGAACCAAGATTGGAAACTGGCATTGTGGATGAATGAATAAATGAGCTTAATATTCACAATATCTCTATGAGGTCGCTTTTATTATTATCCCCACTTTATAGATGATGAGGCTGAAGTTTGTGGGAAGCGCTTTGTTTTCATTTTTGTTTTTAGTTAATTTGCCCCCAGTGTCACAAAACAGGAGAGGCCAGAGGCATGACCCAAGGCCAGGCTCTCTGGTTCCCAGTCCCCTGCTGTTTGAGCAGCCACCCGGAGGGAAACAAGTCAATTCAGTGGTAGTCCTGGTTGAGTCAGCACTGCTATTTATGCTCACAGTGTCCATAAAAATGTTATTTTAGTCCTGACACTGATGCTTATGAATAAAATTTAGTCCTCATTCAAAAGCACATTAGCCGAAGCCATTTGGCGTCCTGTTACGGCGTTAATTTTTATGGAGAAGAATACACTGGCGAGGAGCACCTCTTCCCCCTTCAAAGAGAACAAGCGCCTCGAAGGCCAGGCCTGGTGGCGCTCGCCTCTGATCAAAAGACATTTGGTATGTTGCTGCCGCTTTACTCATGGGACCCAGGATGTAATTTTCAGATGGCGGTTTGTTTTGCTGCCGCGTTACTTCTCGGGCTTGGCAATTACATTTCATTAACAGGGAAACATAAGCCATAAATCATTGCTCAGAAACAGGTTGTTAATCGGTCTAGTTAAAGCGGCTGCCGGCTGGCGGGGCGCGGACTGCAAATTGATGGATGCCTGGGCTCAGTACTTGCCCAGGTAGCCCATTAAAGCAATACTGCTAATAATTTTCACTAATATTTATTGAGCTAGATTCCTATGTGCCTGTAAGTGCTTTATCCTCACAGCAACCCTCAAAGGACTATTCCCATATTACAGATGAGGAAATTGAATTCCAAAACGGTTAAATGATTGGCTGCAGTTCATATACTTGGAATGTGGCAGGGTTTTGACTCTGAAGCTGGTGCTCTTAATGGCCATGTGCATTCCTCCTTCCTAAACGTCACCATTGGAGGGGGAAAGGGGACCACGTTTGAAGCCACTGGCCAAATGTCTGACTTGGCCACTGCTTCCTGTGGCGGCACCTTTCTGGGGAACAGACCTACGGCAGCGTCAAGGAGCTTGTGGGAGAAACGTAGAATCTGCAAGATTGAATTTTAATCTGTGCCTCCAAACTGCTGAAGTTGACCAGCACGGCCAGGCTGCCGGCTAATTCATCTGACTTCGTCTCCACGCCTGTCGGCCGCGAGCAGAGTGGTGGCAGCTGGGCCCGTTCACATCCTATTAACCTTGTCTGTTGGAATGACACCTGGCTGTGCTGAAGCCTTGGTTCCTGTAATTAGGAATGTAAACAATTCCGGCTTCCTCCCATCAGCGCTGGCTCTGTGCCTGCCTCCAGGTCTCCCCACCCCAGGCTGAGCCTCCTGAAATGGGTGCCCTCCCCATGCTGAGGCCACGTGGGACTGTGGGGGCCTTTTAGTCTTGGGTCTAACAGTGACTTATTGATCACCTACCCTAAGCCAGAGGCTTTCTAATGCATGATCTCATTTAAACTCATAGTGAGCTCACCTGGGTTTTTATTCCCACTTTATGGATGAGAACATGGACTTTTGGTGAGATGAAATACATGGTCTAAGGTGACACGCTACTTTATCTCTGGGACGGGTTTTTTTAATCATCAAAAGTTCATAGTATACATTAGTGTTCACTCTCAGTGTTGTACATTCTATGTACAACATAAATTTGTTTGGACAAATTTATAAAGACATATACCCACCATCATAGTATCAAACAGAATAGTTTCACTGCTCTAAAAATTCTCTGTGCTCTGCCTATTCATCTCTCTTCCTACCTTCCAACCCTGGCAAACACTGATCTTTTTACTGTCTCCATAGTGTTGCCTTTTCCAGAATGTCCTAGAGTTGGAATCATATAGTATGTAGCCTTTTCAGATTGGCTTCTTTCACTTAGTAATATGCATTTACGTTTCCTCCATGTCTTTTCATGACTTAATAGCTCATTTCTTTTTAGCACTGAATAATATTCCATTGTCTGGATGTACCACAGCTTGTTTATCCATTCACCTACTGAAGGACATCTTGATTGCTTCCAAGTTTTGGCAGTTATGAATAAAGCTGCTATAAACATCCATGTGCAGGTTTCTGTGTGGATGTAAGTTTTCAACTCCTTTGGGTAGATACCAAGGAGCGCAACTGCTGGATCGTATGGTGAAAGTATGTTTAGAGACTGCCAAATTGTCTTCCAAAGTGGCTGTACCATTTTGCATTCCCACCAGCAATGGGTGAGAGTTCCTGCTGCTCCTCATCCTCCCAAGCATTTGATGTTGTCAGTGTTCTGGATTTTGGCCATTCTAAACAACTTTTGAACCCAAATGTTTTACCCTATATCCAGTGAGCCTTCTAGTGGGATAATAATGCCTATCCAATAGGACCAGTGTGAAGATTAAATGACATCACACATGTATTAGGATAATGATAATTTCTAATCTATGGCATGTGCCTGGCACTGTGCTAAGAGACTTAGGTGGACAATAGCTGCATGACTCAGGTGCTATTATAATATCCATTTTGCAGATAAAGAAACAGCAGCTCAGAGAGATGAAATGCCGTGCCCAAGCATATGTAGGGAGTGGTGGAACTAGATCCAAACTCAAACTCCTGCTTGACTCTGGGGCCAGTGCCCTTAACCACTGGGCTATACCTTGCCTCATATATAATAGATGTTCAATAAAAATGTTGTTCTGCCTTAGGCACATATCAGGGTCAGTTTCCATTCATTTCAGCAAAGGATCCGCTCTGATGCCAGAGACTCCATAAAGTGGCCTGTTGCAGTCTTGTAGCTTTTGTTATAAGACCCTGCAGTCAGCTCGCCCGCACACCAGGGCAGAGCCCTAAGTCCATGCCTGTAGAGAATATGGTAGCCCAGAGCATCGCCCTCCTCATTATAGCCTCAGCATGCTCTCTGTATCCTCGTATCATCAATAACATTGATACCAACTAATTTAAACCCACTGAACCAGTGAACTCGGACTGCAGATGTGTTTATGAGTAGGATACTAAGTAGATATTTTAACTAAGTGGAACATTTCTTGCTTCAATTAATGAAAAGGTAGCAACTCTAAGGAAATATTAGGGGCATTAAGTTTTATATTGGCGCCATTTATTATATACGATATTTAACACTTTTAATCACTTTATTTCCGTGTTGACAGCTACTGAGAGAAAAAGAGCTTTCCGTGGTGCATGTGACCCAGGAATTACTGTCAAGCCAAGACAGATTATCATTAACCCCTGAGTTGTCATGGTCTTTTGAGGAAATAGTGAGGATTTTATTAGTTTTATTAATGGCAATCAGAGAGATCCAGTTAATGACTAGCAAAGAATGGCTCCCTAAGAAACACATCTCTTGGAAAGGGTAAACAAAGTAGAAGGGAATTAACATTTATTGAGTACCTACTGTGTGCCAGGCATGTGCTGGGCTATCTACATGCTGAATTAAATCTCCAAGCAATCCTATGAGGCTGGCTGCAATGATGTCCATTACACAGAAGAGGAAATGGAAAGCCTGAGATACTTGTTCATTCATTAAAACTTTTGCACCTGCTAGTTCACCATGGGGATTCAATGGTGAATACTATGGCACACTCCTTGCCCTCATGAAGCTTCTGTTCTGGTGGGCGAACTAGATATTTATGATTATCTTTTGATTATGAGTATTAGGATTATAATAGTGAGACAAGTGCTTGGACAAGGAAAGAAGGGAGGTGCTTTGGGATCCCGGAAACGGTGAACTTCATTTAGACCTTAGGGTGCGAAGTCAAGGAGGGCTTCCTATAGGAAGTGATGTCTGAGATCTGGATGATGACCAGTGCTAAGCTAGGCAAACAAGGGAGGTGGAAGAGAGGCAGAAGAGTGTTCCAGATAGAGGGAATAGTATGTACCAAGTCACGGCGGTGGGAAAAGCCACTAACTTGCCATGGATCATGTTCGTAGTATGTGACAAAGCTAATAATTGAAACCAGGTTTATCTGACTCTTTCTATTGAAACCCAACACAAAAGGGAATCTGTGATCTTCTTAGCCACATAATCAAAATATCCAATCTTCAAAGGAAACATCCAAGTAGTTTAAGGTATGCTGGGGGCTCCCAGTTAGGGCCTTGGTGGTCTGACAGTGACACCCGTGGCCCCAGGTCAGAGACAGCATCCTGTGGGGCTTTGAGTCTAGGGGTGAGAAGCGTCCCTGGCTTCCTTCATGGCTTCTCACATTAGGGATGTAAGACTTCAAGTTGATGTCTCAGTGTGTAATTTTAGGCTGTGAATAAGAGAAGCCCCCAGGCTTGCTGGCTCAAGCACTTGGAAGGTGCAGGGGTAATTTTGCTTTAGGTTTGGCTTGACTGAGGGGAAAGCACTGCCACCCGACGTGGCTGTTCTTTCTCCACTGCTCAGCTCTGTCTTGCACTCTATATGGCCCATTCCCAGGCAGGCGCTCCCCTTTGTGGTGGAAAGATGGCTCTCGCCGTTGTGATTCTTCATATTGTCTGTTTAAATCCGGTGGATAGACGTGGGATGTGGTCGGATGGGGGTGAGAATCTAATCCTGTGGGAGCTCAAAGGGAAACCCTGAAATCTGAGACCCCTGGCTCTGATTGGCCAGCTTCGGTCATCTGCCCGCCCTGGAACCAATCACTGTTGTGAAGGGAAAGCAATAAGCTGATTGGCTGAGGCCTGGGTTAGGCCTCCGCCCCCAGTTGCGGAGGAACTGTGCATGTAGTAGGGATGGTTCCCAAGGGAAAAATGAGGTTGTAATTGACATAATGTGGGATGGATCCTGGGTTCCATCCAGCCTTTAGCTCACACCCTAAGGATATCAATCAAGTCTTGAAATCCCAATGACACCCACGACAAACACCAGCTTTCGGGATGTGCTGAGGTGGAGCCCCAGCTGTTTTAGGGGCAGTGTGGAGGGAAGCCAGTGTGCTTTAGAAACCCCAACACTGGAGTTCCCATCTAAGCTCCACTTCTACCCACTGTGAGACCTCGGGCACGTCTTTTAACCACTCCGGACCTCGCTTCCTTGTTTGTGAGATAGAAATGTTAATCCTCGGCTTGCAGTGTTACTGGGAAGGTAAGTGAGATACAGAGTGTAAAACACCTAGCACCTGGCACATACCATGCGCTCAGTAAATGCCAGGGACCTGCCACAGATCCAGGGAGCTGCCTGGCTCTAGAATCCCTCCACTCCTCTTAGTACATTATTTTATTTAACTCCATTAGCTTTATAATTTATTCCTCTTTTTCCTCTTATTACCTTATCACATTTTTATTTTTATTCTATGTAATCTTGTTTGGTCTTTTTAATCTTTTAGATTTATTTTTTCAATCCTATTATAACTTATTCTCTTCATTTGCCCATTTTATCTTGTTTATATTATCTACATAGCTTACCATTTCATACCACATCGTAAAAAGAACATAATATATAGTGTTTATTTATGAGTCACCATTTTTATCTTTCTAAGACTGCCTTTGAGCTAATTTCTTCTATTAGTAAATGCAATTAACTTGATCCTGCTTATTTATTTTTTAACCAATATTCATTTCTTTAAATATGTTGTTTTTAATATTGTAATAATGGCACTAGAACTCTAAACTGTACCCAAATACCCCAGCAACATTTAATAATATTACATTATAGCCCTTTGCCATAAAAATAAATAAATAAAAATACTTTAACAGCCAAGATCTTATTTTTATCTCACAAAAGCTCTGCCAGGAGGAAGAGAATGAATTCAAGTTCAGAGAACTACACTCTCTTGACTAAAATCGCACAGCTGAAGAGCAGAACCAGAATTATCTTTCTGTTCTTTTGACTCAGCCAATTGTTCTTTCCACTTCAACATGCTCTTTTGCCCGAGTACCATGCACCTATGGAAGAAAGCCAAATCCTTGGGAACTGGACTTCATTGTTTTTTTCAGTACAATTTAAATCTCATTTCCATTGAATTTCCCAGAATGTTCTTCCTTAATCAAAGATGATGTAGAGGCTAAGGACGTGTCAGGTATCACAGCAGATTCTTTTGTGAATTATACTATTTTCCTCCAGCTAATAAATAGTGTTTTATCGGGAAACATGGCCTTGTAGAAAGATCATGACCTTTGGAATCAAGAAGAAAGACATTTATATCTTGGCTTTATCACTTCTTAGGTCTGTGGTGACTCAATTAATCAAGACATTTTCTGTGCAGGGGACAGCAGCCCAATGTAAAGTGATTTAAGTAAACAGAGGAATTTATCAGTCTATGTATCTTCAAAATTCAGGTATGGCTGGATCCAGGGGCTTAAACTATACAATCAAGACTCTGTCTCTTGCTCCAGTTCTTGATTGTGCTTTCTTCTCTTCAGCTCACTTCTCTGGTTGGCTCTGTCCACAGGGCATCCTCTGGCAGCTCTGGGCTTACAGTTTATCAGCTCAGCTACCTGAGTGGAAAGAACTCTTGTTTTTCAACAGTTCCAACAAAATTTTAACATTGATTCTAATAAGACATTAAGTAGTAGATAATAACAACAACAAACAAACACATAGAGACAGAGATTGGATAGATGGTTACCGGAGGGGAAGGGGGCAGGGAGGAAGGTGAAAGGGATGATTAGGCACACGTGTGTGGTGATGGATTGTAATTAGTATTTGGGTGGTGAACATGAGAACATGATGTAATCCATGCAGAAATAGAAATATAATGATGTACATCTGAAATTTATACAATGTTATAAACCAATGTCACTGCAATATACAGAAAATTTTTAAAAAATGATAAATTTTATGTTATGTATGTTTTACTACAATAGAAAAAAAAAAAAAAAAAGACTGACCAGGGTCTCCTGCCTATCTCTGAACCAATCACTGTATCCAGGGAATGAAATAGAGTGGTTGGCTATGCCTCAGCCATGTGCCCATTCGGATGCACAAGGACTGAGAATGGGGGTGAATGGTTTCTCCAAGAGAAATCAGAGTCCTGAAAGGAGAGAACAGACAGGAAGATACATCAGGAAACTTACCACAATGACCTTTAGCAAGTTATTTGACCTTGCCCAGCCTTAGTCTCCTTATTTCTAAGACAGGAATAAAGACCCACTTACTTTGCTAGTTTTTTGGATGAGATATCAATATAGTAGGTGAACGTAAATGTGAGTTTTCTTGCCTCTCTTCTTCTGATGCTTCCACTTCCATGTTCCCCAGACTCTACCGGGACTATTGGAACAGGGACGGTGTGTCACCTTACTAAGAAGCATAGTTGCTTCAGTTGATTTGTTCTTCCTCCTTGTAAAAAAATGGTGTATTTGTAGATAAGATGGACCAGGAGATAATCAGTATAAATAATGGTACAGGAAAGTCTTTCCTTGCTGAGAACCAACAAAGAAATGTGATCAGAGACCAGATAAGATTTGGGATGAAAATGCCTTTAATTGTTGTTTGTAGCAATTCTCTGCCGACATTGGTGGTGATAACACTGTACTGGGATACCTTCCTAGGTTCTGAGAAGAATCTTTCAGTTGTTATGTGATTGAGTGCTTTGCACCCATCCTCCTCCACCGGAGGGCTGGGATAAGACTGAGGACACGATAAAGTGCTAGGGGAGAATTTTATAGTTATTTTGTGTGGTTTAAACATCTAGAGATACGCATATCATTTTAAATTATAACCTAGAATTTTAACTATATTATTTTTTCTCTACATTTAGATTTTTAATATCTCTAAAATTTAATATATAATATAAGGTAATGGATTCTATTTTTTTTTTTCCCCTGGATAAAGGGCACTTGTGCCGACACTATTTATTAAATAAAACTATGGGTTAGTTACTGGCATTTTTATTGTATACAGTTGAGAACATGCTGTCAGTCTTGGGTAGGTAACCTACTTTTTCTGCCTTGGTGTGTGTATTAGTTTTCACTATCCATACTATATTATAACCTCAAAAGGTCAGTGGCTTCCAACAACAAATACGTTTTTCTCCCTCATGCTTCATGCTGGTGGGTGGGTTCTATGGTTGTGTTCCAGGGTACAGGCTGGGTGCTTTCCTGCTTCCCATGTCTTCCCATTCTGGGGCCCAGGCTGAGGGAGCAGCCCCTATCTGGAACGTGGCTTTCTCCTGGAAAAAGGCTCAGGAGCAATAGGGCTGGCAAACACTCTACACGTTTCTGATTGATGGGGTATAAATCAGGTTCATTCACATGTTATTGACCAAGTCCAAACTAATTGAAGCAGGAAAGATACTCTGCCTAAGAAAGGGGGTAGTTAATAATTGGGAGCAATAATACCATCTACTGCAATATTTATAGGACTCTTTCAGTATCGAAGTTCAAAAATTTCACTGAGAAGTATCTAAGTTCAGTATATATTTTAATTTTACCTTGTATCTAGTTAACCTTTGTAGCTTAAAGGTATTTAAGGCAATTTATCTCAAGGTTCATTTCCCCCCCCAATCTATTTATTTATGTTAATACCACATTGTTTTTATTATGGTAATTTCAATATATGTTGTAATACTTTGCAAGGCAAGTCATTCCTCACTATTCTCATTCAATCATATTTTTGGTTATTGTGGGAGATTTGTTCTTCTATATGAAAATTACCATCATTTTGTAAAATTGAGAAAAATTTGGTATCCAAATTGAAATTATATTGAATTAATATGGCAATTTTCAAATAGTTGATATTTCACTACATTAAGTAATGCCATCCACAGATATAATATATCTTCCCACTTATTGATATCTACATTGATATTTTTAAATACAATTTTATAGATTTCTTCATATAAGTCCCATATCTTTTGGGTTTAATGCATTCCTAAGTAATTCTTAGCTTTTATCATGTTTATGAATATGTTTTTTCCCATTTTTATTTCTAGCTACTGAGTGCTTGATTTAGAAAATGTATTGATTTTTGTGTATTTATCTTACATCCAGACACTTTATCAAATTAAAATGTTTTTATCTGTAGCCTCTTAGACTTTCTAGATTTGTAATCGTATCAGCAAAGATAAAAAAAATTTCTCATCTTTTCCAATAGTTCAGCAATTCATCTATTTTTCTTGTCTTATTGTATTTTATAAAACCTCCCAATAAATGCAAAATAATGCTAGTGTGCAGGTCATCCTTGCCTTGTTCTTGATATCAATGAAATGGTTTTTGAGAGTTTAAAGAGAGCAATCATGATCTCCATGTGCCATTTCAATCTCCAAATTAACAATTCCTTTACTCATTTCTCCTATGGCATATTTTTAATGTTGAATTAGCTGGAAATCTAATGGTGGCGAATGGCAGAAACTGAACTCAAACTAGTTAAAGAGCATTTGTGATTCAAATAGGCGAAAAGTTCATACTGACTTCAAGAAAGATTGGACCAAGTTTCTCATTAATTACATCAGGAACCTGTCTCTCTCCATCTATGATATTTTCTCCACTGGTTTCATGGTCACAGTGTCCCCTAGTAACCCCAGTCTTATGTCCCCTCAACTCAGCAATCCCAACAGAAAGCGAACATTTTCCTAATAGTTCCAAGTGAAGTCCTGACTTGATTTGGTGATCATGAGCCTAAAAACTAATCAGTAACTTTTGTGGGGAGGATAAAACTGTGATTGGGCATGCTAGATTATATACCATGCTCTGGCTGATTTTAAGGCCCAACGTGGGCTGAGAATGGGTATGGGGGGGATGCTTCCCTAATGAAATGTTGTTCCCTAAATAATAGGACTAGGCAAAACAACAGATTCCACCAAGTGACTTTTCATTATCCTAGTCTTCCTCTGGATATGTTCTCTCTCTTTTTAAAAAATTAATATGCCTTTAAAACTGAGTACTATATCATAGTGTTCTGACGAGAACACTGTAGAGGGAGACTGTCATCTTCTTCTTTCTAGATAATATACTTTTGCAATATAACCTAGGATTTCTTCACATTTTTGCTAACCACATCATATTTCTGAGTCCTGTTGAGTTAATGTTGAATAACTGACGTCACAGATGTGACGACTTTCCTGGTCTTAGCTACCAAAGTTTAGTACCATATTCAGTATTTTTAGAATCATCTCCATCACTCCAGATTATCAAAGTATTTTCCATTTCTAGTCTTAGCATTTAGTGATTTTTTCACTCTTTCTGGACATGTGCCATTTGATGAATACTTATTTCCTCCATATATTCATACATCCAAGCCTTTGTCCCTCAGACTCCCATTGTCTGGGATGAGCTTCCCTCTCTTGTGCATTTGATGAATCCATAGTCAAACTTTAAGAACTAGCAAAATGCTCTTGCTGAAGTGCCCTGATAAGTTTTTAATATTTCTCTCTGAGTGTTTATCACATCATGCTTTAAAAGAATGCTCTATAACAGATAAAATGACACAAGACTTTTCTATTTCCTGAAGATTTGACAGAATTCACTTATGAAGTATTTTAGGCATATATTTTTTCTTGCAAAGTTGAATTGCCTCTGCATCTGAGACTATTTCTCCATTCTTCAATATTGTGAATTTGAATTTTGTTCTTCTTCTCTTGACTAGGTAAACAGATTTTTTTTTTCAGAAAACCATGTTTGAGATTGTATTCATCATTTCAACTACTTTTTTTCTATTCTGTAATCTACTAATTTCTGCTTTTATCTTTGTAAAGTTCTGCCATCTGTTTTCCTTGAGTTAAGTATAATTTATTTTCATTTATATAATTTAAAATTCATAACATTTAGAACTATGAATTTTCCTCTGAGAACTCCTTTGATGGATCCTAGGGGTTCTCAGGAATTCATATTGAACTTTCGTTTAAAATATAATTTTAAATAATCATGTACTTGTATCTTCCACCAGACTACTCATGAGCAAAGTTCAACAGTCTGTACAGCAATATGTGAACACAGAATCTAAGAAATGTTGATCTGTTCTGTAGATAAATGTGCACAATGTTGAAGAGTAAGTATATGTATTATTGCCTAGTCTCTTATCATGCCGGGACTTCAGCATCACAGACTAGTATGAAAAGGGGGACCAAGTCAGGTTCTTGCAGTCTGCAAGATATAGACATCCACTTTTAGCTTAAGCAACATAGGAATTTACCCACTCATGCAACTGTAAAGTCCTGGGTAATGAAGGCTTCAGGCATGGTGTGATCAGATGCTTAAATAATGTCATCACATATCTCTGCCTCTCTTTTTCTCTCTCACACACACTTCAAGTTATAGCTATGTTTTCCCTTATTCTCATGTCTCTCTATATTTAAGATGCCCTTCCTCTACAGATCCATACATGTGCTCCTCATAATTCACAAAGCTCAAAGAAAAGGGTTATGTCCTGAGAGGTCCAGAGAAAGCCCAGGATAGCCCAATTTGTGATATGCGCCCATCCTTGCATTTCTGTAGCTAAGGAGAGGAAGGACCTTGATTGACCATTCCTGGTCCCTGATGATATCTCTAGAACCACAGAAGTGGCATCTACCCCATGGAAGAAAGGATTGAGCTGCATTAGTAAGGAATTGGGGGAGGTCATTCCCCAAAGGAATGGATATTGGGCAGGCAAACAGATTCTACAATGGCTGGTCCCTGGGTGGTCAGCCAGACAGGGATCGTGGGTAATATCAAAAGGAGGAGTGTGTGGACTCTAGGAAGAGTCAAAATTTAAAGACCTTGAATGCCACATTGAAAATGTTTGGGCTTCCTAGACATGTTACCCTAAGAAGGACAGAGTTTTACTTACATGGTATCCAATCAGGGAATGGTTGATTTGAATCTCATCATGAGGGAACATCAGACAAACCCCAAATGAGAAAATTTCTATTTAAAAGAAAAAAAAGGGACTCTATTCTTCAAAAAATGTCAATGTCATAAAAGATAAAGAAATGTTCCATATTAAAGGAGACCAAAGAGATATAGCAACTAAATGCAATCTGTGATCCTCTACTAGGTTGTGTACTAGAGGCAAGAAAAAAGCAGTAAAGGACTTTATTGGGTCAATTGACAATATTGGAATTCAGACGGTAGATTAGATAAAAGTATTGAATCAATGTTAAATTTAGTGAAGAGGATAACTGTACTGTACTGTGGTTGTATCAAAACACCTCTTATTCTTAGAAATACACACTGAACTATTAAAGGTAAAAAACCATGATATATACAATGTACTCTAAAATGGTTCTGAAAAATAATTGTGTGTGTGTGTCTGTGTGAATATTTATATAGAGCAAATGATAAAGCAAAATGTTAACAGTAGGTGAATCTGAGTAAAGTGTATACAGGTATTCCTTGTAATATTTTTATTCTTGCAATTTTCTGTAAGTTTGAAATTATTTCCAAATAAAGAGCTTAAAAAGATATTGGGATTTGTCTTTCTTTAGGCAATAACAAAGTAATTGAAGTTTTTCAACAAGCTTGTGATATAAGAAGATACATTTTTAAATCTGTTTCAAAAGACACTGCAATTACTATGAACTTGTCCCTGATTCAGAACACGATTGATTTTATCCTGTTGGCAGAGATATCACACCACGCTCTGATTGGTTGTTTAAGGGAATTTTAAAGAGAATTTAAGAAAGGGTTTCCTCACTGTTTGTGTCTACTGTGCCCTTTTCTCTAAGGCTCTGAAATGTCTTTTAAAGAGAGATTGCGCTGGTTACAATGGGGAAGGCAGATTAGGATGGAGATGACCTGGAGGTGGGATGATATTTGGAAGGCTATTGGCAATAGTGCAGCCAAGAAATAATGAGGGGAAGAGAAGAGGACGTCTTTGGAAGATATTTAAGGGAGTGTTGTCAGGACTTGGTAACTAATTGAACATGGAGGATGGGGCAAAGATGATGAAAAAGCCAAGTTATCTGCTGTCGAATCCTGAGTGAATAATAATACCATTAACAGAACTGAAATATAGGTAGAGAAGTAGGTGGATGGAGATTCTGGAGCAGCATGGTAGAGAATGGGATTGCTTTGGTGTTGTTCCTTCTATAGGATTTCCAGTTGCACATATTGAGTAGGAAATTGGAATTATAGGTATGGTGTTCAGAAAAAGAGTCAACACTCCCTGTGAAGTTTGGGGGTCATCAGTGCATAAGTGGTCATTAAAGCCTTGGGAATGGCTGGAATTACTCAGGGAAAGTGGAGGCATAAAAAAGGAGGGGAACTAACTTAGGATCCTGGAAACATTTTTTTTTTTTTTTATGGATCACTCCAGAGCTCCTGGGACAGTAAATATTCACCACACTTGAAATATATCTCATGAAGCCAAGTGGGACAAAGTTGGGCAATGTTCTAGTTTGTTTATTTTAGAGGAAATAAATCAGAAAGAGTGGAAGAGGTTAAGACCTAAATTCCTTGCTGACCAGAAATCTGAGTAGCTGACAAATCGAGATCAATGGTGGAAAGGTGGATCTAGGTGTTAGGGGGAATCCAGAAATAAGAGCTATTGAACATTTGCACTTTAGAAGCAACACAGGATTTGGCTTATCCAGTATTTCCAGAGAAAGGATTTTAGCTGCCCATAATGCATCCTTAGAATTCCTTACTTGAAAATGATTGACAGGAGAGGGTTTGTAAAGGCATTTTACACAAATAGTGTTTACATGCTTGGCAGGTTCCCATGAGTAAAGATTTCTGGGTAGATTAGACAGTAGACTGGTTAAGTCTCTCTCCCATAGAAGGGACAGAAATCCAACTCCAACTGACTTAAATGAACTTATTGATTCACAGAACTAACAACCAGGGATTATACAATACAAAACTTACAGGTTCTGGAACCAGACATCTTGAGTTAGAGTCTTTGTTCCACTTCTTACTTAACTTGTCCAGTTTCCTCATCAATAAAACAGAGATACTTATAGTACCTACATCATAGGGCTGCATGAGGTTTAATTGATTTAATATCAGTAAATCTCTTAGAACAGGGTCTGACACAGAGTAACTGCTCAGTAAGCATTGGCTAATTTTATCTAGGAATAACTGGTTTCAGGCATGGCTGGATCCTGGTATTCAAACAATGTCCCCCACGAATCTGCCTCTCTTAGTTTTTGAACCTGCTCTCCTGTTGACTTAAATCTCAGGCAGGCTCTTCCCTGGGGAAAGGTGACCACGAGAAACTGCAGGCTCGATGCTACCAGTTTAGGATTCCTAGCAGAAGGAATGTGTCTTTTGCCTAATATTACCAACAAAAGTTCCGAGTGTGACTTTCACTGGAACTAGGTAATATGGCCGTCTCTGAACTGGTCACTATGGGCAATGGAATGAACTAGACTAATGTCCCCTTCTGGAGCCACAGACTGTGTTTGTTTCTCTTTCATGTTGGAGGTATTTTCATTGTGACACTTGAGAGGGCGGGTTGGAGGGGGGTGAAGGAGTGGCCTGGCGGTGCAGGCTGAGAACAGTAGACTTTCAACCAATCCCGCTGTATTTAGCTTCATGCCACGCGCCCACCTCTTCTGTGGTGCCTGGTACCTCCATGTCCCGGGCCTTCCATGTTCCTTTGCAACAAATTTGCTTGCTTCTTTTGGCGTCTGCCAGTGTGGGTGCTTAGTTCCAGCTTTTTCCATGCTGCCAAGTCAGTTTCCTCGCCTACTCTGGTCCCCTCTCTCGTTCTCTTTGCCCGTGTGTATTTACACTAGTTTACGTGTATTTACACTATTTTACTTGTATTTACAGTCATATAGTGGTCTTTCTGGAGGAAAAGGAGAAAGATGCACATGTTCCTTCCACCATGTAATCCTGAGTCCCTACAGAAGGTTTTCTTAAGGCAGCAGTTCTTGCCACCCTGACAAATAATGTTCTCGAGTACAACAGATTCTCATCAATAAGTTGTGTTGGATAAATAGGTGATACTATGGATTATATGTACTTCCCTGAGCAGTAGGTACACTTCTCTCTATACCATTGATCTGCAACACCTCAGAACCAAGCTTTAAGAGCAGCTGGTAAATAAACTGGTTATGAAGTACTTTATAAAGATGCTGTGGTAAGGACAGAATTTGGTAGAGAGATTTACAAGGGCTGAGATCATGTGTCCAGTCCTATTAATCATAAATAAAGCCCTTTATAATATATAGTATAATCATAATAGAGCCCTCAAGTGCAATCTATGGGAAAACTCAACACAAGAAGCAGATTCTTAACTTCTATGGGCACTTCTGGAAGCATGCATTTGATGAGACAGCTCGTGGCCAATATCTCTGTGTTACATATGCACCAGTGTCTTCTACATGTGAACACCCTGCGCTAGGTATGAGATATGAAGGTCAATAAGACTAGCATTCACTGGGGCCTAGTTTCCCACTGAGGAGACTTACATCATTTTGGTAAAATGCAATGGCTGCCAAATGGTAGAATGTCCAGTGTAGGATGAGACACGTAGCATCTTGTGCAGAATAAATTAAAATACCTTTTCAAAGTGATTTCATGATTACATTTTTTCAGACTCCTCAGTTGTTTACATCTGAACTAGGAAGATATTTCTGGTTTTTTGCCCATAAGCATCGGATCAGTGCCTATGGTTAATGTTCAAAGTTAACCCATTTTTATTATAGTGCCTGTGGTTTTTGTATTTGTTGTTGGCTTTTAATATCCCAGTTCATCTTCCCTTTAATATCCTCTCTTTCAAGCATAAAATTTCCTCGTCTATGCTGAAATAGCATTTTAAAGAAAAAGGATTGCCACATGAGTGTGTCTTTTTAGGGCTAAAAGCAAAGATCGTGTTAAGGTGAATGCAAAACTCTGCTTTCTAGGTTAGTCTTGGAGCTGGTTAAGTCCCAGAAGGTAGAAGGAAGTGCTCAGGCTGGTTTGGGAAATCAATGGGAAAGTGTAAAAGTAGAATTTCTTAATAATACCCCATCCTGGAAACTAAGGTGACTTTGTTTTTACTCAATAATATAATGAGTTTTATTTTGAGTGATGCTGGATTTAATGGCTAAATCAATATGTGTGTTTAGCGTTGGGCTTTATTTCCACACTAAGTGACAGGAGATAAGCAGCCTTAGAGTGTGCTAATTGGTTTGTGTTTAGCATTTACGCTAATCAGCAGTAGCAGAGGTGCCCTGGGTCACTTCAGGCCTGGTAATGGGCTTTATCTAAACCAGGCTTTGTTTACATTATTGACTGGAGTTGAATTGCTCCTGTTTCTTATACACTTGACTGTTAAACTGGATTTGCAAGTGTAACTCAAGACCTTCAGTGTTAGTGAGAATTAGCCCAGGTCTGGAACAAGGCAAACCAAAAGAAAAGCAAGTAAATATCATGCCATGCCTGGCATAGGAGAGCTGTGAGGGATAAGAAGGGTTGGAGAAGACTTAGCTGGGTGAAGAAAGCTTTAAACCAGAGATCAGAGCTGGAGGGACCACAGGTTAAACCAGGATTTCTTAAATTTGGCACTCTTGCCACTTGGGGCTGGGTAATTCTTTGTGGTGGGGGCTGTCCTGTGCATGGGAGAATGTTTAGAAGCATCCCTGCCCTCTATCCACCGGAGTAGAGTAGCACTCCTGCTCCCCGTTATGACAAGCAAGTGTCTCCAGACATTACTGAACGTCTCCTGGGGCCAGAATCACACCGGATTGAGGACCCCTGGGCTAAATGAGGCTCAAATACGGCTTCGGTCTGTGCAGAGGTGTGTATGTATGTATGTATTTATATTAGATGCTAGCATTTTAACAGCTTGGAGATTTCACATAATTATCTGCAGTTAGGGATTCTCTTGAAATATGGAGATCTGTCCTCAGTGCCACATGGCATTTACCAATAGGAGCTGGTTACTAGCTGCCCCTTTTCAAAAAGACACAGGTCCTGGGCCCCTCTCTGCTGTGTCCCTCCCAGGCTGCTTCCCACATTTGCCTTGCACAGGCTCCTGGAGGTATTTGCTTTTATAACTCCTGCTTTAACTTCTGTACCGTCGGAAGCTTATCTCTTTGCACCAGGAGGATTCGGGATCAGATGGAACTGGACTGGGGTCTTAGCTTGACCAATTACCAGTTTCGAGACTTCTCTGCATCTCACCTTCCTTATCTGTTGTATGGTTTAGCCTCTGCAAGCATCTGCAAAATAGGAATGTTAACATATACAATTTAGAGAAGTTAGGGTATTAAAAGGGACCACATCAGAAAACCCTAGAACTTATCAAAGGTTGCTGTGCTGTCCTGTTTTTTTCAAATCCCCCTGGGCTTCTGTTCAGAAGGTGTGCAGACTAACAAGAAGAGGCCGTTCCCTCACTTTCTAATTTGCACTTTCAGGCAGTGAAGACGGAACCTCTATCCATCAGCTGACAATGTCCTTCAGGGCCGTCACACTTTGTTTTCATGAACTATGAGTGGAAATGGGGGTTTACGAGACAATATCCAGGGAAGCTGATTCAATGCTGCTTTTCTGTCTTTCCCCTCAAGGACAAACTTCTGGGGACTAAGACTGTTAGATACAGCATCCCCGTTACACAAACAAAAGTCAAGCAGGAAGTCAGGAATTCAGTACATGCAGCCACGGATTCAGACTCAACTGGCATCGGTGAATTACCTACTAGGCTCTCTTCACATTGAGATCCTGAGTAATTTCTCCTGGACCGTCTCACTTAGCAGCTTCCATCCTGCTGGTGGTCAGAGAAAGTGGGAAGTTCCGAGCTAGTCTTATTGGAGCTTCACTGGTCTTCATGCAGTTCCTTAAACCCGGGGGGTCTTGTCCTGGGGTCTTTACACATTTCCCTCTCTCTCACATGTTCTTCTCCCCTCCCCCAAACCCTTTATCTAGTTACCCTTTCTCTTCCTTCAGCTCTCCGCTCAATAGTGAAATCCTCGGGGAAGTCTCTTCTATCACCTGATTGTGTTAGTTTATTTCACGGCATCATGTTCCTCCTCTCAAAGCGTCCATCACTGGTGTGCTGCAGTCTTTCTTCAATAAGTATTTGTCTTCCCCAATGGACTTGCACTTCTATCAGGGCAAAGGCCATATCTGATTTTGCACACCATTATATCCTTAGCTCCTAGCATACTGCCTAGAACATATTAGGTGCTCAATAAATACTTGTTAAGTGAATGAGTGAATAGGTTTTTCTGCAATAAAAATCTCCAGATTCCAGTGGCTTAACATAGCATAGGGGCATTTCCTGTTCAGGCAAGCTTCATGTCCATAGCAGTAGGCTCCAGCCTCTGCATAGTGCATACTTCCTCAGATATGTAGGCAGCTGCAGATTCTGCCATCTGGAATGTTGCATAGTCAGTGTGGCCAAAGAGCAAATCTAGTACCAGCTCTTAAATAAGAGTGCCAGCTCTTAAACAGCCTTCCACCAGGAAGTGACGTATTTCACTTCTACTCACGTTGTATGGACTAAAGCAAGTCACATGTTCTTGACTGACCTCCCTAGGGTGGAAAGTACAATTCTTCTGTAAAAACCAGTTCAGCAGTCTCAAGTATAAGACCTGTATGAACTGCAGCCACTCACCTTGGGAAATCAGCTCTGCAAAATCAGCCTTTCATTTTAGCTTAATTTACCCTAGCAATATGGGCTACATCTCCTTTGTTCTTACGAAGCCCACATTATCATTCATTCTTTCATTCATTCAACTAACATTTTCCAAAACTGCATTCTGGGCCAAGCCCGAGTTGAGCAATGAGGCCAAAGATGAGTAAGACATGGTCCCTGCCTCCAAGAGGTCTATAGACTAGTATGGGTGGGAGTTTCCAATATTTTTGTAGTCTGAGTGGCTTTACAGTGTGAAAAGTGTAATTTTTAAATATATTTTTGTTTGTTATGGTAGGACTTTTAAATTGAGATTCAAAAAAACCTGAGAATCTATGGATATATTCTTGGATGTCTGTCATTTTCAAGTCGGAGAAATATTGGTCTAGCGGGATGTTTACGTGGAATCAAATAAATGCAGCAAAGTCTGGTAACTTCACAAAGACATGTTATGTATAATGCTGAGGGAATACTCGGGAGGGAATAACTAATTCTGCCTGTGGGAACTCAAAGAAGGCTTCACAGAGGAGGGGTTGTCTGAACTGAGTTTTGAAGAATAAGGCAGAATGACTGAGATAACTTGTTGGAAAAGAAGATATGTTTTGGAACTGATAGCTGATTTCTAATCTGGGATTTGCCATTAGTTAGCTAAATGATATTAAACAGTTTTCTTAATCTCTCTAAACCCGAGTTTCTCTTCTGTAAGATGGGCATGACAATATTCCCTCTCAGGAGAATGGTTAGCACGGTGCCATGTCCATACCATGTTCTCAGCTATGATTACTAGCTTGGGAAAGAAAAAGAGTCCAAGTATGGATAATACGTGTGCAGTGGCATAAAGCTAAGACACAGCTTAGCATGGTTAGGAAATTGGAAGTAGTTCACTGCGGCTAGAGATAGGGATGCAAACTCAAATTCCTCCAGGACTAGGTAAGATAAATAAATGAAACTAGAGGATAAAGATTGGTGGGAACTTGGGCCGGCCCTGTGGCTTGGTGGTTAAGTGCGCGCGCTGCGATGCTGGCGGCCCGGGTTCGGATCCCGGGTGTGCATCGAGGCACCACTTCTCTGTCCATCCTGAGGCCGAGTCCCACATACAGCAACTAGAAGGGTGTGCAGCTATGACATACAACTATCTACTGGGGCTTTGGGGGCAAAAAATAAAATAAATAAAATCTTTAAAAAAAAAAAGATTGGTGGGAACTAGGGCAAACTGGAGAGCTCCGGTGTTACCTGAAAGCATTGAAATTTAACTGTTTAAAATATAGAAGTACGTGTAATAAATCATGACTTCAGGCTAGGTTTGGCTGGTGGACTGCCAGTTACAGCCTGATAACAGGTGTGTGTGTGATCATGAGTGTGTGTGTGTGTGTGTGTGTGTGTGCGCGTGTGCATGCAGGAAATGGGGTTGGAATGGAGACCATGTGGGGATTATAATAGAAAGGGAAGTGAAATCTGTGGTTTACTAGTCTCTTAAAAATATTGCAAGGGCTATATGAGGTTGAGATCTGAGTTATAGAAATGAGAATATGAAGTCTACACATTCCAGGCTTTCCTTCCCATGTGTTATTGAAACCAAAATTAATGAAAACCAGGAAGGGATCAAGCAGCCCTTGGAGTTTCTGGAAGAGATTGAGAGGGCTGTAAAGTTGGAGAACAGGATAGATTCTACACCTGAATAATCAATTAATGCCTCTTTAATGATTGTGAAGGAGATATATACAAATTCCAAATCAATCTCAAGGATTAATTAGCCAAGGTAACAGAGCCTTGTGTCTCAGTAGATAAGCCAGCAGAGTGTTGTTTTGGGAGACAATCTTATTTTACCTTAAAACAAGAAGACACAGATTCACGTCTTACCTCCTCTCATGTGGCATATGGGGAAAGACCTCAGCATTTTCCTGTCAAAGTGTATGAGTTTGAGGACCAGAAAGAGAAGAACTGATATGCAAGAATACCAAAAAGAAAGGAAAGTTTGTTCCTCATCCAATGAGCCAAATCTAATAAGGAAAAAAGATAAAGGGAGAAAAATCAAGATTCAGGCAGCTGAGAAAACCTGGTTAGCAGAATCTCTTCTAAGCGCAGCTAAAGATTTCTTGAAATTTGTAATTCTGCTACTGTGGTTTTTGTTTCTCAGAAGCCACTAATATTTTTTCTATTGTTTATGAAAATGTCCAGATACACTAGCAATAAATTTTATACATCACAACCTCTGCTGACATATCCCTGTTGGGAAGACAAGTTGAAGACACACGAGACAGTTAAATGGCGTTTCGAGGCTTGAAATAGTACATTATGATTTTGCACTTGTCTCTACCCCCACACTCCAGTATGTATAGAGGCTGGGCCACATTCTTTGTATTCTCAGTGCCTGTTCAAGGGCCAGGAACTTGGCAGGTGTTTGATAAATGCTCATTGAATAAATAAATTTATTAAATAAGAAATTCAGAGTAAAAGTCCAAGTGCGTTTTGAGAAGTCAGAAAAAAGAGACCAGATCTTGGACTGGAGCTGTTGTTAAAACGTGCAGCTCAGCAGAGTACTCAGGGGCAAGGTAATTGAGAGCCAACTGCCCAGTCCTATTTCTGGTTTTACCACATAAAAACTGTGTGAAATTGGGCAATTTACTTAAGACTCTTGCCTCAACTTCCTCATCTGTAAAAATGGTGAAGACAACATTATCTACCTCAGGAGGTTGTTGTGAGGATCAAATACGTTCACTAACATAAAATATATGGTAAGCACACAATAGAATTCAATCATTATTATTCCTGGGGATGTTTTCCGGTAACATTCAACACACATTTATGCAGATTCACCTAACAGATGCTTAAATTTTCATTTAAGTGCCAGGTACTGAGCTCCTTAACTTTGTAGCCTTCATTTCATTTAATCCTCAATGACCATGTTTTTCTATACTTCAAATACGCCAAACTTGTTCCTACCTCAGGGCCTTTAATCCTCCTCAGAGAGGTATACTCAAAGGGCTCTATTGAAAAGAACATCCACTCCTACTGTCGCCTTCTCTTCCCCTACCTGCGTTATTTTCTTTGTGGCACTTTTCATCATCTGAAGTTGTTTATGATCCATCTCTCCTACGGGAATGTGAACTCCATGAGGGCAGGGACCTCGTGTTGTTTGCTCCTACATCCCTGGAGACTAATTCAGTGCCTGGCACATTGTGGACACTCCGTGAATAGTTAATGAATGAAGGAAGGAACGTTCTATCATCACCATTTTACACATGAGGACAGCAAGTCTCAAAAAGGTGAAGTGACTTGACCACCAAATATAAACAAAAGGATAGAATTAGGATTTATACTCGTGATTCAGAGGTCCGAGTTATTTCCACCACACCTTTGTGACTTAATGTGTCAGAAACTCCTGGCTATTATAGTGAATTAAAGCTGTTGAACACAGCCCTTTCCCCAGAGGAGCTATGATGAGCTGCCAGAGAAAAGATTTTTAAGATGAATTTGATGGTTAAAAATAGATGACCCTGTTATACCTGTAGTTAGAGTTAGCCAAACTGGAGGTTAAGAATATAGTCTTCTAGATGTCACGTCTGCCCAAGATTTCTTACTCCAGCCACAAGTTCAGGGGTCCTCAGGGCCACTCTCACTTCAGACCAGCTGACTACAAAATTAGGGGTTCCCACGACCACCCTCAGGTGCGATAATTCGCTAGAATGACTCACAGAACTCAGGAAGATGCTATACTTACAATTATTTTTTATTATAGCTAAAAGATACACATCAGAACCAGCCAAAGGAAGAGATGCATAAGGTAGAATCAGGTTGGGGGATGGCGAGTAGGGGTTCCAAATGCAAATTTTCTGTCTTGCTCAGAGATGCCTTGTTCTCCCGACATCAAGTGTGGCCTTATGCATGTAGTATTGCCAATGCAGGAAGCTCATCCAAGCATTGTTGTCCAGAGTTCTTATTGAGGCTCCATTACTTAGGTATGACTGATTCAGTTATTGCCCATGTGTTTGAACTCCATCTCCAGCCCTCCTCCCCTCCCTGGAGGTCAGGCTGATATTGTGAAGCTCAAAGTCTCTGATCACATGGCTGGTCTTTGTGGTGGTGGCAAGGCCAGCCCCCACCCTGAGTCATTTGGTTAACATAAACTATCCATGGGCCCACCTTGAGTAACCTCATTAGCATAAACTATTCAGGTGTGGCCCTCCATGAGTAACAAAGACACTCCTATCACTCAGGAAATTCTATGAGTTCAGAGGTTATCTCCCTAGTGAGGACAAGGTCAGACTTCTCTTTGGAGGCCAAATTCCTTACTCCACAACCTGTCTCTCCAGGTTTTTGCATTTAAATTAAACCAATATTTCTCAACTAGGGGTGCTTGTAACCCCACCCAGGGACATTTAGCCAGGTATAGAGACATTTTTGCTTGTCACAAATGGGATGGGAGATGGTGCTAATAGAATCTAGTGGATGAGGCCAGGGATGCTGCTAAATATTCTACAATGCACAAGACAGCCCACTCACTCCACAGTAAAGAGTTATCTGGCCCAAAAATCAGTAGTGATGAGATTGAGAAGCCTCAGAATAAAGTAAATCCATAAAGGAGCCTAGGTATGCATGGATTATACAGGACAGAATATGAGCAGACAGATTTTATCCTCACACGCTGTCCTGTTCCCGCGAACACAGGAACTCGGACGAGTCTATTCTTATGGGTGAAATGTCTAGGAATGTGCCTACAAATGTCGTTGTCAGACCAGGCCCCAAGTATCTGATTCTCTTCACCCAGACATGCTCCAGGTCAGAGGAATTCACAGGTGTAAGTACCACTGGTGTATACAAGGTCATTCTAGAAGCTACATGGACAGGGCATTAAATAACACTGAATCACATGATTAGGAAGTTACTCACATTTTACTTCTCTTTCTGATTATGCCAGAAAGAGTGTCTCAATTTGGTGCTGGCATAGCTTTTCTTTTTTTTTAATTTTTTGTTTATTGCAGTAACATTGGTTTATAACATTGTATAAATTTCAGGTGTACATCATTATACTTCTATTTCTGCATAGATTACATCATGTTCACCACCCAACTACTACTTACAACCCATCACCACACACATGTGCCGAATTATCCCTTTCACCCTCCTCCCTCCCCCCTTGCCCTCTGGTAACCACCAATCCAATCTCTGTCTCTATGTGTTTGTTTATTGTTGTTATTATCTACTACTTAATGAAGGAAATCATATGGTATTTGACCTTCTCCCTCTGACTTATTTCACTTTGCATAACACCCTCAATGTCCATCCATGTTGTCACAAATGGCTGGATTTCATCGTTTCTTATGGCTGAGTAGTATTCCATCGTGTATATATACCACAGCTTCTTTATCCATTCTACCCTTGATGGGCACTTAGGTTGCTTCCAAGTCTTGGCAATTGTGAATAATGCTGCAATGAACACAGGGGTGCATGTACTTTATGCATTGGTGTTTTCAAGTTTTTTGGATAAATACCCAGCAGTGGAATAGCTGGATCATTTGGTAGTTCTATCCTTGATTTTTTGAGGAATCTCCATACTGTTTTCCATAGTGGCTGCACCAGTTTGCACTCCCACCAGCAGTGTATGAGCGTTCCCTTCTCTCCACATCCTCTCCAACACATGTTGTTTCCTGTCTTGTTAATTATAGCCATTCTGACGGGTGTGAGGTGATATCTCATTGTAGTTTTGATTTGCATTTCCCTGATAGTTAATGATTTTGAACATCTTTTCATGTGTCTGTTGGCCATCTGTATATCTTCTTTGGAGAAATGTCTGTTCAGGTCTTTTGCCCATTCTTTAATTGGGTTGTTAGTTTTTTTTTTGTTGAGATGCATCAGTTCTTTATATATTTTGGAGATTAACCCCTTATCAGATGTATGGTTTGCAAATATCTTCTCCCAATTGTTAGGTTGTCTTTTCATTTCGTTGATGGTTTCCTTTGCTGTGCAGAAGCTTTTTAGTTTGATGTAGTCCCATTTGTTTATTTTTTCTATTGTTTCCCTTGCCCGGTCAGACATGGTGCTTGAAAATATGTTGCTAAGACCGATGTCGAAGAGTGGACTGCCTATGTTTTCTTCTAGAAGTTTCATAGTTTCAGGTCTTACATTCAAGTCTTTAATCCATTTGGAGTTAATTTTTCTGTATGGTGTAAGGTAAGGATCTACTTCCATTTATTTGCATGTGGCTATCTAGTTTTCCCAACACCATTTGTTGAAGAGACTTTCTTTTCTCCATTGTATGTTCTTGGCTCCTTTGTCAAAGATTAGCTGTCCATAGATGTGTGGGTTTATTTCTGGGCTTTCCATTCTATTCCATTGATCTGTGTGTCTGTTTTTTGGCCAGTACCATGCTGTTTTGGTTACTATAGCTATGTAGTATATTTTGAAATCAGGGAGTGTGATACCTCCAGCTTTGTTCTTTTTTCTCAGGATTCCTTTAGCTATTCAGGGTCTTTTGTTGTTCCATATAAATTTTAGGATTCTTTGTTCTATATCTGTGAAAAACGTTGTTGGAACTTTGATAGGGATTGCACTGAATCTATAGATTGCTTTAGGAAGTATGGACATCTTAACTATGTTAATTCTTCGAATCAAAGAGCACGGAATATCTTTCCATTTCTTTGTGTCTTCTTCAATTTCTTTCAGCAATGTTTTATAGTTTTCGGTGTACAGATCTTTCACTTCTTTGGTTAAGTTTATTCCTAGGTATTTTATTCTTTTTGTTGCAATTGTAAATGGGATTGTATTCTTAATTTCTCTTTCTGCTACTTCGTTGTTAGTGTATAGAAATACAACTGATTTTGGTGTGTTGATTTTGTTTCCTGCAAATTTACCGTATTCATTTATTACTTCTAAAAGTTTTCTGGTGGATTCTTTAGGGTTTTCTGTGTATAAAATCATGTCATCTGAAAATAGTGACAGTTTAATTTCTTCCTTTCCAATTTGGATCCCTTTTATTTCTTTCTCTTGCCTGATTGGTCTGGCTAGGAATTCCAGTACTATGCTAAATGGGAGTGGTGACAGTGGGCATCTTTGTCTGGTTCCTGTTCTTAGAGGGATAACTTTCAGTTTTTGACCATTGAGGATGATATTAGCTGTGGGTTTGTCATATATGGCCTTTATTATGTTGAGGTACTTTCCTTCTATCCCCATTTTATTCAGAGTTTTTATCATAAATGGATGCTGTATCTTGTCAAATGCTTTCTCTGTATCTATTGAGATAATCATGTGATTTTTATTCTTCATTTTATTAATGTGGTGTATTACGTTGATTGATTTGCAAATGTTGAACCATCCCTGCATACCTGGAATAAATCACACTTGATCATGGTGTATAATCTTTTTAACGTATTGTAGTATGTGATTTGCTAGTATTTTGTTGAGGATTTTTGCATCGATGTTCATCACTGATATTGGCCTGTAATTTTCTTTTTTTGTGTTGTCCTTGTCTGGTTTTGGTATCAGGGTAATGTCGGCTTCATAGAGTGAGTTAGGGAGCTTCCCCCCCTCCTCAATTTTTTGGAAGAGTTTGAGAAGGATAGGTATTAAGTCTTCTTTCAATGTTTGGTAGAATTCACCAGGGAAGCCGTCTGGTCCTGGACTTTTATTTTTGGGGAGGTTTGTGATTACTGTTTCGATCTCCTTACCGGTGATTGATCTATTCAAATTCTCTCCTTCTTCTTGATCCAGTTTTGGAAGGTTGTATGATTCTAAGAATTTATCCATTTCTTCCAGATTGTCGAATTGATTGGCATATAGCTTTTCATAGTATTCTCTTATAATCTTATGTATTTCTGAGGTGTCTGTTGTAATTTCTCTTCTTTCATTTCTGATTTTACTTATTTGTGCCTTCTCTCTTTTTTTCTTGGTGAGTCTGGCTAAAGGTTTGTCAATTTTGTTTATCTTTTCAAAGAACCAGCTCTTGGTTTTATTAATTTTTTCTATTGTTTTTTAGTCTCTATTTCATTTGTTTCTGCTCTGAGTTTTATTATTTCCCTTCTTCTACTTATTTTGGGCTGTGTTTCTTCTTCTTTTTCCAGTTCCTTTAGGTGCATTGTTAGATTGTTTATTTGAGATTTTTCTGGTTTGTTGAGATAGGCCTGTATTGCTATAAACTTCCCTCTTAGAACCGCTTTTGCTGTATCCCATAAATTCTGGCATGTCCTATTTTCATTTTCATTTGGCTCCATGTATTTTTTTATTTCTTCTTTGATTTCTTCATTGACCCAGTTGTTGTTCAGTAGTATTTTGTTTAATCTCCACGTATTTGTGGCTTTTCTGATTTTCTTCCTATAGTTGATTTCCAGGTTCATAGCGTTGTGGTCAGAAAAGATACTTGGCGGTATTTCAATCTTCTTAAATTTATGGAGATTTGTTTTGTGGCCTAATATGTGATCAATCCTGGAGAATGTTCAATGTGCATTTGAAAAGAACGTGTATTCTTCGGTTTTTGGATGAAATGCTCTGTATATATCTACTAGGTCCATCTGTTCTAGTGTGTCATTTAAGGCCAGTGTTTCCTTATTGATCTTCTGTTTGGATGATCTATCCATTGGTGTAAGTGGAGTGTTAAAGTCCCCTACTATTATTGTGTTACTGTCTATTTCTGTTTTTATGTCTGTTAATAATTGCTTTATATATTTAGGTGCACCTACATTGGGTGCGTAGATATTTACAAGTGTTATATCCTCTTGTTGGATTGTTCCCTTGATCATTATGTAATGCCCTTCTTTGTCTCTTTTTACAGTTTTTGTTTTAAAGTCTATTCTGTCTGATATGCGTACTGCTACCCCAGCTTTCTTTTCATTGCCATTTGCATGGAGTATCTTTTTCCATCCCTTCACTTTCAGTTTGTGAGTGTCTTTAGGTCTGAAGTGTGTCTCTTGTATGCAGCATATATATGGGTCTTGGTGTTTTATCCAATCAGCCACCCTATGCCTTTTAATTGGGGCATTTAGTCCATTGACGCTTAAAGTAGCTATTGATAATTATGTACTTACTGCCATTTTTTAACTTTTTTTCTCAGTGTTTTCGTAGTCCTTCTCTGCTCCTTTCTCCTTCTATACAAAATTGATGGTCTCTTTAGTTTGACTTCTGTCTGAAAGCTCTACTCTTTAACTCCCCTCCTCCCTCATTTTATGTTTTTGATGTCACATCTAACCTCTTTTTTGTGCATTTGTATCCATTGCCCTCTTATGGAAATAGGTAATTTTTCCTATTTGTGGTCTTCTCTTTTCCCCTTAAATCAGTCCCTTTAACATTTCTTGTAGCACTGGTTTCTTGGTGACAAACTCCTTTAATTTTTGCTTGTCTGGGAAACTTTTAATCTCTCCTTCCATTTTGAATGATAACCTTGCCGGGTAGAGTATTCTTGGCTGTAAGTTTTTTTCTTTTAGCACTTTAAATATATCGTGCCACTCTCTTCTAGCCTGTAAGGTTTCTGCTGAGAAGTCAGCTGATAGCCTTATGGGGTTTCCTTTGTATGTAATTTGTCTTTCTCTGGCGGCTTTTATGATTCTCTCTTTATCTTTAATTCTAGACATTCTGATTATGATGTGTCTTGGTGTGGGCCTCTTTGAGTTTATCCTGTTTGGTGCTCTCTGTGCTTCCTGTACCTGGATGTCCGTTTCCGTCCTTAGGTTAGGGAAGTTTTCATCTATTATTTCTTGAAATAGATTCTCTGCCCCTTTGTCTCGCTCTTCTCCTTCCGGGACACCTATAACACGGATGTTAGTGCACTTGATGTTGTCCCAGAGGTCCCTTAGACTGTCCTCACTCTTTTTAATTCTTTTCTCTTTTACTTGTTCAGCTTGGGTAATTTCTTCTAGTCTTTCATCCAGCTCACAGATCCGTTCTTCTGTATCCTCTACTCTGCTTTTGAGTCCCTCTAGTGAATTTTTCATTTCCAGTATTGTATTCTTCATTTCTGATTGGTTCTTTTTTATATCTTCCATTTCTTTGTTGACATCTCACTGAGTTCATCTATTCTTCTCCCCAGATCAGTGAGCATCCTTAACACTCTTAGTTTGAACTCTCTGTCAGGTAGGTTGCTCATTCTGTTTCCCTTAGTTCCTTTTCTGGGGTTTTGTCCTGTTCCCTTACTTGGAATATATTCCTTTGCCTCCTCATTTTGCCTGCTTCCCTGTGCTTGTGACTACGTATTAGGTAGGTCAGCTACGTCTCCTGCTCTTAGATAGGTGACCTTATACAAGTGATGCCTTAGGAGGCCTGCAGTATGCTTCCCTCAGTTCTCAATATTCCAGGGGTGACCCCTATGTTGGCTACATGTGTCCTTCTGTTGTGGCCTGTTTGCTCTCCCTGTATGCACCTAGGTAGGCCGAGTTATGCTCCTGGTCAGCTGTTGTAATGCTCAGCTGTTTGTAGTTGTTGTGGGCCCTTCAGTCTCTTTATCAGGTCTGGGGAGCCCCAGCACAGTTGGCTGCAAGTTCTAATACCACATTTATGTTGCAGTATTTCTTTTAAGTGAGTAGGCCCCCATCGTGGCAGGTTGTTAGACTCAGGGGCTTACAATTGCTAGAAGCCTCCAGGCTTTAGGTCTCTTGTCAGCTCTCTGAGGATTGCAGCTGGGTTGGGCTGGCCTCAGGCACAGGAGCACCCAATTGTTTCATACTTTGGAAGGTGGGGCAAACCGCCTATGTGGGTCTTTGAGGAGCACAAGTCTTCTGCAGCTGACAAGCCCTGTCGCCCACAGGTCCACACACACAGTCAACACAATCCTGCCCTGTGTACGTGTCCCGACCTCCCGAAGTGGACCCACTCTCTCCATGGCGGGAGCCCCACACACTCCACCACTGCCCCACACTCTCCACCCGCTCCTTGTGCATGCCCAGCCACACTGAAGTCCGCTCAGTTGCCAGGCTGCAGAGAATCCTGTCACCAATCTATGCAGGCCCACAAGTTGCCTGAGGGCTTGTTGTTGGGTGGGGCCAGTCTCTAGAGTGGGCTGCCCGCCCTGGCTGAGCTGTATTAAATTGGTGCTCTAGTGGGTGGGGCAGACCTGGGCTAGCAGGCCCCAGGGAGAACTCCAATGGCGTCTGTGTCAGCATGCCCACACCAGGCCACAACAATGGCCACCGCCAATGTCCCAGTCCCTGGAGAGGTCTCACCTCTCACCAAGATGCACTCTGGGCCTATCAGGTGAGTCTCTTTTCACCTAAGCACTATGCACCTTTCTTTCTGGTGATTTTAGGATGCTTTCTGAAATGGGTGAGTTTGCGTGTGGGCCCTTTAAGAGCTGGTTTTAATTTCTTTGTGAACCAGCTTTTCTGGGAGTACTCCTCAATGTTTTAGTAGCAGGCAAAGTCTGCTATTATGCCACTCGTCTCGATTGTGCTGGGTCCACAAAATGCCTACAGCAGGGGTGCTCCCAGGCTCAGGGTCCTGCTTCTCCAGGGAGGGCTGCGTACCTTTCGGCTGCTCCCGGGCGGCCGTGAAGCTGGCGGCTTGTGAAGCAGGCATTTTTTTATCTCCAGAAGGGAGTTTCTGCCTCTTCCACCTCAATTAGTATTGTCTTTTGTTGCAGGAGTTCCTCTTATCCAGTTTTCAGTTCTGTCTCAGTGGTAATTTTTCCACGAGTAGTTGTAAATTGGCTGTGTCTGCGGGAGGAGGTGAGTTCAGAGTCTGCTTACACCACCATCTTGACGTCTCCCCCTGGTGCTGGCATAGCTTTAACGCCTCTTTATCATTAGCTTACCTCTCTCTTTTATAAAGAAAGAGTGTCTTTGGACTTGGACCCTTCATCAATAATATCTACATAAAATTTTAAAGTGCGCTTTGTTTCTGTTTCTGATATATTAGTACTTATCATCTATTTTTGGCAAATGATATTGGTTATCTTTTTATGGTAAGTATATCAAGTTTCCTTGTATATATAATTTCTCTCAAGGAGTATAAGTTCTAATTTAAATGAGAACATTTTATGTAAAAAAGTCATTCAATTTAAAGAAGATATTAAGTACATGTAGTAGAAACTTCTAGTGCTCACTCATATCTGGTTCTTTCCTCCCTCCTGGGCATCCAAGGGGACTCTGTGTCCCATTTTCCTTGCATTTAGACAGGGCCTTAACATTAGTCCTGGATCAGAGGCAGGCTGAGGCAGGGAAAATCCTGTGTGATCTCCCCACTCTCTGTTACTCAGCCACAGTCAGCCAAGAAGCCACGTGTTGAGATGTCTTCATCACTTTCCAGTGGAGCCTGCCTGAGGTGGGTGCAGAGCACAGCCTCCTGCCAGCCAACACTGGACATGGGGCATGAGCAAAAAATAAGCATTATTTGCATTAAACAATTGACACCTCAAAATTAATTTGTTATTACAGCATAACCTAGCTTTCTCTGCAACTCAGAAATTAGTACCAGGAGTGGGGTGATTTTATAACAAAAACTGAAAATATGTAGCATTAGCTTAGCAATTGGGAAGTGAGGTGCAAGGAAACTGCTATGAGAGGCTACTAACGTGGTTCTCCCTGCTAGGCAGTGGCAAATGTTTGGTCAAATTTTCCCTTGTGATAACTTGGGAGGCAGACCATGCACCTGATTAACTGGTTGCTCTAGGAAGGAGTTGGAAAATAGGACATTAGTAGTGTGTGTTGGTTGATACTGGCTGCATGTGGCAATACATTGCATGAAAGCAATGAGCTAGCAAAACATTGGCCAGTTTGTAGTCAGAAGTGAAAAAAAGAGAGACAGGGATTCCAGAAATTGTTTGCATAGTCATAGAACAGAAGGTATGTAGATCTGGCAAAATTGGAAAAGCTTTTATGGCAGTGCTGTCCTAAGGCAACACTTCCTGTTGAGGAGTTACTGTTAAATGAAGTTCCCCTGTATAGGAGGACGCTTCTCCAATATCAGTCATTGGCACCTCATTGATTTATCTGAAATCAGAACTATGGGATCTTCAAGTTGGAAAGAGTCTTCAGGGGACTGAATTTAAAGTCCCTTGATGAATAAGGCTAAGATATAGGTTTAGGATGTTTTTCTCAGAAGGGCTGAAGGAGGCAAGAGCCTTAAAAAAAAGAAAAACAAACAATTTGGAAGGAAAGGCGGCCCCCGAGGATGGTACCAGTGGGAGATTTGGGACAGCCAGGATTATGCTGAGAAGGACTGGCAGAGGGAACAGAAAGGAACTTCTGACATGAATTTTCAGAAGTCAGGTAGCAGCAACAGGATTCTAGAATCTGTTTTCTAAGGTAGAATTATAGATGAGTTAGACAGCTGGGTCAAAATATAAGCCAAAATGGCTCCTTGCACACATCTCCACTAGAGAGTTGATTGCACTGCATTCCATTTTTATGTTCACTTGTTGTTTGAACTTTCTAGTTTGGATGCTGCTTGAGAGCAGGGCTAATACTGTTGTATCTGTCTATGTCCAGCGCCCAGCACAGGACCTAACCCAGAACAAGGGGACCACATTAAGATTTCACAAGTGAATGACTAAATGAGTGAAAGTGGATAAAATAAAATATAAATTGAGCAAGCAACAGAATCAGGGACAGGGTTTATTTCTTGATCAACAGGACGAGGAGTTGGGGGGAGAAGACTGGTTAGAACTGACAGTAAGAAACTGGGAGACTGGATGTTAGGACTCTCATTCCTTCTTTCATTTATTCAGTCATCCAACAAACATTTTCTGTGCACCAGCTATGTGCCAGGCATGCTGCTACACTCTGGGGATAGCATGGTGAGCAAAAGAAACATCATAATTGCCCTCAAAGTTCTCATAGCCTGGGAGATTCTATTCTACACTTGAGGAAACTGAGTCCTAGTGAGGCTATGTGATTTTGCTAGGATGATACAGCCAGCTATTGACAAGGTCAGGAAAGGACACAATCTCTTGACTCTTTGCTTTGGACACTACATCGAGGACCACAACTAGTGACCCAGGGCCATATATGGTCCTCACCAACATTGTGTTTGGCTCGCATAGTGTTTTGAAAATTGGGAAATTCAGACAAACACCAACTTTTCGACTTTCTCTTGAAAATCAGAAGATCTGACAACGCTGGGCCCATGCTTCCTCGTGGCCAAAAAATGGCAGGAGCTGAATAGCAAGCAGCTGTTTACTTTCAATACAGTCACCCCATCTCCACTCCCTTTCTTCTGGCCCAATTCACCTGTTTGTGGCACCTGCCTGGCTCCTGTGGTCATGTGACTTTGCAACCCCTGCTCTGCATGGTTACATTTAATTTCCTCATCTTGATGCTAAGGATTCTTCCAGCCTTCTAACAAAGGGTGGAAAACTTCACTTTCTCATCCTGCAAGCGGAAGCTGCCAGCTACTCAACTTTTCTTTCTCATCTGCTCTCCGCTCCATCTTGCCCCTCCATCCTTACTTCTGAACAGTGATAGGAATGTCCGGGGGTCCTAGAACCCAAGTCACACTGTTGGTCTATGAGGATGGGCACCATCATTTAGTATTTTTATATCCTAATCATTCTGGTCTCTAAGTTCATTCATTATGTATGCAAAAATGGTAATGTGCTGGTATTTTAATGCTCTTAAGCATACAATATTCTTATTAATCCAAGTGCCTTTTTTTCATCCATAATTGAATGGTTTACTTTATTATTGCTTTATGGTAACGACTCTGCATTTCCATTTTTCTATAGAGTGCCTAATTTTAACAGGAGGGCACAGAATCAGGAGGGCTGGCTGTACTAATTGCCTTCATTATAAGAGCAGCTAGCATTCTGGCACCAGAGTGATAATATTCCTGGGACTAGAGTGAAAACACACGAGGAGGGCGGTGGATCCCTCTGGCTCCTGGGGATCCACTATGCCACTTCTTATCAAAACAGATCCTGGATCTGCAAAATGTAACCTCTTTTCCTCAGTGGTGACAGTTTGAACATTAACATGGATCGAGGGTTATTTATATCAGTTTGTACATTTAATCAGTTTTTTTGCAGTTTTCGGCAAGATGTGAACTCTATCTCTGTCCAAGGCGTTTGGTTCAAATCAGCTGAGACAGAGAATAATCAAGATTTATGATTCTCATTCTGACTCCCATCACACAGTCGCTGCAACTGCTACTCGCCAGCTGCACCCTCCCCGCCGCAATCCCCAGTCTGACTGACACCCATTTCACTTTCTCTCCAGCGAGTGATTTAATGTCCATCTTGAAAACTGTCAAAACACTTCTGGTGCTCCAGATAACAGCTGTGCGGTTTCTCGCTCCCCCGACACCCCGCCTCCAATTACATCAGCTCCCACCAATCTTCCCTTCCAAAGTCTATGAATGCCTGAAGCCCAGGACGTGGGGAACTGCTGAGAAGGGCTGTCAAGCCCAGAGCACACAATGGCAGTCACCTTTGATAGGTGGTAGTGGAATCAAAAAGGTGATTTGAATCAAACTGGGATAATTTTATCTCACTTGATCTTGGCCTGAGTGGAGGATAAATGTTCAAAATGGAGAAGGTCTAAGGCCACAGCCCTTGCTTCTATTTAAAGAAGTGCTGCTCTTCATGGGGCACCAGGAATTGTAGATACACTAGGAGCCGTTGGCACCCTCTGCTGTGTCTCCCCTACCGAAGCAAGAATCAAGGTCCTAAGATAGATGGAAATCTCACTCTGATTATTCTCACAGCCAAGCCAGGGATGATCTGAAAGGATGGGGCTGTGGGAGCCCTAAGACTGAGGCTTTGCATTTCTAAGAATTGAGCTTGCATCAGAATCATCTGGAGGGCATGGTAAACAGATTGCTGGGCCGCACCTCAAGATTTTCAGGGCTGGGGTGGGACCTGATGAATTGCATTTCTAAGGAGCTCCCAAGGGATGTTGGTGCTGCTGCTCTGGGCATCAGCTTTGAGAATCCCTGGTGTAGTGGTTAAGGGCTTTGCTACTCTAAGTGTGGTTCATGGACCAGTAGCATCAGCATCACCTGGCAAGCCCCCTGCTAGCACTCCTAAACCAGAATCTGCACTTACCTAGATCTTCAGATGATCTAAGTCCACATTAAAGGGTGAGAGTTCTGGCTAAGAACACAAAGTCTGGACCCACAATGCCTAGGTTCAAACCCAATCTCTACACTATGGGTTTTGTCATCTTTGGTGAATTACTTAACCTATCTATGCCTCAGTTTCCATATCTGTACAATGGTGTTGGTGTAGATGGTCCTTGCCTCATAAAGGAACAGATGTATTAATATATGTAAAGCACTTACAACAGTGCCTAGCATATGGCAAGCACTCGTTAACCATGATTGTTAATATTTATTTGAGTGTCTGGAGCTTTAAAACTTCAAAGTAGACTTTGTATAAGGACCTGAATATCCATCAGGTATTCAAATCTATATCCATCAGGTATACTTCTGAGATCATTGCAAACTCACACATTTATGAATTTAATTTTAGCAGAGTTGGGCAACTGTCGGCATATGGACCTAATTTGTCTGGTAAATTTCTATTGTTCTATGTGGCGATTTAAAGAAAAAGCTGCCAACTTTTAAATATGGAGGGATTTTACCTAAATATCTGGATTTTTAGCTTCCTTAGAAACATTAAAAGATCTGGCCACCGTGAGTCTGCATTCCCACTGAGCAGTGACCATCTGGGGATGGGTAGCAGCCTCCGTCATTAGATGGATGGGATGGGCATTTTTTCCTGTGTCTTCTTGGGGTTCTTCTCTGGGCTTTGGCACCGGACGTGCCATGGCACCGGACGGTTGTTGACATGTGTTGATTCCATCTCTCCTAACTGGTCCAGGCCCTTATTGTAATCCAGGCACAAAACGGTCTAAACTCTGGATTGGACACAGAAGCCCCGAGCTACGGGCAGGAGGCAGAGTAACAGAGTATGTAAGGACATGGGTTTTGGCATCAGAGGATCTCATGTTTGAGTCCTGGGACTCCACAAATGTTAACTGTTGGTTGTCGTTTCGTTATTATTCTGATCTTGACATAGTTACTCACTAATTCTGACAACTTGATCAAATATTCTTTGCCTTAGAGATTCAGTTTCCTCAGCTGGGACGTGGGCGTGACAATGGTCAGTTCCCAGAATTGTCATGAGGCAAAAATGAGATAAGGGAGGTGACGTTGTAGCTCAGGGAGAACTGGGGGCAGGCCTGGCTTCATGGGCATGTGGCCTGCGCAGTTGCAAAGGACCTGGTGCTTAGAAGAGCTCCACGCTTGGTTTAATGATCTGCTGTTGCCATCTTGAAATTCGTAATAATTTTTGAACAGGGGTCCCCACATTTTCATTTTGCACTGGATCCCGCAAAGTATGTAGCTACTCGGCCTGGGAGAACCCTTGGGCCTGTCACAGCACCAATCCCAGGAGAAGAAAGATGTTGGCCTGAAGGAGCTGGCCAGAGAGGGGCTCTTCCTGGTTGGGTGACCACCATTTCCACATCCAGTGTCAAAAGGAGTGAGTGATCTTCTGGCTCATTTTTTAGAAACCAGAATATGTTCTTCCTTCCCCCCTCACCTTTGCACATACAGTCTTCTTTGCCAAGAACACTTTTCCTCGGCATGCCTGTCGAGACCAAATTCCTAGTCTTCCACATCTTTTGCTCCTTATGAGAGCAAACTTGTGAGCAGGTAACACAGTCGCATGGCCCTAGGGACATTTGGGCATCCAGGCTTCCTTTAATGTGACATCAGTTTGCATCTCATCTTTATGCAGTCAATGGGTGTGGTGGTGAAGAACTAGACCCGGCACCAGCCAGCCTGGGTTCACATCCCAGCTCTGCCCCTTCCTAGCTCCATGACTTTGGGAGATTTTCATAAACACTCAATCCCTTAGTCTCCTCGTCAGTAAAAGGAAGTAATACTAAACTTACCTATATTCATAGATCAGTTAGGAGGAGCAAATGAATCAATGCAGATACAGCAGTTGGAGCCATGCCTGTCTCATACTGGGCACTCTTGTGCATAAGTTAGAATTACTGTGCTTTTCCATCCTCTGTAACCTGATTAAATGAAAGACCTTTAGAATCAGTCAGAACCAGTTTGCAACCTCCCCTGGGAACTTGGTAGCTGTGCAAACCCAGGCACAAGCTGTTATATCTTGATCTCACCTCCTCAATCATAGGAATTCTAGGAGTAAGACCTGCTATCAGCTGGAAGTGGTAGGATGTAAGAGAAGGAACATAGGCTCTGGTCTTAGAAACCGTGCTTAAATATCACCTCTTCTCCTTATCATCTATGTGAGATTCCAAGTTATGAAAACTCTCAGAACCTTATTTTTCTCTTTAAAAATGGGGATAACAGTACCATTTAGAGAGATGCTCCTCCACTAACAAACATGAGTTCCATAAGGGGAGGGGTTTAACTGCCTTGTTCTTTGCTGCATCCCTCAGACAGTGCCTAGCACACAGGAAACTCAAAATAAATATTTGTGAGGGAAAGCATTGCTGAGAAGATTAAATAGTATGATTTATGCAAAGTACCTGGCATGGAGACAGTCACCTACAGAGCAGATGCTCAGGAAAGCAATGGCTGTGGATATTTTCAAGTCAGGTGGGTGGGAACACTGTGGGTCCAGCCAAGGGCTCCATTCAGAGCAGGACTGCCTGTCCCTGCTCCTGCCCAGGCATGGTTCTGAGATTCAGAGGAGGGATCTGACACAGCCAGGATGAGCAAAGTTGCTGAAGTGGAAACCCAGGTGCATGGACCACTCCAGTAGAACCAGGGAAAGGAGATGGCTGTAGATCACTCGGTGGCTTCCAGTTACACAGCAGTAGGAAAAATTCCTGCCCCCGCTCCCCCTGGCAGAGATGAGGCTCCTGTATCCCTCATTTATATCAGAATAAGCTTAGAAAAGTGATAGAGCTTAGCTTGCCCAAGGAAGACGTTTGTGTTCCAGCCAGGGAGGGGGCTGGGAAGGCTGGTACCCACTACAACACACCACACAAAGGCAAGCTCTCATTATCACTGCATTTATTTTGACTAGGCAAGTGTTAGATCCTAATCAAGCAGAGAGGAGCAAATTGGTCCCAAATTAAAAAACCGAAAGGGAAGAAAGATCATTTAGAAAGCGTGTCAACAAGGGGCATGGCCTGGTTCACCTGCAGCACAGCCCAGCGGAAAGAGTGAGGTGTGGTTTTAATTCTGATTTAGACTCCAGCCCAAAGTATACTCATAATAAATTAGGAGAAGGTGGCTGTAGCTCAGATGTTCTCTTTACACTCACTGGAGGGTGTATACGAGGTGAGACCCGCTCATGAAGACCTTGAAGAGAGGCTGCGAAGTTGAAGGGAATGAACACAGGCTGTGAAACTGAGCTGGTCTGGATTTGATGCATGCTCCATTGCCCATAAGCTGGACTATCCCAGCATCTCTGAGCCTCAATTTCCTCACCTCTAAATTAAGGTAATAAGAACCCCAGGGTGCAGTGAGAATTATGTGGACATTGCATATAATCTTGTTTAATGAATGTTCTCCCGGTCTCTGCCCCCACAATCTAGAATCCCAGGTTCCATAATCAGATTTCAGCTCTGGCTGATCCCAGGACAGACAATGAGAGCTGCTATAAGTGATTGAAAGAGTCTCACCCCTGATTGCCTCTTCTCCAGGATCTTTCTGGAGTCTCTGCTTTCTGACTCAGTTCCACAGGGTGCTGGGAGGAGGGCAAAGCGAGGGAGGGACTGGCTGGAGGCAGGCCCATGGACATGATGATATCAGGGGCAAGACTCTGGTGGGTCCTAAATGCAGGTGCCCAGCCCCCAAGACAGCGCTTAAGGGTAATATACACACAGGATGTCTGAATGACATCTTCAGCATCCTCAACTAAGCCTGATCACTGCTCCATACATTCCTCATCTACAGAGTCCTTCAACACACATTGATTGAAGCCTGCTTTGTAACAGGCCTGTGCTGGCCCAAGAACACAAAAGGTATAAGTCATGGATCTTGCTCTTATTCTAGGGACCACATGGAATAAATCTGATAATACTCCCAAGTTACCTTGCTCCCCATCCCGATGGCTCCCAGGCTGTTCTCTGTGCTGGACCCTTGTCCGCAGGACATAAACTAGTTCATCCATTTCTGTCCTAATATATAATCCTCCAAACTGGAGATACTCCATGAAATATGGGATGGGAGGTCTCAACAGCACGGAGTACCGGGTTTCAGATTCCAGATGCCTGGTATCTCCATTAGAAGAACCAATAAAAAACAAAATAGAATTAGCCTCATCATCTGCCCAGATCTCTTTGACCATCTCTATGCAAGGCATTGCTATAATTGGGCCATGAAAAATATTTAACAAAGTCAAAATGCCATCTGCAGAAATTAGCAGTGGGGAAGATTGGGTTTAAGTAGGAACAAGTCATGGGTGGGTGCATTGTGAGAGGAGGAAAACCAAGAGCATAAATGTAAGATGGAAAGAGAGAGTTGTCAAAGGGAACACAGAGGGGGCAGTTATTAGGTTGGTCTCTGGCTCGCTCTTTTCCCCTCACTGATATTATGCACATCTTTGGCTTTACACGTGGACTGGCAAGTTAATATCTCCAACCTGGACACATCCTCAGTGTCCATATTTGTATATCCAACTGCCTCTTAACACTTCCTCTTAGGTGTTTCAAAATATTCCAAACCGAATATGTGCTCTTCACGACTTCCTTCCTCAAGTCTGGTTTTCTTTCCGATTTCCCTCTATCGGTGAAGTCACCATTATCCATTCACTTGCACAAAGCACCAACTTAGGACTCATTTGTGACATCTCTTTCTCCCTCAATCCCCCATATCCAGTCATCACCAGCCTGTTGATTTTAATTCCTAACACTTGAGTCAATCTGCTTCTGTTCCGCCTCCTACCAATATTCTAGTCCAAAGGGCCATCTTCTTTCCTCAAAACCCTCCACAGTCTTCCAGATGGTCTTCTTGCCTGCAGTCTCTTCCTCAGCCTGCAGCCAGAGGGATTTTCCCCAGATGCATATTTGATCACATCATCCTGCCATTGACCCTGTCCTCATAGGTACGTGCTAAAACTCTTCAGTGGCAACTCCTTGCTCCTATGATAAAGATCAGCCCTAAGAGCTGGAGGAAAAGTGAATGCCCCCTGGCTGAGCACAGAAGTGGGAGAGGAGGAAGGGTCCTTTATCAAGGCCAGATGTGAAGCTGTTACAGCACAAGGGGAAGTGGATGCCAGTCAGGTAAAGACAGCAGACATCCACCATAAGGGCAGTCTCTCAAGGAAAAACTTTACAAGGAATTAACAGGGGGCTGAGATACTAATTTCAGCAAGAGACTAAGGGGCTTAGGGAAAAGCTATAGCTAAGTGGAATCAGAGTATGTATAGCAAGTTTATGGCAGCCCCATTAAAATCACACTAGCTGGCGAGGCCAAGGCACCTAACATGCATCCGACTGCTAAAGCATTTCAGTTCTTGTAGCTACACAGGATTGGAGAAGGCTGGGGCTAACAGGAGTCTGGCATGACTTGGTCATAGTGAACCTCTGTTGGCTTCTCCCTGCTCAAAAACCATCTGTTCTATAATGTCTTCTAGAATTGAACCAGGATTTGATATTACACTGCTCAATCTATAATTCCCAGGCGTCAGCCTTGAATCTTTGCTCTTGCCTGAAAATGAGCTCATTTACTCATCTCCAATCTCCCGGTATTTTTCTCACCCACCTACCCTGAATTTTTCTTCTTTCTTTCTTGAAGTTTAACTTATACTTCATAATGGATGCTTCTGTTTAAGCCACCGTTTGAAGTGCTAGAGGAGAAAGGAAGGTCAGACACAGTTTCTTCCCTTTCCATGTCCCTCTAGAGACATTAAAAAAAAAGCCACTTCTCTGTTTAAAAGCCTCCAATTTTCCGCAGACTAAAGTTCACCTGCTCTAACGTGGCATATGAAATTCTTTGTACCATGGCCTGCATCTTGTAGGGTTTCTTGGTTACAGGCACAGTAACTATCTCTGAACACTGCAAGCCTTGAGAAGCTCATGGATTGGAAGGCATAGCTGGTCAAAGAGGCCTGAGAAAGGGCTGGAACCAGAAGACCTCCGATAATCCAGAGAATAGGAATTAAGAGACAACCTCTTCAAGACGCTGTGGTCAGTACAAATGAGCTCCAAGACTTTCTTTCAGCCCCATCATGCATGTTTCAAATTCCTAAGACTTCCCCACGCCATTGTGTGGCTTCTTAGTAGGGACACTAATCAAGGTGTCCCACGTCCCTCGGGTAAAGAGCAGTGACCTAAGCTTAGCCAGCTTGATTGAGGAGGGCAGTACCACTCTTAAGCTCATGGAAGAAACACCCTTGTGCTGGGTCATCCACCCTAGAGGTCTCCACTCTAGTCCTCTCACTGCATGTCTTCCCAGGGGATAAGGAGGCCGTAGGCCAAGCACACTTGCCCACCACAACCTACACTCTCCTCCTGGACCATTCTCTTGGTCACCGAGACCCTGGACTTTCCAGTCCAAGTTGCCTCTTCCCTGGATCTGTCCTCCCGAGGGCAGACTGCATACCAAAGCCAGAGGGGATATAAAGACTGTTGTCCACCCACTTCCAGTCTGCAGGTTATGATGTACTCACACATGTGCAAAAAGCCACTACAGTGATGGACAGAGCTGGGAGTAGGAAGAGAAGTGGGGCCAGGCTGAGGGTAGGGATCCAGGAGCCATAAGCCAGGATCCAGCTCTCCCCATGCTGCCATATTTTGGCAAGAAAATCTGAGAAGTCAGAGGATTCCAAATTTGAACTTGGCCTTCCAGGTCATTATGAAGATAGGAGGATAGTACACATTTTAAATAACACTTTAATAGATTTCTGTATAACTTTAAAATGCCTAGGCATGTCCTGCAATGTTATAGGCAGGTCTGTCAAAGAGAGTTAGGATGCTGCTACCTAAGGAAGAGGCACCGGCGATGTCCACATGCTGCTGAGATTCTGTGTTCCCACACCTGTACGTAATGAGCCCCTACAGGCTCAGCCACCCAGGTCCTCAGCAGATCTTGCAAATGCAGGAGCCTCCCAGCTATCTCCCTGCCTCCATGCTTGCCCCCGGGAGTCTTCTCAGCAGAGCATCCAGAGGGATCTTTTAAAACATCTAATGGATCAATCCACTTCCCAGTTTAAAAGCCTCCAGTGACCCCCGTCTCTCTCAGAGAGACAGTCAAAGAGCTTTTCACATTTCACAAAGCTTTACACGGCATGTCCCAGCCTCTGCCCACTCTCTGACTGTCTGTCCTCTTGCTGACCCACTCCAGCTGCGCTGTCCCCCCAGTTGTCGCTGGGACTGTCAAGCTCAGCCCTGCGTCGGGTCCTCTGCACCTGCTGTCCTTGTGGCTGGGATGTTCTTCCCCGGATTGTCCCTGTGGCTGGTTCTCTCAGCTCCTTCAGCTCTCTGTTCATGACACCTCCTAGCACAACCTTCTCTGGTGACCCCAACTAAGGTAGGGGACCCCGTTCCCACTGCAGCACCTCCTATCCCCCTGCCATGCATTGCTCTCCCCACAGCACTCATCATCACACTGCATCTTGCTTGTTGTATATCGTCTGTCTAGACAGACTAGGATAGAAGCCAACATGTGGGCAGGGACCTTTGTCTGTCTGTTCCCTGCTGTCTCTCCAGCACCTAGAACATTCCTAAACTCAGAGGAGACACTCCACAAATGTTTGTTGAGTGAATAAAGGCATGAATGAATGAAAGCATACACGCCCATGCCTCTGAGCCCCTGCACACGGTCCCCTCTCTATCTGGGATGCCACCGTCATCGTCTCCAGGGGCTCATCCTTCAAGGCCTAGCTCAGCATTACCCTGTCTCTGTGGCGGCTCTTCCTCGCCATCACACCCCAGCAGAATTGTTTTTGGTGCCACCATCATACTTTACACACTTCTCTAATAATACTCACCACGTTAAATTATTGTCCTGTTTTTTTCTTTTAAAAAATATACATAGGCAGTACATGAATACATTCATATTATTAAATATTCAAACTATATAGTAAGTGAATGATCTCCTCTATCCTACTTTAAATCTACCTTTCCTTCCCAGGAGTAGTCTTGTCTGGGAATTTACATACACATATGGGGAGAAAAACGTGAAGTTTGTTTTGAGTGTACAGATGTGTGCTTTATTATACCTATGTTCTAATAGTTTCTATGATTTGCACCTTCACCACAGAATACTTTGGATGACTGTTCATTTTGTACCTGTATGTATTTCTCATTTAAAAAAAAATACTTCAGCATTAAATTAGATAGAATGGAGGCATGATTATTTAGTCGGCCATTCCCCATCTTATGGGTATTTAGCTGGTTTCCATTAGTGCAGCCATGCCACAGTGAAGGTTCCTACACAGGTCTCTTAGCGCATATGTATTTCTGCAGACTGCATACCTAGAAGGGAAATAGAGGATTTGCAAAGTGTGCAGATTTTAACCTGCCAATTCACCCTTTAAAAAGCCTGTAAAATTTATACTTTTGTGAAAGTGGGATATTTTCAGTATTTTTAATATTTCCATATTTACTGGGAGAAAATGTCTCATTCAAGTTTTGTTTTTCATTTCTCTGATTATTACTGAAGTGAATGTGTTTGTGTATAATTATTAGAATTTAGCTTCTCTTCTTCTGTGACTCGTCAGTCCATATTCTTTGCCTGTTTTCTTTTCTGTTGCTGTCAATATCTTTTTATGTGCCTGTTTGTCTTAGTTGACTGTGAGCTCCTTCAGGTAGTCATCACATCTTATTTGTCTTGGTTTCCCCTTCAAGAGCACACAGATGGTGCTTAATGAATGTATATCCAATTGCATTATTGAAGCCATAGGCATTGCCCTCCATCACAGTTGTCATCATTATCATCATCCTCATCACCACCACTACCATTTATTTAGTCTCACTGGATGCTAAGCCTTATCTTGGGAGGTGTGCCTGTATTGTCTCTCATCTTCATAATTCGTCACCCAACAAAGTGACTATTGATAGCTCTGTTTTACAGATAAGGCAACTGAGAATCACAAGTTTCCTGGGCTGCCTAAAGACACTCAGCCATGGGAAGGTGGGATTATGAAGCAGATTCTTTTCAGCCTGGTTCCAAAACAGATGCAATCTCCCTTACAGCAGTGGTCCTCATCCTGGCCACACATTAAAGTCACCTGAACAGCCTTTTAAACGATACCTATATCCAGTCCTACCCCAGGCCAATTGATTCAGAATCTCTGGGAATTGATCTGGAGAAGTGGTATCAAAAAAAAAAAAAAATCCCTAGATGATTCTGATGTACAGAAATGGTTGAAAACCATTCGTCTATGTTGGAAGTGAGTCAGCTTTTTCTGTAAAGGGGCAGATAGTAAATATTTTAGACTTTGCACGGCATACAGTCTTTGTGGCAACTACCCACCCTTGCCATTATAGGGTCAAAACAGCCAAAGACAAAAATGAATGAACATGCCTGTGTTCCAGATAAAACCTATTTACAAAAACAGGCGGTGGCCAAATTTGGTCCATAGGCTGTAGTTTGCTAACCCCTGGTCTATATAATATTTCAAAGAGCCTGGAATTGAAGATTGTCCCAGTCAAACCTCCACATCTGGTCACACTAATTACCATGTTAAGGCTCAAGAACACTGGCATAAGAATCCTTGTCCCATGTCAGGAGATTCTGCTTCAGTAGATGGGGTCTGGGCCTGGGAGTCTGCATTTCAACAAGCAATGCAGATGATTCTGATGTAAGTAGATGTTACGGGTCCATATTGCAAGAATCACTGGTCTACTGAAGCATAATGTTCCTGGCACGTAGCAAACGCTTGGCTGGAGAAACAGAACTGGCTCTAATCCAAAAATTCTTTAAGATCACGGGCAGACATTTTGTGTGTCCCTGCCTGCCTTATGTTCCAGCATCCTGCCTCTGAGGTTCTGGAAACTTTGATGCTCCAGCATCAAATCTTCCCAGTCTGCATGTTGGCAGAGGAGGACGCCATCCTTCCTCTTCAACTCTGATATTAGTAAAAGACCCAAGTCCTCTTATATTTCAAAACATTGAAGAAGAAAGTGCCTGTTTAACCACCTACGTGATACAACTGATACTGGCATTTATCAGTCTGTGTGTGTGTGCGTGTGTGTGTGTGTGTGTGTGTGTTTTAATAGTTCAGTAGTTAGAAAATAGAGCCTCCATTCTCCTGTCATCAGCTTTGAAACTATGTGGTGAGTGAATGCAATCATTTCTGTTTCCGACCTCTTTAACATCCATTATTTCTCTGTTGTCCGCGTCTAATAGTCCCAATCCTTTTAGTTGTTGATGGCTTGACGATTACTGGGGCTACTGCTTTAGGATTACATCCAAATGCATCTGAACAGTGGAATTTACTTACTGCTTCCCTCCTAAAAGCTTTTTAGCATGATCCAGCTGGGATGGTTTCATCGAGAGAACCATTATTTGCGGCTCTCTTTTTTAGAGGGGTAGAAATAAATTTCCCAAAAGATGAAAAGTGAACTCTGTTCATTGTAGATCCGCAATATTACTTTTTTTCTCTCTCCTTTTTACATTTCATTTTCACAATTTTCCTCAGGAATGACTTCTCTCCGGGGAAACGGAATGTTCTAAATTGCACAATTGAGTCAAATCAATATTTAGAGAGGTTTGGACTTTTAAGCCTTTTGCTGGATTTTGGCAGTAACATTTTATACTGTAAAACCCTTTTTTCCCAGGTAAGCTATAATATTAATATTGAACATTATTCACAGCTTTCTAACACCCCCTAATTTCACTTAGCTATCAGCTAAGCAAATAGTGCTCAAGAGTTAAAAATATGCTATTCTTCTTCTAAAGCACATGCACTTTTATGTTAAAATGGTATTGCTCTGTGTTCCTAATCTCTATATACATATCTACCTGTGCATGTAGTAGCTTTCAACACTGTAATTAGACACAGAAACCACACAGTGCAAACACAATGCACGTATACAGGTTTGTAGAGCAGCTGTGACAAATACATAATATGGTAAAACACCTTTTCACTAGCTAGGGCAAATTCTAGAGTATATAAGGAGGGTTTCAAATGACAACTATGTCGAAGAATCTGAACTATTTCATGCAGGAAGATTGCACAGATGAAAATATCTAGCTAGGGTGCCTCTCGAGAAGAGTATTTGAGAGGCAGTGTGCAATACTGGAGGGCTGATAGCTCAAGGAGTCCAATCCTCTTGGGTTTAAATTCCAGCCAAGATGCTGTGTGATCTTGGGCAAGTTGCTTTACCTCTCTGAGGCTCAGTTACTTGGGTACATGAAGAAGATAATAGTAGAACACTTACCTCATGAGGCTCTTGTGACGATTAAGCAAGGTAACAAATGTCAGGCAGCAGACGCAGTTTCCTCATCTGAGGATTGTAACCACAGTGTAGCAATGAACATGAAAGGAGATCCGTCATCATTACAGCAGAACTCTCTAGAATGTGTCCCTCCCTGCCACACACACAGCAAATATGAATCTCTTTTATGAACTATCGTGGTTAATAGTAGATGTCCACATTTACTCAGCTACACTAATAAAAAATTTCAGAGCTACACTTGAATGGTTTCTCTCTCATCCTACCTCTCCCCTTCTTCTTGTACCTCATCCCCCATGATCACTTAGTACCAAATTGTGCCATTCGACCTCCTAAATAACTTTCTAATTCTGCCGCCTCATCTTTCTCCTCCCTGTCCCTGCCTCGGTTCAGGCCTTTATTATCTTTTGTCTGGACTAACGCAAGAACCTCTTAACCAATTTCACTGTCTTGGGCTTGGTTCCTCCGTGGTCTATTATTAGCCCCATTTTACAGATTAGGAAATTGAGACACAAAAAGCTTCAATCAATAGCTGCAAATCACACAACTAGTAAGTGGTGTTACAGGGATTCCAACCCAGGCAGCCTGGCTCCAGGATCTCTGCGCTTTCCTACCTTGGAGTGTTCTGGGTGCAGTGCATTATTTGGTTGAGGAAACCGGCAGTACCTCCTACGTCTGATAATTGCACCTCAAGTGAGTCCTGTTTCTCCCTCACCAGGTGTTTCTTCAGAGCTGCTCTAATTGTTACATTGTCTCCGCAGGAGCTCCAAGGAGCAGCCAGGCCATTCTACAGGAAGAGAGCAGGAGAAGGAGGAACAGGCAGAAATGTACAAATGAGTTCTGGTGGGAGACTATCAATGCATCCTGGCATGCTACCCAGAGGCAGACCTGGACCATGCACAAAAAGGAGGAAGCTGAGCTAGGGATGGAGAAAGTAGGGATTCAGATCCATTTTAGCATTTCAGGAGTCTGGCCCAGTGGGTGGGGGCCGGCATGAAGAATTGCCTGGTTGGGGTGATGCTTGGATTTGGGCTGTAGCAGAGGCTGCTAGTTTAGAGCAAGATCTCAGGTAGACGTGATGCTGAGGTACCCTAGGGACAAATCATCCATGTTCCAGTGAAGCCACAACCCCATAGAAACAGAGGCCCAGGCTTTCCCATGCCCTGTGGTCATCGGCACTAGGGTGGCAGGAAAAGTGAACTGAGACACTTAAGGTCCAGGGCAGGATTGCTTGCTGACCATTCTGTGGATCTCAATGCTCTCCTGCAAAGTTGACTGTGGTCTCCCCAACCATGATTTTGCAAAAGACACTGCCAGCCTGTGTGAATGCATAATTTGTATATCAAGCTACTCTAAAGGCTGTGGGTGTAGCTCTGAGGGCACATCCGTGAGGTCCTGACATATTATGATCCTGGCATTTGCTTGCTCAAGGTCTACTTGGGCATTTCTCAACCGTGTCTGAGAGATGTCAGTAGCTGTTTCAAGAGATGAAAAAGACGGGGGGTTGGCATCGTGGTCAAAAGTACTAGAAAAAAAATAACCTCTACCCTTTCTGAATTTGAAAATGCAGCATAATATATCACTCCCTTCAAAATTCATAATGCATCTTAGCATTAAAGTTCTTCAGTAAAGAATTTGTTTTTAGTTTGGTTTATCATATTCTTGCCCAAACTTATTTGACGAGAGAACTGTTTTTACACAGACGAGTCAGTAACATTGCAAACAGTGTCCCTCAGGGTTCACTTGGGAAATAACTGATCTAGTGGAACACAGCACTAGAACTTGCAGAACATAAGAAGATGAAGAGTGAGCAGCTCACCAGTGTAGACTGTCCTCACTGGCGGATTTTATCTGATTGCCAGGATTCTCCCACACTAGACAGCGATTTCCTATGAGCTCTGATAACGCAGGCATTGTATCTAACTTACCACTGCATCTTCCTGTGCCTTTGAATGTTGATTTTTTGTGTTCTGGCCTTTTCTTTAGGAAGAACTGTCGTTCATGCATTTTCCATCCTCAACATTCTCATCTTTTGTTGCTGTTTCTCTGCACTTTTATAACATCTCAGTTTTTCTCACATTAATGATTACATTTTTGTGCGTTGACAATTACCTTTTCCTTTACCACACCTAATGCATATTTTAATTCTCTTATTTTATTTTTGTTTTCCCTACAGTCTAGCTTATTTCAAACAACTCTTTTCATTTCAGTTCATTGTTTTATCATTTCAGCTTTATTTCTTATTTTCATTGAGTTTATGTTTTTGAAACTTTATAGAGACCATAAACATATGCTTTCAAAAAATCTGCTTTTGTTCCCTATAGTCTATCTTCTTTCTGGGCATATTCTACCTCTGCTGCATCCTTCTTTCTTGCTGTGCAAGCTCTGGCTGCAATTAGAAGATATGTCCTCGTGTAAAGACAAGAAGAGTTCTTTTTCAAGCCGCTGTTTGCCCACTTTAGGCTCTGAGGACTCACCCTTATTTCCCACATGGTACTTCTGGTTGTCGTTAGACCTTCTCTTCTATCAGTGATATTCACCACGCTGAACCAAATTTCTGGCATCTTCAAAGAGTTTTAGCCAGTGTGTTTCTTTAAGACTCAGGGGGAATCTGCTGTCTCTGCTTCATGCAGAGAAATTTTTGTGTTTGTGTGTGTACATATGTATATGTTTATATATATGTGTGTATAATATTGTTAAAAGCAAGACAACAGTCTCAAAATGGAGTCACTTATGCTAAGCCCCACGTCACCAAACTGAGACAACTTAATTATAGTTTCAGCTCTCCCAGAAATGGTATCTTAAATCAGTCAATCAGGAACCACCTAATCAGCACTAGTTAGTTATCAGCACTGCCTGATAGACCCCTGCCATCCCCTATAGGAAAGGAACCTTGCAGTAACTAACCTGCCTTTTTTGCCTAGTATAACTTCCTGTTCCTGCTCCCTTCTGCTTATAAGAGTCTTTCATTTTGTACAGCTCCTCAGAGCTCCTTTCTTTCTGCCGGGTTGGATGCTGCCCCATTCAAATAGATTTTTACTCAAAATAAATTCTTAAAATTTTTAATATGCCTCAGTTTATCTTTTAACTATATATATATAACTATATATATAACTATATATATAACTATATATATATATATTTTCATTCCCTCTATTGCCAAAAAAGGCATATGGAAAACTGCAGCTGCTGTGATTTTTCTGTCCCTTTCCTTTCCTACTTAAAAGAAGTGACATGATGGCTGTGTCCCATGATGTGGGCATCGTGGTCCTGCATGCGTACAGAAGGTGATGCACTGGTTAGAGGAAGGGAGGATAAAGTATCCATGGGCACCTCCTGAATGAGTTCCCACGGTGGGCAGAGCTCCCTGCCTCTGGTTGGCACAGGGCACTGGGCTCTAAGTCCCTGTGGCTGAGAAGTTGTAGCAGAAGGGCCAGGCCTTATTTTTCTGCATCAGGGACCCCTCCCTCCTTTGATTAGTGGGAATTCTCAAGGACTCGGAAGATTTTGACCAATATTTCTTGTTCCCAGGACTACAGCAACTTTGCATGTATTGGTGTGTGTAATTTAATGAGTATTTCAGTCGGAAATTGGTGGAAAGTGAATCCAGTCGTTTGCCAGCTGGTATCTTGCCCTGGAAGTTCCTATTATCTAGTTTAATCCTTCAAACAGCCTCGCAGGGTGCTGTTATTAACCCTGCTTTACAGGTGAGAAACGAAAGCTCAGAGTGCTTCAGAAGTCACTGAGGGTCACACGGCTAGCAAACGACAGAGGCAGGCAGGATCCAAGCCCTTCTCTTGTCTACAAAGCCCTTGTTTTCTCAGCTATTACTCACTTCCTCCAGTCTCCAGGCAGCTCATTTTATTTCGTTTACTTAATTCGATCTTATTGAAGACGCATTTACCGAGCTCCTATTATAGAAGAAAGACTTTCGCACTCCAGAAGCTCATGATGAGAAGAGAAAGATAGAAAGTGGTGGTTCCATGATGGACGATAAGCAACTTGAGCAAAGGCTGCAGGGTTTGGGCAAAAGCAGAAATTACATTGGTGTAGATGATCGGAAAATATCTCATGCAGAAGGAGGCATTCGAAGTGGTCTTGAAGAGGGGGATGGCTTCTGATTCAACCAGCTGTGACAGAAGCAGGGTGTCGGGAGAGCATGTGAAGTTTGGGAAGCCCTACAGTTTTTGCTTCGACTGTGTATGAGTTTGCTAGGCTTGCGGTAACAAAGTACCATGGACTGGGTGGCTTATACGAAATAAATGTATTTCTCACAGTTCTGGAGTCTAGAAATCTGAGATCAGGTGTCAGCAGGGTTCCTTTCTTCTGAGGCCTCTCTCCTTGGTTTGTGGATGGCCGCCCTCTCCCTGTGTCCTCACGTGATCTTCCCTCGTGCATGTCTGTGTCCTAATTCCTCTTCTTATAAGGACACGAGTCATATTGGATTAGGGCCCACCCTAATGACCTCATTTTAACTTAATTTACCTCTTTAAAGACCCTGTCTCCAGAACACATAAAAGTTAAATATATATATATATATATATATATATATATATATCAGAGTAAAACCAAGAACTAAAATAATTATTCTTTTTGAGAATTCTCTAGTTTTAAAAAATAATTAACTTTATTTTTGATGCTAAAAGTGTAAATGTAAAAAGCATACACTGAGACGTGATCAGCGTGTAAGCCCTTGTAACTATCAGTCAGACAAATGTATAGAACATTTCCATCAATCCAGGAAGTTTCCCATCAAAATATCTCAAAGAGGGAACCTCTTTTCTGTTCTGCTACTTCATGGAAATAGAATCATACTGGAGTATCAGAAAGGTACATTAAAATAGATATGTTTTAGGTGTCGAAAAATATTTTTTTTTATAAGCATCTTTTGCTGAACATACTGTTTGGGGGATTATCCATGTTATTGCCTTATCTGTAGTTTGGCTGTTTTTACTGTGGACTGTTAATCCATTATATGAATATACTATGGTTTGTACATCACTTATCCTGTTGATGGACATTTCGGTTTTATCCAGTTTTTGCCTAGTATAAATGACATTGCTATGAACATTTTTGTAGGGAAAAAAAAGACCTTGTCTCCAAACACAGTGAGTTTCTGAGGTACTGTGGGTTATGACTTCAATATATGAATTTTGGAGGGACACAATTCAGCTCATAATGGGCTGGAACCAAGGGTATGTCCTGGTGGCAATATGAAAAAGGCTGTGGATAAAGACCAGGTTGTATGGCACAGCACTTGGAATGCCATGTGGAAGAGATGGGACTTAATCTTCCTCTAGGTCACCATTCCCTGCACGGAACACATGCCACTGACTGTGTGCGAGCAAACGAACAGACGTGATTGTGTGGGACAAGATTTTAAGTGGTACTAGGATGCCACATTAAATAACATTGAATCCCACAGCAAGAGAGTCATTTCCTTTCCATTTTTCTTTCAGTTTTTCAAGGAGAAAATCTCAGTTGGTGCTGATATGTCTTTCGCACCTCTCGGACATTGGCTAATGTCCCCTATTGAGCAAAGAGGAAGTCGAGGAGCCTGGGAAGATAATGTTAACTAGCTCACGTTTGAGAATACTCTGTTGTTCTCATCTTATTTAATTTTTATGCTTGCCTTTCATTTATGACAGGTGATTCTGGGTTTCCACTTGCAGTAATGATATAAAACTTTCTTTTATTACCTAAATGTAGCCAAGTTTTTGAAAAAAAGTGAGTCGATTTAAAGAAAATCTGGGAAAAATAGTACAATAATTCTTATAAGCCATAGCAAAAATTGTGAAGGTGGAATGCAAAAGCCTGAAGCTTGGGCAATGCTGTTGTGGGCTAAGACAAGGAAAAGGAGGGAGGAAATGGTGCTAACTATTGGGAAAATCATCTGGAGAATGATGTCCTTGTGAGTGTGTGTGTGCGTGTGTGCGTGTGTGCGTGTTCTCACACACTGGAATCATCCCATCAACCGAGATGAATTAGGAAGATTGGCTCTGGCTTTGTTTTCTCTCTATAAGTAAAATTGAATACAACCACGTAATGGTTGTATTCTCAAGTACATAATGGTATGAATTCTGTTTGTTTCTCTAGAAACTAATAGTTATCAACAAAGAGTTATTGAGCACTTTCCAGGTGCCAGGCCCTGTGCAAGGTGCTGTAGCTACAACAGGGATTAAGACAGACAGGGTCCCAGCTAAAAGATCAGAGACTTGCCTGTGACTCCCAAAAGGACCTCTTACCCACCAGGTGCCCTTGGCCAAGTGATCTGAACTGTTTGAGCCTCCACTTCCTCACGTGTCGAGTGGGCTAAGACATATCCTGCATATCAGCCCTGGTGATTGTTGGGGGAAGAGGGAAAATCCCCCTCTGCCCCTTCCCTTAAGGTTCTCATGGCTGGCCAAATAATTAACAAGACAGGTTAGCAGGAGAAAATAATACCAAGTTTAATAACATGTATACATGGGAGAAACTCAGAAATGAGCAACTCCTTCCTCTGTCTAAGCTGCTTGCTTAAGTATTGTAGCTAAAGGCGAGGAAGGTGTTGCGAGTGGGTAGTGGTCTGGGACTTCAGAGGGCAAGAAGACAATTCTTCTCAGGGTCATCTATAGATAATGTGGTCAGGGAGAGATAGAGTTTTTTGATAAAAGGGGCTGGGTGCCCCTCCCATTGTAACATCTATTTTACATTATCATCACAGCCATCATGATAGAAGATCTGTTCCAGGAAGGAGCTACCATGTCAAATTCTTTAGGCAATTAGCGGGGAGGTCAAATGTCCCTCAGAAAAAACAATCAAGGTAAAGAGGTATATTTCCGGGTGGCCAAATCTTGATCTCCCACATGATAAATGAGCCGAGGTGTGTGAACACACTCTGCAAATTGTGCGAAGGCATGTGGTCAGCATTATTACCCTGAACCTTACATTCAGTGTTTCAAAAGTGCCATTCAGAGAATCCTCGCCTTTACAGCCCTAGAAGCGTGCAAAAGATAGACCTTCTACTCCTAATTGCATAACTTGGGCAATTTAGCTGGAAATGTTAAAAACTCTCTGTAGCAGGGAGCTGGGATGGAGGGGACCATGCAGTTTGGAGATCAGGGCTCTCCTTTTGGGAAGAGAGAGTTTTAAGGAGACCGGCATCTACTGTGTGTTCCTTTGGGAGAGGTATTGTGGATTAATACGATGCAGCCGCTGAATTTTAATAACGAGTCCAACAAATGTGCAGGGCTCCAGGGAGAATAATTGAAAGGAAACTATCCAAGTCAGACCTAGTTCATCGGAGCCTATTTGCAATCTCTCTTCCAGTGGAGGTGGGGGTGGGGAGAAAGCTTCAGGTTAACAAGTTAATGACACCTGCCTACTGTGCCTTTAATTACCCCGCAAACCTCAAGCAGAGACTGACAACTGCAGGAGCCATATGCAGATTTCCTAGGCTCTCTCCACCCTGATAACACAGCTGTCTTCCCACAAGCTTTCTGACAAGGATGAGCTTCCTTTCTGGAAACACACCTTCACAGGGCAAGTGAGGCTAATCTATGTTCTCATGGGGTGTCTCTCTTAATCTTCAGAGCAAACCCTGCGAGGTCAACACTCTTGTGTTTATTTACCCAGGAGGACGCTGTGGCTTAAAGATATGGAATGACAAGTCCAAGATCACCTATTTTGGAATGGGACAGATGTGAATAGAACTTAGGTCAGTCTGACTGAAAAATGATGCTCTCTCCAGGGTTCCAGGCAGCTGTGGTGTGCCCCCCCCGCCGCCCCCAGTCTCCCCTGCCTCCCTCTGTGCTTGTTTCTCTAGTCTCTTTGTTTACTACCCCTCTTTCCGTTTTCCCTTCTTTCCTCCCTTCCTCCCATTAACCCTCCCTCCCTTCCTTCTTTCCATCCTTCCTCCATTTCTTCTCTTCCTCTTGCAACAAATATAAACGAGATTCCTATCTATGCTAGTCTAAGCGCTGTGGATACAGAAATGAAGAAGATGTCCCACATGCTTCCACGAGTTTACATTGTAACTGGGGCAGACAGATGAGAAATAAACAAAAATAATATCAAGTAAACGAGCATGTAAAATAAGTTCAGGGAACGGTAAAGGTGACGGGAGTGATGACGAGCAAGCGTCTTTGACGTGAAGGCCCCTGGAAGGCCTGCCCACCAAGGCGGCAGTTGGTCTGAGATCTGAATGGGGTAAAGAATAAGCTACGTGACGTCTGCACCGTGAGGGGGAGGGGGAGGGGGAGGAAGCAGCAAGTGCAGAGGTGTCTGTGTTAGTCAGCTCTGCTGCTGTAACAAAAAACCACAGATAGGGTGGATTAAACTACAGACATTTATTTCTCACAGTGCTGGAGGCTGGAAGTCCAAGATCAAGGTGTCGGCCAATTTGGTTCCTGGTGAGGGCTCTTCTTGGCTTGCAGGCGGCTGCCTTCCCAGTGGAGAGAGGAAGTTCTAGTGTTTCTTCCTCTTCTTATAAGGGAACTAATCCCATCATGAGGGCTCTACCCTCATGACCTCATCTAAACCTAATTACTTCCCAAACACCCTATCTCCAAATACCATCACATGAGGGGTTAGGGCTTCAACATATGAATTTGGGGGAACACAAACATTGAGTCCATAACAGTGGCATGTGGGAATGAGTTTGGTGTGCTTGAGGAACAGCAAGAAGGTTCATGTGGCTGGACCTGAGTGAATGATGGGGAGACTGGTAGGAGATGAGTTCAGAGAGGAGACAGCTAGGAACAGACCCTTCATAGCTTTGTGGTCCAAGGCAGAGAGACCTTGCATGTGTTGGCAAGAGGCTGTTAGAAGACAGGACCTGACGCTTGGGTACCCTGCCCTCTGCTTCTCCTCCTTCCCTTTTTTTTTTTTTTTTGTGAGGAAGACCAGCCCTGAGCTAACATCTATTGCCAATCCTCCTCCTTTTTCTCCCCAAAGCCCCAGTAGATAGTTATATGTCACAGTTGCACATCCTTCTAGCTGCGGTATGTGGGACACGGCCTCAGCATGGCCGGAGAAGTGGTGCGTCGGTGCGCGCCCGGGATCCGAACCCGGGCCACCAGCAGCGGAGCACGCACACTTAACCGCTAAGCCACGGGGCCGGCCCCTCCTCCCCCTTCCCTTTGCCTTGAACTGGCCAACCCAGCCTTCTTCTGCTTTCCAGATGTTGCAAAAGTTCTCGATTTGTCTTACACAATGCTTTTTTTTTTTTAATAATTTTATTTATTTATTTATTTTTCCCCCCAAAGCCCCAGTAGATAGTTGTCTGTCACAGCTGCACATCCTTCTAGTTGCTGTATGTGAGACACGGCCTCAGCATGGCCGGAGAAGCGGTGCGTCAGTGCGCGCCCGGGATCCGAACCCGGGCCGCCAGCAGCGGAGCGCGCACATTTAACCACTAAGCCACGGGGCCGGCCCACATAATGCTTTTTTTGGGAGGATGGGCAACATTTAAAAGTCGGGAGACTGTATATTTTTTTTAAAAATCCAGAAGATCCAGAATTCTGACTTATTCTGAAAAACTCAAAAGATCTGGCAATGGTGGCACTATATTCCTCCATGGTGACAGTCAGCTGGAGCATGTCTACAGACCATTTCAAATGGGATGTGTGCTTTGCCGTGGTCCCCACCCCTCCCGATGCTTCCTGGACCCTGAGCCAGAACGTATTTTTGTCTTCTCTACACTCTATGCTGCTTTGCCTCCAGGTGGAAATGGTTATCCCTATAGACAATTTCTGGTTTGAGACGGGGACTTCTGATTTACTAAAAATGTGCTTTGTCTAGCTCCTTTAACTCTTTCATCTTATGTAACATATGTTATTAGTTGCCTTCAGATGATTCCATGAAGTTCGTTGGAAAAGGTAGAGCAGACCACAAGACTGGACACCTTGGCTCTAGTCCGAGGACACTAGTTTGCTGTGCTACCTTGGGCAGACTCTTCCCCCTTTCCAGGCTTCAGTTTCCCCATCTGTAAAAGATGCTCTCTGGGCATCCTGCCAGCTCTGCCATCTACATGTATATCTTGACAACATAAAGCACACCCCTCAAAAATCCACATTCCCACATAATTCCATGACGACATGTTGTCTTTCTATAATGGTCTGTGAGAGCAAGTGGAAGTCTAAGGTCTCTCATTTTACAAAGATCATTTTAAATGCATATCACAGCACTTAGAATAACTAATTAATGTTAGCACTTGTTTCTATTATTATCCAGTCTGAACCTCCAAGGTCATCAAAATATTGTAGAGACAAAAATAAATAGACCTGGTTCCAGAAGATTTAAATAATAGAGTCTTAGGAAAGAAGCAGATCTTACAATGATGTAAAAGGAACATGGATCATTCTTTCCCAGGAAGACCAAAATTGGGCCGTTAGGAAGTGTGGTTCTAATCAACCCGGGACAAGGAGATCTTGATTTTAGGTTTGGCACTACCATGTATGTCCCTGTGCACAATCTGGGTCAAGTATTTACCTCTCTGAACCCAATTTACTTGCCTGGAGACCCAAAAACCAAAGTCTAATGTGTATATATCTTATTTTTTTACACAACATAGTCATCTATCTGTCTATCTTTCTATCTCTCTTTATTTTCATATTCAATATTGTTGTTATCATTCACTCTAGATGCTTAGGCAAAGATAACAATATAGGTTAGGCTATGTTGCAGCAACAGTCACAACAAAATCTGAATAATTTAAATGTTTCTTCCTCATTCAGAAAACGTCTGTTGTGCATCAGCCGGGGTGGAACTGCCCAGCATAGGGGTTCAGGGATCGGGGCTGATGGAGGCTCCCTTGTAACACAGACTTCTGCTACCACAAAAGCAAAGAGAGTGTGGCAGGAAATGCTCTGGCTCTTAACATTGACACGTCACTCTTCTCATGTTGCATTGGTCAAAGCAAGTCATAGGGCGATGTCTGAGTTTCAGTAGGTGGAGACACATGATCCCACCATGTGCCCAGGGCAAGAGAAGCTAATGTTTTTGAAACGCCCTACCTTGGCCACAGAAAGGCCTCTCCTCCCCCGTTCAGCAGAGAATCTTGACTCTACCTTGTCTCAGACCCGGCCCCTGAAGTCACATGCGTTTCCATGTTCTCCAAGGACTAGATGTTCTCCAAGGACCTGACAAAGATTGGATCTGATTGTTCTATTTTGTTCCTATGAGATTGAATTCAGAGTTACACAGCCCTGCCACATCCCCATTATCCTTTCTTAGATCTGATGAGTTGGTCTTTTTGGATCATCCCCAGTTGCTCTTTAATGTGAAGCCTTAATGAGAGGGGCCGGGCTCCCAGCAGGGAGGCAGCCTGCTGAGGTCAAAGAGGAAGGCCCAGCCCAGAATCTCAGCTCTGGTGTTGAGAAGATGTGTGGTTTTTGCTAGTGATTTGGCCCCTCTCAGGCTGAATTCTTAGTTGTGACGGTAAAGGAGATGATACCGTAAAGCGCTGTCTTTTGCCTAGTTCATAGCAGGCGTTCAAGCAATGGTGATGATTTAAGGGAAACTCAGGCACAGTGTCTGAGTCTTCATGTCTAGGGCTGGGGAACACAATGATTTGGTCGGTACAGGGCTATCAGGGAGTGAATCCTCAGGTGTGACTGCTTTGGGACCAATGACAGCAGCCCTTTTCTTAGTGTTACCCACTGACGGGGCTAAGGCTGCAAAAACATGCCAAAGTTATAGATCCAAAGAAAAACTTTCTGTATAAGAATCCCCAAACTGCTTACTTCAAAATCCTCTGAAGCTAGTCACCATTCCTTTACTAAATGTCTTCCACTCTGGAGAGCCATTATATGAGGGTGCATATGGAAGCTCTGTTTCTTTCCTCTCAGGTGTTCTTGGGATGAATAATATCCTAATACATTGCAATTCCCAACAGTTGAATATACATTGACCAGAAAGAAGTGACATGCTAACCATCTGATTGATTTGATTCATGTAGACAGCGAAGCTTTACGGTTTAGCCAAGAGTTTCAAATGACCTGGCTTGTCTCTCTACATGGTTCAGGCTCACTGGACATTTGATAAAGATCCCCTTGGAGTATAAACACAGTGCCATACCTGACAGGTTGGATTTACATCTTAATGAATCCTTGCCTCTGAGAGACAGAGAGAGAGAGAATCAAGAGCCCTTATTTTTCAGAAAGATGCTAACTCTTGTCCATTCACATTAACTTCCCCTCTCAGTTTACCTACCAGTGCAAGGGCTAAATGCCTCTGTCCCATGAATCCTTCTCAATTTCTACCTAGGGGCCAGGAAAGCTGGGCAGTTGAATAATCAGAACTGTGGCCAATGGGCCAGGGTGGGAATTTTTGAGAACTAGTGGTCAGGAAAGAGTCACACAAGAAGAATGTGTTCACTGAAATAAAATAGAAAGGTGAGAACTGCGAGCTGGAGTGGGTCAGCACAAGGTCGTTATTTTAGCGACAAAAACCCCATCAGAGTCCAAAGGCTCAAGAGAGTGCCTGAGCCGTGGGCAGGGAATGTGGCCGTGGGTTCCGTGAATGCATAGTGAGGATCTGAGGCCTCAGAGTTGCTCCGAGGGCCATCTCAGGGGAAGCAAAGCAGGGTGCTCGGGCAGGGTTCTCTGGGATGAGGCTCTTCGTCCAGCTGTGTTCGCCATTTGATGCTCTCAGCCTCTTCTCTTATTCGCTAAATGGAGCTTCTGCCACTGCCCTCCATCCAACCTCCTAAAAATATCACAAAGGGTATCATGCGTTTCCCCCAATAACGAGCCATGACACACAGGCACTTATTTATTTATTGCTTTTTCTTGGTTTTTGCGGTAACACAGATCAACCTTTCAACTTGGCTTTCTCAGTCATGTAAATACCTAGAGATGACAAGTTCAATATATGTATCATTATTAGTATTATAAGATGTAGTAATATTTATAATTAGCACTAGGCACACTTTATTGAACAGTTCACACTATGTTGTCATATCTGATCTTTACAATGACCTTGTGAAGTTTATATTACCCCCATTTGATAGGTGGGAAAACCAAGGTTCATGGAGATTAAGCAATTTATCCCATGTCACAGAGGTAGAGTGATCTGAACCTGCGTCTGTCCTGTGTGAGGAGGATGCACAGGCCTGGGACCAGGTGAGGGCTCCGTCTCATTGTGAAGTCTGTTAGAGGGGGCATCTCACTAGGGGTCCAAGATAGAAAAGCACAGCCCCGCCCAGGAAGTATGAGAGAGAATTAGGATAGTCTGATGGCAATCTGAGCAGTCCTCCCTTTAAGCAGGTCCTGATGGAAGAGGGGGAGTTTAATCATGAAAAGTGGGAGGCAATAGACGTCATTGCCAGAAAGTGGCCCTTTAGACCTTTGAATTATAGATGTTCTCTGAGCCACGTAGTTGTGGCTGTGTGATTTCTAGCAAGTCACCAAACCTTTCTGAAGCCCGATTTCCCCGTCTGTAGGGAAGGGGGCTAAGCTAGGGGTTGTACCAGTGCCTGTTACTTGAGCATCATCTGGGCATCAGCTCAGAGCAACCCCTGGAGATTTTCCATTTGTCAGAAGAAGAAAAAGAAATCAGGTCCCAAGCGATGGTAATATTTTTAGATTGCATTGCTTCCTGCAGGCGTTTTGGTTGGCTTAAATGTGGGCTTTAGGGTAGGGCGGTGACATGAGTGAGCTAAAGGGGCCAGCATGAGCGGGTTCCTCGACCCCGAAAACTGGGAGGTGACACGGCTCACAGCGCAGCAGGAGGTAGACAGCTCTGTGGCAGCTTTGGCTAAAAGGTCTTAATGGGTTGTGCTCTCTCCTGCTTCGTGATTACAGGATTCTTTCCTGTCCATCAAGTCTTGACCTCTTAGCAGCACTGAAGAACCGCTGCTCTGCCCTCTCACTCCCTAAGGCAGAATTGAGCCTACTCAGGGGGACTGAAAATTACTTCTCTTATATCATTTGCCTCTGCTTTCTTTACATGAAAGCAGATAATTCCAGAATCTTAGCTTTGGAGTCATCCTCAGGGAACATCTCACCAGCCCGTTTCCGTACAGGTGGGGAAACTGAAGCCCAAAGAGGGAAGGGGAATGAGTGAATTCATACAACCAGAACTTCCGAACTGGACCCTGGTGTCCTGACAATTGGGTCAAATGAACAAGTGCCAGAGGAACATCATTTGCCTGGCCCCATTCATTGTCCAGGTTGGAAGCTGCAGGATGGGGAGTGGGGAGGGCGGATTCTGGCTGTGAAAGAGTGGGCTGAGGTGGGAGGCGCTGTGGGTCAGACCTTTCTGAAGGAGGTTGAAAGAGTGTGATCCAAAGGCTGAGCTCAAATTGGGATCAGACAGGGAAACAGAGAAGCAATCCTAAACCTCCAGTTCAAAGAATGAGGCAAAGCTAGAAACCTGGAACATAAAAAGACAGTGGCAGAAGATATGGAAGCAGTGAGAGACCTGCTCAAAGGGACAGCTTCAGGATGATGAATATTGGGGTATTTGGGCTGTGTCTTTTCTCTCTCTCTCTCTTTTTCTTGAATACTGGCCATAAGATGTGAGATCTGGTTTTCTTACAGAAAACTACCAGGCCAGAAGAGGCAGAACTGTTTTCACAAAACCACTATCTTTTATTCCTAACAATAAACTACAAAAGAGAGGAGAAGATCCTTTAGGTACCAATATTGAAAAAATAGGCAAGGTACTAAATTTGGGTCAGAAAACCTGGCTTAATTAACCAATTCGGTCATTAATTCATTGATTCACAAAATGCCTAATATTTGCTGGGTTGCCAGCTCCATTCTTCACCCTGTGAAGCAGGCAGAACACATAAATACTCTCAGCATGAGCTGTGAAGACGGAGACAATGATCACACCTTGCTGGGATTTTGATAGGATTAAATGAGTTACTCTAGGAGGGTGAACGCATTGCATTCTGAAATCTATAAAACTCTATTATTAGTTGTAGTATTTTACTTGTGATTGTGTTGATGTTGTCATAGCCCTGAGTCTGTGCACCATGGATTTTCCTTATGGCCAATTCAGAGAAATCCCATCCTGTCTCCCAAAAGAAAGATTAGATGGCTACTCATGCTCCCTAAGAGGTCCAAGGAGCCAGAGACCCTGGGAATTAGGTGCAGCAATTTGAACTTGACCTATGCCCTCCTTTTATCGGAGTCTTAGGGATGTCTGTGGCCAGTCATGTGGGATAAACACCAGTGACACATTAGTTGGAACTTTTCCACCAAAGTGTACCCCACTTCAGCTCTGCAATAGCTGTTGTCTTCCTCCCTTGCTCTGAGAATTTCCTGGTGGCCATTAAGGAGCTGAAGTACACTCCCACTTGAGTACCTTACTTCCTGCTTTCAAATAGCTCACAGTTTGTACAGTCTTCAGACACTCAACGTATTTTCACTGCTGTCTGCTTTTTTTTTTTCCATAGCAGACATTGCTAATCAATCATAACACTGACACTTAACCATGACAGGGGCTGGGACTCTTTCTCAACATAGTTCTCTAATTAGCCACCAGGTGGGAGATAGCCAAGGTATGGCATATTTGTTATCTGAAATCTGGTATAACAACTAACACATATTGAGGGACTGCCCAGTATGTGTTCAGCATGCTACCAAACACTCTATTGAAGAATAAGGCAGCAGTTTCTAGTTCTCTTTGGTCTAGAAATGCCCACGAGAGCAGAGTAGTTTCAAACATCACCCTGCAATTGATCAGCTTGAATTTGTAATTAACTGATCAGTCATTGATTACTGAGTGGCTGGGGATTCTAGTTGGAGTCTCTTTCCCTTCCCTTTGGCTTCTCACTAACTGGAAATCACCATTATCCACGTGTTGGGGTTTTCTACTCTACAACTAATCTGCGGTCTTTTATAAAGATGTTCTGTAAGACAAGTGCTATCTTTGGTCCTTGAGCAACACCATTTATTACATGTCCTCATCCTTTAAGGGACCTGTTTACTTCTCTGTTCTTGGTTTCTGAGCAAATTCTCCGTTTATTGTCAAAATGCACACTCATCCCCAGTCCCATGGTGATGCAGTGTTTTGGACAATTTTTGACGTGGAAATTTGTCAAAGGTCTTCTTGTCTTTCTTCTTCTTCTCTTTTTTTTAGTCTCATTAAATTATTTCTAAGATTCCTTTAGCCAGATGCCTATGCCATTTCAAAAAGCTCTAATAAATTAGTTGAGCATGATTACGGAAACTGTGTTGTTTCTCTCTAACAGGAGATTGTTTATTACACAGCGTGCACTTATTGCTGAATGGTGTGGTACTGGCTTAAAGTGCTATGTTAGGTCATGATAGAGAATATTGGGTCTTATCTAGTTCCAAGTCTCCACACCTCTCTTCTTTCTTCAAGCTCTCCTTGACCTCCACCCACCGTCTTGGCTGCTCACCAGCATCTGGGAACAATTATGACCAGAAGGAGGGTGGATTTAAGAAATCCTGGCCAGATAATTTTTAACTTGGCATACTTGTAACTTTACCTCTTGCCCAGAACTCGGGGAGGACTCTTTCATTGTAAGTGACAGAAAACCTGACCACAGTGGTCTAAGCAGCTAGAAGCTTATTGGCTCAGGAATATGAAGAAATATGAGTTATTCTAGCTTCAAATGCAGTTTGACTCAGGCTCCAGCGATATCATCCAGGCCCTGTCTCTCAGTTTCTTTCTTCTTCCATGTCAAGGCTCAGATCTCTGTGTTGACTTCATTCTCGGATCAATTCTGACCTATGGTGACAAGATGGAGCCAGCAGCTTTAGCCTCAAATTTTCCCAGGTTCAGGCCCCATGGGAAAAAGAGCTCTTTTTTTCTGTTTTTCCCTCCCAGTAGCTCCTACAAAATTTCTAAGATTCATCCTGATTGGATTGGCTCAGGTCACATGCTCATCCTTGAACAAATCATCATGTGGCCAAGGGGGGGAAATAATCTAATCTACTAGGCTGGGTCGTGTGTTCCACATGCTGGAGTTGATAATGAAGTTCTACCTGAAGTATATGGGCTAAAAATGGGAGAAAGAGGTTAATGAATGTTGAGTGGTTAAATGAACATGTAACCACCATCCAATTTCTGTCACAGAGCCAGGTTCCCCAAATCCAAAACCAACCAAATTTCTCAGATCCCATTCAGAGAAGTTAGAGAAGGGAACATTGGAATAAGAAAGATCTGATTCAACACCTGGTTCGAATACTAGTTTTCAGCTTCATGCCTCTGGGCCTTGGTCTTCTCGTCTGTGCAATGGAAGTAGTAATAACTTTCTTACAGTGCTGAGCACAGTGACTGGTGCACAATAATCTTTAATAAATGGGAGTCTGGCTTGTTCTTCCCATCTAGATTTCTGCCTCCTCAGTGCTGTCAGTCAAATGAAGACCTGCTTTCCTCTTGCCTATCTCTTTTTGCCCCCAGTGATGAGATAGTTATACCTGAACTTTGGCTAGCCTGCAGCCCTGCCAGCTGAGTTCTTTGATATGTACCTACCTACTTACCTCATCTCTGAATCATCTTCATTGCCATACATCACACACTGTTGGGATTCCTATACCCTATGCTGATCCTATCCCATGAATAGATCTCTACTTTCCAGAGTTCCTGGTTACTGACTTTCTCTTATAGCTTAGAGCTGGATCTGTCTCCATCATTCCCAAGATCTTCCCCAACCCTTTTGGTTCATTAAATAGCTCCTGACTATTCCCTGTCTTTCCCATTCATTTTCAGCTAACAAGACCATGCTCAGCCTTGTCATGAGATGTGATGAGATGAGAAACCGAGTGGGTGAGACGCTCACAGAACTGTATTGAGTTGAGTTGGAAAAGATGTTAGAAATCATCTGTTATGACTCCTCTCCTGTGGGAAGAGTCCTAGCTGTGTGAATGGGGCTGGAGATAGAGAGGGTTATTTGGAAGCCAATTGTGAACCCCCAGGATTCCAACAAAACTGTGGGTAACTAGTCAGCTCCAGTAAATTAGAACATTCTTGTTGACAATTAACATCCCATACTTCCTCAGGGAAACAACTAAAACACAATTAAGATATACCTTATGGAGTAAATGGTCTTAAATTAGGTCTTAGGGCTTCAGTTAGATTCACTGCTGAAATGTATAAGAAGCTAGGTGGGTAATGTACATGGGTGAGTGGGACTGGTTTTTACAGGTGTGTTGTCTGAGTGGTGGGGACTGTGGTGAACCAGATAATACAGTCCTCTTCTGAAGAAAACAGCCATTATTCAGCTCCTTCCAACAGCTGTCATGTAGGAAGGAAAGTCCAGTGTAGCCAAATCATCCACTATTTCAAGAGATGATGGGAATCTGGATTTTTATACTAAACTCAAATTTTAAATGTTGACTATTTTTAATCATTAGCAAAAGACTAGTTTTCAATATCTGTCTTAATGTTTAAGAAGGTCTTGAGCGTATGGAGGAGACAACGGGAGGCAGCCCAGGTGTGGGGAGACCACGAGCAGAGGCCCAGAAGCAGGACTTAGCATCATGTACAGGAGCCATCGTGAGGCATGTGAACGGTCTGGAGGGGTTGAGTACTGGCAGGAAGAACATGGGTACATTCGGCCAGATTAAGGAGAGACTTGAAGTCAGCCAGAGTGGTTTAGATATGATCCATGGCTGTGAGGAATCCTTGCAGCTTCTTCTGCATCAAGATTTTAGGGAATAAATCTGGTGGAGGGTGTAGGCCAGGACAAAGCAGGGAAAGCCTAGGAGCAGAGATGGCAGCTAGAGATATATTTTTATGTCTCTCGCTATTTACTCTGTGCCCACTGGTAAAGTGAATTTGGGGTTGAATTAAAAACACAGGGCAGTGAGATTGGACATTCAGCATAGACTAAACCACAAAGCAAGAGATAACAAAGGAGGGGAGGGAAAATTGTGCCCATGGATTTCAGTATTTATGAAGACCCCTAGTTTCCAAGCTTTGTACACCAGCCTAGTTACAGGAGACCAAACATAAATGGGAAGCAGACTCCAACTTGAACTACTCACTGTCTGATAGGAAGAAGTCCAGATAGAAGAAAATTAGAGACCAAGTACCACAACTTTGCACTAGCCTCTTAGTTGTGATAGACAGGGGCAAAATAAGACAACACATGACAATCATCTACGTCAATAAAATAAATTTCTGCCCATTTTTATGTTGTGATATCATTTAAAACAGCTGGATGAATCTTCACCAAGGTTGGAAGGTGTGTTTGAGATGATCTTCCAGAATATATGCTATGTGATAACTGGAACTGAGTATTGGGTATGACATGACATATTAAGATCTCACAGGGGGCCAGCCTGGTGGTGTGGTGGTTAAGTTAGCGTGCTCCACTTTGGCAGCCCGGGGTTCACAGGTTCGGATCCTGGGCATGGACCTACACACCACTCATCAAGCCATGTTGTGGTGGTGTCCCATATACGAAATAGAGGAAGATTGGCATAGATGTTAGCTGAGGGCCAATCTTCCTCAGCAAAAAAAAAAAAAGATCTGACAAAGAGTGGTCTCCACTATGAACTCTAAAATGCAAGGTACAAGGAAGACCCACTCAATAGGAAACTTGCTTTGCAAGCGAGCTGCTTGTGACATGGACACCTGCACGTGGGCTAACAGCAGAGATGGTGAAATGTTCTCGTGAGCAATGTGAGGGAGGTGAGCTAATTGTTAGACAAAGGAAGTTATACATGCCCATCATATAAAACTTGCTTTTTCCCACCCCAAACTTCAAAAAGAATTTGTTAAGGGAGGTGGAGGGAGGGATATTCTTTCTGAGAGAGCTAGTGAACATTTTAGTGGATGGTCCCCATTATGGACTGAATGTTCGTATCCTTTCAAAGGTCATTATCTTAAAACACCAATCCCAGTGTGGTGGTACTAGGAGGTGGGGCCTTTGGGAGGTAATTAGGCCATGAGAGTGGTGCCGTTATGAATGGGATTACTGCCCTTATAAGAAGAGGCCAGAGAGCTAACGTGCTCTCTTTCTGCCATGTAGAGATACAACGGGAAGTTGGCAGTCTGTGGCCAGAAAGGGGGCTCTCACCAGAACCCGGTGAGATTCTGGCAGTCTGACACCCGGATCTCATATTTCTAGCCTCCAGAACTGTGAGAGATAAATTTCTGTTATTTATAAGGCACTCAGTCTATGGTGCTTTGTTAGAGCAGCCGGGACTGACTAAGACAGTCCCTTGAGAGAATGAATATTATCACTGTGTCATTTTGTATTATCTATGTTAATTGAAGAAATGAAACATTCTACATCAAAAATGAACAGAGGTGGAAAGTTTTCATCTCCTCCTTTGGTCCATTTCGTCTTCTTTCCTTCTCTCCCTTGCTCCCTCTGTCCTTTCCTTCCTCTTTCCTTTCCTTCCTCTTTCCTTCTGCTCGTTTGCTGAGCATCTGCAGGAAAACTGGATGACTCCCAACAGGAACCTATCCCTCAGGTAAGTAGAAATCTAGCTGATATGAGACTCACCACAAGCAGCTGTAGTGTTGCGACACGTGAAAGGTTAATTACAGAAAAACAGCGTGCACCTGCAGCAGTGCAGTTGGAGTACAGTGCTGAATTCCTCTTCCCTAATTGGCCTGCAAAATTCCAAATGATTTCTTGCTCCTCACATTGGAATAAGTGTCTCACTCTAGAGTCTTTCTATGACCAAAGGAAGGAGATCCCTTTGTAGTGCATGAAGTTCAGGGACCTCTGTTCCTTAGACATCAGGTCTATAGATGGAATGAATTCTTGTGGGATTGTTTAGGCATCAGCAAATTTTATGTAGCAAATAATCAGCAGCAGGGTCTGTGCCAAGAACCAGGGATGCAGACATGGACAAAGACATATGGGGACTCCAAGGAGTTCGATTGGCTGGAAAGGTCCTTGTAAGCACATGAATCTGAGAGGCAGAGGGCATTCAGTAACATTTTACAGACTGTAATGGTTGCCCTGAGGGGTGGCGTGTCCCTCATAATCTCTATTAACAACACTTCCAAGCCACTCCCAAACAAATATGCAATCTAAGTAAAAATCGTGTGCTTCCTGTGCAAACATTCTTTCCAGACTGTCTTAGTCCCTTCGGGTTGCTATAACAAAATGTCATGGAGTGGGTGGCTTATAAACAAGAGAAATTTATTTCTCCCACTTCTGGAGGCTGGGGAGTCCAAGATCAAGGTGCAAGCACATTTGGTTTCTGGTGAGGGACCACTTCCTAGATAGCTGTCTTTTTGTTGTATGCTGACATAGTGGAAGGGGACAAGAGATCTTTCTCAGGCTTCTTTTATAAGGACACAAAGCCCATTCATAAGGGCTCTACCCTTATGATCTAATCACCTCCCAAAGTCTTCGCCTCCTATAGGATTTCAACATATGAATTTTGGGATGACACAAATATTCAGTCCATTGCACAGACCAAGTCCCCAGTCCCACTTCCAACCAAATTACTGCCTCTGAGCACCTTCTAGAGAAAAATTCTGAGTCAGCATCGAGTGGCTGTCCCCTTCCTTCATATTTAACACAGTAATTCTGAGCACTGAAGCGGTGGAGTCCTTCAAGCTCCCCTCTCTGCTTGTTCCTGTCCCAGGGGAGATGAATGAAGACAATTTGGAGTCAGAGATACCTGAGTTCAACTTCTCTCTGCCACTGACTTTGTAACTCTAAACACTTTGTCCCCCCCACCTCACAGATTCTCAGTTTCTTCTTCAGTAAAATGGGCAGACGATATTGTCTTCCCAGGGTTGATGTGAAAATTATGTGCAATCAGGAAAAATTGCTGCTGGCACTAACCAGTATTTAGGGAGGTTCAGTTTCTTCACTTCTGAAAAGACACCACGCAGGAGCAGATACAGACTGTCCTTCTCTTTCAAATATTCAAACTGTGCACAAGTTGAATGAGCATAGATTGTACGTCTACTTTCCTAAACCTCCCACATGTATGCCAAATGTGAATTTTCCTCCCCCTCCTTTTCCTTATCATAACTCACATTTATTGAGCGCTTACTGGGGACAGATACTATTCTAATCAGTCAGCATAGATTAACTCAACCCTCTGAGGAAGGCCGTGCTGTATGCACTGAATCTCATTGAATCTAAGATGCCATCAATTAGACGCGTGATACTTTTATGTCTGACTTTCTCATGGCATCGATTGTACGGTGCACCCCAATTTCAGAGACAGTAAGAAGTGAAAAGTGTATCTTAGGATCAATAAAATAGATCAATAAAATATTCTACCCTCATTTTACAGATGAGGGTACTGGGAATCATAAAGGTCAAGCATCTTACCCAAGTTCATGTAACCAGTCAGATTTGGAGAGAAAGTTTGAACCCAGACAATCTGACTGCAAAGCCCACACTTTCAATCACTTCAGTAAACTGCCTCTCTCCATCAGCTGATGAATGAACATTTCAGGCAATCTCATATCCAGCCTCAATTATATGCCCTTTGGGGCTCAAGTGGTCACTTGACTCTGTTCAGTTTTGAAGGAAGGAAATGAAATTAAGCAACAAGTACAAAATCCTGAAAATACATTGTCAAAAATTGTGTCTAATACATGAGCTATAATTTGGCATTTTATGATATTGTTTTGCTCTCTGGGAGCCAAAAGCCTTTTAATAGGTAGGTAGATTGTTTGACATTTGCATGTTCAACTTTTATGTGTGATTTTGGGGGGTATGTTATATATAAAAGTTGGCATCTTGGTATACTGTTTGTAAAAATGACTCCAATTCCCCACTCCTGCCTCTATCCTCATCCTTTGCAATGGGACATTGCAGCCTCTCCCATCAAGAAATGGATCTATTTCCATGCCTTTTGAATCTGGGCTGGACTTGTGCTTTGTTTTTGACAATAGAATGTTGTAGAAGTGATAGCCTGCCAGTTCTGATTCAAGGGTTCAAGATGTCTTCTGAAATTCAGCTTTTTTTGGAATCCTGCACTACCACGAGAGCAAATCTGCGGTAGCCTGCTAGAGGGTTCAAAACTATATGGAACATCTGAGCTGATGCCTTCCTACACTAGCCAGCCCCCAGCGGACCTGCTAGCAGACTGCAGAATCTGGAACAAGCCCAGCTGTAATCAGATGAGCCTGGCGCACATAACCTGAGCCCAGCCCAGAGAAGCAGAACTTCCCAGTCAACCCAAAGACCCACAATAAAAATAAATGGTTGCTGTTTAAAGTCACTATGTTTTTCAGATTATTTGTTATACAGCAATAGCCAACTGATACAGCTTCTGTCTTAGAGCTTTACCAACCCAACAAAATGATGGGATAACCATTGACGAATGTAAAAATTTCCTGGGTGATCATTCACCCTAGAAGAATGCTTTACATTTACTTTAGCACCGAAAACTTCCCTATTGAAACAACTCCATTTTCTGTATATCCAGTTGCTATGGCAACCTGATCCTTTTGTTCTCTGCTCTGGTCTTCCTGATCATATCACTTCGCAGTTAGTCAACATGATGTTGGAACCTTGGTTGTTATGGTAACCTGGGACCATTTTTTAAAAAATGTATTCCATTGACATTGTTTTTGAGGAGACCTGCGATTTAGTCTTGTACTCATCTGGAGAAACTTGTGGTACAGAGCAAAAAGCATTTCAGGAAATGCTCCTCTGGGGAGAAATTCTTCATTAAAGCCTCCTTCCAGAAACCTCAGACATTCTGTGCTTTTATGGATTTTTCCTGTTTAAATGCCTCTCAGAATTTTGGCAAATTGCAAAGTATGTTTTAAAAAGTCCTAAAAGAGCCTGAATTGCTAATAGAAAACATGTGTAGCTGAATTGTCATTAATTATGCGTGAAGCCCCATAGGCGCCCCTACACAGAGCTTCACAAACCTTGGAGATGAAATTCTTGGTGATCTAAGGAGGAGGCACATGAAACAGATGAAGGGAAGATCAGGGGGTGTGGATGAGGGGTGAGGGAGAAAAGGGTCAGGCTCAGAAAACCATGGGGAAGGGGATGCGGGAGAGAGAAGTTGAGGGGAGTTTGAGGTCATAAGTGCGGCTTTAGGGGTGAAGAGGGAGGGCAGGGGGCGAGGGACCAAGGAATCTTAAGTCTAAAGCAGATTCCAAAGTGAAGAGAAAGCACTTCTGTGCTTCGAGACGTCTCCATTTCTGAGCAGCCCAGGGCACTTGCATTTATGGAGGCATTTGCTATGTTAAAAAAATCATGAAATGTTGAAACGGTTATAAAATGGTGACATTTATCAAATGTTTACGTTTAATGCTTTTACTAATAAAAATAACACGCAATATAGTCATGCTCCTCACAAGATAATTAGAGGATTTATTTAAAAATATATTCATTAGTAGTAACCACGGGCCAAGGAGAAGACTCAGGTTTAAAGCTTGGGGTGCACCAGAGCCAGGACTAGGGTGGAGCAAGTGAGGTGCCCAGGGTGCAAAATTCGGGAGGCACTCACTCTCAGGATCGAGCCCCCTCTCAGTTTTGTGCCCTAGGCACTTCACTTTCCTCCCTCTAGTTTTTGCCCTCTTGGAAGCCACCCTTTCTTGTTTCAGTCACGTTACATATCACTATTGCCGAATACATCATCTCGTTCGGAACATTCATCAGGAGTCTCAAATTGAGGCCATTTGGAAATGTGTGACTTGGGCCAAATGCCCCTGCCACGTTCTCCTCCAATGTGCTCCACCTTTGCTATCTTTGATATTTTTAATAAGATGTACCAATATAAGGCTTTAATAAAGGTAAAGTGGGTAGTACAGCATGATAAAGAAAGCATAGGCAAACGTTAGAATGGTTTAAGACATCCAGAAGCAGTTTCCTGAGTCTTTTCGCAGTTGCTCTGAGCACCTGGGGACCCTGACTCAGTCCCCGTGTTCTCTCGTCTTCAGATTACAACCGTACAAGATAACTTCTGTCTCAAGGCACAAGTTCACTATTCCTCACTTGTCACATAGCTAAAGCCAGGTTGTGGAACTGGTTAAACCAGCTGCCAACTGTCAATCTATACAATTTTAATAAATGTAAACAGGATGCCTCCAGAGGAGTCTTAAACTTTGCATAGCACGTCATAAATCACTATTTAGGACATTGCATCCCTGTCTTGGCCAAGAGTCAGTGCCAGACTTCCAGTCATACCTGGAGATAAGCATAAAGCTACCACAGACCAGTTGCAAATTAACCCTATCTTTACATAATAGCAGTTTTTATTTCTTACATTTGCATCTATTTATAAATTCTATTATTTATTATCCATTATTTATAGGGCCTGAGAGCAGAAAAGAAATAAAGGCCCCAGGGCTATCTTTGGGTTTTGATGTAACTGAAGGAGGGGAGGATTGTGTGAGAAAGTCAGCAGAGTAATGTAGAAACCTCAGCACCAGAAGGCTTGAGTTCTGGACCCAGAAGGGCCACTTGCTTATTGTTGCTCTTGAGCGAGCTCTTTCCTTTCTGGGCCTCCGTGTTCTCGGCTCTCAGAAAACTTTTGGATGAACTATTTCTTCGGGCCATTCTCACTCAGATTACCTAGGATTCTAAAGGAGGTGCTATTACCTTTCAGAAGAATAAGGCAGTCTAGAAGAGGGATGTTCTGTCTTCTACCTGCCATCTGGAATCTTGCACTCTGGCTGATAAGCTGGTGATACATTTGATATGGAATAAGGGGCATCAGAATTGGTGCTTGACATCAGACCAGTGGTCTCTAGAACCACTGAGATAGTTGGAAGGAATATCTGTGTGATGGTGTCCTCAGTCTTCGAATTTTAAGATGGCAACCAACAGATAGTAACTTCTCTTCTTGTACACGAGACGCAGTGTAGGATACTGGTTAAGAGCGCGTATGAAATGGGTGAAACACTACCACTTATCTCATAGGCTTAAATGAGTTATTATATACAAAGACTTAGAGTAGTGTCCAGCACATAGTAAAGGTTGTAAGTTCTTACTATTTTGTCCATTTATTTATTCAACAAACATTTATGGAGCACTCATTCTATGCCAGACACTGTGCTGAGCACTTTCTGTGCTCTATTTTATTTCACCTTCACAGCAGCCTTTAGAAAGAGTGCAATCTTATCCTACAGGGAGATTGGGTTCTAATGTCAATGCTAGTGAAATTTGCGTAGAGTCAAATTATTCTCAAAACCTCTTTAGGATTATGCAAATTTAGAGACCTACGATGCTTTCTGATTCTGGAACCTGTATTCTTCACATTTAATACTCATTAAAGCATCATACATACTCTAGGTATCATTAAATGTCTTTGATATTCTATCAAAGAGATAATGTAGTGTTGGGGATGTGGTGCCAAAAGTCCTGGGTTGGAATTTGACTTCTGCCAGTTGTTATTTGTGTCTCTAGGGTGGATACCTTATTGCTTCCAGTCTTTGATTCTGTTTTCTCTACCTCTGAGGATGTCATAGGACTGAATAAAACACAGCGTAACTATTTATGTTGTAAGCTCTAATGTACTACCTGGATATTCTTATGAAAATTATAGAAATTGGTAGACAAGCTCGTGTTTGTACCATCAATAACATGCATTATCTTTCCAATTTTGATTATTTTTAGGGATGATTTCTGTAATCCCCTCTCAGCCTTTCAGTTTCCAAACTAAAAGCCCTTCACGTACATAAAATAACATTTCCCTGCTGCCAGCCCCCTCCCCCATCATTTCTCAGCACCCTCTAAGGGCAGGAAACTTGTGACTTCCGCACGCCTTACAGAAGTGCTTTTGTTCTTCCCAAAGTGAAAATTTTGCTTAAAATCTCACCTCAGGCACAGTTGTTTGACCATTCTCAAACAACTCCTTTTCTACTTTTGTGGCTGGAAAAGCTTCATACCTTTCCAGCCTTCTTTGCAACTAGGTAGGGGGCCTATGACATGTTCTGGACAATGAGATGTAAATCGACATTTGTTGGGGCCAGTTCCAGGAATGCTTTTGATTTCTTGATAAAGAGGACACTTAGGGCTGGTGCCACCTCCTTCCCCTCTTCCTATTTTGAATGTTGATATGATGCCTGGAGCTGGGGTAGCCATCTGGCCATGATAAGCAGCAAAGACAAAAGCCAACAAGCTGAGAATGATGGAAGGGAAAGCAGAAAGAGGCCAGGCTCCTGGAAGACATGGTTTATCAGTGGAATATCCTTTTATCATTCTTAATATACAAATTCTTGAACTTTGACATCAGAAAAAAACTTGACTTCACAGACTTGGCACACAACACAATTTGTGATCTGTCCATTCTTACTTCCTAATTCCTTCTTTTGCCCACTGTCCCTCTACTATCGTGTTCGCCATAATGTTATGCTAGTGTCCTGTCTCTGAGCTTCAAGCAAGCTGTTCATTTTGGGGAATGCCTGTCCCTGTTTTCTTTGTCTGAGTAACTCTTGCTTTAAGACTCAGGGTCTCATGAAGTCCAAGAAATTTCTCCAGACCATCCTTTTTCCCACTCTCTCCCTAAGAATGTGGGCTTGCAGACCTCCTGGGTGATTACTCAGCGCCTGCTCCTATCTGCCCCAGTGCTTAGGATATGCTGTGTCAATCACTAACATGCTATCTCCCTATGATTAGATGGTAATTACCTGAGGACAGGGCCAGTGTTGTATTTCCAGCACTTGGCATGGTGCCTGATCAATAATAGTTGCTCAACAAACATTTGCAAAAGGAATGAATGAATAACTGAATATTTTCTATTGGAGTTTCTTGTTACCGCTTGTGAATCTAATTGGAGACCTGTATGCCTCATCCCAGGATATGGTCTCATGCAATTTTGTACAAATATTCTGTAGACCTGTGGGAACATGGCACTAACTGGACTGAAGTTCTCAGGAAACAATATAGTATGAGTCTTAGATCCTTTTCTCAACTGGTTGGGATATAAATATGGTTGGAATTCATTTTTCTTAAATACATTGCTTAATACATTCCCAAGGAGCATCCCTGTGCTGTCTTACACATTCTAATTATTCATCCATGGCAGCTTGGTTTTTCACTACTAAAAAGAATGTATTATCTTCAGCAGTGTTGAACATTTCCATTTTTTGAAATAATTTTCAGGATCTTAAACTTGGTTAGTTCCACCCCTCCTCCCTGGGATGTCTATGATGCTTGTCACCTAGAAATTTAATAGTTTACCACCAGCCTTTATTTCTGAGTATAATCCATTTCTCCATCAATGCCAAAAAACCTTCCTTCAACCTTCTCTACTAATCAGTCCCAGAATGGCCGGTTTTATGGATTTACTTTAAATTATAGTACCCTCTTAGAAATATTGGTTGTATTGGAGGCTGTGGCTTGAGCCCACAAGCTTTGTTGAAGTGCAGAAGCACTCACAGGTACAGACCAAGGGCAGGGACCAGAGAGCAGCACATGTGCTCGTAGCTGTGTGCGTTTGATGGGGAGGAAGACGAGCATCCCAGGAGCTCAGTAGAAACATGATGTTTGGGTTTACATGGTTAAAACAGTGACTCCGAGTGGTGTTGAGCTGGGCTTGCTATACCTTATACCCGAAAGATCATATTCAAATAGGCTGAAGATGTTGGCATCAGTTGAAGTGTTGGATTGGCAAGGAGCGTCTCAGGCTGCTCACCTGGACCATGAGATGGCGGCAGTGAAGGCAGTGGGTTTGGAAGAAATTACCCTAGCGTTTGAGTTTGGAGGGGAATTAACAGCTAGGAGCCAGGGAAGCATAGTGATTAAAACATGGGCTTTGGAGTTAGAACAACTTTTGGTTCTTCCTCTCACTAGGTGGGTACAAAACTTTTCCTTTCCAAGCAGTTTCTGCATCTCTAAACTGGGAATACTGATATGGTCCACAGAGGACACGGTGGGGATTAAATGAGGTGACAAGAAAGTACCTCAATCAATAGCAGCTATTGTTATTGGAATATGAAGATGGCAAGAGACAGCAGTGGCCACTGCTTTTATAGGTTCATAGAAATGGAACTTTGCATTCCATAGAAATTATTCAGAATGGTTAAGTATCTCGCACATTTCATCCCAGCCACACCGGCCACTTTGTGGTTCTCTGAACTACCTGCTTTCCCCACTCCCCCACCCCCACCACTCAGTAGAGTTTGCCTCCGGGCCTTTGCATTGCTATTCCCTCTTCTGGGGATAATCTTTCACCAGTGTTGCAGCTAGCTATTGCTGCATAACAAACCACCCTGAAACTCAATGCCTTACAACAACACTGATTGATTATTTCTCCTGTTTCTGTGGAGTGGCACCTGAATGGCTCTTCTGCTCCTCTCACCTGGGATCATTCATGCAGCTGCAGTCCTCTGCTAGTTCACGGTGACTTCACCCACTTGTCCAGTCACTGTGCTGGCTGTTCAGTGGGGCACCTCGGTGTCCAGGAGGCTAGACTGGGCTTCTTTGCATCGTGGTGTCTCAGGTCTCCAAGTGGGTGAATGAGGGCAGGGCTGCAGGTATGACTTGCTTTGACCAACGGCAAGCCAAGGTTCAAGGAGGTGGGGACGTAGATTCTGCCTATTGATGGGAGGAGCAGTAACGTCCATGTTGCAGAAGGGGGTGGTCACAGTGAGGCCTGCTTGGTCAGGGGCCATGATGATAACCATCTACATCATCTGGATATCTGCACAGCTCTTTGCCTGTTTCACTCAGCTCCTGGAGGACGCTGACCACCTTTGTACAATAGGCTGCACTGCTGCCACATCCCACCCACCACCATCACTCTAGCCCTGTATTCTGCTGTACTTGTTCTGAGCACTTATCGCCACCTGACACATTACACGTTTATTCGTGTTTGCTTGTCAGCCTCATCCATGGGACTGTCAGCTCCAGGAGAGAGGGGCCTTCCTTGGTTTTTTTCACTGCTGTCTGTCCAGCACCCAGACCACTGCCTGGCACATATCAGGGACTCAGTGAATGTTGGTTGCACGCATGACTTGAGTTCATTCAAGTGACATTCGTGTGAATGTGTTTGAAGGAATGTTTATCCCAAGCCCTTTCAATAACCCTCAGTAATGAACAGCACTTGCGTCATTGGTGGGGGCGCAGGGGTGGGAGACACAGGAATAACAAGTGACTGCATTTCCCTTGAAAAGTTGTTTGTGCTTTAATTTTTTTTTAAAAAAGGCCCATGAACATGGCTCAAATCCGAGAAACGTGTATTTATCCGTTGGCAGCGGCAGATTTTGTGCGTCTTATTAGAAAGGATTGGCTGCTCTGGTTTAGTAATGTGCAAAAGGATTGGACTTTAGAGGGATTAAAATTATTTTCAGCATTAAACGCGATATATCTGAGCCGATGCATCTAGCCTTGAATATAGATTCCCAGACCAGAAAGATTATAAAACATTAAATCTGTGTAAATTCAACTATTAATTTACGTTTGAACAAATTCAACAGGAGATTTGACTTGGGGGCTTACAGACAAATAGATTTGGTTGGGAAAATGCATATTGTGGTCTGTAACCACCATGTATTCCCCTGGAAAATTCCACGGCTGAGTGAATCTCTAACAAGTCACAGTTGAGAGCCCGAGCAATTATGCCAGAACGTCTTAATAATAAAACAGGGAAACGACTATGTTTGTCTTGTATAAGGATAAAAGCAGCTGTTGGTATCAATTCGGGAACATGATAGTGAAGCAGGCAGCTCTCATGGCTCGTGGTGCCCGGCAGGATGAGAAGAAGGGGCTCTTCTCAGGAACTTCTCAGCCCCGACATTTTCTCAGGCCCCTTTGCGGGTGACGAGAACTGTGGGTGCCGCTGTCGACATTTCACTCGGTGGCGGTGGCTGGCAGATATATTTTACAAAGGCTGCCCTGAGCAGGCGCCTGGGAAGCCCCAGACATAATAAAAGAGCTGCCTCCACACGATAAACGACAGTTGTGACTGAGGGAATAAACAGAATAATCTGGACTTACAGAAGCCACAGGGGGCTTTTGACAGCATGCAAATTCACAAACTTATCAATGTATCCTTTGAAAATGAAGAGCTCCTTTGAAGCTGGCAGTCAAGGGCAACTAATCAAGCCTGTACTCCTAGATATATATAGGGGCCAATGCTGGCAGAACCGAATGCTGTGTGGCTTCCATAGGTCTGGTGTTAACAGTAATGATAATAATGACAAAAGCAAGCAGTTATCAAGCTCTTACAATTTATCAGGTCCTTTATATGCATTATGCCAAGTAAACATCACAACAACCTTGGTATTGTGGAGTACTATTATTATGCCCATTATACAGATGAGGAAACCGAGGCTCAGAGAGGTTATGTAATTGCCCAAAGTTACCAGTAGCAGAGCTGGAATTTGAACCCAGGCCTACCCATCTGATTCCAGAACCCCCACTACAATAGGCAGAACAATTCATATCCAGGTGGAGGGAAAGGAGCATCTTCTTGGGGTCCATGTATCTAGCTCTGCCACCTGCCTCTGTTTGGGCCTCTATTTCAGATAACAGTCAGAAAGGCTTTAGTGCAGGAGCTGGCTTATCAGAGGAAGCCAATGACGATGATGACAGTCATGGCAGCTACTACTTTCCGAGTACTTTGTGTCAGGTGTGTTTTGGGGGGTTGATATTGATTCGTTTAATCTCCATAATAACTATACCCCCCAAAAGAGGTCCTATTGATAGCGTGTTGTGAAAGATGAGGCCACTGAGGCTCAGAGAATTCAAGCACTTGGTGAGGAATTGGCAGCAGGGAAATCTGAACTTATCTGCCTGGCAGCCTCACTCCTGTGCTGCTCTTCAGAAACGCTCCTCATCCCTGGCTCCACTGCTGCTTGGAGAGCGCCACTCACCACGGCCAAGGCTGGATTCAAGAAGTCAGGGCAGGGTAGCTCTTTTCTTCCTTCCTTCCTTCAGCAACCAACATTTTCTGGAGACATGTTTTTGTCTTCTTTTCTGCTAGGAACTGGGAACATGGAAAAAAACTAAAATGAGCCCCTACAAGTACTGACTGTCCTTTTACTACATGCCCACTTGGGGAATGAATGAATGAATGGATGGATGAATATCTAAGGACAGACAGAGCAGATAGCTCAAGTTTTAGGGACCTGACTTAAGTTGACTTTCCCTGAAAGCAGCCTCTGAGACTGATGGGATTGCAAGCAGTTCATTTAGGTATTCATCCCAGGAAGCACTGGCAGAGGAGAGGAAGGGAGACAGAAGGGAAGAAAGCAAATAGCACGTGCACTATCAGGCAGCTCCCCAGTGTGGGCGATGGAAGCACGATCCCGGGGGAAGCTCTGGGAGACGCTGTGGAGAATGTCTTGGGGCTCCTCCAACCAAGGGGTGAGGGAGCTGGGGTACTTATTCACCAACACTCCAGTCACCGGTTGATGGCTGCTCCTGGGGTTGTTACCTTGAAGCCACTTCCAAGCTGCTCCCTGCATGGGCCGAGTGGGCTCCAGCAGCCGGAGAAAGACCTCAAACAAAGAGTCACAGGTGCCATCTGTCAAGCTGGAGTTCATGGGAACAGTGAGATGAGAGAATACAGAAGGAGCATCAATAGCATCTGCTACACCCTTGCTAATCAAAGTGTGTCCACGGACCAGCATCTATTAGTATCACCTAAGAGCTTATTGGAACATACAATCTCCAGCACCACCCCAGCCCTATTAAATCAAAATTTGATTTTAAAATATCCCTAGGTAATAAATATACACATCAAAGTTTGAGAAGCACTAGGCTACAGGATTTTTTCCAAATATAGTCATTCATTCAACAGACGTTTATTGAGAATCTCAAAGATGCCAGGCACTCTGCTAGGTGCTGAGGAGTCAGGATGGATAGGTCCCAGGCTGGGTCCTGGAGGAGTTTATGAGGCATTTCAAATACTGTACAATAGGTCTATTGAAAAGGTAAGTGTGCAGTGTCCTGGGAGATTCGGTCTGGGGCACTCAACTCTGCTCAGCTTACCTGAGACGAGATGTCTAAACTGAGTCCTCAAGGATTAGGAGGACTTATCCAAGAGAAGAAATCATGAGGAGGTCTGAGGGAGAGGAAAGAGCATGTACCAAGAGTTGGAGGCCAAGAATAGAACACCAAGCCATTTAGGAACTGCCAGTAGAGGCAGACACCGTTTAATTCAGGGGATGTATTCTTTGAAATGGGAGGGAGGTGGAAACTAACTCAATTGGTATTCTGTAGGGTCTTTATAGCATAGTTTTTATGGAGATGTGTTCTGGGCATCCTATTCTGTCAGTCACTTTATATTCCCTTAAAATTCTCTAAACGTTGACTTGACTACATCCGTTCTTCACCTTGGCACACTTTCCAGCTGCAGTGATGACCATGTGGTCTTCCAGCAATCCTCAATGGCTTGCTGATCTTTACCCTCTGTTTCTTTAACCATTTACTTAAAGGTGCCTTAACTTTTCCCTTCTCTCCTTAAAAGCTCTTGGCCAACCTTTAGGATCACTTTAACCATTTTGGTTAAGGGCACAAGTGGTAGGATTAGATAGACTGGGTTTTGAATCCAGACTCCCTTCTTACTAGTCGTGTGACCTTGGGCAAGTTACCTAACCTTCCTGTACTGTAGTTTCATCATTTGTAAATAACACTATGGTAGACATCACTAACGCTCAGCCATTGTTTCCTGTTTCTCCCTCTGGCGCACTTCAAGCCCCCTTGAAGTTAGGCATGGTCACGTGACTTGTTTGCACCAATGAAAAATGGTGCATGCCAGTTCTGCACAGATTTTGAGAGCTGGCACATGATTCTCCATCCTCTCCTCCCCTGCAGCAACAAACCTGGAGCTTCATGTTAAAATAGTGGCTTCATTAGATGGTGGAGCGTCTGTCACCCTAGAGTCCTATGTGCTGACTTCCTGGAGCAATCTACCCCCACCCCCTTCTTGTTACCAATCGTACTGCACACGTTATATGAACAATAAATAAACCTTGGTTGTTTTAAGACGCTGAGATCTGAGGATTGGTTGTCGCTACAGTGTAACCTAACTTATTCTAATTGAAGCATCCAGCTTGGGGTTTATTGAAAGGATTAACTGTGATAAGCCTTTATCCAGTGCCTGGCACAAAGAAAATGCTCAATAAATGGAAGCCACTATTAATGATATTCAAGGCCAAGGTGAGATGGCATAGATCCAGTGATGTTCTCCCTCATCTGCCTCTGTTCCCTTGTCTGATGTAATTAGCTGCTCCTCCTCTGCCCTCTGACAGCACATTCCACATACATCTGTGGAATGCAGAATTACAGCAATTTATTTGTTAGCCTCTCTCCCACACCAGCTCTTAGAATCTCCAACACCAGAATGATGTCTACTATTTCTATCATTTCTTCCCCAGCTGTAGGCACAGTGCGTGGCACTGGAGTGAGTGTTTGGAAAAATGTGTTGTAGTAAATTGAGTGAACTGCTTTAATTTGAATATTTCTGTAGCTATTGCAGCTAGCCTGAGCATTGTAGACTTTTTCCCCCTTCAAACCTTTATTTCATTCTCTTCATTAATTCTGTCAAATATATCTCCAGCCACTGAGTATTCAGTGCTATCTATACCAGGGGTTGGCAAACTTTTTCTATAAAGGGCCAGGGAGTAAAGATTAGACTTTGCAGATCATAAGGTCTCTGTCACATGACTCAGCTCTGCTTTGATAAAGTGAAACTGGCGGTAGATGACAGGTCAGTGGATGGATGTTGCTCTGTTCCAATCGAACTGTATTTACAAGAGTGGTGATGGGCCAGATTTGGTCCATGATCTTGGCTGATCTCTGATCTAGACAGATAGGAGCTTACACTCTTATATTCTAGTGCAGGGAAGATAAAGAACAAATGAGTAAAGAGTTAAATAAAGGTAATAATTTCACATGTGACAAGTGCCCTGAATAAGAAAAAACGGTAATTTGATGGTTGGTTGGGGGAAGTTACAGGACTACTTTATTTGGACTGTGAAGTCAGGATGGCCTCTCTGAGGGCGATAACATATGAAATAAGCTTGAAGCAGCCTTGTGGGATCTAGGGGGAGGAGAATTACAGAATCACAGAGGAGTGGCATGTGCAAAGGTCCTACGACAGGAATGGGCATAGTATGGTGAGGAACAGAAAGAGGTGCAGTAGCTCCTGGTGAGGTGGCTTCCCTGCCAAATTTGGACTTTGCCCTGATGGTCTCATTTCCCTCGGCTTAGCTTTATTTCCTTTGTTCCTGGCCAGATCTCCACAGGCTAACTTCTATAATGCTTGCCTCTCCTGAGCATTTCCTTCCTTCAGATGTCCATGAGTGGTTATTATTTCTCCCCTTGGGCCCTGCTTATCCAAGCTAAACAGACTTAATTTGTTTAATCCCTCCCTGATATTTCAGTGCCTCCAGCTATGGGCTTTCTATGGAGACTTTAGAGGATTTGTCCTCCTCAAGCCACCAGGGCCCTTTAGAAATGATCTCTCCACTGGAGCTCGCTTTCTCTAGCCCTCTTCCTTTTTCTTATCTTTCTGAAGTCAAGTCTCAAAGCTCACATCCCAGCTAATCTCCCATTCCTTTTTCCTGCAAGGTTGTAAGGACTGAAGTATTAAATGCTCCCTAGTCAAAACACTGATCATGCCTCCATCACTGTCTTTTTCTCCTAAGATCCTTATTCTGCCAACCAATGGGTTAGAGTTTGTTATAGTTTCCTTTGTTCTTATAAATCCCTTGAGTCCCTGGTTGCTAATGGCTTTGTGATGCTCCCTGCAGACCCTACTTCTAAATACTGCTCTCATCCACTCAGGGCGTGCCCAGTGGGACATAGCACATGGCCTTCCAGATATGACTCTCTGATGGAAAGCTGTGTCTCTACTGGCTTCTCTCTCATCTGGCATCCTGGAGACTTTCTGGAGAGAGTTCAATGAGGTGAAATGAGGCTGGGGTTTAGATCCAGAAAAATGAGTCTCAAATCCTGACTCTTCCCTAGCAATTCTGTAATTTTGGGCAAGTTAGTTCACCCTTTTCTGGAAACCTCAACTATCTCATCTCTAATATGGGAACAATATCAATAATACCCATCACATAGGATTGTGTGGAGACTAAGTAAAATAGCACATGTGAAAGTGAGTTCATTCATTTATTCATTCAACAAATATTTATTGAGTGTCTATTATAGACCAGGCCCTGTGCAGGGAAGCAGTATCACAGGTTGTCAGTGAACACTACGGGCACAGGTAATACCTTTGTGAGGTCTACACTCTTGCCAGAAAGATTAATAATATCCTACCATTTCTTGAATATTATTTTAACCACACATCATGCTAGTACATGAATGATCTCAATCAGTCCTTATGGAAAATGTGTATATTAACCCTACTTTATACTCAGAAGGAGGTTGTGGAACTTGCCCAAGGTCCACAGAGAACAGGAGCACACTTGGGATTTGGGTCTAGCTTGATGTATCTGTCTCTAAAACCAGCACCCTTCACCAACAAGATTTGCTGTTTAGTTAGAGTAGGAAAAAGGATGGATTCCTAGATGCTGTTACCAATGGCTGTGTACAGGTTAGGGAGGTGGTTTATCCTGACTAAAACCTTGGAAGACATATTTTGAGTATTCAGGACTATGTTTTTATTTTATCTGGTCTTGCTTTTCTGGGGTAGGGACACAATCTTTTGAGTGATTCTTGTAATGACTGTTTAGGGCTTTTAGTTCATGTCTCAGATACTTCTTTTTTCAGTAATTTATGTATACCATATACTGAAGGATCCTTAGGGCATCTTGGTTTATAGATCATATGTTAACCCTCAAGATGTTTATTAAAATTCCACAGGGTGTCATAGACACCTCTAAAGCCCCATAAAAATCCTTAATCTCATCCTCCAAAAAGCACACTTTATGGATCTCTTTAAAGACAAATAAATACTTTAATAGTGATTTGGAAAACAAGAAGGGGAGGGATTAATTCTTCTTGGCGGGATCCAGAAAATCTCAATAAGGGGGTGAGATTTGGCATAGGGCCCAAAGAACAAGTCACATATTTCTAGCCATTGTCACAGCTGTCATTTATTGGACGCGGAGTTTACAGCTCTGATCTCCGGATGTTCTTCCTCACCGTAGGAGGTAGGTACATTTTGCAGCAGAGGGAAGTGACTCTCATAGAGGTTGTATGTGTGAATCAAGTTAGGAATAGGGATCCATCCTCCTCTCCTCGGCGGCCTATGTCATGTCCATTTTCGTTCTCCATTTTTCCCTTCAGTTGAGACCTGGTTCTTTAAGCAAGCCTTGCCCGTGTTTAGTAATTTGAGGAACTGAACTCCTGCGTTGACAGATGGAAACCTAAATAAAAGGTAATATCAGACGCGTAGTTAACTGTAGCTGGGAGAAGAGTTGATTTAAAGTCAGGCCAGTCCAGGTTCAAACCTCAGCTTTGCCAATCCCAAGCTTTACAACCCCATACATATGAACTCATCCCTCTGGACCTCAATGTTCTCATTGGTAAAATGGGTTAATAAAACATACTGGTCGTGAGCAGTAAATGGAATTTATCTGGGAGGTGCCTGGAATGCTAACCCCCCAGTTAATCCCAAGCCTGTTTCCTTGCATCCCTCGGGGTCTCTGCTCACATGTCAGCTCTGCATTGCTCTATTTATGATAGCACATTCCTTCTCTGTCCTCTCTGTTTTATTTTTCTTTATAGTCCTTATAATTATGTAAGAGTGTATTGCATATTTATTTGCTTATCTTCTATCGTCCAGGGCACCCCCTAGAAAGTCAGCACCGTGAAGGTAGGGATTGCATCTGTTTTCCAAACACCTGGAACAATGCCTGGCACTTAGAAATAGTTGCTGAATGAATGAAGTGCAGAAAGCCCTTTGACCTTAATAAATATCAATTTCTTTCTTCCCTTTTCTCGCCACCAGCTAATCTCCGATTGCATCTTGCATAAATGCACATTTCGGTCTTTTTTTCTGTATTTTCTGATAACCTGACTGTGCTTGAGTTGGGTCTCCGGCATCTGCACGTATGGCCTAGATGCAGAGCAAGCACCACCTGGGGGGTCGCCTCCCTTCCCTTCTCCACCCCCTGCTGTCATTGTTAAGTGAATTATTTCTTCCTCCAGAGCACCTTGGTTGTGCAAGGATTTTTTTTCAAGCCTTTAATGTGGAACGTGCTGATTAATTGTTCTTTAAGCACTTTGGGGGTTCCAGTTTCTGCATCTGTTTATTTTGTGACACCTGGAAGAGCCGGGTAATTAAGAGCGTGCTGACGTCTCTTTCCCAAGCTCCTGACGGGGCTCGAGTTTATGTAATGTAACCATTCAAGTAAGCGTGTTGCTGGCCACAGAGAGTAGGCACCTCAGAGTGGCTCAGATGTATTTACTTACAATGAATAGGATTTCAATCACCTTGACTTGGTTAGAGCAAGCCCCAAGCTGTGCTGGAGAGTAAATAATGAACTGTCGGCTCACCGGGGGCCTTTTCTTTCCCATTGAGGGACAAACTGGGACTGGGACTGGGATTCAACCGAACCAAGGCTTCCTAACGGAACCAAGGAACGCTTGTCATTCTGCTGAGCCAACCACAAACCCAGGACCTGCCTTAACACCTCTGGCTCCCTCACTCCCCCAACATCAAAGCCCTCAGCAGACCCCTTGATTTAAACCTTTAAATAACTCTCAAATCTCTGCACTTGTCACTATCTCCTCCACCCTAGGCCAAGCCGATGGCATCCTTTGCTTGGGTTATTGCAATAGACTTGACCCCCGCCACCCTCACTTCAATCCATTCCACTCTGGCTGCCTCCGCCCAAACAATGCTCCCCATAGTCGCCAGAGTGAAGATTTAAAAACATAAAATAATTTTGATTATGCCCCTCACATCCTCCATTGCTTAAAGCCCCACAGTGCTTCCCCATTTCTTTTAAGATAAGGATCAAATCCTACATGAGCGTGGCCTCCTCCAAGGTCCTGAAAGATTCGGCCCGGGCCTCTGCATTCCTCTCTCTTCTCCAGCCACACTGGCCCTCTCTAGCCATTCACCCCGCCCTGCTCCCTCTGGCCACACAATCTGCATGACACGTGTTCCTCCTCCACTAGCTAACGCGTTCATCTTTGATGTATTCAGCTCAACTGCAGCTCTTCTTCATGGAGGCCTTTCCTGTCCCCCTGGCTGGGTCAAATCCCTCAATTACAGGCTTTTACAGTTGACTGAGCTTCGTCTCTGCAACACTTGTAACTATTATAATTTAACTTTTATTTAATTATTGGATTTTATGTCTCTCTCATTAGACTTTAAGATCCGTGAGGACAGGGCAGGACCGTATTGATTTTTGCCCATATTTTACCTTCTTTGCCAACCAGCAGGGAAGAACCCCATCCTTACAGAGAATAGCACGGAGTAACCCTGAGAGTAGGCAGGGAGACTCCATGGGTCCCAGTGGGACCGTTTCTTACAGCACAGCAAACAGTGGAGCGTCAACGTCATTATGATGGTTCCCCTTGCTCCCAAGTGCCCCGGGTGATGCAGTGGCCCAGAGAGAGTCTGCCCATGCCCTTCCACCACTGAGGAGCCTGGGGCCAAGGGCCCAGCACTGTTAGAAGGAAGCATCAATGAGGCTGCCCGCTTCGCCGGGGACGAGCAGGTACATAGTAGCCACACCATGGTTACCCTGACCTCCTAAGTTGCCTGGGTGACCAGCTGTAAAAATGGCTCAGTATCTAAGCATTGGATATGTCTTGTGGTTTGGCACACTCAGCAAGAACAGCAGGGTGACTCGGGACCCATGGCGGCTCCCTTTCCGGGTCCCTACCATGGGGGGCTGCCTCTCCCGGTCCCTACCATGGGGGGCTGCCTCTCCCGGTACCTACCATTGGGCCCAGCACTGGCATGGTGTTGATGAGAGATGTCCCCACCAAGTGAACAGAACTTCCTGGGGGTGGCTGTGCCCCAAGGCAGCTTCAAGCCTCCGAGACAAACCCTATCGCTCTTTTAAACAGAACACTCTATGTGGCCTTATGCAAGTCTCTTTAACTCCATGATCCCCTATTTCTTCAACTTAAAAAATTAGATCACATTATTTCCTTTTAGGAATGCTAGGGAGTTAAGTGAAGGAATGCATAGGAAGTGCTTAGCACAGCACCTGGCAATGGGCACCTGTCATTCAGACTACTTTTGTTTAGTGGATACGTGTTTGGTCTCAAGCCAGAGTGCCTGGGTTGAGTTTCCAAACCTGCCATTTGTGTTGTCGTCTGGTTGGTTGTCATGGATGGTAGGTTGAGAAAGTGACTTGGATGATAGGTTGAGAAAGTAGGCTGTGGTGATGGTTGGTTGGTTGTTGTGACTGATTGGCTGTAAGGTTGTGTGGTTAGTTGTGGTGGTGGTTGATTTGTGTGTTGATTGCTTGTATTGATTGGTTGTGTTAGCAACTCGTTGTTTGTGTTAGTTAATTGGTTGTCGTAGTGGCTGGTTGGTTGTGTTGGTTAGTTGGCTGTCGCAGTGGCTGGTTGTTTGTGTTGGTTAGTTGGTTGTCGTAGTGGTTGGTTGTGGAGTGAATGGGAGGCTGATGAGCTTATACAACTCTAGCTGAAGGTACAAATTCCCCAAATCTGTCCATGTCAGTCATGCTCAATGATTGAATAAGGGAGGCGCTTGCAGTGTGTGATTGTGCGTGTGAGGGGCTGCACACTGCAAACCCACACCTGTGATTAGGAGCCTCTGCTCGTATGTTAAACCGCAGCTTGTTTCATCCGCCTTGGCATCAGAGCAAGTATGCCTTGTCTCCTCCAATTAGCAATTACACAGGCCTCTCATTTTCCCTCAGTTTCAGCTGCTTTGGAGAAAGACTGCCTTTCTATTTGGAGTCTCCATGAGGATCCCCGATATTAATTTTTCCTTGAGCCATGTAGGCTATATTTTAAGTCAGACCATCCAAAATATACCCTATAAATTCTGCAAAATCCATCAAGCCATTTTCTTCTGATGTAATAGAGACAAACAATAGCAGAAGCTTAATTGTCCCTGAATGGAAGTCTGCCCAGAGGACATGTCTCCTATTGTTTGTTGTCTGCCCGTGGTTGCAGGGGCTGCAGGGGCTTCATGTCTGTGTGTGTGTGTGTGTGTGTTTGTGTGTGCATGCATACACACACATGCACGCACATGCCTAGCAGCAGGAGTTTTTCTGAGCAGGTGTAATGTGATGGTCCCAACCCCACTGTGCTCCTAGAAGGTCTATAGCCAGAACCCCTCAGCACCTCCCAGAGAAGGTGCCTCTGAGGAAGCAACCTAAGGACTCCTAGAAATCAGAATGGGACCATTTGCATCTCTAGATTGAAGGATGATTTCTTCAAGCTGGGAGGTCGAAGGACAGCTCCCATCCTGTGGCAGTGGAGAGCAGAGCAGGGTATGACCTGACAGTCCTGAGAGAGGGTGTAGTCAGCCTGACTTCTGCAGTCTGTTATCAAGCCTGCTCAAGGAGGAGGGTTTGATGCAGGAGCCAGAGCGGTCAGGGTGGTTTGTGAAAACGGACGACATGAAAAGTGTCACTGCAGAGAGTGTCTGAAGAGCAGATAGAAAGACGAGGACACTTGAAGGAAAGAAGAAAGGATTCCCACGTGTGCTGAGTGCTTCCTTCATGCTAGGAATTGGTCTGCTGGATTGACACATGGTCATATTCAATCCCAGAGGCAACATGCTTCAGGAGCAGGCAGACCCTGGATCTGCCATTTATAATCTGTGTCACTTGATGCCGGTTGTTTTGTCTGTCTTAGCTTTAATTTCCACATCCACAGAATTGGAACAATGATACTATGAGATAGTTTAGCACACGTAGGCTTTTGAGCTAGTGAATTGTTAGTTTGAGTCCTGGCTCCCAAATTTTGGACTGTGCCACTTTGAGCAAGTTGCTTAACCTCTCTATGCTTCGGTCTTCTCCTGTAGAGAAATAGCACTACCCACCTCATAGGGCCCTGTGAACCATGTGAGAAAATGCATAGAAAACGGTCTGGTACCAGGCTCATAGTAAACAGTACATTTTTACTCTCATCATTATCATTACTAATTCTTAATTTATAGTATTGTTAATAGGTCTCACCTGAAATTATATATATAAAGTATCAGGCACATTGAAGTACTTAATGTCAGTCCCTTCTTTTCCTTTCCCTTGATTTTCATAGCTCTGCTGTAGGCAATTTTATAGAAATGAAACTGGGACTCAGATTGGTTGAGACACTTTCCCAAGATCAGACAGCTGTAACGACCGGGACTAGAATGGAATCCATTTGCAGGGACAGTGTTTTCCTTGAAAGGAAGAGTTGAATAAATCACATGAAACCTCCCAGCATTTGGATGTTTATGATCCTTTCATCCACCCTGGAGAGGTCATTAATCACTGAAGCTGTGGCACATTATCCAGAATTCCCAACGGTACATGGGCTGATTGGGGATGATTGTACACAAAGCATTCAGTGCCCCTCCTGGAGAACGCCCATTCCTTTCGTTGTGCAGAGGAACGTGGAAAGGGTACATCTGATTTCCCCTAGGAATGGGATCATGCTCAAGAACCAATGAATGAGACCCAAAATTCTGAACCCATAAAAGCAACTAGATTCGTAAAGGTGACCTGAGAATCCTCCACTGCCCCCGCAGCCCTCCCCGTGGAGCCCCCAGGGGGCCATGTAGAAGATTTGTACCACCATCCAAAGGGCATGCAATCAGAAATAGTCATAAGAGATTTTAAGTTGGAGATGCTGAGCCTCCAAGCAACAACAAAGAAAATCAGTAACACTGAGTTATAGGGAGGGGTGGCATGATGCCAGAAAGAGCTGGTAAATCCTCCACCACCCTGGTCCCCCTCACCCTCACCCTGAGAACGTGTCAAGGGACTTATGAGGAGCCCACGGTAGGAAGATGAAGTCATAGCATGGAGTCCCAAGTTTACTAGGCTAGGTTCTGAAGTGAGCACGTTGGGCTCACTCAGCATGTAGCGTCAACATTACCCTTGAGAATTCCTTAAATTGCCATAAAGCACAGTCTATGAGATTTTATTTATACAACCCTGTAAAGGTTTTCTTAGGCACACTAAAGTTTGAGAACCACCAAGCTAGACTAAAGAAAGAAGCAAAAGCAACATCTCTGTGGGCAGATGTCTAGACATTTAAACCATTCTGCCTTCTAGACAATTACCCAGTCCTTAATAAAGAAGAGGAATGGATGGGGAATTATGAGGTGTTTCTCCTTAATTGTAATGTTTATCTTGATCTATGATAATACTAAGCCTCTATAACTTTAATACATGTTATCACGTGTGTTGTTGGGTGGATTAATTAACAGGCATATTGAAAACATCTAGCATAGGATCTGGCACATAATAGATAATCAATGAAAGCTTATTGGATATAAATCTTGCCTGATCAGATCCATATACACACTTTTTTTCAAGTAGCAGGGAAGAACGTGGCCAGCTGCTTCCTGCCTTTCCAAGGCCCATTGTGGCCCATCTTTCACGTCCTTGGGCACTGGTTTCCTGCCACCTTAGATATAGCATGATGCCCAGCCCTCCTTCCACCTCTGCTGCTGGGGACCTCTGTGCAAAAGGCACACTGAAGTAGAGTGCTACTGAGCCACAGATGTAGATACAGAGGGAAGGTACCATACTCTGGAGAGATGCCAAAATGAAGTTAGTAATGGAACATTCAGGTCCCCATTCCAAAAGGCTAGGAATCCCATAAGCTAATCCTTCATTATCATGAACATGTAGGGAGGAAGAGGAGAAGAAATTGGCATTTATTAAATGTCCACTGTGTGCCAAGAACTTTGCCCATAGAGAATTCAAACCAAGGACTCCAAATAAAAGCAGGATTCAGGAAGCAAAAATTTCAAGAATGCATTTTTTCAAGAAATATTCGTTGAGCTCCTGCCTTGTGGCAAGTACTGCTTTAGGTGTGGGAATACAGCCATGAACAAAGAGATGAAAACCCCTGCCCTTCTAGGGCTTAAATTCTACTGGAGGACCACATTATAGAATTAGAAGTGATAAACCAGCAGGAGGTAGGAGGTTTGGGATGAAATCTGGAAATGCCAAGCGGAGGTCCTTGGCGATTATTAACATGCTCTGAGCACCATTGCATGGGGCAACTTGAGTCATCTCAAAGGAGCCAGAATGGAGTGGCACAGGAAATGATATTCTGTGACTTCTAGCGCTCTCCTCCTGAGGTCTTGTTCAGGGGCCTGTCTTTGTCACATCCATGACCCCATTCATGGCTGCATTTCCCTAGGCAGAAAAAACATGGCAGAGAATTGGCCATAACAGGTTTCTCCACAGACAGTCCCCAGCTTTGTTTGGCTTACACTGAGAGGCAATGTGAATTTGATCAACAGGAATCATGAGAATGTCACTAAGAGACCTGCCACAGCTAAGCAATGTGGCTCCCACTGCTCCATGTCCAGTCACCACTGTCCCAACCTGGCTGGGTAGAAGCTCCAGGTCCTGGCTCTACATCCTGCGATGGAAACATTGGGTTCTCCAGAGAAACAGAACCAAACCCATAGGAGATGATCTATCTGTCTATCTATCTATCTATCTATCTATCTATCTATCTATCTATCTATCTATCTATCAATCAATCATTTTACTTATTGAGAGAGAGAGATTGAGTAAGAGAGAGAGATGGAGGGAGGGAGAGAGAGATTTATGATAAGGAATTGGTTCATGCCATTATAGAGGCTGAGAAGTCCCAAGATCTGCAATCAGCAAGCTGGAGACCCAGGAGAGCCAATAATGTAAGTTCCAGCCTGAGTCTGGAGGTCTGAGAACCAGGAGAACAAATGGTGTAAATTCCAGTCAGAGTCCAAGTCCAAAGGCAGAAAACCAATGTCCCAGCTTGAAGATGGTCAGGCTGAGAGAGAGAGGGAGTCCTTTCTCGCTCAGCCTTTTTGTTCCATTCAGGCCTTCAACCACAATTGGGAGGGCAATCTGCTTTACACAGTCTTCCAATTCAAATTTAATTTCATCCAGAAACACCCTCACAGACACACCCAGAAATAGTGTTCAACCAAATACCTGGGCACCCTGTGGCCCAGCCAAGTTGACACATGAAATTAAGCATCACACTTATGTACCTCGGGTTCTTTAGAACATGGGATTTGGCACACAGTAAGTGCTTTGTAAATGCTTATTGAATGAATGAACAAATAGATGAATGCTCAGGATAGACACATGGAAGTTTGGATGTGTGGATGATAATGGATGGATATACAGATGGACCAATGGGTGGATAGATTGATGGGTAAAGGAAATAAGGGAGGCTGTTGATACAGAGTGGTTAAATAACTTATCCCAAGTCAGACATCTGATATGTAGCAGGGCTAGGATTTGAACCCAGGCAGTTAGACTCCATTCTGGTACTCAAACCTTGAGATGAAGGACAGATCTGGGGTGAACTGGAGCAAACCTTGCTCTGACAGTCAATGGGGGAATAAAAAAAAGGAAAGCCAATGTGCATTCAACATTTGTCATCTTCAGACGCCATGAGAAGTTTATTCACTTTCATTTCTTCATCCATCCATTCATCAAATGTTTACTGAGGGCCAATTATGAGCCAGATACTGGGAACAGAGCAGTGAGTGGGACAGAAAAAATCCCTGCCCTTATGGAACGTACATTCTAGCGGGGAGGCAGACAGTAAATGGATAAGCATATATATGAGTCAACGGTGATAAGTCTTAGGAAGATAAGATGAGGGAGAGTGAAGGATGTAGGGACTGACCTATTTCAGTGGAGAGAAGGGATTCCCTGAGAAGGAGAAAGTGCAGAAACTTTCTGGTGCCAAGTGGTATCTGGGGGGTAGGGTCTTCCCATCTATTCTGTCATCTCATTCTCACACGAGTAGTGCCTGGAAGGCATTATTATTCCCTATGTTATGTATGAAGATGTATGATTATTAAATGTTGGGTACTTGCTTCAAGGTCACAGAGTGGCATTGTATTTGGAACAAGCCTGTATACTCTCAGCCACAAATGCAACGGGGGGCCCTCTCAGATCCACCAAATCCGTGCTCGTGAGCAGATGTCTTCTCAGTTTCCCGAGGCTTCTAAAGATGACACGCTTAGTTGCCCTAGATTTTTAGGACTGCAGGGCTCATTAGGGTATGTTTGAGTCACTCGTTTGCACCCTGCCTTACACCTGCTCCCAATCCATGGTGCAGCTATACAATAATAAGACAACTTTTCCACTCTGATTTATGAAAATTAGTCCCATTGCATTGTTTTCCTGCTTCATAAATCTCCCCCAACCAAACTGGAATCATTAGTACAAGCCTAAAAGAAATTTACTTGAACCACCACCTGGCATCACAGAAAGCCTGTTCTTCCCATAACTCCTTCATTAGTGTTTTCATTATTATCACATTAGCTCGTGTGATCCTCTTAATAGTCTTAATGGTCTTATGAGATAGTTAAGGAAGCTGTTATTATCCCCATTTTGTAGATGGGGCAATGCCACCTCCCTAGCTCAGCAGGAGCTAAACGCAGGAGAGGAGGGCTGGGCCTAGCGGTCTTCCAGTTCTGTCAATGGCACCACCAGCTGCCCAGTTACCAATGCCTGAAGCCTGGGAGTCGTCCTTGCTGTCACCATGGCCATCACTGCTCGTATCCAGCCTGTCAGCAGACCCTGCTTACTCCAATATGTGTCTCCAACCCTCTCACTCTTCCTCATCTCCTCTACCAGCTCCCAGGCCAAGCTGCCATCTTTCTCCTTAAGTAGTCTCCTCACCTCCATTCTCACCCCCTCATATCCAGTCCATTCCCCCCACAGAGCTTGGGTGGACTCTTAAAAATGGACTCACTTCAAGTCATCACTTTACCTAAAGGGCTTTTAATGAAATCCAAATTCCTGTGCCCTACCTGGGCCCAGCCCACTTTTCCAGCCTCATGTCATAACCCTCGCCCTTGCCTGATATGCTGTGGCCAGTCAGCTACTTTTCATTTTCTTGCCTCAGGGCCCCAACACATGTTGCTCCTTATACCTAGAACACTATTGCCTTTGACTTTTCTTGGAGGCAGCTTTCTCCTCCTTCAGATCTCAGCCTAAATGTCTGTCAGGCAGGTTTCCTGACCACCTCCCTAGTTACAATTTGCAACTTATCAGTCCTCTGTTTTGCAGTGTGTTTACATGTGTTAATGGTCTGTACCACCACACCCCCTGTCACCACTGGAATGTAAGTTTCATGGGGGCAGAGAATGTGTCTGTCATCCTAGTGCCCAGGATCCAGCAGATACTCAGTAAATGCTTGTGGATTAAATGAATAAACTTAAACAAATGAGTGAAATGACACATTTACGTTGGTTACATATATTAATAATCAACATGTCCCTCTCTCTTCTTTTCCACAGGATTCCTGATTAATTTTCCTGATATTTTTTGCGTTTATACGAATAGTATCTAGGTATAGAAGGTCCGCAATCAGTGGTTATTGAATGGATGCATGGAAGGATGATGGATGGATGGATGGATGGATGGATGGATGGATGGATGGATGGAAGGAAGGATGGATGGAAAGATGGAGGGATGAATAGAAGGATGATGGATGGATGGATGGATGGATGGATGGAAGGATGGATGGATGGATGGATGGATGGATGGATGGATGGATGGATGGAAGGAAGGATGGATGGAAAGATGGATGGATGTATAGAAGGATGATGGATGGATGGATGGATGGAAGAAAGGATAGATGGATGGATATATGCTTTTTACTTTGTGATCTCACAGATTTTTTCTTTTTTTCTTTCTTATTTTTTTCATAATCAAGTAACCAACCTTATATTTCTTTTGTGATTGCCCTCCACCCTTTCCCTTTTGCAATGTCCTCTCTATATCCTTTAGAAATCTGTTTCAGGGTTGTATTCTATTAACAGACAAGAAGTTCTAATGTGACCCCAACAGTAAACCCCACTGCAGTAACATGGGTTGTTTTCCGAATGTCTTACATTTCTTTTGGTATTAGTTCCCTTCTTCCAAGGATATAACAAAAAAAAAGTGTGATACAAAAGCATATCCCACCTTCAAGCACTTTTAATTTACAGATACAGAAAGTGGTTCAGTTGAGGGTGGGTAGGTCAATAGAACAATTCTAAAACTGGCCTATGACACTTGAAAGCTTAAAGTCATGCAAAAATCCAGTCTTTGTAAGGTCCTATGGTTCAGTCACAGCGAGGATTTTTCTTATCAAGAAGGCCTCCAAGGTATTTGGTATCATCATCAACCAGAATCCCTAGTTCTGATATCTCCTTCCTGCTGGAGCATTTGTCATTAATCCTTCAGGCTTGCAAAAGGTGGTCCTTTGAATTCTCCATGTTGCTGCAGGGAAAAGCCTCTGGGTTTCTTGTCAGTACCACCGCCATTTCTCTTTCTTTATCCCCTGGTGTTGCCATTTTCTTTCTATCCACCTCCTCATATGGTAACAAATCAAGCAAAGTAAAATACCATTCCTTGAAACAGCTGTCTCTTGGGCAGCATGAGGCTCATTATCCCATTCAAGACCTGGTACATACAAAACAAATACATTCCACCTCCATCCAGCAATTGCCATGCATTATGTCTACCTGCCACCTCTCTTGTATCACGTTAGGTGATTTATTCTCTCTGGGTTTTAGTTCATTTGCTCATGTTCTTTCTTGAGGATAAGGGTGAAAGAAAATAAACATTTATTTAGCACTTACTAGGTGTCAGATTCTGTCTATATCAGTTGCCGCAGGCTAACATAGTAGGAGTTTATTTTTTACTCACATAAATAGTCAAGGGGGTTGAAGGTTATTGGGCAACGGAGGGAAGGTTAGTGGTCCAGGAGCCCACAGTGATAGAGGCTCTGACATTTTGAACTTCTAGCTTCCAAGACTGTTCTGGGTATTAACATCCACCATGTTTATACCCAGAACAGAAGAGGAAAGAACACGGAGGATCATGTGTGGGAAATTCTTATGGGGCAGACCTGGGAGTGGACACCTCACTTTAGCTCATATTTTGTTGGCTAGAACTCAGTCACATGACCACATCCAACTGCAAGGGAGGCTGGGAAATGTAGTCTAGTTATCTGCCCAGGAGAAGGAGCAAATGGGTTTTGGAGAGTAGCTAGCTTAACTCAGCCACCCAGAGTTGGGTGTTTTTGTAAAATTGCCTTATTTAATCTTAACAACAATGGGAAAAAGTAGGCATTATTGTCACCATCATCAATGAGAAGACTGAAGCCCAAGACATAAAGTAAAATGCAAGAGAATACATCACTATTACAGCTAATACGTTTTAGGATCTAGATTCGAACTTAGATCCATGTGACTCCAACTCAGTTTTCTTCTCAGTGAATCACAATTCTTCTCTAAGGAAGGAAAAGATCTGACTCTGGAGCTCACAAAATAGCCATGAAAACTGTTGATGGCTGTATGTGTGGAGTAAACTCCCCATTGGCCTCATGGAATGGGCACGGTTACCCTGGCCGTCTTGGTTGGGAGATACTTATCTACCCACTCCACCGCCTACATTCCCAGGTATCTTCTCTATAAGTACATTGACTTTATTCCTTCAAATGAATCTGTCTGGCTACTTTACTTGATCCCCATGAATGAGACTTTTGATACATGGTTAATCAAAACCTCCCCGGCTTAATTATTCTAACACCATTTTGCCCAGCAATAAATTCACTTAATGACCATATCATTTAAAATTCAATACCCTGAGTGTTTCCCATCCATTTGTGTATCCTATTCTTTTTATCCCTAGGACCAAATTTTAAAGAATAGATTTTTATCAGTGTCACTAAAAACTACTGAAAGTGTTTGAAAGGAGGTAAAATATGACAACACCCACACCAATACAGAGAAAGCCCATCTTTCATAAAATGTGCAAATTTGATAAATACATGTGTGCGCGCACACACACACACTAGAAATACAAAGTTAAATTGGAATGCTTTTAAACATATTGTTTAGACTCTTAAAATGCCATAAAGGTGGTTTAAAGAGAAAAAAAAGAACAATACATTTGACTAGATTTAGAACTCCTTAAAAGAAGTGTGAGTTTCGTGACCCAACCACTAGGTGGGTTGCTCATTAAGAGAAGTTGGTTTAGATAAACTGGCTTAGTTAAGTCATTTGTAGACCTCAGTATTATCTTGTTTGAAGGTGTCCCTTCCTCTGGTATTACTAACCAGTCACCCTATCGAAGTCTGTCAGGGACCAGACTGCGCAATGGAAGTTTGAGAATCCAACCCCTCTCCCACCATCCATCCCAGTCTCCACTGTGTCTCCAGGCTTGATGCTCACAGCCTGTGGTGGCCCTGACTGCTGTTTGTGATTGACATGGTTCATAAAGGGCAAGAGGCCAACTAAGTTGGAGTCACACTATACTCAGTCTTGTGATTTTAGTACGTGACCAAAAAATGACCATTCTGTGCTGGTTCTACTTGTTGAAGGATCAGCAGATTCCTTTTTTTGGAAGCTTTATAGTTGAGGCTCACAGAGAGCCCCAGGACTCAGTCCTCAGAATTTTCTCTATTTTCACCCACTCCCTTATGAGCTCAGCCAGTTTCATGGCTTTAAACACCTCCTCTATGCTGATTTCCAAGTTATAGCTCTCAGTCCAGACCTATTAACTCTAGGTTTATAAATCCAACTGCATGCTCAACATTGCCACTTGGATGTCTAAGAAGAACCTCAAAATTAACATGTCCAGAAACAAACACTTCATTTCTCAACTCCCCAGGTCCCAAACTCTGCTTCTCTGTGAGTTTCCCTCTTCTCAGAAAATGTTGGCTCTATTCTTCCCTTTATTTAGAGCAGGAACCTTGGAGCTGTCCCTGGTTCTTTCTTCCTCTCATGCCTTGAATCCATCTACAAGCAAATTCTCTTGTGGCCAACACATCTCATCACACCCCCATCACATTTACCTCCATCCAAGCCTCCACCACGTCTCACTTTGATGATTTCAGTACCCTCCTAATTGGTCTTCTTTCTTCAACACTTACCCCCTAGAATCTCTTCTCCACACAGTAATCAGAATGATCTTTCAGATGTGTAGGCCTGGCCATGTCCTTCCCCTCCTCAAAACCATCTAATGGCTCCCATCTCACTCAAGAAAAAATCCACAGTTCTTACAGTGGCCTGCAAGGCTCTACATTGTCTGGTCCCCGCTACTCTCCTGCTCTCATCTCCTCCCACTCTCCCAGTCACACTTCTTTCTCGTCACACTGCCCTCTCCCTCCCTGATCCTTGGACACGCCAGAAACACTTTCACTACAGAATTTTGCACCTGCTCTTTCTTCAGCCTTCCTCCGTGTGGCTTGCTTTCACACTGCTTCTGTTTCTCTGTTCAGATGTCTCCTTGGACCTGATCTTCTGGTTAAAAGCTCCCCAGTTTGCATAAGGGGAATCACCTCTATCCCGCTGTATTTGGTTTGAGACTGCCACTCATTTGGATAATAAACTAGAACAATCAGATGTTTCCTACCAGGAATTTGGATCTTTAGTAGAGTGATACAGAAAAAGAGAAGAAGAGAAAGATGAGGAAGAATAAGAGATAAAGCAAGAAATAAGGAGAAAATGAAGGAGAAAGGAGACAGTTGAATATGACCCCTTCCTATGGTGGTGCCCTAACGAGACTATTGATCAGGTCCTCCAGCCTGTGTTCCCAGAATTTCCCCACTTCCTACCACTCCAAGCATATTCATAAGCTATTCCTGATGAGTCACCTCATATATCCTTTGAGTAAATTCCTCATTACAATAGTTAGCTGGAAACAGCATGTGCTGTTCTGTGCTTGTTGAAAACTGTGTTCTAAATGATGGACTGAAAAGCATGTGTATAACTTGAAAGAAAAGCCAAGAGCTGAACATTGATGGACTGCAGAGTGTGAGGTTTAAATAACTCAAAGGGGCCTCATTCATAGTCCTGTAGCTCAGACCAATGCTCTGATTAGACTAAGGACAGGGAATTGCATGGTCAGCCCCTCCCTGCCTTTGGGCAGCTTTGGGAATATTTAACAATGGGGGAAAATGACCAATGACCTGCTCAGAAACTCATAGAAAATGAGAGAGCAGGAGGGAAGTGAAACCAGACACCTTTCTTCAGGTGCTGATCCCCTAGCACAGAGGGGAGGGAAGGGAAGGTGTCATGGGAACTATCCCCAATCCCCCTCCTCTTAGCCTTACTGTATCACCTTCCTGCTTAATCTCTTCTCCTCTGCTGAGTGCAGAAGGACTGGTCATACCTGTGTGTGAGACCTTAGCAAAGCAAAAGCATCAACGACTGATGTTTCACATCAGCATGTGCTGTTCTGTGGCCTCTTGCCATTACAGCCCTTGACTATCTAAAATGTTCTTCTTTGTCTTCACAGTGTAGACCAGCTGCCCCCTCTTCACCCTCTCGGAGTTAGTTATTCCCTCTTCTGGCCTCACAGTGCCTTGAACAGACCTTTGTCTACATCAACTCTCATCACCCTGCAGCATGGAAAGAGTTTGATGTATAGAGTCAGAAAACTCTGGATTCATATCTCAGCCCGGAGGCATGTTATTTGGGTATCCTTGGCGGGGTCACTCTCTGAGCCTAATTTTTCTCGGTAAAATGGGTAAATTCATAGAGCTTATTTTCTAGGATTAGAAATGAAAGGATTTGTTGTCGTAGAAATCAGGTAACACAGATATACGTTATAAAGCATCATAAATCTAAATTTAAATCTACATCATAAAGCCCATGTAATAGGTGCTTAATCATAATTAATCATCTTCCCCTTGTTTTTTGCATTTCAAAAGGTAGCACTGAATAAGGATTAGAGGAGCTGCCTTATTGGAATTCTGCCAGCTGTGTGACCTTGGGCAAGTCATTGAACTGCCCTGTGCCTTCAGTTTACTCATCTGTAAAATAGGGATAAAAGTAATTTTCACAATTTCAGGATTATTATAAGGGTTAAATGAGTTTAATCTTGTAAATCACTTGGAACAGTGCCTGACTTACAATAAGATTTCAGTAAATATTAAGAGCGAACATTTGTTGATATGAGTAAGTTTTAGGTGTTATCAGATATCTCCAAATTAGGCAGTGAACTCCTTGATGACAGGGACAAGTAATATTGCTCTTCATTTTCTAGGACTTGGCAGAGTATCTAATACACAGTGATCAATCAGAAATTGCTTAGTAAATGAATGCATAAATTGCTGGGAGATGAATATTGGTGCCCAATGAGTCCTAGTCTTGGGGCACTAAGAGGAATCCTGCCTCCCTTCCCATCCCACTGCACCACTCCAGCCCATCCAGGAGACACAGAATAATTTAGACGTAAACATGTTGAGGACTAAATTAAATGCCGTATGAAACCAGGAAGATGACATCACAAATAACCCCTAGAAGAAAAAGAAACTCACACTCTTTCAATGCACTCTCCGGCAAAAGGCTCTGTGATTTACTCCAGCAAATTACCAACTGTAAAATATTTACAACTAATTCTTCTACCTTCCAGGGTGGCAGTGGCAAAGCAAGGCAGGTTGTTTTGGTAGTAAATGCAGGATGCAATTTCCATTTCGGTGGCCCCGTTTCCTGCAGCAACCTCAGGCGACAGCATCATTTATATCTTCCACACAATCTTTTCTGCATGTGCCTGAGTCTCGATTACAGGCAGTTGAGGTTTGTGTGGTAGGCATTATGCATTTATGAGCCAGAGCAAACATTTACTAGTGCTAGTAATTCGTCTAGGGGTGGAGGAAGAGAAAGGTGGGAGCAACGAGGCACAGCACTGGTTCCCTGACAGTGTATCACAGACCTGGGATGCAGAATTGGCACACTGCTGGGGAAGAAACATCCTGTCCATCTGGAGGCACCTGCTCTCCCAGGCTCATCTCCTGGCATGTCCATCTCCCCATACCTCCCACCCATGAGATCAATGTAGAAGTGGCCCAGGGCTCAGTCCTTGGACCTTTCCTCAACTCTATACACACTCTAGTGTATACCATCTGTATATGTTGTCAACGTCCAAATATTTCTCCATCCAGATCTCTTCCAGACTTGTATACTCACTGCTTACCTGACATTTCCATCTGGATGTCTACAGGGCATCTCAAGCCTAACATGTCTGAAGGAGAGCTCCTGACCTTCTCCCCACTCCACACCCAAGTCTTCTCTCAACGTCTTCCTCCAACTCAGTAAATAGTTACGTTTTTCTGCCAATTGCTGAGGCCTATTACCTTGGAGTCACACTGCCACCTCTCTTCCTCTTACACTCCACATATAATCCATCAGCAAATTCTATTAGCTCTTTCTACCACATATGTCCTGAATCTGCCCACTTCATCACTGCCTGCCCCCAGCCTGGTCATCTCTCACCTGGACTGCTACAGTTGCTTCCTCATGGGTTTCCCAGCTTCTGCATCCCTGTGCAGCCAATTCCAATGCATCAGGTAAAGTGGTCCTGGAAAATTGTGATTTAGATCATGATACTCAGTCCTCTCTGCTCAAAAAACTCCACAGACTTCCCATCACTCTCAGAATAAAGTCTCATCATCAGGCCTCCAACTACCTCTCTGATCTCATCTCCTGCCCATCTCCATCTCTCATCATCTCCAGCCACACTGGCCTCCATCTTGTCTGCATGCACACTGAGAACACTCCTGCTTCAGGATCTTTGCACTCACTATTTCCTCTGCTTAGATCAGGCTTCCTCCAGAGAGCCACATAGTTTGTTCCTTCACTTCCTTTATATATATATATTCTTAGGTACAGAAAGATTTTGTAAACAAGAAACAAAAGTGCTAGCCACAAAATAAAGATTGATACATTAAACTACTTTAACATCAAAACTTCTGACCATGAAAAGACACACAAAGAAGGTGATAAGTTAAGCCTTAAACTGGGAGAAGATATTTGCAATCTATACAACAGGGAAAGGAGTAGCACCCAGAATATACAAAGAACTCCTAAAAATCAAAAGGAAAAAAGACAAACATCTAATAGAAAAATGGGCAAAAGATATAGATGTTCCACTCAGGAGGAAACACAAATCATCAATGAACAAAAAAGATCTCTCAAACTCAGAGAAATTCAAATTAAGACAGTAGCACAAGTTAAGTCACATGAGGAAGAGGAATATGAACTCTTATGCACAGGTAGAGGGGTGTAACTTGCTACAAGCACTTTGTAAAATAAAGTGTCATCATCTTATAAGGGTGAGTATCGCAGAGCACATGACTCAGCATTTCCATTATTTGGAAAATACCCTCGAGAGATTCTTGCCCTTTTATAGCAGGAGGCATGTACAAGAATTTACATAGCAGCATTGCTTATAAAGCAGAAATCTAAAAACAATCCCAATGTCCATCATCAAAAAAAATGGATAAATAATGCATATTCACACAATGGAATATTATACAGCAGTAAAAATGAATTGACTAACACTAAATGCAGCAGCATGAATAGATTTTTTACAAAGCTATTGCCTAATTTTTAAAAATTAACATAATAGAGTATTGTGACATTTTTCGAAAACAAAACTAAACAGTGTATTATTTAGAAATGCAACATATGATATATACACACACAGGAGAATGATAAACACAAAATGCAGTAGAGTGGTATTTTACTCTTTAGGGCACTTCTCCAGTAGCTCTCAGCCTTCTTGTTCCCTTTTGGGTAGGTGGATAGGGATCACGTGACTAGTTTTGGTCAATTAGTAGAAAGGATGAGAATCATTTCCAGGATGATCATTTAATTGCCAATGTGATATTTTCCAGGAAGCTCACCTACTTGCTTTTCCTTTCCTTATATTTTTCCCTTTCTCTCTCATCCATCCCTCTGGCACAACATCTGGCAATGTTTGAGATGGTGAGGAGCTTCACACAGATAGATGAAACAATATCAATAATTTATGGATTCGTGTGTATTTATTTATATATACATTATATATTCCAGGGAAGCTGTACAGGAGAAGGCCTTTGGATCAGACAGGCCATGAACAAGAGTTGGCCCAGACAGTGGGCAGGAAAGGAAGGGCATCTTAGGAAGTTAGAACATCATAAGCAAAATCCAAGATACCACAAAATCTAGTGCACCCAGAAAATGACAAGAAGTTCTAAGAGGCTCACATGCAGACTGGGGGGGGGGGGGCATGTGGCAGGACTGTGGCCAGAACACAGGGCTCCTCACCCAGGAGCTGAAATGCAGGGGTGAACAGGGCCTGGCTAATATTTATTCTTGCCAGCAGACCCTTCTTTTGAGGTTTGTCCCTCTCCTATTTCTGCTCAGTTGTACCCAACCACATTAATTAATAATTCCACATATAATTATCTTCACATAAATATTTCTCAATGCCAAAAATTCACGTGAAACTCCACCTGTTCCTGGTGCTGCCAGGGGCACAAGAATTCCTGGCAAAGACATGTTGTAGCATCTGGAAAAAGCAGGGGGTTAATCTGGTCCAACTAAGCAAACTCTTCCTGGGAGTCTATTTTGGCCTTTTTCCCAAGGACTTCACAGTCTAGTGGAGAAGACAAGGAAATACATATGTGCTATATGGTGTGATGGGTCAATCATGGAAATAGAGTGTTATCCACAGGCAGCAGAGACCAGAGCAGGGAAGCGTCCCATCACCCTGGGGAAAGCAGGACACTTGAGTCCTAAAGGATGGTTATTGGCACCAGATGGGTGGAAATTAAGAGGTTCGGTACCATTAAGAGCTGGTGAGGGGACATGGATACTCTCACACATTGTGAGTAGGGGCAGAATTTGACACGACCACCATGGAGGGCGATTCACCAGTCTCCATTAAAGCCTTTAGACACAAATTCCTGTGACCCAACAATCTGACTTCTCTAGGGCGTATTAGGGAAATACTCCAATAAGTGCATGCAGAGGCACGTACCAGGGGGTTCACGTTAGGCTTATTTGTCATAATAGAAAACTGGTTCAAACTAAAGGACACTCTACAGGGGAAGGACTAAATAAATGATAGTTTGCAAATACAGTAGAATGCAACATTCATTTTTAAATAAGATGTGCACTGATATGGAAAGATCTTAAGAGGTATTATTGAGTAGAAAACCCAAATTTTAGCATGCTACATAGGGTATGACACTATTTGTGTCATAACATTTGCACACATGCACATGTGCTCACCCAAAAGAAGACTGGAACTCAGACACAGGGCTCTGTGCAGGAGTGGTAAGCTAGGAGACTAATGATGGAGGAGGGCCAGGGATGACTGAAGCAGGTGGGAAGCCCTGGGAGTTGGGGAACATCTCTCCGGAGAGGAGGCAATGGTATTTGTTTTTCTCTGCACTAAGCCAGCCATGTGGACCCGGAAAGGGAAACATTTTATTTCCCTGGAATCAGAGTAGTGTATCTATCTCAACTCAAGGGGCACAGGTTTGAGGCTTATTGAGAACATATCCATGGAGGTTGGCAGGGAAAGAGCAAGCCTGTTCCCGAAGGCAGCACATCAAATGTCTGTTGAGCTCTGGAATGGGACATCTCTCTCTCTCTCTCTCTCTATATATATATATATAGATATAGATATAGATATAGATATATAAAGAGATATAGATTGATAGATCAATGATTGATTGATAGATATAGATATAGATATAGATATAGATATAGATATAGATATAGATATATTGATAAAGACAGAGAGGGAGAGAGAAAGATTTATTATAGGAATTGGTTTATGGGATTATGGAAGCCAAGATGTCTTGTGATCTGCCATCTGCAACCCGGAGATCCAGCAATGTTGGTGGTGTAATTCAGTCCAAGTTCAAAGGACTGAGAACCAGGACAGGCAATGGTGTAAATCTTCATCTGAGTCCAAAGGCCTGAGAACCAGGAGCATTGGTGTCCGAGGGCAGGAGAAGATGGATGTCCCATCACAAACGAAAAGAGCAATTCACTCTTCCTCCACATTTTTGTTCCACTCAGGCCTTCAGTGGGTTGAATGATGCCCACCAACATTGGTGAGTGTGATCTTTGCTCAGTCTACCGATTTAAATGCTAATCTCATCCAGACACAGCATCACAGACACATCCAGAAATAATGTTTTACCAGCTATCTGGGCATTCCTTAGCTCAATCAAGTTGACAAATAAAATTAACCATCTCATCTTTCCCCCAGTCTGTCCATCTATTTATTCATAGAACAACATCAATCTAATTCTAGCCCTGCCCTGTCTTCTGCAGTTACAGAGATGGAAAAGATGTGCTCATATTTCAAGGAATTTGGTTTAGTGATGTGTTTCTAAATCCTGGCTGCACATGAGGATCCCCTGAAGAGCTTTTAGAAGATACCAATGACCAGGTACTATCACAGACCAATTGAATCAGAATCCCCAGTTGTGAGGCCCAAGGAATTCTAATGTGCCTCCAGAGTTGAGATCACTGGTGTGGTGACTTCAGGGCATCGATCCATTTGCAGCAGAATTGCGGATGGAGAAATTGTTGGAGATATAGGCAGCAAGCCCCACAACTGCACACAAACCAGCAAGTTCAACTTGCTTCTTCTCCAGAGAACGGAGCCTCCAGGATGGTGGTTGGCTTTCAAGAGGGAACAGGCTGAGCCCTGCACTGAACTCCAGTCTCTGTTCTTAATCCTTAAGTTTCTGCCTGACCTGCAACGTGACCTGACACATGAACTCTAGCCCTGACCTTCAGTTCAAACTCCAGCCCCAACTCTTCCTCTGCTTTGCCTTTCCAAAGACTGGAGATGGGTGACTCCATATTATACGTGCATTTCATGGTTGAGGTCTCACCTTCTCTAACCAGTTCTACTTTGCCTGCTGCCCTGGTCAGGGACAAGAGTAAGCATAAGCATCGTCACAAGTCAGCCTCAGCCTTCCTACCTTCTCACCACCTGGAGACAAAGAGATGGAGGCTTACCTCCCACCAGATTAGACCCTAATTCACCTCCCTTGTCCTGCTTCTGGCCTCTTGGGGTGTATGAAACAAGCATATATGTGTGTGAAAATGTGAATGTGCATATCCAGAGGGATATTCATTTATTCATTGTTTGTTTATTAAGCACCTATTATGTACCATGCTCTATTATAGATAGATATAATATCTAATGAATAAGAGAAAGTTCTGCCATTGTGGAGCTCAATTCCAGGTAGAGAAGCATCAGAAATCACGTGAACCAATAAGTACATTAGATAATTCCAGATCTTGACCAATGTCACAAATTGTGATGAAGAAGAGAAAGCAGAACAACGGGATAGAGAGTGACTTGGGACAGGCATTGTTTTTGGTGGAATGATCAGGGAAAGCCTCTCTGAGAGATGACATTTAAGTGGTATGTAGATCATAGCAGATGGTCCAGACCAGCATTATCCAGTAGAATGTTATATGATGATGGAATATGCTATATCTGCGCCTCTAACACAGTAGCCATTGGCCATTTGTAGCTGTTGAGCACTTGAAATGTGGCTACTATCACTGAGGAACTGAATCTTTAACTTTATTTAATTTTAATTAATTTAAATTTAAATAGTAACATGTGGCTAGTGGCTTCCATATTGGACAGCACAGAGCCAGACATTTAATATAAGACTTGAATGATGAGAAGAAGCCAGCTATGCAGATATCTGGGGAAAGACCATTTCAGGATGAGAAAAGAGCGAATGCAGAAGGGAAGGAATTTGGAGTGTTGGGGGACAGAGAGAAGGCCAGTGTCGCTGGGACTTTGAGGAAATGAGATTGAGTTTAGAGGACACATCATACAGAGCCTTATAGACCATGAAAGGAATGTTAGATTTTTTTTTAATATAATGAGAGATTATTGAAAGGTTTTAAGCAGGGGGATGATGTAATGACAATGGTAATAATTATAGCTAAAGTTTAGGTAGATTTATTAGGTGGGCTTTATGTATAATTCAATCCTCACTCCTCAATCGTCAATAGTACCAATGAAATTGTTTTGTTTTGTTTTGTTTTTGCTGGAAAGGATTCGTCCTGAGCTAACACCTGTTGCCAATCTTCCTCTCATTTTTTTTCCTCCCCAAAGCCCCAGTATCTAGTTGTATATCCTAGTTGTAAGTCCTTCTAGTTCTTCTGTGTGAGCCACCACCACAGCATGGCTACTGACAGACAAACGGTGTGGTTCTGCACCCGGGAACTGAACCTGGGCCACTGAGGCAGAACGAGCCAAACTTTAACCACTAGGCCATCAGGACTGGCCCGAAATGTTTTTGTTATCATTGAAATCTCTATTTTTAGATGAAGAAACTAAGGCACACAGAGGTTAAATAATATGCATTACAGTCTGCAAGTGGCAGAATTAGTATCTGAACCTAGGCAATTGGCTCAAAGTCCATGCTCTTAACCACTATGCTATACCGCCTCCCTCTTAGCTAATGCAAGCTTTCGAAACTCATTATTGCTCAGTGTGGATAAGAGCATATAAGGGAACAAGACAGAGAAGAGGCAGTGCTGTGGACTTGAGAAGTAACAGAGGAATGATGGAATGATGGAGAGAAGGGGTTAAATTTAAAATATTTTTAGAAATAGAGGCAACAGACAAGACTTCCTAAGTAATTGGATTGTTATGGGGTAAGTGAAGCAAAGAAGAATCGGTGATGGCTCCTAGGTTTTGAGCTGAGCGACAGGGTGGCTGGTGGTGCCCTTTCCTGAGGTTGGGAAGACTGAGAATGGGTAACAGCTGGGCTGGTGGGGAGGGGGTGATGCTGCCATGTGGTGTGCTAGGAAAGCTGTTAGGCATAATTCTGTGTCTCAATTTGGGCACGTTTTCCTTCCTCCCTTCCTTCCTTTATTCTTTCCAACTATGCTCTCCCTTTTTCTTCTTTCCTTTATTTCTTCCATCATTCGGCAAATATTTACTGAGACCTGTTTGGTTCTAGGCACTATGTGAGGTGTTGGAGATACCGCATTATACAAAAGTGCCAAATTGCCTTCCTTCTTTGGAGTATGGTTTTAAGGAGGACGGACAGACTATACACAAGAAAATGAGCACAAGATAATTTCAGATAACAATAAGCTCTATGAAGTGAACAAAAGAGGATGGTGTGAAGGAGTGTGCTTTTAGATGGTGCCTGGGGAAGGGGATCCAGCTCTGAGTACATGATATCTGAGCCAACACCTGAACAATGAGAAGGGACCAATTATGGGAAGAGCAGAGGGAAGTGTGTGTGTGTGTGTGTGTGTGTGTGTGTGTATGAGACAGACAGACAGACAGAGACAGACACTCTGTAGGGGATTGGTGTGCATGAATACCTGATAACATAGGAATCTTCCATCTTTGTAGCATAGTTTGTGTGCATGTTTGTGTATATCTCTCTAGGTGTGCGCTGATCTTCTTTCCTATCTATTTGTCATTTCTCCATCTGTTATATGATCAGATTGATTGGTTTGAAAATCTGTTTAGTGTTTCATTCTCCCCAAGCTGTGACAGTCAGGTCTAAATACAGGCACAGTAGGCTGCACTAATTAATTTATGATTGTGGTTTAACATCATTGAAGCTAGAGATCTTGATTTGGGGATGCAACTTTATGAAGGAAATATCTCAAAGACAACAGGGAAGTCTCTTACCTCGTAGAAGAGGCTGTCCTGGCATCCCGGCCAAACATAGGGAAAAGGAGGCTCCCTGGCTGCGTTCTCTCAGCAGAAATTCCAAGTTTCCTTCAGCACTATATCTCAATTGCAACCCAGCACTGGAGCTGGTGCATGGCAGTGTGACAAAACATTGTTCTTCACAGCACCATTCGCACCTGTCCTTCACATGGATGGATGCTTCCATCTTGACCAACTTATAAGTTTCCATGGCCAGGCATGAGTTGACCCAAGCAACTCTTTCACCAATAAAACATCGAGCAAGCATTATCTGTCTAGCTGACCAGGTTCCTTGGATCACAAGGGAGAAACATGAACAAATTATTTACAAAAGCAAAGTTCGTCTTAAGGATGCACGTGAGGTAAAAAATTAAATGACCTCAACATCAGCACAGGTCCTAAGATGGCAGTCTCTGAGAATGCACAATGAAGAAATGGGCCTCATAGGTAAGGGCAGCAATAATTAACACTTGTATTAAGCAGTTAATTCCTTTCAGGCACTGCACTATGTGCATCTGTCTTAGTCTCTTCGGGCTGCTGTAACAAAAATACCATTAACTGGGTGGCTTATACAACAAACATTTATTTCTCATGGTTCTAGAACCTGAGAATTCAAGATAAAGGCACTAGCAGATTTGGTGTCTGGTGAGGACCCGCTTACTGGTTCAGAGAGGACCGTCTTTTCATCTTCTTGCTGTATCCTCACACGGCAGAAGTGGGAAAGGAGCTTTCTGGGGTCTCTTTTATAAGGGCACTAATCCTATTCATGAGAGCGCCATCCTCATAACCTAATCCCCTCCCAAAGCCACACCCCCTAATACCATCACATTAGGCATTAGGATTCAACAAATGAATTTTGGGGGGACACAAATATCCAGTCTATAGCAGCATCATAAGCACCAGCCCTTGCTGTCTTCATAAAACATGCTCTGAGATTGATATTGCCTGTGATCTCCATTGTAGACAATGAGGAAACGGAGGTTTGAGGTGGTTAAATAGGTTTCCCAAAGTCCTTTAGAGTGAGGATGACAGAGCCAGGCTCCCAGGGGCAGCCAGTGAGTGTGTCAGCTGCAGCAGCTTGAAGGACATTACCTAGTGGGCAGGAGGCAGTCCACAAATCGTCCACAAGTGATGCTCTAGGCAAGCAGATGGTGATGGGCCTCCACCATGAGGACATGCGCGTGTCTTGAGAGGCAGGTGAAAGAAAACATAGGGTAATACAAGAAAAGGCAAGACTTGAGTGAGAACCTGGCATATTGGCAGTCACCTTCATGGAGGGCAGCATCTTCATCACTTTGAGGCTGAGGGTTCTTCTGGTGGCCCACACAGTTAGAGGAGGTAGGGGTTAGATGCATAAGGGTGGCCGAGGCAGACTCAGCAAGAGCAAGCAGGACTTGGATCAGCAGCAGGATGCAGGTGAGAAGGAAGCAGGACTGGCAGCATCCCTGAGGCAGTGACGAGCTGACACACAGCTGAGAGCAAAGCGTGAGGTGGAGAGACCTGGAGTGCAGGCTCCCCAAGAGGATCCCTCTCCTGTCACTGTCTGTTACATCGTGAGCACAAGGTGCCTGTGCAGACATGCTGACACTTCTGTCATCATCCTTTAATTGTGGCACCTGCCCTTTGAAAAGCTGAGCCAGAGGAAAGAAAATACAATAACACTGCTGATAGAAGTTGGTGTGTGAGGTTCTGCAGGGGGGCACTCTTTGAATGTGTATGAATTAAGTGTCAGAGAAGCACACTCTGGGTGAAATCCCCAGTCAGGGGCAGGTGAAGTGTGTTCCATAACCTCATTAATTCAAAATCAGGGAGCGTCCTGTCTGAGGACCTCTGGGATGAGATGGTCCAATAATGAAAGAGAAAGGGTTGGAGGGAGAGTCGATGGTAAGAAGGCACTGAAGGAAGCTGAGGTTGCAGGCAGGCAACAGTTTATATTTTAGAACTGTTACTGTGGGCTTAGGAATTATTGCAAGGGACTTCCACATCCCTACAGATACCAAACATTGGGAATAAATGAAATCAATAAAAATCTCATATAAGTACACACACACGTCAATCTTTCACAAATGTAGATTCAATGGTGATGACTCAATCACAAATTTATTTAAAGGATTATTGACTTCAGAGTTGCTTTCTGTCCATATGTGTGTTCTAAATCCAACCATATGAAGAAGCTAGCTTCTGTCATGTGGTGGTCTACTAATGCTGAAGATGGGTAATCACGCTGGGAAAAGTCAGGGATGATGGGAGAAATGAAAGCAGTGCCTATGATTTGTGCAATGTGAGGCACAGACCCCATAAAGTAGGCAAGCTCTGCTCAGCAATGAGGCTTCCCAAATGCTTGGGCACCTAGGGGTAGCAAGGAGAAAGAGATTTCTAGTAATTCACTGGAATCTGTGCCAAACCGAAGCTGTTTGGTGCTCTATGCGTAGGTTGTATCGACGCCCATCTGAGAGGTGGGTTCTGTGACTCAGAGTTATCATTTGTAGAGGGGTGCATATGTTAGGCAGCCTGTGATAGGCATATAGATTCAGATTTGAGCAGGGCTGTTCTCCTTCATTCACTCAACAAATAGATTAGTTTGCACCTACTGTGTGCTAAATGACTCTAGCAGTAATAACAAGAGGGGACTTTTACTAATATTTGCTCTGTGCCAGGATGCCTAGTACCTTTTCTTCTGAATCAATACATGCTATTATCCCCATTTGATGGATGACAGAACTGAGGATCAAAGATATGAAGTGAGTTGCTCAAAGTAAGTACAGTCCAGAAATGGAACCCTGAAGTCTAACCCTTAGCCACACACCTTGGGCAGGATGAGCATGCACTTACAAGCTTCTGAAGGAGGTGATTGTGGACTGTGGGATCAAGCTGACCCTCAGCCAGTGATTCCCAGCCTAAAACTCATGGACCTCTATGAATCCCAATAGACAAGGGTGGACCTTTCAAACTACTTTCACTATTTCAAAAAATGCAAACTTCTTCATGGCAAGATCTTGTTCTTTGTTTTATCTCCTGATAGGAACACAGTGCCTGGCACACTATAGTTGACAAATTAATGAACAAATGAATAGTTTTCTCTCTTTTTACTTTTGGCTAAAATTCGTTTCAGTGTAGTGATCTTGGTTTTCTCCAGTGAAGAAACACTAAAAGCAATAGTACATAGCTCTGGTGTATAAAATATAAAATAATAAATTTATAATTACTTGTATAAGTGAAGTTGGTTCCAAAACTTAGATCCCATGAAGGGAAACATATATAGTATGAGAGATCAATATGGAAATCAGTTAAGGGCATAAAAGTGAAGGCATCCAACCCTCTATGATAGACTGGCATTCCTCTGCCCTCCAGGGGTAGACACAGCCAGGACACCTAAGCCCTCTTCTGAGCTCCAGAGAAGGTGCTGCAAGCCTTGAATATACCAGACCAATTTCTCTTTGGCGCCTGATCCAAGAACATGGATGTGAGAACCTTAATATTCCATGTGACCAGCCTCTGACTACTCAGGGAGTGAAAACACCATTAGATTGATGAAAAAGAACGAAGTCCTCATTATACTCATCTGGAAAAATAAGAGCTACCTTTGAAAAGCTATGAGCCAACCTGCCATGGAGCTGGAAATGGCCTGAAATGGGTCTTCCTTTTTTTCCCATTTTTATTTGTCTTGTATTGTGTCTCTGGCCACAAAAGAGGACCTAGGATAGGCAGTGTCATTACCTTCTGAATTTTTGAGATCTGTTCCATCCCAAGTGGTTCAAGACACTTGGGCGTCCTCAGAAGAGGGTAATAAGCATGATTTTTCCAAATAATTCTCTTCCCAGAGTGGACTATATTCTCATATTCCTCTCTCCCCCTTTCTGGTTGCTGGCATGTACTGATACCCTGCACACTCACCTTATTCATTTGTGATGATATCTTCAGAAATTCATCTGTATTGTTTTTACCTTAGGATCATCAGGAACTATATGAAGAGAATTCAGTTCTTCACATTATGCCCAGAAAGGCAGTCAACCCTTCATTTCCAATGTCTACATAAAGACCTCTAGCGCGTTCTGCTCCCCATTGTCTTCCTGTCCATCAGCTCCCTCCTGAACTTCTCCACTCATCACGTAGTTGAGACATGAATATGGTCCAAGGCTCAAACACTCACAAGCATCCTCAGTTTCCTTACATCTGTTCATCCTGCCACACCTGCCTGGCACAACCCCTAAATGTACCCCTGGCCTCCGAGTACTGAGAACATTATTGTCAGCTCAAATTATGGTTTCCAACTTCAGCTGGCTACTCAATGTCCACTGATAGATCTCTTGTGTAAAACAGGTGAATTACTCCTTGGCCCTGGGGTTTCAAGAAATTTTTTTTTCCTAATACAAATTAAACCTGGCTTGAAACCCATATAGCTAGTTTGAACAGAAGTCCTTTATTGATCATTATTCAGAGCCACCTGTGACACGTCTTGTGGAGCAGCTCAGGGACGTAGGGAATGGCCCCAGTCTTGAGCATGTGGGATTTGACTCTGTTGGTTCCCCCACCCTCTCTGTGCCAAGCTTGGCTAGAAGGTCAGCACACAGTGCCCATCCACACAAAAGTCTACACAGTCAGTTTCCCCAGATCCAGAGTATTCAGTAATTTCAGATATTCACCATTCCAGGAGTTGGGACACACTCTCCACACTGCTGCAGATTAATTGTCTCAGTGGTATAACACCCACAACAACGACAGCAAACACTTGTGTGGTGCTTATCATGTATCAGGCAATAAAGGCAGCCTATACATGAACTTTAATTTTTAAAACAACCTTCTGAGATATGTACTATTATTATTATTATTATTATTATTATTATTATTATCCCCATTTTATGGATGGGGAAATCGAGGCACAAAAAGGTTAAGTAACTTGTCCAAAGCCCCACATGTAATAAGTGCCCAGACTTAAGCCCAGACAGTTTGGTTAGTGATCTTGACTCCCAAGGCCATTTGGCAATGTCTGTGGACATTTGTGGTTGGCATGACCGGGGGCTGCTACTGAATCTAGGGGGTAGAGGCCAGGATGCTACTCATAGTCCTACAATACACAGGACAGCCCCCACCACCAAAGAATCATCCGTCCCCCAATTCTGACAGTACTGAGATTGAGAAACCCCACGGGAAACCTAGATCTTTGAAACATAACAGCTTCTCAATCAATGGGTTTGTCCAGGGTACCCTGACATTTTTTCAGTCTATAAATGAACTGTTCACCTCCCCTGGGGATAAAAATTAGCCAAGCCTTGGGGATAGAGGACTGGCTACCCTCTGTGGAGACAGGGATGTATGATGGTGGTGGGGTGAGGGTAGTGATGAATTCCCTGCCTTTTTTGCCAAATGAGTCTCCAGAGGCAAAAACATAGATAATGTCTCAATAGGTCACTATAATCCACAAATTATTAGTATATCATCCAGCTCCATTCTTTTCTCTCTGAGTCCTCTAACCCCACTGCCAAGTCCCTCAAGTTTAGCGAATGACCGTACTCTTCTATCACTGGGAATATCAAAGCCATTGGGCAGGAAATTCCTAAATATTCTTCTCCCTGATCTCACCCACATCCCAACTATCAAATCTCAAGACCTTGTCAACTTTCATGTCTGCTGATACCAGGGTTTCTCTCTCAGACTAGGAATGCCTACTAGACCCTCATTTCTCCACCTGAGGTCGCTATCCCATCCCCTCCTTCGTGCTCTAGCTCCACTCTGGACCTTCCTCTCTTTTATCATATTGAATAGTGGTAAGGAGCACAGGCTCTGCTGGGTTTCCAATCCCAACTCTGCCACATATGAGCTGTGTGATCTTAGACAAGGCACTTAAATTCTCTGAGCCTCAGTTTATTCCTTGATACCAGGAGGAGTGAGTATCTATCTTCTCAGCCGACTTCAATAGGACTAATGCTCCTACGACCTCAGCGAAGTGTCTCTGACAAAGACCACTGTAAACCTTCTCATCCTAAAATATCTGTACCTGCCCAGACCAAACTTTAAAACAATTAAAACGCCTGAGACCTGGGTTTGCTGTTTTTTCCAACAGTGTGGTCATGTGTCATTTAAAACTGGAATGCTTGCTTCGTTCTATTCCAGTGTCTTAAATTCTTTGTGTATCCTCAGAGCCCAGTTCCATCTTCCCTTTCTCCTCCTCCTTCCCCTTCTTCCTCACTCCTTTCCTCCCTCTTGTCTTTATTCCTCCTTTCCTTTTTAATCTCCTTCAACCTTTGCTTTTCCTCTTCCTCCTTTCCCCTCCTCTGCCCACTCTTTTCTGTCTCCTCCTTCCCCCTCTTGTAGGCACATGTGAATGCAGCTGGGACTTGGCAGATGGGATTTTGTTTGAAAGGAGACGTCTGCCCACCACAGAGATGTCCCATCTGAACCACAGACCACTTTACAAAATGGGATTTTCAGGCCTTTCCTTCAAAGAACTTACAGTCTATTGAAGGGCAGGTCCCCTGCCTGCTTTATCATCCATAAATACCCAACACCTGGTGCATAATAACCACCAATAAATACTTGACGGGATTAATGAGGGAATTAATGTTAACATAGCCCTTTCCTTGTACGGGTCCAGAGAGGGAAAGTCCCCGTCTTAAATTCATTCAGCAAGTTAGTTGTTAAGTCAGAGCAATATCTCAAGATCCCTTCTCTCTCAGCTTCAATTTGGCCCATAGCCATATAGCCCCAGGGCATGCCGCTCTTCTTGGGTCTTTATATAAGAAATGTAGTTTCCAAAAGGTTTGGCTTTTTGCCTTCAAAGATTCCAGGATTCATGAATTTGGGTTTGAAAAGCACAATGAACTTTCTAACAGAACTGGGCAGGGCCAGGTCCTGGCTGTGTGTCCTTGGATGCGGTTCATTGTCTCTGACTCAGTTTCCACATCTCTATAACAGGTTCAGTGAATCGTGGTACCTGCGAGGTTTAGCCAGGACAACACGTGAAATTGCATTGCTCAACCAGCAGCTGAACAGGTGCTCAGTTGAATTCCTGAGTTTCTTTCCTTTTTTTTTTTTTTTTTTTTTTGTGAGGAAGATCAGCCCTGAGCTAACATCTGTGCTAATCCTCCTCTTTTTGCTGAGGAAGACCGGCTCGCTCTGAGCTAACATCTATTGCCAATCCTCCTCCTTTTTTTTCCCCCCAAAGCCCCAGTAGATAGTTGTATGTCATAGCTGCATATCCTTCTAGTTGCTGTATGTGGGACGCGGCCTCAGCATGGTCGGAGAAGCGGCAGGTCGGTGCGCGCCCAGGATCCGAACCTGGGCCGCCAGCAGCGGAGCGCGCGCACTTAACCGCTAAGCCACGGGGCCGGCCCAGTGAGTTTCTTTCTTCAATGCAGAGGAAATGGCCCTACCTCATGCCCTTGTTCGAACCACCATTCTCTTGGGTTACAGTTCATCAGAAGGGCTCAGAAAATATTGCTAATTTATGCGCCATTTGTTCCACTGGATAACGCATTTGGGAAAATGTGAGGTGCCCACGTACCTCTAATTCAGGCAAGCTGTGCCACTGACCCTTCCAAAGAGAATGGGCACTTAATATCTAACACGGGTGATTGCTTTCTCCCTTGGCATTCATGATGGCATCCATTTGCTTCAGTTGAGGAGGCCCCGGAGAGAGATATCACAAATTGAACGTTGTAGCTTGATCTGGCAAGAATTTCTGGGAATTCTGGCCTGGGTTTCTGTAATTCCCCATAATAAGTCAGTGACAGCCCACCTTTACAACACACATAAAGAGTCTCATTTTAGGGTTCAGCTTTGCCACCTACCAGCAGAGTGACCTTGGGCAGGTCGTGTAGCCTTGCCGAGCCTCTGTAGTTTGGTTAAGCATTGCTGGGCAGTAACTAAGAGGTTGGGCTATGAAGCGAGAGGGAGCTGGGATTGAATTTCAACTCCACTTCTTGTTACTTTGGGCAAGTTAATAATTTCACTGGGCCTCAGTTTCCTGATCTCTAAAGTGGGGGTAATAGTAATACCCTTGTAAGAAAGGTCTTTTAAAAATTAACAGCTAATGTATTGAGAGGCCCTCTTTCAGATATTAACTCATTTAATCTTCATAAAATCCCTATGAAATGGGTATTATTAGCATGATGCCTGTTTTCCAGATAACGAAACTGAGGGACACAAATTACTTGGGTTAAGTAATTTGCCCAGAGTCACACAGCTAATAAGTGGATCCAAATTCAGTAAGTCTGGAGTCTATGTTCTCAACCACTAAACTGTGGAGTCCAGTGTCTGAAAGTGCTGAGAGAAGATGGGCTGGCACCATAATTTGAACTCGGAACCACAAAACATAGCACAGAGCGAGTACTGAGTAAATGGTGTATGATAAATATTGTTATAATAACAAATAAATATTGTTATTGTTGTTTGCTATGAGGCTCCCAGAAGCTGACCTGTATTCAAATGGGACTTGTGCTTAGCAGAGATCCCCCACTAGTGGAGCAGTGTTGGGGGGAGGGCGAGCGAATTGGATGGTGTCTCGTAAACATTTGGGCCTCTGAGAGCAGCTGTGTGATCTAGCGGAAGGATTCTCGCTTCAGGACTGTGTGTTGACGCTGATGTCACGGCTGCTCTGAGCACCCCAGATACTGTTAACGAGCTGTTCCAAGCCCAGATGTAGTGTTTTCTCACCATATGGTCCACACTGAAGTGCATGGTCTTTCAGACAGAAATGGCGTGGAACTCAGAAACGCTGAACCCCGTGTGGAAAACCCACTTAGAGGAGCCATGCCCCAGCAACGGCTCCAGTTCTCCTGACTTCTGGGGGTCATGTTTTTATTTGAATGTCATTTATTTATTCATTCAGCAACCGCAGAGAGTCATGGGGCAGCTACCATGGGGCAGGTTCTGTGTTGGCCCTGGAGATACAAAGGTGAATAAATCATTGCCTGTGGCTTCGAGGAACTGAGAATAGCCATGAAGGACATGGGAACAAATCATATTGTGACATTATTCTAAGCTCTGTATACAGGTAGTTATCATAGACTCTGGGAATTAAAAAGAGTAAGGGAAATCTTTGTAATTGAATTTTAAAAAATTTCTTTGCACACCAGCATCTAAATACCTTGCCTCCCAAAATAGGCAAAGTTCAGGTCCTTTGAAGAAGGTAAAGAGGGTCAGACATTCCTTCTCCCTACTCCCTGGCAGGGGGACTGTGAACACATGACATAATGTCTGCCTTCAACTTGGGTCTCCCTTGGATTTCAGACTCCTGCATCAAGATGATTACTCAATACCTCCACTTGAGTATGGAACAGGTATCTCATATTACAAGTCCAAAGTCAGATTTGGTGCCTTCTCCCAAGACCTGCTTCTTTCCCAGTGTTCTCCACATCAATAACCTGCACTACTGGTTAAGCATTAGCTCAGGCCAACAATCTTGGAGTCATCTATGACTCTCTCTCTCTCGCACATATATCCCACCCATCATGAAGGACAGTTGGCCCTAATTCTAAAATGCAGCCTGATTCTGAACACCTCTTACCATGTTGCCCTCTACACCTGTGTCCACGCTACCACCATCTCTAACCTGCTGTCCTGAAATGGCCTCTTGGCAGATGGCCATCCTTCCACCCCTGCCACTCTCCTGTCCATTCTCAGCAAAGTACCCAGAAAAAAAATCTCTTAAAATGTAAATCATGTCATATTTTCCTGTTCAATATTCTTCAGTGGCTTCTCATCACATATAGAATAAAACCCAGTGTCTTTTCCATGGCCACCCTCCACCCATCTGTTCCCTGCCCTGGTCTTATACAGTAGGAGAGCTGCGTCCTCTAGTTTTTCAGGAAGAGGGAGACTACCAGAGGTGTAGAAGTAGTTGCTGGATGGAGGGCCCAGGTGAGAAGAATGGTAAGGGGACAAGGGCTGAGACAAGGCGGATTAGGACAACAAAACCAATCACAACAAAAGCCTCACCTTAGGACAGGAGATTAGTGGCTTGTCATCATCCATTCATTCAACAGATATTTATTGAGCACCTGCTGATTACTAGGAACAGGTGTTAGGCACTGACACTGGTATTGAGTTACTTTTGCTTGGCCACTGGGCTTACAAACCAAAGATATGCATTCAGTGAGACCTTGAAAAATATCTTTACATTCTGAGCCTGTTTCCTTCTCTATAAAACTGGAATAATAATGATGCCTGTTCTGTTGATCCAGATGATCACTTATGTGATGCTATAAAGAGTTCTACATTTATCAGATGTGGTACTTAGACTGGAAGCTCTATGGAGGAAGGGACCGTGTCTGTTTTGTTCACTATTATATTGCCATTTATAGAACAAATGAATGAATGAACATAACTTATTCAGAATCAGTTTTGGGAAGGGGGAACTGCTACTTCATAGATTTTGAGCAGCTAAAGGATGTCTTCTTACTGGCAAAAATCCTGGGTAATTTATGCCATAACAGTTGTATCTTGGCTCCATGAGATGGTCTTACCATGTGTGCCCCAAATGCAGGAACTTTCCTAAATTATATCATTTAATTCATCTGTAACATGATGATCAAAGCCAGTTAGGCTCTTCTGCTCCCCTCTACCTTCTCCAGTGCCTTCTCCAGCATCCCTCCTCTCATTCCCCTTTGCACCGAGCACTGAGCTAGACACCCACTTACTCTCTTATACACACTGGCTTATAGGTTGGGTACCATTTCATCCCAGATGCTCCAGATAAAGAACTCAAGATACACAAAAATCTTGACAGAATGTAACAATTAGTTCAAGTGAAGGAGATGAATTTGAACAGGGCTCAATGTAAAGACAAACACTGAGGTCTAAGAAGTGAATGGCAGAGAATGGATGAGAAGAAAAACCTAGCAGCTGCTCCTGTGCTAATGAAAAATGCAAAAAAATAAAAAATAAGCAAAAATACGTGCGAGGGACTAAAATCTGGAAAGAGCTGTGTAAAAATATCTATCTTCAGGTATTTTTTGCATCAACATTTGTTCAATATTTTCATAATATGATGTGAGTTTTGTAATAAGAGAATGTATCTCTCCAATTGAAATAAAAGTAGGATATCAGTATATTCTTTCAACTCTGGCTGAACTAACAGTAGCTCCCTCGTTGGTCACCAGCCTCCAGATCAGGAAGTGTGGTTGATGATATTGGCTTGAATCAGAATATACTGTTTGTCTAGATCAGTTCCTTAGTTCCCATCGTTCAGCTTGTCCATTTGGTCAAATGTAAATATTTTTTCCTTGCTCTTCTCTAAGAATCACTGTGCTAATGATCTTGTGCACCGAGCTTAAGTTAAAAAAAAAAAATTCTGACATTAATTAGGCATTATGCTAAGTGATTTACCTACATTATCACATCTAATCTTCATTACAATCCTATAAGGGAGACTCTTATTAACCTTGTTTTTTAGATGAGAAAATTGAGATTCAAAGTGGGTTAAGTAACCTCATCGAGGTGACATGATAGTCAGAACTCTTAAATCAGGCACGTGTGGTTCCCAAAGGCTGTGTTCCTTAGCCCTGCCCCTCCAAATGAGACAGTTAAATCTGGTGAGGGCCAAACAGGCTCACAAACATAAAGACATTCAAAGTACTTTGGAGAATATGTTAGTCCAAGACAAGCATGATTACGGCCAAGGCTGTTGCTTTGATCTGAAAACTCCATGCTGCCCAGCTATTATACACTAACGACTTCCAGCTCCATGCGAATTTCTCTACCAGGCAAATTCCTCTTGCCTCATAAAAGTGCTTGCTGAGAAAGTTCAAAACCCAGTAGCAATTAATTATTGACAGAGCATGTGAATTAGAGATAAAAGAAAAGTCATTCTTTCTCCACACATGCGATAGTAAATAAATTTAATTATGGTAGGTGAAGCTAAGGGATGTTCGTCTGTATTAAGTTTTATTAGCTGAGACATTTAAAAGCGTGTCATCATAAGAAAGAGATCTTGTGTAATCCTGAATGTACCACTTTGGTGCAAGGCATGGAAGTGAATAGACTTAATGGAGCACATGGTGGCAGATGGCCTGCTGCCCTGACAGGCATTGAACAGGTTTATCGTCAATTAACTGAGGTCTACATATGCCTATAGCAAATTGACTGTATACTAGATCCCCAGACTCATTTTATCACTGATAGGCCTGCCACATTGGGATTGGGGGACAAAGAGCATCAAACGCCTTTAATATCTTAAAGTTCCCAAATAAGACAAGGCCACTCTGAAGGTGAACAAGGATGGAGAGATGGGTTTGGAAATGCAACCTTGGTAAGGAAACCAAGAGACATGAGCCCCGGGGTGGGGTCTGTTATTGGTCACTGGGAAACCTTGCGAGCAAAGAAAGAAGAAATCTCATGTATAGAACCAGACCTATGTTAGATGCTTTCACATTATATGTCATTTTATTCTCACCTGAACTTGAGATAAGTTTTGGGATTTTACAAAGGAAGATAATAAGGCTCGAGGATGCGATTCAATTTGCTGAGGTCACAAAGCCTGTCTGATTCTCTCTCTGGGCTTCAGTTTCCTTATTTGCACAATGATGCCTTTGGACTAGATCAGGGGTCAGAAAACTTTTTCTTCAAGGACCAGGTAGTAAATATGTTTGGCTTTGTGTGTCATGGTCTCTGTTGTGACTACTTAACTCTGCTGTTCTAGTGCAAAAGCAGCCCTAGATAGTACATAAAGGAATGAGTGTGGCTATGTTCCAATGAAAGTTTATTTATGAGCATTGAAATTTGAATTTCATATAATTTTCATGCATCACAAAGTGTTATTATTATTATTTTGGTTTATTCCTCAACCATTTAAAGATTAAAAATCATTCTTAGCTGCGAGCCATACAAAAACAGAAGGCAGGTTTTAGTTTGCCAATCCATGGACTAGATAATCTGTGCGGTCTTGTTGAGCTCAAACATTTTCTGAAAGCCACTACAACAATAATAATATCCTTGATTTGTTAAGCTCTTACACATGCCAGATTCTGTGCTAAACACTTTACAAGCATTATCTCCCTTAATCCTCATACTACAGTGTGAAGTAGGTGTTATCATTATCTCCATTTCAGAGATTATAAAACTAATACATACAGAAATTAAGAGTATATCTAAGTTAAACATAACTGGTAAGAGGAGGATCAGCAGTTTAAGCCAGGTGTATAAGGTTCCCAAGAATTAATGCACAAGCCTTCTGCTGCCTTTTCTGATAATACTGTAGTCAGAACTATGGTGAGACATATAGTTAAAAAGAACCTCCAAGTGTTTATCAATGAATTTTATTTGATAGTTCCCCACCAAGCTATTTATCTCACACGTTTCTTACAAAAGTTTAAATATTTCTGGACAGGAATAACTACTCTCTTTCCTTTTCCTCCCTCTTCCAGAAACGTGATGCCTAAGACTTTGGATGGGCAGATAACCATGGAGAAGACGCCAAGTTACTTTGTGACAAATGAGGCTCCCCAGCGCATCCACTCCATGGCCAAGGACATCAAACTCATTGTGGTGGTGAGAGACCCCGTGACCAGGGCCATCTCCGACTACACCCAGACACTGTCAAAGAAACCCGAGATCCCCACCTTCGAGGTGCTGGCCTTCAAAAACCGGACCCTGGGGCTGATCGATGCCTCCTGGAGTGCCATTCGAATCGGGATCTATGCTCTGCACCTGGAAAATTGGCTCCAGTATTTCCCCCTCTCTCAGATCCTCTTTGTCAGCGGTGAGCGACTCATAGTGGACCCTGCTGGGGAAATGGCCAAAGTACAGGATTTTCTAGGCCTCAAGCGTGTTGTGACTGAGAAACATTTCTATTTCAACAAAACCAAGGGGTTCCCCTGCCTAAAGAAGCCAGAAGACAGCAGTGCCCCGAGGTGCTTAGGCAAGAGCAAAGGTCGGACTCATCCCCGCATTGACCCAGATGTGATCCACAGACTGCGGAAATTCTACAAACCCTTCAACATGATGTTTTACCAAATGACTGGTCAAGATTTCAAGTGGGAACAGGAAGAGGGTGACAAATGAGGCTAGAGATGTGGAGGGAAGGCTAGTGATAGCTAAGGAGGCTCCTTACCTGAGTCCTGAATCCCCCAGGATCTGCAGCCTAGCCTTGCTAGAGTGCCAAGTAGATCTCCTCCTTTATCCATTCAGGGATGCTTCCAATGCTGTTGGTTTAGGCAAAGGGATGGATCCCATGGCATCCTCATAGAGGAACCAGCAGCATCTGGTTGACCAGATGGCCACCAGAATCCACTGCTAATTCTTGTCTTCTGCTAGTTAACAGAGTTGAAGACAGAACAAACAGCTGTCCAAGTCAGAGACAGTGCCATGAATGTTTGTTTAAGTGATAAAAATGAAAGGAAAGTCTACCTTTTGGGGGGCCTCTCACTTTGCTTTGGGCAGCCTGAGTTCTAGCTCTGTGTCTGGCACAGGCCCCTGCCATATAAACCTCTGCCTGGCATCTCTCCAGAATGTTAATTGTGGCTGAGTGCTTCAAGACTCCTAAGGAGCAAGGTCCTCCCTCTAAGGTGTGTCTAGCCTTCTCCTTAAAGGTCTCATCCCACAACCCTTTGACTTCCTCCCTCTTCACCTTTTGAAGGCAGAGGCATGCACGTTCCTCACCAAAAAAATGTTCCTCACACCCCTGGAAGCCTTCTTTCTAAGAACTCTCTAAGGAGGGTTGGGTCTCTCTCTTCATGAGCATCGTGGGTTGCGGAGAAGCTTAGCATATGCCCTGGTGTTAGAATCAGGCCCACAAGGCTGCTCTCAGGGCAGTGTGATTGCAGCTGAGTTCAGAGCCCTGAGGTTGGTAAAGATGAGTGCTATATTGGAGAGGGAAAAAAGAAAGCCAGTCCTCTTGGTGGGAGGTTTCCACACCTGAAGACCCTCCTTCAGCACTGTGGTTCTGAGACATGCTTCTGGGGTGGGCTGTGTCCTTTAGGGTCCCCAGAGGGGCAAGGACCAGAAAATTGGCATGTCTTTTGTTATGAATAACCCTTAACAACACAAGGAGCAGGGGACCAGTCACCTCTCTTGTATTTGCCCCACCATCCCCCACTCACAGTCATCTTACACTTCATTTACTCTATTCAGAGATGGCACATATTGGGGCCGTGACAAAAAGGCTGACTCCATTTGTCAGATCTGGTTTATGGGGGTGGGGGAGGGCAAGGGCTGTCTATGGACACCCCCATCAAGGGCTGTGGAATAAAGTGTCCCTTCCCATTAGATTGATTCCATTAAAATGCAGCATTTGACATAAAGCACTGTTCACAGATCTCCAAAACCGGGAACTGTTCTAGTAAAATTGGAAATATGTATGAGTGGGGGGAGTTAATCTGTTCAGCTGTTATTAAACTGTCATTTCTCCCGCTAAATGAAAACTGTGTTGTTATAAAGCTTAATGCAACCTGATTAATGGGTTTTGATGGTGTGTTTGTGCTGGTCACCTCCATCCTCACCTCTACCCCCACCTTGGAATTCTGGGAGTATCCCTTCTCTGATGTGGCCAGAAAACCCAGATGCGAGACTCTTCCAGGGAATTCTGTCTGCCAGGCAGGATGATTCTTGAAATAGCACAAAGGAAGTAGTTCCTGTAAGGGGTGCTGCTTTCTCTATCTTAACCAGTCCTGGCAAGCAAAGGACTGACATGCCAGATTCAGGAATAACCTTACAAATAATTTTTTTCCGGATAAGAAAGTGGTGATTGAGCTGGAAGTAACATATATCCATTCACTACCAAACTAAAAGAAGATATAGGTAAAAATACGCATACACACACTTCTTTGAAGGAATAAAATGCATACTTGTTCAGAAGAGTGTCTTGTGGGCTGGCTGATTGGGACCTTGTTTTATAAGCAGAGCAAGGAGTAGGTCTAGTTACACATCGGAGTCAGCTGTGTGGTTTTTCAAGCTACAGCTTCCTGAGCTCCATTTCATACTTTTTGGTGAATCAGAATCTCTAGGTGGGGCCCAGGCATCTATCGTTTCAAAAATATGCTTATGGAAGCTGGGATTGAGAACAACTGGAGGAAAGTCTTACCTGTGTATTTCTTTGGCCTCTCATTCTCCCTCCCATCCTCCTTTTATGCTTTTGTGGGGATTACTTCCAACAGAAGAGTCCCTCAGGGTCTGTGGCTTCCTTGGAGGAACATGGCCTCTTTTGGAGTTCAATGGCAACTAGGTAAGGGGTGAGCTTATCACTTAGGAGATCAAAGGAGCATCTGGTTGTTGGAAAGCTTTAAAGATGTTTTTCTATCAGCTAAGAATGACCATTACTCTAGCCTACCCTCATCTCTTCTCTTATGGATGGACACACATTGATTCAGCCCCTCAGTCATACCTACTCTCCATTTTCCATCTCCCTGGCTGTCTACCTGTCTCCGTAAACCGAGAACATCAAGACCTTAAATGCTGCTGAAAAAGAAACCTAGTAAGTATGTGTCCTCACATGAATATGACAAGCAAATCCATTTTTAATATGGTTAGCCAATGGTTAATAAGCCATTCTGACCTGGGAAATGAAAGTGGAAGATCCCTCTTACAGTATTTATACACTCTTGCATATAACAGTAGACTAAAATTCTCTGGAAAAATAGGGCAGAGGCCTAAGCCTTGAGATCTTCAGGATTTTTATTTTAAGGGTCTGTTTGGCGATATGGTTGAAAGCTCATGGTTCTGAAAAGAAATGCAAACTTGACATGTTTAAGTTCTATTTTCTGCAATGTCTACTCTAGCTTGATCCTTGTGACTCAGAGTGAGCCACTAAGCCATGTCCCCTTCTTCAGTGGGGAAACTTGACAAAAGAATTATTTCCTATCCTGAAATGCTAAGTCAGCCTGCTAAAATAGAGTCAGGTTAATAATACTTCCACCCTATTTAAACATGAGCATTGCAACTCACAGGAGATTGAATTTTGTATTTGATTTCAATTAGTAAAGCATAAATTATATTTAATTTTCTATTCCCCTCCCTTCCCACAAATGGATGATTCACAGCTCTGGAAAGGCTGCTGTGTGTGGTTCAGGGATGGAAAAGGGAGAATGCATCCTTCCAAATGGTGCAGCTGTCATTGTTTCCATGTTAATCTCCTTTTGCCAGTGTCATTCTCTACCTGAAAGGTATGAAAGCCTTGACTTTGTACTTAGACCTACCAGCTCAAAACACAACAGCAATAATAACAAAAAACATTCAGCAGCCCCATTTATCTTTGGACTATATATGAAAACCACAACTTCAGAGTAGTAAAGATGTGGCCATTCCCTAGGAATTCCCTGCAACCTTCAGGGGCCTCTCAGATGCAATTTTAAGTTCAGGAGAGTGTGGCCTGTTCAGTCCCATAGTGCTAGGAGTCCTGGTCTGAGCCTCACTTCTTTAAAACCTCAACTCCTTGGTTCTGCCAGTTGCTTGACTTTCCTGCCCCTTCCCATTTTCCACCCTCAACCTCCTTATTCCACAAAGAATACTTCTGTCTCACTACTGTCAGAGGAAAGGTAGCTTGCCTCCATCTGCGTCTTGGACAAGTACCATTACCCTGATCCTTAGTGTTCATCTCGCTAAAATAGGGATATTTAATCTCTACTGGCTTACCATTCAGAGTTTCTGTAATGACCAAAATGAATTAATAGATAGGAAGACATTTGAAAAGAATAAAGTGCTTAATTTACACAAAGGATAGTGATGATGATGATGATGGTGATGCTGATGATGATCATGAAGAAGATGAAGAAGGAGGAAGAGAAAGAGAGAAAGGAGGAGGTTACTGATACCCCTTCCAGAACACTGTGTCTTTATAGTGTCCCAAGGCTATATCTTTACTCAAACTGGACAATTATGAAAATGCTAAGAGAAAGTGAACCACCATTGATTTTGCTCAAAGCTAAGATGAGAAAGAAAAGTCCCCTGTAAATAGCACTGAGCTGGCTGGATTTTAGGCATTCAAATGTAAAACCTTCTCCCTACCCAGGTCAAGACCCTCCCCCAACCCCATATACAGACAGGTTCTCACTCTGGCCTTTCCCTCACTCCACACTCAAGGTTTTTTTTAGATACAAAGCACCAAGGCTCATTCACACAGGGCCAAGCAGATCCTCTTGAGATGGAAATAGGGGTGAAGTTTTCAAGCTTCCGGGCTATGAATTGTGTGCCTGGAGTTCTGACTCCTAAAAGTTTACATAGAAGACAAAGAAGGTTGAGAACCAGGGCACATGCTTGGGAGCAGGTCTCACATTTTTCTGAAAAGAAAGTGGGGTTGAGAGATCTCCTCAGGTTCTTTGTGTAACAAATTGGAGTGGGGAGAGATGAGTACATATGATTTCTAGCTTTGCAGGGGGAGAAGGATGTGTCATTTTAAGATACAAGACATACATGAGACCCTTTTTTTAATTGTGAAATATCTTATATGCCAAGATAATAATACTATGTCATCCGTCATCAAGGTAGGAAATAAAGGCCAAGAAAATGTATAAAATGTGTGTCCACTGATGGAAGACGGGCAGGAATCTCTTGTGTCCCTGGTATAGGAAAACAGCACTTCTCTAGAGTCAATCATGTTTCATTGAGGCTTTTGTTCCACAAATACATATAGAGTGACCAAGTGGCAATTGAAGGAGACATAGAGAGAGCAAAGCTGACTTGCCTGGACCAGCCTCCCAGCCTAGTGAGGAAGAAGGACACAAAAGAAACACATACACTAAAGGTTTACACTGCTATGAGAGGGGGTGCCCAGGGTTCTATGGAAACATGAAACTAGGGTGTGGTGGGGTGATAACTAACTAAGGCAAAGGAGAGACCACCAAGTACTTGTGGCATTAAAGACCATCCTCAGTAGCATTTTGCCTCATCCCAAATCATAAGACTATTCTCATGCTCCAGAGTAAGACTAAAGCACAAAGAGGTAGACAATAACAAAAGGAAAGATATAAAAAGTACAAAACTGGGTAATTAAGAAAGCTATATGGCAGAGATTTGGGGAAAGAAAAAGAAAAGTGTGCATGGGGGACATTGCTATCAAGGACAATCTTTTCTCAGAAGAGAAGCTGCCGTGTCGTTTCTTTAAATGACTGTAACCAAGCATTAATAGGAAACAGAAATCCTTCCAGAGACCCCACCGCCACCTATAGCTTCCTTGGCATTGTCTAAGGCCGAAGTCAAATGACGACCCTCTTCCCTTAGATGTCAGCTACTTGTTGACTCATATAGCAAGAAGGAAACCAAACCAACAGAAATCCAACTTTTCTGAAAATGTGCTAAATCATTAATAGTTCAAACGAAAACATACTTACACACTCACACATCGTAAGTTAGATTAGAAGATGATATAGACTTGTCCTCTAGGTCAGGGATGATCAACGTTACCCCCATATTTTACAGATGGAGACTATGATGGTTTGGGAATTTAAGGGACTTTCCCAAAGTTCCACAGCAATGTAATGGCCAAAGTAAAACCACAAAACACGTTGCTGCCCTGGGGATAGCGGGAGAGAGAAGTGTCAGTACAGCCTGCCCTAAATAATAGCAGTAACATGATTTTAAAGCGTATTTTCAGAATCTTTTCTTGAAGCCCAAGAAAAGTCACTTTGAATAGCTCTGATTCCATCTAATCATTCTGGACCACTTGGAAAAGGATGATTTTGAAATAGAATAATGACCAGTGTGGGGATCAACCCTGGGGCCCTAAGTAGACTAGAGCTAGAATAGTCTATTGTATTTAGAGGTCGGAAAGATCTTCATCACGACTTCTTTCCGGCTCTGAGTGGACTCAAAACACCCTATTATGATAATTGTGGGGCATAAATAAGACTGAATGTGAGACATGGAAATGATTTGGGTTAACACTTCTCACTGGCCAGTCTCAAGCATCATGAACTCATTCCCTGGCCCTTTGTCCAAAATAAAGATCTACATTCACACTTAGATCCAGAGCAGTAGATACCTAGCTCATTGGTCACTGGCCACAGGAAGTATCCTCCATGGATCCTTCCTGGACAACTTATTTCCCTAATTGATTTCTTGCTCTTTGCTCTTGCCTTCCAGCACCCACGTATCTCATTGTGTCTACTGAAAGGAGCCTCCCCTTACAGAGATGCCAGATTATCTATTCCATGTGCCTCAAGAACCTGGGTCCTGTAGCATTTCTCCAGGGCAGGCTGTTCTGAGGGAAAAAAAGGCAATGGAAAGTCAGGGAGAACCTCTAGGGGTGCTCTGAAAACTGGAAAAAGTTGATGCAGGAACTCAGATACAGGCCAATAGAATGGGGCTGAGAAATTTGGTGTGAAGAGCCCTCAGAGTTCATGTCTTATGTCTTCATTTGATAGACACAAAGTTTGGAAGTATCCTGTTTTGCTTAAGGTAACACTGAAGAGCCAGGTTTCCAATCTGGATCAACTGACTTCTAGCCCAGTGCACTTTCCACTACCCTCACCTCAAAGATTAAGGAGATAAATCAAGCGTATTTAAAAGTAGCTTTGCCTAACAGATTGATCTCAGAAATGGGATGCTTCTACAAATGCTAACAGGGAGACTTTTTCAGGAAGCAAGGGTTGAGTTTATGCTTAATTCTGACTGTGCCCTAGGTTCGTCTCATCTGAGTGCAGTCCAGCCTTTCCTAATGCTATGCCCAAAGTCAGAGGCCCCACCTTACGAGATGCTAACCATGCTGGGCTGAGAGCGTTCCAGAGTTGTGCAAGGAGCACATCTTTGGGTGGACCTAAACCTGTGTGTGTGTTTGATCAGTACACATACCTTTCCACTGCTCTTTGCTAAGTCTACATTTAGTCTGTCAACCAGGAGAGGGAGCTTTGGATAAGGAGCAAATGAAGTCTCAAGGAGGTCATTGGGAATCATCTCTATCCAGAATCAACTAAATTAGACACAAGAAGGAAATTATAGGCAGTGATGTTTGTTAAAGCAAATCAAGTGGGCTGTGAAGTCACCACCGTTTATTCCATTCCATCATTTATTTGGAAAGCTTTTATATGTTATATAAATGATATATTATATCATAGCTGTGCTAAGTGTTAGAGAAAGGCTTCTTCTTTAGAAGAAGCCCCATTATCGGTCTTCATGAAGCTTTAATAGGAGAAAGATGCCCATATGCCTGGAAAGGTACAAGAGCAATCCAGCCAGAAAGCAAGAAGGGATAGGATGGCTTCCCAGGGGACATTAAGTTCTGGAATTTGATTATTAAAGGGATCTTGGGCTGTAGAAGATATTGGATATCTCCTTCCTTTAAGTCTCAACTTGAGACAAGAGTTGATATTAAGCTTTTTGAAAATTTGTAACTAACTTCTTAACTTCTAACGTTTTTTTTTTTCTTTTTTTAACCTCTCCCTACCTGGAGGAAACACAAAACACCTATAAAAAGGGGAATGAGATGAGCTGGAATTGCATGATTGGGCTGGAACCAGGCTGGGAAAATGACAAATTGTGGTTCTTGAAAGGTTGAGAGCCCCTCACTTCATGTCCTGCTTGCCTTGACGGTGGGTCCACAGAGGCAGAGCTGGGACAGTGCACAGTAGCCTTCACACAGCTTTGTGCTGGGTGAAAGGATTTAGTCTTCTTCCCCTAAGAAATTTCAGGAAGCCCCAATCCCCTTGGCAGATCCATCTCTGTCACTTCTTCACTTGCAACTCAATTACACGAGTGTCTCTGTAACAAAGGAACAAAGGACATTTCCTCCTTAAATGAACATGTCTTCAGGGGCTGAGATTTTTGTCAACGGTTTGTTTCTAAGATTATGGGAACAGCCTTGGGATGATAAAAAATCTACAATAAATGGTATAAAGAAAAAAAGTGGTGTGTGTTCTTTCTGATAACTCATGGAAAAAGCAATATTTAGCAATCACTTTGGTTCCTTCCATCCCGAGAGGAAAGAGCAGGTAGCCTTCAAGATGATGGCCGGAGATTCCACTGTGGCTCTGACAATCAAAGGCAAGGCTTTCTGATGGAGCAGGAGATAGCATCTTTTCCGTCATTTAAGGAAGAAAAGATTTCTTAGTTCTTATCCCAGTAGAAATGCCTATAAAGGGTGCCAGGGGAGAGGATCTGCTTCTGGGAATGCTTGGGGGAAGGGCCTTCAAAATAAGGGCCGTCATTACCCTGGACATCCTGCTGGGAGGAAAGAAAATGCAAAAAAGTAAAATGGGAACTGTTTATGCCAGAAGCAGCACCACGGAGGACTGAGTCTAAATCATGGACTCATAGATCAGTCCCCAAGCCTGGATGAATCCCATCATCCATTCATTCTGCTCTAGTGCTCTTGGCAGAGAATGCCAATTGGGATCTCGATAAATTTCTGGTTTCTAACCTCAACTAGGCCTTCAGTTCTGCTAGCCATTCCTTTTATTTTTCCCTAGGCAGTTCATTTTCCAAGACCCCCTATATTTGTTTCAGAGATTTCCCCCTTTTTTGAGTTTTCTATCCCTACCCATATCCCCTCCCCCTTGTTCTCTTGGTTAGAGGAGTTGGCTTCATGGAGAAAGCCAAGGTTGTCTCTCTCTGCCTCTCATTGAACTTGTGTTCCCTCATCCGTCAGATGGAGACTGTGATGGCACCCGCCTCACAGGAGACTGTGAGGGCTAAGTGAGAAGATACATGCAAGGAGCTTAAAAGAGGGGCTGGCAAAAAGAAAGAGCCCAATTTTTGTTGTTAGTGCCATGGAGTCAATTCCAACTCCTAGCAACTCTGTGTACGGCAGAGCGGAACCCTGCCCAGTCTTTTTTTTGTTTTTTTAATTTTTATTTATTTATTTTTTCCCCCAAAGCCCCAGTAGATAGTTGTATGACATAGCTGCACATCTTTTTAGTTGCTGTTATGTGGGACACAGCCTCAGCATGGCCGGAGAAGTGGTGCGTCGGTGCGCGCCCGGGATCCAAACCCAGGCCGCCAGCAGCGGAGCGCGCGCACTTAACCACTAAGCCGCGGGGCCGGCCCAACCATGCCCAGTCTTTCTGTGCCATCATCTCACCTTCTCCTGCTCTATCAGACAGTGCTCTGCTGCTGTTCATAGGGTTTTCATGGCCAATTTTTTTGGAAGTTGGGTGGCAAGGTCCTTCTTCCTAGTCTATGTTAGTCTGGAAGTTCCACTGAAACCTGTCCACCGTGGGTGACACTGCTGGTATGTGAAATACCGGGAGCATAGCTTTCAGCATCACAGCAACACGCGGCTGCCACAGTATGACAATGACAGATGGGTGGTGTGGTTCTCTGACCTCCAGTAGGCTTGCTATTATTATCATTATTGTAAATTTAAAACACTAGCTAATGTATGATCCTTAATTCCTCCACCCATGTCTCATCATTTCCTACTTTGCTTTGGATCCCTAACTCTTAACCTCCAGTTTAATCTGTCACTTTAGCTGGAAGTGACAGACAACACAACTCAAACAGGATTAAGGACTAAAGAGAATTTACTGGCTCATGTAACTGAGATTTCCAAAAGGTGACTGGCTTAAGGTATAGCCACATCCAGGAGTTTACTAATCACAGTAAGTTTGCTCTTTTCCAATCCCCTCTCCTTCACTCCCTCTGTCTTCCAGTGTTTTGCTTCCACTGATTTCTTTTCACATCACAAGAGTCTTATCATTCTGAGAGTCTTTTCACATGATATTAATTATGAATGCCTACAATCCAACACCACTCTCAACAATTCCACAGACAACATATTTTCCTAAGAGCTCCATCGAAAATGGGTCACATGGCCAATCACTGTGGCCAAGGATCTAAAGCACTCTCATAGCCTGGCTTAAGTCACACCTGAGGATGGGGCAGAGCCAGTCCCTGCCTTTATGACTTGGGAAACATAATTATATGAATGGGGGAAAATGATCCAAAAAGAGATGCTGCAAAAACCAATAAAACGTTTTTCGTGGTTCCCTATAGGCTACATGATTCCAAATTCCTCAGCGTAGCACATAAGGATTTTTACAATCTGTCTCCAAACTACCCCTCCAACCTCCTCCCTGGAAACTACCACATACTTAATGCTCCTTTCACACTGGTTTGTCATCATCCCCAACACAGCTTTTATGTACCTTGTACTTGTAATACCTTCCCTAGACTGATCCTTCCTTTTCCTGCAAAATAGTACTCATGCTTAAAGACCTGATGGAAATGTTCCTTCCATGATTCCCCAGCTGAATTGGCTGTCTCATCCTCTGCACTTTAAATACTCTACAATGCCACTTAAGACCCTGCAATTCATTTCTCTGAGCCATTGTTTTCCACTAGACTGTGAGCTCATTGTGGGTAGGAATGTCTCATTCATCTCTGTTCCACTGATGCCCAGTCTTAGGACTGATACAGTAAATATTGAACAAAGGGATGAATGAAGGGTTTAGCGAATGAGCAAATACGTTATTTAATGAGGAGAGCACCAGGCAAAGAGTCTACAGTCTTCATTTGAGCCCACTTTCCCACAACTTACTTATCTACTCTTCAACCTCAAATAAGCCCTTTACTTTCTCTTAATCTGACTTCCCACTTGTTGCCTCTTTACCCACTGAGTGTATTGATCTCTTGTGAAGATCTAACATGATGGATAAACGAAGGAGAGGAGCTGTTCACGTTTCCACTGTATGTTTTGCCAGGCTGTGACGGGCATCTGACTTATCATTGGAAAACATAATTAGGGACTTCAAGAGGTAAGGTAGACAGTCCAGGAAAGACAATTTTTATCTCTTCCTGAAACGCTTTGGAGACTCCAGGCCTCAATGCTCCTTTAGCATTTTATCATCATGGATAAGAATTCTGCCTTTATGTCTGACTAAATGCCATCAGTTTGTAGAGCTTTCCCTTTACCATGAGCTAGTGTTTACTGAGCACTTACTAAGTATCAAGTGCCATTCCCTCTATCTGGAGTGTTCTTCTGCCAGATATCCACGTGACTCGTTGCCTCACTCCATCAGGTCTCTGCTCAAATGTCTCCATCTCAGAAAGGCCTTCCCTGACGACCCCATTTAAAATCACAACCCTTCCCCCTGCAGCTCTGTCCCTTTAGCCTGTAATATTTTGGTTCATAGCACTTCTTACTGCCTGTTGTTATGATACAGTATACATCACCTTTATGCGTTCAGTTGCTATCTGTCTCCTTCACTAGAACATAATCCCTGGAGGGCAGACACCCTCTGGCTCTTGCATACCACTTTGCCCTGAGATCCTACAACAGTGCTTCATATACAGTAAGCACTCAATAAATATTTACCAATTAACAAAGAAATATCAAGCACCTTACATAGATTATTTTGCTCAGTTTTACCCAACAACCCTACGATGTAGGCACTAATATTCCATTTTATAGGTGAGGATGCTGAAGCTCAGAGGGGTTAAGAGGTCACCTTAAGGTCACATAGCTAATAAGTGGCAGAGCCAGGACTCCAACCCAGAGTCCAGTCGAGCATCTCCCCCTTTGGGGCATCTCTGGGCTTCACTAGGAAAGCGGAGATGGGATTTTATACTCTTCTCAAGTACATAGTGGTACATTTCCCAGTGTAGTAGCCAGCCATTCTCTGTCACTGTGGGCACCTCAGAGGAAAGAGATTTACTGAGCTATTACTGGACTAACACAGATGAGCTACGGAACTGACTTCTTAACTTCGCAGGCTGCGGGTTATAAATCGTTTTCCCATCCGTGATGTCACTTGATTCTGAGTTAGGTTATGATTCTGATTCTGCAGAAAAAGAAACAAAAGATAGAGAGGGTTAAGTGATCTGTCCCAGAGGAGGTTTTCTGATACAGTCCAGTCTCCTTTTCCTTACTTGTCTTCCTAGGCGGTGAACAGCTCATAGCTAAGTGGGGAGCATGCAGGAAGAACAGGGACTTATACCGAGGACTTCTGACACCCAGACTGCACAAGGCTATTGGTCCTTTTTGCTAGAATGAAACTTCTTGTAAGGACAGTAAGACCCCTTCCATTCACAGAGTTCCTCCTCCTTTAAAACGGTCATTATATCATTGCATTCCATTCAAACAGAGAGGCTACTCCTTATGGCTAGCCAGTGTCACTAAGAATGACCTTGGCAAGAGGCCCCAGATGACATTTCTCTAGCTAACCACTCTATGGATTCTTGATCTTACAGAGTGCTTTGTGGCCAGAGAGAGTGAACAGAGCCTTTTTACCCAAAGGGAGATGATAACATCTTCTCAGAGATGACTTTATTATACCATGGGGAAATGGCCCAAATAATCGGTCACTCAGGAAAATTACTGGACTCCACTAGACACTTAAAAACTTAATTCCCATAATGTTAAAAAGTGAAGTAAAGTAATAAAAGGGATATTGGGGACACATCTTTGTTGAGCAGTCAAAACATTTGTATGGTGTGTAATATTGCACCTCAGAACAAATATAGCTTGCAAAACTATTTTACCTGGCCTGCACAATTCTATTGCTTTAAACAGAATTGGAATGCTTGCAAGCAGCATGTAAGTCACACTTCACCCCAGTCTCCACAAGTCCTTAGAGTCTGACATCAGCCTGCTTTATGATACGTGTCTGCCTCTGGAAGGTTCAAGATTTGACAACACAGAGAGTTCTGATGATGTTACAGGATGAGTTTTCTAGGCCTATACCTCATAACATTTTTGTGATATTTACACTTAATAATATGAAGGGAGACAATAATACCCAGAATCTCTACAGCGTCTTCCAATTTTTTTCCAGAGCATATTCTCACTTGTTACCTCATTTGCTGCTCACACTATCTCTGTAAGGCATTGGTTCATAAACTCAAGCGTGCATAAGAAGTACCTGAAAACTTATTAAAACACAAATATCTGGTCCATACCCCTAGAGATTCTCTTTGACCGCTTTTGGTTAGGGGCCTGATATTCTGCATTTCTAACAAGCTTCCAAGGATGCTGATGCTACCGGCCCATGGACCATGCTTTACTAATTAGTAGCAAGCAAGAGAAAGATTATCTCACCCAGTTCACAAATGCAGAAACTGGTTATCATCTACAGAAGTTTTGTAAAAGACACTGAAAGCCTCTATCTGTATTGAAAATGACAGCAACTCATTTCCTTATTGGTCAGGAGTGGAGGACTCCAGAAAGAGACACCCAAGCAAATTCTTTAGCAAATCTTTAGTAAAATCTTAAGTAAATTCATTTCTATCACTCCATTTCTCCTTGTAGCTTTGGGCTAGCTGGGTGGAGAGAGGGAGAGATGAGCCAATATGTTGTAATGAATATTTCTACAAGCTCATTAAGGAAAGATATATCTGGCCTAATGAGAAAACAATTTTCTTCTCTACTCCCACTGCTGAGGCTAAGAACTCCCAAGGTCAAAGCTAAACCATCCCCAAGATGCCTTCCAACAACTTTCCCTTGATGTTGATTAAGGATAATTTATTGCAGAATCAAATGGGAGAGTGGGAGGGTAGGGAGTGGGAAACTTAGGCCTACATTCCAATTGATGAAAATAGCTAATCAAACAATTTTTTAAAATGTATTTATCTCCTTAGGGGACCCATGTCGACCTCCATTTTGGGCGATTCCACAGCACATTGTATTGTGGTGCCTGATAAAACCATTAAAAAATTTTTATCCACAACATGAAGAAGTAGTGAACTATAAAATTGCTAATTATTTTCTAGTAAATTTACTTTTAAATAACTTTAGACATCAATTACAGGCACCATTAGGCACCATTAAGCACAGGGTGTTGTTTACCAAACAAGGGCAGTGCATTGCTGATTCTTGTCCCATCTGTATGGCTTCGTCATTCAATTTCACCCTCCCCCTCCAGCTCCCCTCCCTGAGCCCTCCTCACAGCCTCCACGTTAGTATCAAGAGCTGAAATTAAACTCCATCAATAATGGCAGATTGTTTCCATTTCAAGTGTCGTAGCCCAGTCAAGGCTCAGGTGTCTTAAATGAAGGTTAGTTTAGGGGAAGATTTTAATTCTAATTGTCAGTTTCGGGTGCATTTCCGCGCCTCCCCACCTCCTGCCCCCAGCCCTGTTTCTCTGCCATTGCTATATAGGGAAACTAAGAAAAACAAAACAAAACAAAACAAAACCTTTACGCCAGGGCTCCACTTCAGACCAATTACATTGGTACCTTAAACAAATTTTCTTTTAATTTATCCCAGTTGGTTCTAAAATGCAACCAAGAATAACAACCGCAGCCTCAGCCACCCCTAGCTGCAGGCTCAGGCCTTCCAAACCAAAGAGGTATCCAGCTCATTAACTTCTGCCTCCCTCTTGTCTCGCCTGCCTCTAGTTGGCTGGAGTTGAGGATTAAATAGCAAGCCAGAGCCATGACGCAGTGGCTCAGTTGTAATCATGGGATCTTCTCAGGTGAGTCTCTACCTGCCCATCAGATACACGGCTTGTGGGTCTTTATAACCACTTATTTGCAGCATCCCTTTCATGGTGTAATTGAACATGCTGTGGGTTCAGGCAGGCCTGTCTTCTAGACCCAACATCCTTTGGAATCGTGGGCAAACCTCAAGCTCCTCACCTGACAAACAGGGGTAAAGGGCTGGTGCAAGGTTGCATGCATCAGCTCCGGGGCAGAGGTTCAGAGTAGAGGCTCTGATGTGATGCTTTAGGGTTCTCAGCCTGACTCTGCCACCTACCAGCTGTATCATATGGCTTCACTGTGCCTCATCTCATCTTAGTCACCTCATAAGGTTGTTGGGGAGGATTAAGTAAGTGAATATATGAAAAGATGCCTGGAGCCCTGGAAAAGGCTCCATCCACCATAGCTCTCATGTAAAGGAGAGGACAGTGTCTAATCCACAGAAGGTACGTTCCTCCTCATTTTTGTGTTTCCACAGAAAAGGAAGATTTGGTCAATGCTTCTAACCTTTCAAGAAAGGATGTAAGCAGAACTTCCACTCATCTTTCTTGTTCTACCCCAAGGGAGGTAGGGTGGCCAATATAACTGATGAGAACATGAACATGTATTTGGCAACATTTGCCTGTAGGTTTGGACACTGCTCATGTATCCCTTGGACCTTGCTCTCTTGCTCTCTTAGACCTGCCTGTGCTTAGAGAGAAGGACTGGAGGAGGAGATGGCTCTGTTCTCCAGCTTCCTTCCATTCAATTGTGGGTCAGCTCTGGGTCTGCTATAAAGAACATCACTCCAAAGGCATGGGGAGTAGAATTTGGAACCTCTACTCTAATGGTCTCCAGATAGTCTCCCTCTGTGGAGGGAAGGGGTCGAGGGAGACGTTGGGGTATTAATGAAGCTGATGGCTGAGTCCTCACTTTGCTGTCAGTTTATTTTCTTTAGTTAGACTCTGGACAGAGTTGAAGTGGGTCTTAAGTACCAGAATCCATCATAGCAAATTGGTTCCGTTTTCCTCTCCACTCTGTTGGCTCAATCCATAGGATAGAGATTCTTTGTAGGTGCTTCCTGTTAGGATTGATCAATTCCCCTGCCTAAGACACCAGTCCTCTGTTGTTGCATTGGAGCCCACATGGACCCCCATTCATAGGGTGGTTGCCTACTATGGCATCATTTACAAATACCCAAATCACATCATTTCCCAATGGATGAGATTGGGTGAATTGGTAGACTCGGGAAGAAGTGGATGGATGTTTACTATGCATCTGGCCCCCAGTGTTTGACTATCTCTTGGCTTCCATTGTGCCGTAACTTGGCTGCTGAATTGACTTCCCACACCACTCTGGAATTAGGATTTGGATGTTCCCTCTTAGACATGGTGTCTGGACCACCCACTATGATCTGTGAGTGTCAGATGTTTTGTGTCAAACAACATGTCAACTGTTTTGTCCCTTTACCCAGACCTGCTTTTCTCTATGTTTATCCTCACCGCAGAAGCCTCACCATTTATTAAATATAACCTTTTTCAGAAAGTGCCTAGAAGTTTTGGTGGGAATTATCTGGGCTGGACTGGATTGGCTCTTTGGTGTAGAGAAGATATCAAGTCTTAGTAATACAATGAAATCATGTGAATTCCTGTATGTAACTATAATATCAAATTGTAAGTGCTTTGGTTGTGAGCTCAGTAGTCTGAGCAAGTGCTTGGGGCCAGCGAGTGGGATGTTGTGGTGAATTCTCCCCAGTAGGGTCTATATCTCAGGGCAAGCAGCTATGAAATGAGAAGCCTAGAATACTATTTGATTATATATATATATATATATATATATATATATATATATATATATATATAGTGTGTGTGTGTGTGTGTGTGTGTGTGTGTGTGAGAGAAAGATTAGCTCTGAGCTAACGTCCGGTGCCAATTCTCCTCTTTTTTGCTGAGGAGGATCGACCCTAGGCTAACATCCATGCCCATCTTCCTCTACTTTATACGGGACGCCGCCACAGCATGGCTTGACAAGTTGTGCGTCGGTCTGTGCCTGGGATCTGAACCCGTGAACCCTGAGCCGCCAAAGCAGAGCGTGCAAACTTAACCACTTTGCCACCAGGCCGGCCCTTGATTGATTTTTTTTGTTGTAATTTTTTCTCCCATTAACAATCATAAAATAAATATAATAACAGAATGAGGAATTTGGAAAACAGAAGAAAATAACTTCCTTAAATATCAACCTCTAACACAACCCAAATTTTATTTTCATGTCTTTTCTTTCCCTTCCATCCTCAATATATACACAAGCTATTTTTACACATTCGTCATTATTGCTTTGTTCGGTATATAATTACTGGATTCCTATTATGTGTGTATCTTCTTCTAGGGGGTCAGAGCCAAGGAAGACTTGGTCCCTGGCCTTGAGCAGGTCACAATTTAGCAAGGGAAACAGACATATATACAGATCACTGCAACACGAAGAAGTAACTACACTGACAGAAGTTGAAGCTCATGTCTGAATACAGGTGATGACGATAATGGCCTGATTCTTCCTAATGCCTCAGAATCTATCAGGCAGGCCTGGTAAGGTTAGGATCGCATGGCAACATAGTAGAATGCAAAGGCCTCAAACTGGGTCAATTTGTCACAATTCTATAATGGGAGGCTTTTGGGTCAGGGGAGATATAGTGCTTTGGAATATATGGAAAATGGAATTAATTGCTAATATTAAAAAAAATAAATAAATCAGGAGCCTTCATGAAAAGTCTAGATTTCCGGCTTCTATTGAAAAGAAGAAGATCAGGCAACATCAGGCTTGCCTTCTCCTTTGGGGACATTTGTAATGAAAGTGGGTGGGGGCTGCCCCATCCGCATGAGGCAGGCACAGCTGTTTGCCACAGTCCCACCTAAGCCACGCTGCTCATGACGTTACCTGCCTGGCCCATAGGAGCAACTGAGTCTGTGACTGTGGGCTTTCCTGTGTTTCTCACATTAGAAAGCCAAGTCCTTATGGTGTCTTCCATGATCTATTTCCCTCTCTGTCATCATTCCCTTCCTCTCTTGCTATGAGTAAAGCAAGTGACCTCCTCGCTCTGCCCAAGCATGCCAGTATGCTGTGCCCAAGCATGCCAGTGTGCTCTGCCCAAGCATGCCAGTATGCTGTGGCCAAGCATGCCAGTGTGCTCTGCCCAAGCATGCCAATATCTGTGCCCAAGCATGCCAGTCTACTGTGTCCAAGCATGCCAATATCTGTGCCCACGCGTGCCGGTGTCTGTGCCCAAGCACGCCAGTGTGCTGTGCTGAAGCATGCAGTGTGTTCTGCCCAAACATGCCAGTGTCTGTGCCCAAGCATGCAGTGTGCTCTGCCCAAGCGTGCCAGTGCCTGTGCCCAAGCATGCTATAGGCTGTGCCCAAGCGTGCCAGTGTGCTCTGCCCAAGCATGCTAATAGGCTGTGCCCAAGCCTGCCAGTGTGCTGTGCCCAAGCGTGCAGCATGCTCTGCCCAAGCATGCCAATATCTGTGCCCAAGCATGCCAATATCTGTGCCCAAGCATGCCAGTGTGCTCTGCCCAAGCATGCCAGTGTGCTCTGCCTCCAGGTTCACACTCTCTCTTCTCTCCCCCCGGGACACTCTTCTCCCAGATAGCCGCAAGCCTCATTCCTCTTCCTCCTTCATATCTGTGCTTAAAGGTCACATTATACTCATTTAAAATTGCAACCATTTTTTCCATTTTAACGTACCTTTTCACTTTTACTACCTTTTAACATATTATCAAGATAAGTTACTTGTTATGTTTATTGTTAATCATCCATCTCCCCCCACTAGAAAGTCAGGGATGGCACTGAATTCTCAGTGCCTAGAAGGCTGCCTGGTGCATAATAGGTGGGCAATTCATTTTTTTCCAATTTTTTTTGTGGTAAAATACATGTGACATAAAATGTACTATCTTAACCATTTTGTAGTGTACAGTTCAGTGGTATTAAATACCTCCATAATGTTGTGCAATCATCATTAGAATCCATCTCCATAGCTCTTTTCATCTTGTAAAACTGAAACTCTGTACCCATTAGACAAGTTCCCCCCTTCTTGCCTCCCACCAACCCCTGACGACCACCATTCTACTTTCTGTCTCTATGAGTTTGCCTTCTAGGGACCTCATTCAAGTGGGGATTCATACAGTATTTGTCCTTTTGTGACTGGCTTATTTCATTTGCATAATGTCCTCAAAGTTCATCCATGTTGCAGCATGTGTCAGCATTTCCTTCCTTTTTAAGGCTGAATAATCCATTGTATGCATATACCACGTATTGTTTATCCATTCATCCATCTCTGGACACTTGGGTTGCTTACACATTTCAGCTCAGTTCATTTATGTGGAATACATAAATGACCCTTGATTGGACTGTTGGACTTAGAAGAACTAGTTTCTGATCTCAGCTCTGTCTTGGGAGCTAACAAATCTTGGCAAGTCACCAAACCACTCTAAGTCTCACTTTCCTTATTGGTAAAATTAGTTGGAGGCTTAAGAATCATATATAGTAAAATACATACATATATATATATATGTTCTGGAAAGATGAAGTCAGTCTGGCCTGGATTTGTCCCTTAGTGACTGGGTGACCTTGGTAAGTTACTAAACTTTTTTTATTCCTTAGTTTCCTCATCTGCAAAATTGGGGCCTACCAGACTGACTCCTCATAGACTAGGTAGGAGCAATACAGGATATGGTGTGTGGAGGGTCCATCCTAGGTCTAATAACTATTAGATATTTCTCCTCTTTCCCTCAATATTGAAGATTCCTCAGGGGATTTAGGGCAGATCCCTGGAGTGCAGCTGCAGGCCTGACCTTTCAAGACCAAGAATCTTTGACCAATGAAAATGTGAAGGAGGATTCTAGGTGGGATGAAGAGTGAGGACTTGTGTTCTTTGGATGAGAACACGCTTAACATGATTTATCGTCTCCAGGGACATGAATGCACAGAGCAGCAGCTCAATGGGCAGCCTGGGATTTGAGGGGTGTGCTGTGTGAGGGAGGGGGACAGGTCCCTGGTCAAGGTTGGCGGTTAGTTCTGTTCAGATGAGCCCATTCGAGTGAGCTAAAAAACCTTGGGCTTTTGCAGTTTCATCTGGGCCTCCCACAGCTTTAGGGACAGCAAAACCCCCTATCACTACAGTAAGGATAATAACGATGCTTCCTTCCCAGGGAAGGATGCTAATGTGTGTGAAAACATCCCCAGTCCAGTTTCCTGGTGTTGGCTGAGGTACCTAGCAGTAGATGGTAATATCACCAATTTGATAGCCTCTTTTTCTTGCACTTAAAGTTTTCAAGGCTTGAAAATGATCATCAGGATGAGAAAAACCATCACTGCTTAGAGCATTTGCCAGGTCTGAGCACTTTGCTAAGTGCCCTGCACGATTATCTCATGCCATAACAAGCCTAAGAGCTTGGTCCCATTAGTACCACAATTTTGACTGGCCAGTTCTGCAAAATTGATTCTGGTTGGGAGTTGTTAATGGTTAGAAAAGAGGCTGGTTAGGTGGCCCAGGGCTAAAGTATGAAGACATTCACACCCACATGCCCTTCCCTTCCCACTTGGGAGGGTGACTGGATGTTTACTCTCCAGGCCTCATTTTTCTCACCTTTAAAAGGGAGACCACATGGTCTACCTCCCAGCACTTCTGCAAGGATTGAATGCACGCAGGATGATGTTTAGCTCAAAGTACATTACCCAGAGAAGCCAGTGCTCTTCTCTCTCTCTCCTTCTCTTTCTTAAGGTCTCTGTTATGGGCTGAATTTCCCTCCTCCCTCCTCCAAATTCATATGTTCAAATCCTAACCCCAGGACCTCAGAATGTGGCTGTATTTGGAGATACAGTCTGTAAGAGGTGATTCAGGTCAGTGAAGCCCTTAGGGTGAGCCCTAATCCAGTGTGACTGGTGTCCTTATAAGAAGGTGAGATCAGGACACGGACACACAGAGGAACAACTGTCCATGGTATTTGGTTATGGCAGCCCCAGCTGACTATTACAGGCTGCCATAACCAAGTCCCGCAGACGGGGCAGCTTAAACGAGCAGGTTTGGTCTCCTCTGAGGCCTCCCTCCTTGGCTTGCAGGTGGCCTCCCTCTCGCCGCCTCTTCACACGGTCGTTTCTCTGTGTGCGTGCATCCCTGGTACCTTTTTCTCTTCTTGTAAGGACACCAGTCATATTGGATTTTACCTTAATCAGCTCTTTAAATATCTCCATATACAGTCACATTCTGAGGTTTACTGGAATTAGGACTTGAACATATGAATTTGGGGAGAACACAATTCAGCCCATAACACAGCCCTAGCAAACTATTACAGTCTCTGAGCAACAGGGATTGTTTAAATCAAAGCCTGGCGGGGCTCAGGAACAAGATCAGCTTAGGGGTAGAGCCAGTAGACTGCTCAATGGTCATCCTCTAATGGTGAAAGTTCTAGTACCTTAACACGACCTCCCACAGATCCACCAGCCATGCCTGGAATTCCATTGTCTATGGCTCAGTCAGTCTGCAGTGAAGGCTGGAGGATGCAGGAGAGAGTGGGCAATTCACCTCCTGGATAATCAGCTCTAGGACCTGGGTCCCAGCTGCATAATCATCGGAATGCTGCTATAGACATAATCCATTTAGACAAAGGAAATGTCTGACCACAGAGACGCTTCTTGAATTCCACACAATTCTTATTAAAAATAAAGATTCCAAGTTCCACTCTAAAATTTTCATTTTCTGGGTCTACAGTCAGACCCAGGGATCTCTCTCTCTCTTTTTTAACAAGCATGTCAGGTGACTCTGCTATGCAGCCTAGGTTTGGGTGGGAAACCAATGGATTTTAGACCCTAAAACCTATAATAAGGGATATAGGGCCAATTCATATGGCTGCACAGGTTGTGCACTGAACAATGTGTACACAGGGGCCCAGAGCAGAAGCCTTGTGTATTCTACATCATCCATAGGATCACCCTCATGTATTCATCACTTTCAAGTTTGTTTTGCAATTAGTCTGTTTCATTTCATAGCACAGGAATAGCGTGGGTGAGGAAGAAGTAAGGCAAGGTCTGAGTGGAATGATGTTGGAGTGAGAGGCAGATTCAATTTTGGAGACTAGCATTGTGGGGATAGAGGGGTTATATTGGTCAGGAAATAGTTCTGCCTGGATGTAGCTCTAAACACCAAGAAGCATCCAAAATCAGACACTATGAGATAGGAAGGAAGAAGGGAAAACTATAAGGAAATCAAAATGTGATTCCCTGGGGAAAGGCAGGTAAAAAGTTCTGAAACCAGGGAGATCTGGCTTCATATCTCAATCCTGACACTTCATGAGTTTATGACACTAAAGTTGAACCCACGCTGAGCCCCAGTTTTCTCGTTGTCATACCTACTTCATACATTTGTGGAGAAGATTAAGGATTATGTCTAATGCTCTTATCATAGAGCCCAGTATAGAACAAGTGCTTAATAAATGTCCCTTATTAGAGCAATAGTCAGTAGTAAGTAGACTAGGAGAAGAGCTTTGACCATTGGGCTAATCAACTACAGATGGAGAAAATGACCTAGAAGTCCAGTTACATACAGTGGCCGATATCCTCCACAGGGATCCATGGGAGACACAGTGGGACTGGATTACACAGCACCAGCCTCAGGAGAGATGTCACATACACGGTGAGATTCTGTGCCTTGAAGGCTGTCCCTATGCTCCCATCCATAATAATGACTCCAGCTCCCAGATACCAATGATAAATCCCCATACTGGTCAGGTTGCCTGAGATGATCTTGAGCCTGGAGAGGGAGAAGAAATTAGATTCAGTTGGGAGGGACTTTGGAAATCAGGGTCTCAGAAATTGTCTGATCAGCTTCTTTCAATGGCCCCAAGAGGGAAGTAAAGTTGAGCCCTTGAACTCTGTCTTCATGGCTTGGGACTGTGAAATCTGTGTACTATTGCAGCAAGAACAAGTTTGGATTTCAGGGGCATGAATCTGCTGCATGAACAGCATGAGAACAGCCTTTGCTGTTCTCAGTGCTTGGAAATCACCTCCCCCAGATGTTTGGGTGACTCACTCTCACTTCATTCAGGTCTCTGCACAAATGCATCTCCAGATCTGCCAACCTCCCTCTATAAAATAGAACTCTGTCCTTTATTTTTCATTCCCTTACTCCACTTCATAGACTTATCACTTCCTGACTGCGTGGCTCTATGTTCTGGATTGGTTGATTGATTGTCTCTCCTGCAAAAACGTAAGACTTGTGAGGACAAGGACTTCATTTTGTTCAATTTATCCACAATGGCTTGTTAAATGGAATTGGAGGAATGAATGAGTGAGAGCCTGGCTGTTCAAGACCTACTGTCTTCCAGCCACCCACAGATTTATAAAAAGTCTTCCCAAAAAGGATGATGAAGAAAGTTTTGTGTAGTCTTTCAGTATATTTCCATTCATATGGATTTATTTAATTTATAAAGATAGTGTCATATTGCATATACTATTTGGTAGCCTGCTTTTCCACTTACCATTTGTCGTAAACTTTTTCCCTTAGCAATAAATAATATTTTAAAATATAGTCACAGTATACCCATTATCTGGATCCTTCATTTACTTGATCTCTTCTTAATGAACATTTTTATTGTTTCCAATTTCACATTATTATAAATAAAGCTGTGTATTAGTTATCTGTTGCTGTGTAACAAATTACCCCAACACTTAGTGGCTTAAAACAACATTTATTATCTCACAGTTTCTGTGGTCAGGAATCTGGGCATGGTTTAGCTGGGTTCTCTGGCTCTGCATCTCTCAAAGGCTACAGTCAAGGTGTTGGATGGGGCTGTGGTCTCATCTCAAGGTTCTACTGGGAAGGATCCACATCCTAGATCACACATGTGGCTGTTGGCAGGATTCAGTTCTCTGTGGGTTGGTGGTCTGAGTGTTGACTATTGGCTGGAGGCCTCCCTGGGTCCCTTTCTACATGGACCTCTGCATAGGGCAGCTCACAGCCTGGCAGCTTACTTCATCAGAGCGAGCTAGGGGGCAAGAGAGAGAGAAACAGTGCCAGTAAGAAAGAAGTCAGTCTTTGGAACCTAATCACAGAAAAAACATCCCATCATTCTGCCATATTCTATTTTTTATAGAAACAAGTCACTAAGTACAGCCCACACACACTGGAGTAACACAAGGGTGTGAATACCAGAAGACACAGTAATTGAGACTCATGTCAGAAGCTGCCTACCACAGGCTGATATGAATATCTCTATCTTTAGCCAAGATATCTACATTCACATACATGTTTGAGTACATCTCTGATTGCTTATTTGGAATCCATTTTCTAGAAGGAGAATCATTGGGTTGGATTACGCTTATGTTTATCACTGGGTCAAGTGTTATGCATGTTTCATAACGTTTTTGATATATAAATGTATAATACCTTCAAAACTAAAAAACGTGATAGCAGTTTATCCCCTCCCCCTTCCAGTGTTGTGTGAGCATGTCTTTTACTCTACACACTCGTCAACCATGGTTCTTTTATTCTCTCCCAAGTTAATGGGCGAAACATACTTCACAATATTTTTTGTGTGTGTTTTTTTAATTGCTAGGGATTCAACACATTTCATATGTTTATTGAATATGTGGATTGTTTTTTATTCTGTGAACTGCTAGTTCATATCCTTTGCCCATTTTCCTATCAGGGCTTATATAATTTTTTATTGATTTGTAAAAGCTCTGCATATTTTAAATATTCTATTTCTGTTACATAAATAGCAATAGAATGAACATAAACATCAAAAATTTAAATACCCTATTTCTGTTACATAGTTTATAAAAAATTTTTCACAGTTTGTAATTGGCCTTTCAGTTTTTTATGATGTTTTTGATATAAATACTTTATTTAAAAATATTTAAAGTAATCAAACCTATCAATATATTCCTTTATTTTTTTCTTTTCAGTTATGCTAAAAAAGTCTTTCTGTCTGTACCAAGTTTGGTTAGCTAGAGTATCTTTCATTATTTCTACCTTCCTTCCTTCCTCCCTCCCTCCCTTCCTCCTTCCCTTTCTTCCTTCCTTTGCTGATAACATTACAATGTTTTAATCTACCATCTCTCATTTATTTTACTTTATATATTCACGTAACCAGTCAATATCGCCTCCTTTCTGCTTCACTTTTTTCTTCTTCTTACTGTTATTATTTTTATAAATGAATAGTGAATTGACCACATATTGAGTGATTCTTCCTTCTCCGACTGATGAGAAATGCCATATTTATCATATTGTACATTTTATGTATGTTGATCTCTTCCTTGGCTATCTATATTTTTCCTTTGATCAAACTATCCATTCTTGAACCAGTTCCCACATTATTTTAAACAAGTATATTAATTGTATTAATATTATAATTTATTTGCATATTATTCATTAGCATACCATTACATAATTAGTAGTAAATTAATCTATTAGTACACTAACATAAATTCTTCTCACTGCTTATTAATATTTTTCTAGTTATTCTGGGATGTTTATTTTTAAAGTTGAAGAATCACTTTGTTAAAACGTAAAAATTATTAGAATTTTGGTTTAAATTGTTTACATCTATAATTTAGGAGAGTTAATGTTTTTTAAATATTATTCTTCCAAACAAAAACATGTCTCTGTTTTTTCAAGTCTACTTTTATGAATGCTCAGTAAATATTTGTAGCAATTTTTTATCAATCTTGAACATTTTGTGTCCTCCTTTGCAACAGCTATTAACTACTGTTTATATTCCATAGCATTGTAATATTGGGGAAATTACTTCACCTCTCTGAACTTCCTATGTTCATCTTTAAACTGGACATGTTCACTCCTGCCTCTTGTGGATGCTGTGAGGGTTAAATGAGGTGGTAAATTTCCAGCTCCCAGAGCAGTGCACAGCACGGCAGGTATTCAACATGTGGTGGTAAGAGTTGTTGTTAATTTAAAAGAAATTGTAGAACAACATTAGATAGTCGTGATCATACTAGACCATGACGAAAATTCCTCTTCCACATGACAACTCTCTACGCATGTGGCACAATTAGCCTATAAATCTTTTGAAGTGAGGCAATAAGGAACGAGATAGCAAACAACCCAAGTTGGAATACTGTGGCTTTAACTCTTTTTTTGCTCAGTCCTGCTTCACACTCCCTACCAGATCCATCCAACTACTTATCAGACGAAAGCTATTTGATTGCTGGTTGAAGTGGAAATCCCTATCATGTTCTGCCATTAAATGTGATTTGGTGGTGAAGAGTGATTCCTGAATATATAAATCAGGGGTAAACAGATACTGTTCACCTCCCCCACTATCTTGTTTCTAGTTATTCTAACTCTGAGATTCTATGTGATGGTTTTATAGGGTAGCTTTCTATGATAGTTCTACATGATAGTTCTATGTGTTGATTCTAGAGAGTGATTCTATATGATGATTCTACATGATGGCCTATAAGCACTCCCCATAACACCATTTTTAAAACCGGTGTGGAATTTCCATTGGGAACTCCTCCAGTGTGTTGTAGAAGATGCACTGTTGGCAGGTGAAAAAATGAAAGAGAAGAAATGGAGGGTTGACAGAGGGGTTTGGAGGAAGAGAGAGGAGAATAAGAGTGAATGGTAGAAGGAAGGGAGGTTGGTGGGAAGAAATAGGGATTGCCAGAGGGGTGGGGGTGGTGGGAGAAGAGCTGAGGGACCCGCAGAAGAGAGAGGAGGTAGTTAGAAGGAAAGGGAATAGAATGAGAAGTCTTAGATTATTCAATTTCTGCAAAAGTCATAGTAGAAATGTCCCAAAATGTTGCCAACAATACATTCTGTGACTAAGTCATTATGCAGAGAGATGAGCTGGGGGCTGAAGGACAAAATTAATATAGTAAGTAATTCTATCCCTTCGGCAATGTCTTTCTGCATGAAATAATGATTTTATGTCTCACTTCTCTTCAGCTCGCACGTTCCTCATAACAAACAGTTCCATGGCGAGTGACTATTTATGTTTCAAGGCAACAGCATTGGCATAATGGACTATCCTCTGAATCTTTTTCTGCAAACGAATGCCAGGGCTGCCTGGGAAACCTGAGAGAGCTTTCCAGTTGGGAATAATGATGCTGCTGCTGGCTATAGGAGTTAGAGTTTGGAATTTGGAATCAGACAGATCTTGGTTCAAGCCCTTCCAGTGGCACTTACTGACTTGCCTTCTCTGCATCTCAGTTTTCTTGTTTGAAAATGGGAATGCTCACATCTAGCTCACACGTGAAAGCATACAGCACAACGCCTGGAACACAGACGGGGTTCAATACTGCTTGACTAGGAAAACGTCAAAACTCCTTCCAGCCTCTGTGCTTGGAAGAACACAAAGCTGGATGATAAAATTCCAGCCTGTGAGTACAGATGGAAGAAATGAGTGCATCTCCTAGTCCCCAGACCACCCTATGAAGGCTTACTTCATTCATTCAGCAATATTTAATACTTCCTTTGTGGCAAACGCTGTGCTGTAGGGATGAGAAGATAAATGGACATGAAACCTGTCTTCGATCATCACTTTTATTGGATTATCTTTGTACATTTACTAGGTGATATATGCTAAACCAAGCAATGGTATTGCTCAGCATTCTACACGTAATCCATGAGAACACAAGTTGGTTGCTATTGTGCCCATTTCGCGGATTAAAAAGATCTCAAGTGCAGAGACTTAAATAAGTTCCCTGGGGTCATTCTGTGATGTAACCTAGATTTAAACTTAGAGCTGTATGACTGTATCATAGCCTGAATTCTCAACCTCTGGGCTCTATTGCCCTGAACCTCCCTTAAATTTCCCACGGTCCAGCAGTGGAGGCAGACATGCAGATGAATTCAACAGAATGTAGGAGCTCTGAGATTATTGCATAAGGTTCAGTGGGATCACAGACAATGAGTTATTGTCTGAATATCAGTTGAATATAGCTAAATTATCCTGGGGTTTGGAGAATGACTTGACAAAGGGGATAAACATATGATTTGAGTCCTGAAAAATTAGCAGGACTTTGCCACACAGACCTGGCTTTCTAGGTGGAGGAAACAGCCTCTTCAGAGGCGTGGTTACTTGACTATTCATTGAGTATGCAATCAGGAGCTACCAGGGACTTCATGGCTAAAGCAAATGTGCTCCTTCAGAGGAATGGCAGGAGATGGAGTGGGAGGGATCCAAAGGAACTCGATTGTGGGGGGACTTATTGCTTTTCTACAGAGTTTGCACTCTATCCTAAGGGCAACGGAGAGCCACTGAAGCGTTTTATAAGAGGAGTGACATGATCAGATTGGTGTTTTAGCAAGATCACGCCTGCTGAGTGAATGGATGTCTATAGCCTGGTGGCAGATGACACTAGTGGCAGGTAAGCCGAAAGCCTAGGTAAGAAATAATGGGATCCTGAACTAAGGCAAGGGGCTGAAGAGGTGAGGATGAATTTGCAGGAGATTGATGAGGAAGAATCCATAATTGTGAGCTTGTGCATATATGTAGAGGGAGGCAGAGGGAGAGGAAGGAGGGAGAAGTCTAGGATGGTTAAGGAGCTAACCTGGACACTCTGATAATGGTGTCCCCCCCTCCCTCTACCCAACTAGAGACAACCAAGCCTGACTTGACATTTGTACATATCCTGCCAAATATACCAAAGGTCCTTCACTTTAAAAAGCACACCAGAAACCTCTGATTATTCCACTTCAATGTCCTTTTGATCCGAAGGCAAATTTCATCAGCCAGGAGACCACAGCAGGGGGGTTAAAGTATGGACCAGCCATTTACCTTCTTTAATTCACCAAGACAGATCTCTAGACCTAAGTGCCTGAGCCATCCTTCCTCCTTTCCATTCCCAGACTGTCTTCTTCCCAGGGAACTCACATCCTGCAGATCCCAGCATTTTAGGGTATCCAGGGTGAGGATAGAGATTGTGATGGAGCTTCAACCCCATCCCTGTGACCCTGGTGAGATTTTCCTACAAGCTGTTAATTCAACAAATGTTTCCTGAGCACTAATATGTCCCAAGGACTGTGTTATCTGCTGGGGATATGACAGTGAGCAAAAGAAAGCGACCCAGTTCTTGATTTCATAAATCTAACCTTCCAGTGGGGGGTGGGGAGGGTAGCTGTTACTCAGATGGAGATAAAATGCAAACTGTTAAGTGCTGAAGAGGAGTGAAACACAGAGCTATGAGATTCCACACTAATAAAGGAAACTCCCCTACTGAGCGAGGTCAGGGGAGGCGCTCCGGAGAAAGAGACAATTACACTGAAATCTGAGAGATGAAACACTATATTTAAGTAAAGGTGAAAAGAAGAAGGAAGAACACCGCCAACATAAGCCCACCCTTCCCAGTTGTCTGAGAAACCTTAAAATATTGCTTTTCTAAGAGCAAACTCTCACTCAAGGATCTAAAGTAACTCCTGGCTGCTAACGGTTCAGGTTGACACTTTGGGGTGTGGTATACCAGATGTCTCCTGTGCACTGGCATCTAGCTGAGGCATGGCAATGAGGAGCCCTGGGCTTGGGGCCAGGCAGACCCAAGTTGAATCCAGTCCCCATCCTTTGTGAGCTGTGTGACCTTAGGCAAGTTTCATACCCTTCCTGGGCCTCAGTCTCCTGGGTGGTAAATCGAGACTAAAACCACTCTACTTCCCAATGATTTGTGAGGACTTAATGAGATAACAAAGAGCGCCTGGCAGGGTGCCTGACGCATAGTAAGTACTCAGTAGTTGATGTTTTTTATTGACATGGACTTCTGAATTTGGCTCTAGGTCAATTTATTGAAAATCAGTTTCCCTAAAGGCAATTCTCCTAAAACCAAATTGTAAAAAAAAAAATAAATTCTCTGAATAACCGATGTGCCACTGTTACTTGATGCAGACAGGCATCCTAATTGGCACAAAATGGAAACGTAAAAGAAAAAGTGTCCTGAATCCACAACTTTCTCTAGCAAACAGCTTTCTCTTGCTTCCTCTTCACAGCAAACAACTCAAAGGAAGAGTCTTAGTAAATTCACTGACTAGACTTCACCTCCGTTCCTGACCTACCTCTTCCAATCTGGCTCCTGCCTCCAACAATCCCCCAGGTTTCTTTCTGAGGTCACTAATTACTCCGTTTGGCTAGGTCCAAGGAGCTCTTTCCATTCCTGACTTTACTTACTGCTTATACCTTAACTGATCTGGACTATTGACCATTTTCTCTTGATGGAAAGTTGTTCTCTCTTTGGCTTATTTCTCACCACACTTCTCTTACTTCTCTGACTCTCCTTGTCAGGTTCCTTAATTGTAATTACTTAGGACAGGATCCCAGGTGCTTTTTCTTCCCCTGCCTCCCTGCCCCCAGGTGATAGCATTCACATCCACAGCTTTAATTGTCATCTATATGCTGATAACTTGGAAGTTTATCATTCTACCCAGACTTTTCTTCTGAGGTCCATTCCCATATATCTGACTGACAGCTGGAGGTCACCACTTAGATATCTCACGGTCCCACCAGGACAGCCAAGATTGCCCTCATGGTTCCAGTTCCCCCTCAACACCTCCACTTGTCAAACTATCTTCCCCGCAGTGTTCTGACCTCAGTATAGAACATCCCACCCCTCCAGACATTCATGTCTAAAACCTAGGACTCACCTTTGACCTTACCCTCTTTCTCACCACCTACATCCAAAGACTCAACAAAGCTTGCAGATTCTCCTTCCAAATTTTGCCTCAGACATTTCCCTTTTCTAGAGAGAGCTTTTAAAAATGCAAATCTGATCATGTCGCTCCCCTGCTTAGAATGCTTAATTCTCTTAGGATAAAACCCAAATCCTTGACATGGCTTGTAAGGCCCTGTGTAATCACACCATGGCTTTTCTCCTGGCCGTATGTCATGCTATTTCTCTTTTGTTTCCTGATCTCTGGCCACACTGCCTTCTTTTACTTCATTGACAGTACCAGTCTCTGCTGCTGCCTTGGTATAAGGTTCTCTCTGAGCGTGGAGTCCTCTTCCGAATCTCGCACCAAGCATCACAGGCTAATTCCCTTTCACCCTTTAGTTGTCGGGGTAAATATCACTTTCTCAGACTATATGAGTTTCCTAATTATGAGCTCACATTTTACTTTCCTGATAATAATTAAACAAGGAAATTAATGAAGAGCAGGTTAAATCTATACATTCCATGAATGCAAGGACCATGTCTGTCTTGTTCACTACTGCATCTTAAGTGTGTTAGACAGTGCCTGGCACAGCCTAGGCACTTGGTGAATATTCTTTGAATAAATAAGTGAATAAGTAAACTTGTATTTCGTACAATATGGTTTATGAAAGTGAAATAAGATTAGGAAGTGGAAATGCTGTGCAAACTGTAAAGTATTGCATAAACCCCACTCATTTTCATTATGCAAGTCTTGAGCAGACAGCTGTAATGCCAGAGCAACCAGCTATGAAGTCTGAGCTGACAGGAGCTGGGCTCTCGAAGTGATCAAAGATGACAAACTGAATCTGACACATATTTAACGATGTGCAGAACCTGGATTTCGCTGTGTGGGAATCAAGTCCCACTGCCTAATTTCATGAGGTTCCTCGATGATAGTCCACACTCTTTGGTCTGCCTTCCTCCTCCCCCATACATCCACCCTGCTGGGTCCTAAAGAAATGGTAAAGGAAGATATCTCTGACCACCTCCTTCCAATCTGGAAGTTAGAGCCTTCCTTTGTGCTCTGATAGCACCCAGTACATCCCTCCAGGGGAGCATGTATCAGACTGTATCTCCATTGTGTATTTACGTCTCAACCTCCTCCCACGGGATAATAATAGCTCCATTATGGGAACAAAATATGTGCCATGCTCTAAAAGCTTTACTCCATTATCAGTTAATCTTTACATCAATCTTATAGGGGTAGGTATGCCTGTTTGCAGGTGGGGAAACTGAGGCTTAGTGAAGTTAGCTGCCTTGCTCAAGGGTTTCCTATATTAACAGATATAAGAAAACCAGAATTTGAACACAGATAGGTGTGTCTGATTCAGTAGCATGTTCTTAAAGGTTAACAAGAGCTCTTTAGGATGTAAAAACTGTCCTCATTTGCAGAGTTTACCAATTTCTCTGGTGTAAATATTCCCATTGTAGCTGATTTCAAGCTACCAATCCACTCTGCAAACCAGTAGAAGTTGGCTCCAGCACACCGCTGATCTGACAGGAAATCACGTACTCTTAATCCTTACCTTAAAGCAGTGGTTTTTACAGTGCAGTTTCCAGACTAGTAGTAGCAGCATCAGTATCATGTAGGAACATGTTAGATTGCAGATTTCTGGGGCCCACCCCAGAGCTCCTGTATCAGGAAGTCTGAAGTGGGGTTTGACAATCTGAGTTGCAACCAGCCCTGCACGTGACTTTGATGCTTGCTCACCACTGTTTGGCAGAGCCCTAGCATGACCCTTGCATAATTAAATATTTGTTGAACTGAACTGAATGGATAACTGTAAAGAGAACATCAGCTCTAGAGCCAAGCTTAACCCCAGGGGTCTTAGTTCTACCTTCAGGGAACAAGAAGAAAGTGGTAAGGACCTTTGGGTGGGGTTGATGTTTTCTTTAAAGCCCTCTGAAGATCTCTCCCTGTATATCAAAGCTCTACTTGTGTCCTCAGCTTTCTGGAAACCCCAATAGGAAAATGCTCTCTTTGAATGATTGACACTTGAGCAGTTCCTTCAAATCACTGCTACTAGATATAAGATTTCAAGTTCCTGTGTTCTCTCCAGACATCTTTGTCTAGCCCAAGATCACAAAGATTTTTTTCCTGTTTTGTTCTAGAAATTTCATAGTTTTATCTTTTACATTTTGCTTTATGATTCATCTTAAGTTATTTTTGTGTATGGTGTTAGATAAGGGTCAATGTTCATTTTTCTCCATACAGATATCCAGTTGGTTCATCACCATTTCTTGAAAAAACAATCATTTCCTGATTGAATTGTATTGGCACCTTTGTCAAAAATTGGTTTTCTATATGTGGATTTTCTGTCTGGTTCCATTGATCTGTATGTGTATTATTTTGCCAGTACTGCACTGTCTTACTTATTGTCGTTTTATAGTAAGTCTTAAAATCAGATTGTGTAAGTCCTCTAATTTTGATTTTTTAAATTTTAATTAATTTTTTTTTTTGCAAAATTGGATTGACTATTCTAGTTCTTTCGCTTTTCCATATAAATTTTAGAATCAGCTTGACACTTTCTACAAAATGGCTACTGGGATTCTGACTAGGATTTCATTAATTCCATAGATATATTTGGGGAGAACTGAAATTTTAGCAATATTGAGTCTTTGCATCTATGAACATGGTATATCTCTTCATTTATTTAGATTGTCTTTAATTTCTCTTAGAAACAGTCTATAGTTTTCAGAGAAGAGTCTTGCTTGTCTTTTGCTAATTTTTTTCTGAGTATTTAAAGTTTTTTGTACTAATATAAGTAGAATTGTTGTTCTAATTTTATAGTCTAATTGTTTCTGCTAGTACCCAAAAATATATTTGATTTTTGTATATTAACTTTTATTTTCAACCTTGCTAAATTTAATTTTTAGTTCTAGCAATTGTTTTGTAGATTCCTTAGGATTTTCTACAGCTGACAAATGAGATAGTTTTACTTATTTTTTCCAATATGGATACATCATATGTATTTTTCTTGCCTTATTACACTGGTTCCAGTAGTTTTGAATTGAAGTGGTTTATCCTCGTCTTGTTCCTTACCTCAGGAGAAAACACAAAGTATTTCAAAATTAAGTATGATGTTGGTGTAGATTTGTCATAGATTCCATGTGTTAGGTTGAGGAAGTTCCTGTCTATTCATAGCTTGCTAGATATTTGTTTTCTTCTTAATCCAAAATGAGTATTGGATTTTATCAAATTATTTTTCTTTATCTATTAAAGTTATTGCATTTTTTTCCTTCTTTTTCTGTTAATATGATGAATTATATTAATTGATTTTAGAAAGTTAAACCAACCTTGCATTCCTGGAATAAACCCTACTTGGTTATCATGCATTATCCTTTTTATATACTGTAGTATTTAATCTGTTAATATTTTCTTAAAGATTATTGTGCCTATGTTCGTGAGGAATATTGGTCTGTAATTTTGTTTATTGTAGGGTCTTTATCAGGTTTTAGTATCAGAGTAATTCTGGTTTCAGATAATGTATTGGGAAGTGTTCACTCCTCCATTTTCTGAAAGAATTTGTGTAAGATGGTTGTTATTTCTTTATTTAACCCATATTTTAAGATGATAATGCTCCCCTCTTTGATCAGAGTAGACTCTAGATATTAATGATATAAGCAGAGAGAACTGTTAGGAATCTACTACAGTAATCTAGAAAAGAGGTGATGGCTGTTTATTCTAGAATGGCAGTCAGATTCTAGATATATACAGAAGGTAAAGCAAATAGGATCTCCTGGCAGGTGTCATGGGCATATAAATAAAAAGGATGACCTCAAGATTTTTGGCTGTTGGAACTGCAAGTGTGGAGTTGCCTTCACATGAAATGGGGAAGGTTGTGTTTGGAATAGAATTTGGGCAAGTCAAGAGTTCAGGTGTGGACATGATAAATTTCAGATGTCTTTAAGACATTCTAGCAGAAATGCTGATTAAACAGCCTGATTTCTGAGTCTTTAGGAGTGAATTCTGGGTTGGAGATACAAAATTGGGAGTCACTAGGAATAGTCATGAGATTTGAATGAAACACTACTCTATTTCCCTGTATAAATAGAGAAGAGAAGAGGCCCAAGGACTGAGTGCTTGACACTCCAACATTAAGAGATTAGGGAAAGATGAGGATCTACAGAATAAACTGAGAAAGAGTAACCAGTGAGATGGGAGAAACACCAGCAAAGCCAAGTGAAGAAATGATACATGGGGGAGGGAATAACAACGATGTGAAGTGCTACTGATAGTTCAGGTATAATAAGACCAATAAGTTATCACAGGATTTGGCAACTTGAAGGTCACTACTGATCTGAAATAGTGCAGTTTTTGTGAAACAAGTTTAAGAGATAAAGGGAAGAGAGGAATTGGAGATAGAAAGTATAGAAAACTATATATTTTACTACTAAAGAGACCAAAGAAATAGGAGAGGAGCTGGCAGAAGAAGGGGCATCAAAACTTTTTTTTTAATGGGTGAAATAAAAACATACCCAGAAGTAAACACCATTTCCCTACCCCAGTCTTTGAATGGCATTCCTGATGTGTTTCATATCATTTCTTATGGCAGCCCCTTCCTCTTCCAACATTTTTGGAATGAGACATTGTTCAGATTCACTACTCATGGTGTATGGCTGCTGAATCTCTCTCTGGCTTGAACTCAGAAAACATGTGGCTCAAGGCTCCTTTTCTCTGTCCCAAGACCTTAAATTGCAATAAAAGCAGAATGTTCAGCCAAAACTAGTCACCATTCCTTTGTTCCCTTCTTGCAATTGAGTCCATTTTATTCTCTTTGGCTCACTAACACCTGCTTTCAGCACAAGTGTTGTTTCCTTAAAAAAGACCCTCTCTGTCTTCCCTACCTTCCCTACCCTTCCCACTAACCTATGTCAGGTCCTTTGTTCTACTGTTTCCTAGCACCCTCTATCTATTCCTCATAGGACTATTGTCAGTTTGTTGTTACATATTCACTAGTAGGATGATTTAATTAACTTCTAAATGTAAGTTTCATGTCAATTTTACTTTCTTTCCATAACCCCAATACTCTGGAATTCAATTCAATTCAAACAATCTTTTTCTGTATGCTTACTAAGTGCTGGACCCTTTAGGGCCTCAGAAATAACTGAGATATAGTGCTTGCCCATGAGGCACTCATGGTTTGATGAAAGTGTCACATATAAAAACATAATTATAAAGAATATGTTATAGCATTCGAAGATCCCAGAGACACCCAGGAATGACTCTCCAGGGACATGAGAGAAACAATTTAATTTATTATATCAGAAAAATACATGAATATGACAAAAAAGTATAAAATAATAGGAGAGCCCATAATAAAAAAACAACAATCATTTGTTGAAACTTTTCCCCCATTTTTGCCTCTACTTTTAACCAGTATAATTCTTAGCTCTCTTGGGGGTTACCTCCATATTTTAAAATAATACTCTCATTCTATTATTTTTTGATTTATCAACTTTACACATTGTTACCGGAATCCTGTTGTATGGATGGTGAGTTAACTTTCTGTGTCACCCCCAACACAAACTTTCCCTCTCCTTCCTTTTCTTCCAGTATAGATCTATCACTATTTTTGGTAATTCTACTAGTGTTCCCTGCTTATCAAACAGTATACTTAATACAACTTTCCAAGTTTGATAAACCATGGGCAGATTGTTAGTTGTTTGAGCTTGGATTTGAAACCAGGGTAGGAGTTTTTGAGGACAGGGATAAGTAGAGTGGCAATAACGATGGATATTCCAGATGGATGATAAGTCATGTAAAATGATGTTGAGGAGAGGAGTATACAGACCTATGGTACATATGGCACCCACACTACATAGAACCCAAAGTATAATTGCATGTTATCTGGTGAATTATCCAGGATGCTGTGTGAACAGAATAAGACCAGGAAATAAAAAGGAGTAGGCTAGGACAAGTCAACCCTAGACTTGTCACAAAAGCAATTCCTGTCACCCATACAGTCTCATTAGTAAAAACAAACACCCAAATCATATTGCATTTAAAAATATTTTCCCAGTCAGACGTGAAATATTTAAAAATATCTCAGCCTTTTTAGCTCCTTTCATATTTTGGGAACCAAATAGAAAGAGGTATTTTTCAATTAAGTCCTGTCTGGTGTAAATTTAAAAATAGAAAGGCTGCATGAAAAAATTATATTTTGCCAATCTTTGGTCTGAGAATTTAATTAAAAGAACATCATATTGCTAAAACCTAAACTTTCCTCTTGTATAAGTTGCTACGTATCAGGTTAAATTTTAACCAACATATCAGAGCATTACTTAGAACATGTCAGTATGCCCGGGACTTATACATGCCATTGTGCAGTGAAGCCTCAACAAAGCCCTCTAAGTATAATTATTAGTCAGTGTAATAGATGTAGAGAGTGAGGCTGAAAGAGCTTAAGAGGCTTGCTTCATGTCATTTATAAAATAATAGCAACTATTTATGTATTTAGTACTTACCATGTGCCTTGTTCTTTGTCAATTGTTTCCCCAGTATTATCTCATTTAATCCTTACAACATCCCTGATAGACAGGTTTTATTTCCCCATTTTGTAGATGAGGAAATTGAGGTTCACTGAGTTGGAGTACTATAAATTTCCCACACCTCTTGGATAGCTAAGCTAGGAGTTTCATCATAACCCTGCCCTATATCTTAACCAGCAGATGTGGAATCTATAGGACAACCCACTTTGCCAGTGACTAGTCCAGCTCCCCTTTCTATGTACTACCCGGATGCCTAGGGCAAAAGATTGTTAGTGACTGGATCCCTCCTTGATGTAATTATGCCTCCTAAAGTTGGAAAGAATGAATTGCTACAACTGAATTCTTCCTGAGTATGCGTGTAAACTTCTCCTAACTGATGAGAACCTTGATGGGAAAATCCACATCTAAAATCATCACACTGCCCAGGAATCTTAGAGAAAATACTGAAAGAGAAGGAAGGTTAGGAATCCACCCACACGCTGGGCTCTGAGATATCCTAGAAATGGCTCTGCCCAAGCATATTTTATAGAACCAGAATTGCAGGTTTTCAGAATAGGAAGAAACCTCAGAGGTCATCTGGTCCATTCCTTTCCTTCCCCACCAAGCCAAGTTCCTCTCTGTGGCCTTTGTGGTGAAAGGTCAATACCTGCTTGACTACCTTCCCAAGGTCCTTGTTGTGTGGATCAGAATCCTGCCACTTGCCTGTAATTGCTACTCATGTGTCCATATTTCTGTCCTCTGAACCCATATAGAAATCTGCTTCCTTTTTGCACATTTTTTATTCATTTAGCCAACTGTATTTGTTGTACTCCTGCTATGTATCTGGTAGACATATGGGAGGAAAAATTTTGTAGATAGCTGGACAAACATGCCCCAAAGCCCTAAAGCAGAAGGAAGATCTTATACTACTTAAAAAATGGATAAGGGTCCAGTGTGACTGGGGAAGAGATTGTCTTAGAGAGAAGTGTAAGATTGGCCAGGCTGGAGCATTTCATGCCTGTAGCAATAACTTGCTTAGAAAGATAGGGACATATTGAAAGGACAAGGAGCCAGCTTGAAGTGTCAACCCCTTCAAGCCAAATCAGGGACAATTTGATCATCAAAATAAATAATGATTAGGAGTGGATTCTAATCCATCAAATGAAATAAAAATCAGTGAATCAATTATGTCATAAATTGAAGAATAAATGCATAAATAAGCACTGGATAAAGGGACAGCTCCTTCTTAAAGAAGAATGCCACTAATAAATGTCGAAGGAGCAATGGAGTTAGAAAATTGTCCATGGACTATAAAATTAGTGGGTAAAGGTTTTGTGGGGAATGAGGTATTTATTTATCTTCTCACAAGACGCTTATTAATAACAAAAGGGAAAATAGAAACTTTATAGTGGAACAACTTAGTGATGCCACTTTAACCAGCTGATCCAAGTCAGCATCACAGACATTGGGGCAACCTGACATCACGGGCCACTTGATGATATGGTGCACTGGAAAGAACACAACATCAGCTCTGTGGAGTTCCTGCCAAAATTCTTAACCTGAATCCAGTCGTGAGGAAACATCAGGCAAACTCAAATTGAGGGATATTCTACAAAATGACCAGCCTGCACTCTTCAAAAATGTCAAGGTCAAAAAAGGCAAAGAAAGGCATGGAACTATTCTTGATTAAAGGAGACTAAAAGAGACATGACAACTGAATTCTATGCATGATTCTGGATTGGATCCTGGACTGGAAAATAAAAATAGCTTAAAAGGATATTATTAGGACACTTGAAAAATTTTGGATATGGACTGTGGATTACATAATAGTATTGAATCAGTGTTAAAATTTCTGATTTTGATAATTGGCTATGTAAGAGAACGTTCTTGTTCTTAGAAGTACATACTGAAAATACACGTATGTCTTAGAAAAAAAATCTATCAATCTATCTATCTATCCATCTATCTATCTAATCATCTATCTATCTGTCTATCATCTATCTACCAACCTACCTATCTATCTAATCATCCATCTATTTCTCTCTCTCTATCTAATCATCCGTCTATCTATCTATCTATCTATCTATCTATCTATCTATCTATCTACCTATCTATCTAATCATCCATCTCTCTCTCTATATATATACTCATCCATCTACTTAATCATCCATCTATCTATCTATCTATCTATCTATCTATCTATCTATCATCTATTATCTATCTATCTATCTATCTATCTATCTATCTAATCATCCATTTCCCTCTCTCTCTATCTAATCATTCATCTAATCATCTATCTATCTATCTATCATCTATCTATCTATTATCTATGTATCTATCTATCTATCTATCTATCTATCTATATCACCTATGTATAGAAAATGATAAATGGAACAAAATGGAAATAATTGATTAATCTGAGTGAGGCAATATGGGAGCTCCATGTATTATTCTTACAACTTTTCTATAAATTTGAAATTATACCAAAATACTCAAATAAAAGGTCACACAATCAAGATTAGCTGGAGACGTAGGCAGAGTTGAAAGCAGACATCGTGCAGGTCCTTGTACCTCATCTTATAGTTTTGGGGTAAGAGCAATTAGAACCTTTTGAAAGATGTTAATCTTGAGTACGTCAAGAAAGGACATAGGAGACCACTAAGTCTGGGCAGGAGGTGATACTGTCTGTCTATGGCAGTGGCATGGGAACTGCCATGTGTGGAGGAATGTTGGAGATTTAAGTGGAGGTAGAACAGGCTGGATGTTATGACTAATTGAGTGGGAAGTGAGGAAGAGGAGGGAGTGTGCCTTGAGCAAGTGGGTGGATGGTACCTCTCACTGAGTTGAGTAACAGGCCTGGCAGACTCCTCTGGACCTGTGACAGTTTGGCTCTGCCTTTCACGAAGAGGAGTAACCTGACTTGAATGTACTACTCCATGCTGCGTGTTAAAGTCTGATTCTCAGAGGCTGAGCATCTTTACTTTTCACTCTTAAGGAGCCCACTTCCCTATTTATCCAACTAGCCATTGAATCCCCTTGATGATTCTAAACCCCCTCCCCAAAATCATATAAATCCATACCCTCCTCTGTATCTCCAGCACCACTATTTTAGTCAAAACTATCATAATCTCTCTTCCAGACTTTCTAATTTCTTTATATGTTAACTTTATCTCTTCTCCCTCACATCCATCCTCACACTGGATACTAATATGACTAAAATGCAAATCTGGTTCTGCTTCTCTTGCCATAGAAGGACCCCCAATTCCTGATAGAACTGGATCCAGACTTCTCATCTTGGCATACAAAGATGTCAACCACACAGCTCCCTCCAACTTCCCACTCATATCTCCTGTTCCTTCTATTCACTATGTCTGTAAAGCACAGTACATAAGAGCACTGGGCTTGAACCCCATCTCCAACTCATAACCACTGTGCACCTTTGTACAAGTTTTGTCTGTACATTTTGAGAATGTTTCATCATTTAGAAAATGGTAATGAGAATATTGCCATGTTTGTAAAATTGTTGTGAAGATTAATTGAGGGGATACTGAATTATCTCATTGCTTGGCACATGGCAGTTGCTGTACTCAAGATGCCTGGAGCTTCTCAATACTCTCCAGGCACCCATCAGTGCTAATTTCCTCCTCTGGATCTGCGATTTCTCTTATCCAACAAATTCTACTCGTCTTTAAAGGCTAATATCAAATGCTGTCTCTTTTGGGACACCTTCTGGAATGCCCAGGCTCTGTGTAGATGTCCACAGAGGAGTGGTAGCATAATTATCTCACTACTTCAACAAATATTTATTGGGAGCACACTATGTGCCAGGAACTATTATGACACCAGAGATAGACCAGGGAAAGGAGTTTGTTGTCCCCACAGAACACGCATTCTAGTGTGGAGAAGCAGAAAACGAAGGAAATGAACAAATGAGTCAACAAAGTAATTGGAGAGAGTGCTAAGTTTCATATAGGGAATTAAACATAAAGATATGGGAGAGAGTGACCTGCAATGGAGCCTACAGTAGAGAAGGCAGTCAAGGAAGAATTCCTTGAGCTCATAAGTCAGCTGAGACCTGAATAAGGAGAGGAAATCATGGAACTAGCAAGAGGAAGAATATTGCTGGCAGATGTAAAGAACTTGAAATGGAACTGAGCCTGTATTGACCCAGAAACCCAATGTGTTGGAGTAACAAGGGGTAGTGATTGAACAAGGGGTAGAGAGGAACAAGGTAAGTTTATAGACTAATTTGTAGTGTAGTCAGGCACTAGATTATACAGGACCTGGGAGGCATGACTAAGTTTCAGATATACAAAGACTAAATGGTCTGTATGGTCCACCCATATGAAAATCTCTACTGGGAAAAGTGAAGAGCGATTATGATCTGAGATAGAGAAACTGATGAGGGTTATTTTTCTAAATATATTATTGTTATGGTTAATACCAATAATAGAAATGTAACTAATGAAAGAAAATTTCAGTGAAAGTATATTGAGGAATACATCTTTGTGAGTGTCAAAAGCATTGTCATTTGCTTTATTTGCAATTGGAAATATATACTTTATTTCAAAACAACGTTATTGAAAGTTATGGTGGAACAAATCTTATTTTGCAATTAAGTATCTGAGAGTCATTCAAGGAAAGATAAATAAATTAAAAGAAGAATAGCTTCTGAGATTTATCTTTAAAAATGAAAATATTCCATTGTATGTGTATACAGCAATTTGTTTATCTGCCCATCCATTGATGGACGTTTGGGTTGGTTCCACATTTTGGATATTACGAATAAAGTTACTATAACAATTTGTGTACAAGTTTCTGTGTGGACATATGTCTTCATTTCTCTTGGGTAGAAGTGTTGGGTCACATAGGAAACCTATGTTTAATGTTTTGAGGAACTGCCAAACTATTGTCTAGTGTGGCTGCACCATTTTATATTCCCACCAGCAATGTACAAATGTTCCTATTTCTCCACGTCCTCATAAAAACTTATTTTCCATTAAAAAAAATTAAAGACATCACAGTGGGTATGAAGTTGTATCTCATTGTGGTTTGATTTGTGTTTCCTTAATAAATGACATTGAACATCTTTTCACGTGCTTATTGACCATTTGTATATCTTTGGAATGTCTATTCAAGTCCTTTGCCCGTTTCTTAAATTGACTTGTTTGTCTTTTTGTTGTTGAGTTTGAGTTCTTTATATATTTTAGATATTAAACCCTTAAGCAAATCCATAGAGAGAAAACAGCTTCAAAGTTACTAGGGAGAGTGGGGAGGGCTAGTGGGGAGTGATTAATTACTTAATGAGTATGGGATGTTTTTATGAGTGATGAAAATGTTTTAAGTAGAGAGAACTGGTGGTTGTACAACATTGTGAATATGCTATATACTACTGAATTGGACACTTTAAAAAATTAATTGTGTGTTATGTGAATTTCACCTTTATTGAGGTGAATTGTGTGTTATGTGAATTTCACCTTTATTGAGATTTCATGTAAAAATGAAAATAAAAACCTTTCAAAGATGGGGGAGGTTGAATAAATAATCAAGAAGATTTACACACAGTGAATTTTATTATATGATGGAATAATTTCTTTTGATAAATGTAGTCATTTTTTTTTTCTGTTTTATTAGCCCTCATGCAGAAAAGTTTACTTACTACTTACTGACCACTTATGTAAGCCTTACCTGCAGGGACCACAGATATATAAAGCTTCCTACTCTCCTACCTGGGTCATTCTTTTAGACCTAGCTTAAATCACGCTGGAAAACAGTCTTTGAGTAGATTCCATAGCTTATTGTATACCTAAACTCTTCAGAATTAAATAAATTGATTTCAGGTATGAATCAGGTCTACTAGAAAAATTGATGTTGACTGATGCAACAGAAAAATGTGAAATCTCAGTGGCTCAGCCCGACTAAGGTTTATTACTTGCTCTTTTAAAATCTGATGCAGTTTCAAAAAAAAAGATGGATGATGGATGGATTGAACAATGGGTAGAGGATTGATATGTGATAAAGCAAGTATAATAAGGTACTAATTATAACATCGAGGTCATGGGTATACGAGTGTTCACCATACCATTCTTCCAACTTTCGTGGAAGTATTTGAAGTATTTTTGAAAAATTTCTTAATAAATTGTTGGGGAAAATGTGATGTGGGTCAAGTGGCCCTCCACTATTATGTGGCTACACTATGTGTGAAATGTAGACCTCAAATACCCGACAGTAGGGAAAGGGAGGTAATAAGGGTACACACCAACTGTTAACTGCCCTGGCCCCAAATTGACGTACGTCACTTCTGCTCACAATTCATTGGCCTCTGAATGCTAAAGAACCTGCGCTGAGTGGCTCTTTAATGTGAATTGGGTCAGATAGAGACTCAGTCAAGCCTTCGATGGTGTGTATCCGTGTATCTTCAAATGTTACTGCCCGGTCCAATTCATCTTATCCAACTCAGCTGAGCTCCTTTAGGACCAATTAATGTTTGTTAAATTTATAATATATGTCTCTCTGCCTCTGTTGGAGCTGGGACATTGGTCTTCTGCCATGGGAATCAGGGAATCAGGCTCATACTGGATCTTACACTAGAAGAAGCTCTCCTGCTTCTCAGGCACTGGGACTTGGACTGAAACTATACCATTGGTTCTCCTGGGTGTGGACTTCTCAGCCTTCATAATCTTAGGAGCCAATTCCTTGCAATAAATAAATAAAATTTATCTATATCTATCTTCTTTGTATATATATCTCTATATATTATATATGTATACACATATGTATATATAGTATGTATATATTAGTATGTGTATATATATGTGTGTGTGTGTATATATATCTTCTATGTATATATGTATACATATCTTATTGATTCTGTTTCTCTGGAAAACCCTGACTAATACAACTCCTATATATTTCTGTTCCAGGAATCAGGCTTTACATAGATGTTCTTACTGTCCCATGCCCAGATTTTTTGACATGAAAAGTAGTGCCAAGGGTGGATGTGTTTGGAAATTTCTAAAAGGATGTGTCTTTGTGTCTGAGGTGGGAGGAGGTGACTTCATTCTCGATGGAAAAGGCAAATGTTGAGACTGTCCAGGTTTTCTGTGCCTCAGGAGGAAAGAAGGGTGGATTTCACAGGTGGAGGCTTAGGGCTCCTATTTGAGATAAACTGGGGATGATAAGGTCACGAGAGTCAAAGACCAACAGAGGCAGAGAGCTGGGTGCCTGGTCCTCGAAGGAAGGTTTCATATAGACCACGAATAGGTGCACTCCACTGTAACTTATTCAGGTCTTCATTTCACAGCCTCATGGTTCTCAAATTCCCATTATTAGACACTGCCCCTCAAAAAATTTTGGAAAAAAACATGGTAATTCCGTGGGAGCACTATCTTGTACCCATTCTATAGTTTTGCGGTGGAAATTGGGCTGGCCTGGGTGGAAACAAGGAAGCCTGATGCAGAGTCCTGGCTTTCACTTACTAGCTCCATGACCTCAGTTTCTCCTATGCAGGAGGAGGATGTGTCTTATTTTAGCCCTCTATTTTCTTCCACATCTTCATTCAATCACTCATTTATTCATCAAATATTTATTGAGAATGTATATAAGGCACTTTATTACTTGCCAGATATATGGTGATGAGCAAGATACACATAATCCTGTCTCTTTGGAATGTGTGGTCTAGCAGGATAGATGGACCAATTTAAAAACAATTGTAATGCTATGTAATAAAGACTGGGATAGGATAAATAGAGTGTATTATGGATAGACAAATAAAACAATCTTTTGAGAGATAGGCTGGGCCAGGAAAGGTCATTTGGGCTGAGTAGAGTTGGTTTTGGAAAAGTCACAGGAGAAGAATATTCCAGTATTCCTTGCACAGGGAGAGCAAGGTTTGGAATTAAGGGATGATATGGTGGCTTGAAGAAAGCAAAATGATTTCAGTGTGGCTGGGGCCAGTGACAGTGACAGAACTTGAGGATGAAGAAACAAAGAGGAGCTGAATCATCAAGGGTCTTTATGCCATATTAAAATTCTGCAATATGCAGATCTGCATTTATTGTTGGTCCAACCCTCCTCACTAGTCTTCTAGCCTTCTGAGTGTTCTTATACCCAAGGCATCAGAGATGTAAGTCCATCCCATACTAAATTCCAATGTCTTTCACACCCTCTACCTCCTCCCAAATGTCTCTGGCAATTTCTGTGTCTGGGTTCCATCCAGCTCTCCTGGCAGAACACAGAAACACACACACATCTTCCAGCCTGGGCTCAGAACATGCCTTCTTCCCTTCACAGAGAATTGCTGTTTGAGACATCTAATTTTACAGATCACGGTTTTGAGGAAAAATGTCACCCCAGAAGTGAGTGGGAAATTATTCACTTCTGGAGAGATGGAAATGTCAAGACAGATGGGTCAGGCCCCAAACTGGATTCCTGGGCAGTTCAGCTGGAGAGCCAGGAAATCCAGCATCTTCTTCTAGCCAGCCCGTCTCACAGTCGTGCAGATTTGGAAGTTGGCCAACATTCACCTCTGGGATCTTTCTTACCTCTGAGCCATTTCTCATGCCACTTCCTCTGCCTGGCCCTTCTCCCTCAGTCCCCCTGGATAACTCCTACGTGTCCTTCAGCTTAAATGTCACCTCCCTGGAAGCCTTCCCTGAACCCAAGGTTGGCTTAGATAACCCTACTCTGTGCTTCCAGAGCATATTTCAATACAGCTCTATTGAAATACTCATCGCACTGTTTTATAATGACTGTTCTATTTGCTTTATGTTCTTCTCCTATCAAACCTGGATATTCATGAGGGCAGGGTAAAAATATATCTTATTTCCTATTTTTTCCCAGCACCTAGAATAGCGCATGGTAAGTAAACAGTGCTTCATAAGTTTTGTTGATGAATGGTTATATGAATAAATGAGTGAATGAATCTTGAGGGCCTGCAGTCTCCCCTTGTTAAGGTTTTTCCCCTAAATTGCCCTCACTTTTTAAGGCCCTAGTGCCTAGAATAATCAAATGCAGGACTAGGAGAGACCTTATAATAATAAGTCACTGATTCCCACGTTTGGTTGTTGGGATGCTTCCTTTGTGAGGAAGAACGAATCTGTACGTGTGTTTAAGGGAGGGCAGAGGGATAATGTGTGGTTTAAATCAGCATAGGCTATGCTTTCTTGAGTGGGAGAGAGAGAGAGGAATTACAGGTAGTTCCAGAAGAATTAAACATCACCTGCAACCTGCATGCCATGCCAAAGAGGAACTAAGAGATGAGAAATTCTTGTGTCGTCTGACCTTCCATTAGGGCTTAAACCTCTAACACAGCATTGCCAACGAACTGCCAAGCAGTTTCTGCTTGACTGCCTTTCCTGCTGGGGAGCTCCCTACATTCCAAAACAACTTATCACTTAGACCAGAGTTTTTTAGTCTCAGCACCATGGGTATTTCGGGCTGGATGACTCCTTTTTGTTTAGGGTTCTTACTTTTGTTTTGTGTTTAGAAAATTCATATCTATACATTTTTATGTTTTTTTTAAAGAACAGTATATATATATATATATGTATGTGTGTGTGTATATGTATATATATATGGGAAAAGTAAGTTGCAGAATTATACATACACATATATTCTGCAACTTACTTTTCCCTTTCCTTATTTATTAAATTTATTCTTTTTCAAAATGAGGAAATTAACACTGACGTAATGATATTGTCTAAGTACAAACCTTGGTCAGATTCTGTCAATGATCCTCAAAATGTCTTTATAGTAAGAGAATCTTGGATGATACATTAAATCAAGTCTCCTTTTACCTGGAACAGTTTCTCAGTCTTTCTTCGTGTTTCACGTTTCTTTGTTTTTCATGTCATTGATATTTTTGAAGAGTGTTAATCGATTATTACAAAGACTGTCCTTCAATTTTGGTTTGTTTGATGTTTCTTCGTGGTTAGATTTGGGCTTCACACTTTTGGCAGAAATGCTACACGAGGGACATTGTGTTCTTCTCAGTGTATCATGTTCGGAGGCACATGATGTCTATTTGTCTCACTAGTGGTGACATTAACTTTGATCACTTGGTTAAGGCCGAGTCTGCCAGGTTTGTTCAGTATAAAGTTACTCTTTCCATCCTTTGAAATAATAACTATCTTGTGGAGTGATATTTTTAGTTAATATCCTATTATTCCTCCAACTTGAACTGAGCTGGATAACGCTTTGCTGCAGGAGGCTGTACCATGCATCGTGGGATATTAGCAGCATCCCTGGCCTCTAAATGCTTGTGGTACCCACCTGCCTAGCTTGTGACTACCAAAATTGTCTTCAGACGTTGCCCAGTGTGCCCTGGAGAGGGACAAAATTGCCCTTGGTTGAGAACCTGACTTCGAACCATCCTACCAATAGAATGTGGGCATAATTACAGTGTACATTTATAGATTTTGCTTACCGAGGATCCATTTTCTTTTCTTTAAGTAAAACAAAAAACAAACAAAACATTGCTACTCTGATTTTCTTTGTATGCCTATTTCTCACCCATTCTCCCAGCATATTTTGTTCAGGTGGGGTTGACTACACCAGTGAGACTCAGTTATGAGAACTGTCTTTGAAACACTAGGGAACAGAATCCCTCTTTCTGATGGGGGTTCAGAGAAAATGGTAGGTCTAGAGCTACTGGCAACGATCTTGTCAACATGAGGAAAAAGTTCACCTAAAATAGGTCTAATGCAGGGGAAAACAGTGCTGACGCGGTCAGATTCCTGAAGACATCATCTGAGCCTTTGAATTAAACCAGGTCCAAAGCTGAATTAGCCCTGTGCTTTTCAGTTACATGAACAAAGAAAGTCCCTTTTGGCCCCAGTCAGAGTTGGATTTCCATCAGTTGCAACTGGAAAGACTTGACTTTTTCATCTATATTTTTCTACTTCTAGTTCTTCCTCAGAGTAAATAAAATGTGAATCTGCTCCCCTTTTTGCAGTCCAACTTTGCTGGTTTTTGAAAGAATTGAAACAAGTGAACTTGTCAAGGTCTGAGCTCCCTGACCCCTGGGCTTCCAACCGTGCGTCTCCATTTTCTATAATTCTGCCAGAATGATCTTTGTAAAGCCTAGAGCTGTTCCTGCCTCTTTTCTGTTTAATAGCCTTTGATGGCTCCCATTACCTATGAGATATGCCCCCACTGCACAGTCGGGGCTCAGGCTTACTCATGCTTCTGTGGGTGGAGGAGCTGATTTCATGGTGATCATTTTTGTATGGTAATAATTGTGTGTTTATTTTCATATGTTTGAGAAAAGAATATGTAACCAACTTATCAAACCTGTGATTCATGGATCTTGAGCTTAGTATGAGACTAAGAGAGATACAGGCCTAAAAAGAAAAAGGTTATTAGATTAGGAAAAATATAAATGTATTGTAGTAGTTGAGTTTAATGATTAAGAGGCAGGCTCTACCACTTATCTGCCCTGTGACCTTAGAGAAGTAACTTCAACTCTCTGTGCCTCTAGTTTCCTCATTTGAGAAATGGGGATGGTAGCACTTACTATATAGAATTGTAGTGAATATGAAATCAGTTAATATATGGTAAGCACTTCGTGGCATTAATATTATTATTTTATTAATATTATAGCACAGATAGTGAATAGTTATGCCAATCTTGCTAGTGGTATGCAAGAAATAACTAAAGTTTGAGAAATACTATGCTATATCCTTACAAGACTTGGGCTGATGAAAAACAGTAAGAATACAAATAATCATGAAGGTAGCTTATGCTCAGAGCATACAAATGGTGGGTGCCCCAACGTTGAAGAAGGTACGTGTTACCCCCTTGAGTACTTAAGGAGTGCCCTCTGGCAGAAAGATGTATTGGCCTCATAAAAGCATACCATTGAATCATCTCCATGGGGCCCTAGGTGTCTGCAAAGTTGTCTGCACGGAAAAAACCTGGCCAAGAACTTCTATGGCTTTTAATCTTTGTTTCCAACAGAGTAGAGCTTTGGCCTCAGACGTGGGGTCCTGCTCCGGCTCTAGCCTTGCTGACTTGGTAAGTTACTCACCTTCTATTTACTTCAGTCTTTAGATTTATAAACTGGAATTAACAATTGTACCCACCTCATTGGGTCTAAAAACATCTAGAAAGAACTTATTATTGGACCTAATATATGTCCATAAGTTCCCAAGAAATCTTATTTGTCGTAGATATCATGGATTTTATGCTCATCATCATCATTAGGACAGGGGAAAATAAACTGTAATGAGATAAGGAAACAAAGGGTCTTTATCAATAGAATCCAAAGAAATCCAATGAATCAACTTTGTGGCTTACCTAATGTATGTGTGTTTGGCATGTCTGTGTGTGTGTGCACAAATAACACACGCATTCACATAGACACACTGTTTATGTATACTAAAATATATTTTATGTAATATAGAGATAGTAATGGAAAGTAATATTGTCCTTTTAGAAAGTAAAGTTAAAAACATATATATATACACATGCATATACACATATACATGCATATACATATATACATACATGCACACATACATATATATATATATACATCTACATGTGTCCTCCAAAAAAATTCTCTAGATGTAATTCCATAAAAGAAAAAAATCTATATGTTCAAAGATTTTCACTACAATGTTATCTGTAATCCTCTTCTCTTCTGGTTCATGAAACCCCTGAGGCCCAGCTGATGACCCCCTTGTGCTAAACCACAGTATGAAAATGCCTCAAAAGAGAACATAAGCTAAATCAGCTGATTTGCCTTGGGACCTCATTTTCCTATGTATTAAATAGAGAGAGATTTTATCTGTGTTCTGAAGATCCCTGACGTTCTCACAGTGCCTGGGAATGCTGTCTCTTGAAGTGACTGGAAATTATTTAGAAACGAATTCCAAGAACTAGTTGGAGATGAGAGAGCTATATTCTGTTCCTCATCCCAGCACCAAATGGCCATATGACCTTGGTCCTTATTTTTCCCATCTGGAAAATGGGCCTTCAGAGCCAGGGTCCTGAGGTATATATCATGAGCTAACATAAATAACCTGTGAACTAGAAAATCAGGAAAGTATGGAATGGAGATCAGTAGGTTGAAAGGGGCTAAAGGGAGATGATTCAGATGAATTACAAGGGTGGTTTATCAGTTAGAGTAAGGCTAAGCTGCTATAATAGAGAGACTCCAGATGAAAGTGACTTAAACAAATGGGAGTTTTGTTTCTCTCTCACAGAACAGTCCGGGGGTAATGGGGTGGTAGACAGATTGAGCAGACGGCTCTGCCACCCTCAACATGAGGCTTCCTCTTGTGGTTCAAATCAGCTGCCCCATTTCTCTCATTCTCCCATCTGGGGAGGAGGAGAGAGGAGATGAGAGGAGCCGCTGCCCAATCAGTTTAGTGGGGGCTAGTTTATAGTCACATGACCACACAGAGCTGCAAGGGAGGCTGGGAAATGTGTCGAGTGGAAACTATATTACTAGGACAGAAAGGATAGTGGGGAGCAACCAGCAATCTGTTTCAAACAGAGAGAGGAGGTGACACTGAAAGCTGGGATTCTATGACGTAGGTATGCAGGGTCTATTTAAAGTGGCCAGGAGTGAGAGTCCAGTCATTCACTCAGCACTTAGAGCTGATGCAACCTGGATCAGGTCTTACTCAATGATGACAGCACCCCACCTCCTCCTTGTTATGATGGAAGACCCTACTCATGAGACTTGAGCTCTGGTCCCCGTTCTAGCATTTATGGCTCCCAAGTTTAGATCCAAGCGTAATGAATATCTCTTGCTGTTGTTATTTTCTTGACCTGTGTCTTACCCCCTTTTCTCTGGTAGCCCTAGCTTTGCCTCTGGGACTTATTCCTGCTTTATTTTCGGGACATGCTCCACAAATCTTTGGATCCAGAGTTGGGCATGTGGTTTAGGCCGGGCTAATCAGAGCATTTCTCCAGCACAGTGATTGATTCAGGGATGGGCATAAGGCATGAGACAGGCAGGGCAGTGAGACTTAATCCATATAATTTGATGTCATTGTGAAAGAGATGCTCTCATTCTGCCAGGGTTACTAAGAAGATAAACTCTGAGTCATTAGTGGCCATTTTTGCCACTCTAGGGGGCAACCCACCTGAGAATGAAGCAGAGCTGAGAGATGAAGACAGATTGCCGATGACATTATTCAGAGCCTCTGGATCCAGCCATGCCTGAAGCCGTTAATCCTGGCATTAGTTTCATGGGTAATGAATCCCTGTTTTGGCTTTTGCCAGTATGAATTAAGAACTTGGAATGAGAATTTAATCCTAGCATGTCACATTCCAAATCCCTTGCTTTTTCTCCCATATCATGGCTCTCAGGCTTGGCTACACAGCAGAATATCTAGAGAGCTTTATAAAAAAATACATATTCTCTAAAAAATTTTAGTTCAACCAGTCTGAGGAGAGGCTAGCAATCTATTTTTTCAAAGCTCTCCAGGAGTTTCTAATAGGCAGCTAGATTTGGAAACCCCTAACTACTCCACGCAGCCTGCCAATGTGATTATTGCTCTGTGACACTGGTAAATTTCTGACCTCTCTGAGTTCCTTTTTTCTTTAGCTACAACAGAAAGAGAGGACCAGATGGTTTTTAAGTGGCCTTCCTGCCTTAAAAGTTTTCCATGATGACAGTCTCTTTGTCATGCCTCCTTCCTCCCTGCTCCAAATTTCTCACACACACACACACACTCACACACACACACACACCCCCATTGTGAACACATACAGCCAAGAAATGCACCTCTGAGGCCTTGGCCCACTTTCCATAACACACTCTCGCCTCGAGAGGAAACACTGACAGGTGCGAGCTGAGAAAGATACAGGCCTTGTTTGAAGCATCCTGATAAGAGAAGCTGGGAGACAGGCTGAGGAGAAGAAACAGAAATATTGATCTCAAGAGCTGACAGGTTTTACTGAAAGATCCAATGGTGGGAAAGGGGGAACCCAGAATGAAAAGATTACATTTTCCCTGTGCAAAATTCGACTGCTGCAGAATCTTAAAACATTTTTTTATGTTCACCGTATCCCAGATGTCTAGCCTCCCCAGCCTATTTCTGACACTGGCAGTCCTTGAAGTTCAAGAGGCCTGCTGAGCCTTGAGCGTGCAGTGTTCTCTCCTGTCCCTGTGCCATGGCCTGGCCAGCTTTGCTGCCTGGGCTCCCGGCTCCCCTTCTGAGTCCATGAATGCCCCCTTTCAAGACCCGGGTCAAGCAGACTTTCTCCAGGAACCTCACTGGTGCTGCAGGAAGAGTTGTCAGCCTCTCCCTCTGCTGGGCTTCAAAGGCACGGTCTAGGTCTAGAGACTTCTACACTCTCTGTTATAATTATTTGTTCACATGTCTCCCCTACCAAGAGAGGGTCAGTGCTTTATGCCCAGGATGAAGTCAGTGCCTGGTAATTTTCATTGAGTGAATGAACAGAAGAACTGAATATAGGTGAAGGAAATAGGAGAGAATCTTTATCATAGTCACTGGATTGTAGACTTAAGAAGTGTGGTGGCAATCTGTTTAAAATTCTTTGTACGTACGTAGGCTTCCCAAAGCATAATTTAAGTTTTTGCATAGCCATCATTTTGAACACCCACTAGAACAATGGTTCTGGGTCTTGGGTTTGCATCAGCATTATCTGGAGGCTGGTTAAAACACAGATTCCTGCACCTCCCCTCCCCACACAGAGATTCTAAGTCAGTGGGTCTGGGGAGGGGCCCTAGGTTCTGCATTTCTAGCAAGCTCCCAGGTGATGCTGATGTTGCTGGCCTGGGGACCACACTTTGAGAACCACTGTATTAGATTATAGTACTCCAGTTCGGGGTCTTTGAAATGAGTAGGATTGTTGTCCTTACACCAAATTTCTCTATAGCACTGAGTATTTTGAATGTTCCTGCTGGCTTCTTATCATGTTATTGCATTTTTCCTCAATGATATCAGAAGTGGTGCTCTTTCCGTCCTGCTATGATTCCTTACCATGATGGTACCTTGCATAATGCAGGAATGTAAGGAGCATTGGGCTGCAATAGGTGGGAAAGCTTGCTAGAAGAGAAGAGGCTAGAACAGGCCCTGCCAGGAGTGTGGGAGGACTGATTAGTCAGGGAAACAAGATCAACAACAGGGACATTAGGAAAACGGTGTGGGAGGCAAGCTGAGAATTAAGAATTTCATTGGAGTGTAGCAAGAGAGATTAAACATTTTGGATGTTCCTTGACCCAGTGGTTCTCATCCACAGCTGCCCAGTAGAATCCCCAGGGGAGCTTTTCCAACAGGCTAATGCCCTGGCCCCACTCTAGACCAACAGCATTAGATTCACTGGGGTCTGGAGCACAAATATCGTTGTGTTTTCAAGTTCCCCAGGTGATTCCAGTAGGAAGCCAGGATTGACAATCTTTGCTGAGATCCCTCTGTTTATCTGCCCCCCTTCTCACTTTTAATCCTTGACTTTGGACATTGTTTAGTCACGTCTTAGCTGCACCTCTTCCACTCTGGTCATTCTTCTCACCGTGGATCTAAGTCCAGGAAAACTTACCTTTTCTTGCCTGGGCTGTCTTGCTCCACAGATGGGTCCTAGGTAGGATCCAGAAACATGCAAAGAGCTATCTCCTTGACCCTCTATCCAAAGCAGCAACACCAGCCTCTCCCTTGGTCACCCTCTGCCCCTTAATCATATTTTATCTCCAAAGTAACACTTACTGCACTTTAAAAGTAACTTATGAATCTATGTGTTAACTTAGGAAACGTGGATCTCTGTCCACTGGAGTGTAAAGTCCACAAGGACAGACATTCTGTGCCCTCCACCCACCCCTAGTACCCAGCACAGTGCCTGGCATGGAGCAGGTGCTGACTACCTATCTGTTGAATGGGTTAATTCAGTAATCCCAACACTTATTTCCATCACAGAAAGTCTTGTGGGCAACCAGAGACTCAGTTGTTCCAGAGAAAACCAAAAATTAAAGACCCAACTAAAATCTTACCTCTTTCTTCTCCATATTCTCATCAAAATGGATATAGCACAGACTCCTCTGTGTTGAATGATAAAAAGGGAGTCCAACAATGAATACCTTACCTATACCCATGAAGCCTGGTTTCCAGAATGTTTTGTCTTGCAAGTGCTTCCTTCTCTCCCACAGAGCAATGATGGGGATGAATATCAGATTTTGAAAGGCTTCTTTTATTTAAGATCCACTTGACAAGCATGAAGGAAAATGTAAAAGGATAAGGAGGTCTAAAAGAATAAGATGTGTTTGTTTGTGCGTTTTCATGTTTGTGCTAGATGTATAAAAAAGAGATTATGTATTAGAAAGAGACAGTGGTTTGTGTAAATGGGAGAATTAATTAAGTCCTGGTTCGTTATAGGAACTCAAATTATTATTGAATGCCAGCTACCCAAAGATGCATGAGAGAGTCTATCAGATATGGGTCCTGGTGGCCCAGACCATAAGAAACTCTCAGTTAACCCAGAGTCATAAACTAAATATGATATTGTTTTAAGCCACTAAGTTTTTCAGTGGCTTGTTACACAGCAAAAGCTAACTGATACATCATCTTAGACCTAGGATCCTCCATGTTATGGATAATGGACCATGAGTATTAGCCTGTTTGTATTAGTTTTCTATTCCTGCATAGCACATTATCAAACATTTAGTCACTAAAAACAACACATATTTGTTATCTTACAGTTCTGTGAGCCAGGCATGGCTTCGCTGTCACCTGGGGCTGCAGTCAGCAAAGAACCTGCCTTTGTTGGAACGTTGCAGTTCCTCATGATTATGCGACTTGCTGGCTATTGGCTGGAGGCTGCCCTCAGCTCCTAGAGGCCACCTTCATTTCCTGGACATGTGGGCCTCTCAACATAGGTAGCCTACAACATGGCAACTTGTTTGTTCAAAGCCATCAGGGAGCAAGAGAGAGACTCCAACATGATGAACACTACAATCTTAGTGCATAATCATGTACACATAATCACATATATCCTGTCATCTTTACCATATTCTATTGGTTAGCGGCAAGTCACAGGTCCCACCCACACTCCATGGGAAGAGATTATCCGAAAGTGTGACATCAGGAGGCAGAGGTCATTGAGAGGCATTCCCTACGGTATTAACCTCAACATACTGACATGCAAGGGACTTCTGCCTCCTTTACTCTTCATTGAACAAATGTTTATTGATGTTTCTACATGGCAGACGCTGAGAACACAGCAGTAAAACCAAGTCACAGAGAGGGGATGATGCTGATAATGAACAGCCATGCACGTCCTTGTGAGGACTTTGGCTTTTACTCGGAGAGGGAGGAGGAGCCGTTGGAGATTTTTGAATAAAGGAAAGACGGGATCTCACTAATGTTTTAAAACCACTGCAATGGCTGCAATTTTGATAACAGACTTCAGGGAGAACAGTTAGGAGGCTGCTCTAACATCTTAGTGAGAGATGAGGGAAGCTTGGATGAGGAGGTAGCAGTAGAGGTCGAGAGAGGAGCTGAGGAGTGACTTACTTCCCAACCAGGGACTTCAGGCTTTTCCTGGGTCTCTGCTTGGCTTAGTGGAGGATGGACACTCTACTTGACTTCTTGTCAACTCTATCCCTCAGGGAGACTGAATCCTTCAGTGGATTCTGCTTTGGATGCTTGAGCTGCCTGCAGTGTCTTTATCACCAGCCTTTAGATTTGCTACTCCCTGTTGCTAGGACTCTGTCCACAGTTAAGTGTAGTGGTAAGAGCTCATGGTCTCTGGTGTCAAGAAGATCTGGGATGGAATCTACTAGTCACTGCTTAGATGAGCCTTATTTTCCTGTCTGCACAATGGGAGTAACAGTGCTGAAACCCCAGTTTGATTGTGAACCAAATAAAATAATTCCATCAAATGTCTTCTAGAACAAAATCGGTCTCTCCCTCCTTCCATGCCATGCCTGCCCGATCTTGCCCTATCCATGAGCAATTTTGCCTTGTTCTGAACAGTCTGTCTCGATTCCCTCAATTGGACTGTGATGATGGGAACTTGTGCTAACATAAGGAAACCATTTGGACTGTGGATGCTTTTGAAACGTGTTGGCGGCTTTTCCATGCTGGAATGACCACTCTCCACTCCCACCACTTCTTCCCCAAGGGCACAGAATGCAAATCCAGCTGCAGCTTGACAGAGCTGCCACTCCGCTCAGAGCCAGTGCTATTGGAGTGTCTCAGAGAGGTCGAGGGGGGACAAGAAAAAATACATAACGTAACAGATTAAGGGCTGCTCCTGTCATCGGTTTTGGCCGGTGCCGTGGGCACTAGTGGAAATGCCCCAGCAACTGCGTGTGTTCCAGACCAAAATGCTGAGTAAGGGAAATCTCCATACAGACAGGAAAGACGTTAAATGTACAGCGAATTTCTTGAGACCGTACTTTCTTACATGCACCTGGTACTTGACTGGTTGTCTGACTTTTAAAAAGGTATAGAAGGGCATATAAAAAATTTAAATCCAGTTGTCATTGAGAAGTATTTATAGAGCATCTTCTTGGAGTTGCTACTGTGCTAGCAACTTTGTGGTAGGAAAATAAAGATGCTAAAAGAACTGGTCCAATCACTGAAATTCTAAGAGATAGGATGGTACAAAGGCTGCCATATCAATTGCTTGAAGGCAATTATTACAAAGCAGAGGGCTAATAAATTAAACTGTCTGATTTCTGAGCTGTCAATGGAAGCCCAAAGTGGATCGAGTGTCAGACAGGAAGGGGTTAATTGGAAAAGGTTTTAGCTACCACCTATATTCTGCCAGTGACAGTCAAATCTATATTTTCTTCCTCTAATGATGTTAATTAGGCTCATTACAATCACAAAGCAAAGAGACTTGTAGAGACCTGGGAGTTTATTGTAAGGATGCAAGGGGAGTGTAGGTAACAATACGCCCTAGGTTTGGCTATCTTGTGATTACAAATGAGGGCAAATTAACACCAGTATGTAAATCTCTGTAACTCTAAGCCCTACCTGATATTTGGAAACTCTGCTTTCTACCATGGCTCCCCTACAGAATTCAGGGAATTTGTAGGGTGTCTCAAAGAAACCTGGAATTAAAATATGCTTGTGTTCTAGTTGCTTCCATTTCATTGACATCTTCTCTTCTATTGTCAATGACATGCATAAAAAATGCCAATTTTTTCAGGGGTTTCCTAATCTTCCCCAAAGGGTCCATCCTCGAGTTATTAAAACAGTGTTGGGTTCCACGACAGTTTGGTAAGAATTCTGTCCCTAGTTCTGTGCTAACCTTTGTTGCCTTGGCCAAAAAGGCGGCACTACCTGTGTCCAGTGATTCAGAAAATCCTTCAGCTTTTGGCATACTTTTTCGTTTCACCGATGACTGAAGCCTTACTATGCCCTTTGTTGTTCCCTACACGCTGAAACCATTCTCTTCACCTTTATAAGAACCCTCCTTGGGAATACCAATTCAGGTTAATGAATACTGAGTATTGGAGGGTGCAGTGGGGTATTGTTTAAAGGTACCAGTCAAAAGCATCTGAGCTCCAGTTCAAGCTTAGGCAGAATTTCCTGTGACATTAGGAAATCATTTCAGCAATTGGTTCTCCAGAATGAACAGGAAGACCATTCAGAATTCATCAGCAGCTCTGGGTCTCATTGATCTCTGGAGTAAAATTCCTCCATCGCTGATTGTGCTGTGTCTACTGGGAATCTGTCTGATTCCACTTCTGTCCTCATCGTCTTTCAGCTTCTTTTTATTTCTTCTCTCTGTGGATGTCTAGATTTTTATGCTATCTTCTGTGTTTCCGTCTCTTACGTCAATTTCCCAGGAGAAATAATCTGACTGAGCAATTTAGTTACTCTCCAATATAGTCAATTAGTCACTATGTAATACAGTATCTCCATATTGGGCAAGATTCCCATATTGGGCCACTTCACTGACTGTAGGTCTGAGATTGGCCAAACCCTGATCCTATCAGCCACAGCCATGGTTCAAAGCATTGACAGCTATGCACAAAAGTTTGCTTGTGATTTGGCTGCTCAGACGGAGCCTATAGATGTAAGAGGCACCCTGAGAATCATGAACTCTTCTCCAACTGAGCCAAGCTTCAGCTGCAGGTATCCAATTCTTTCCTATGCATACCCAGTTGAGTGTCTCAAACTTATCACATCCTAAAATAAACTCTTCAACTTCCTCATCAAAGCCTTATTTTTCTCCTAGATTCCTGCTCTGACTTAGGTCTTCTAGGTCAGAAATCTTGAATTTTTCCCCTTGCTTCATCAAATATATTCAATACTTGTAGTTCATGCCTATTTGTCTCCCACGTACCCGAGTCTCTTGCCCTCTCGTTGTCATTGCTGTAGTTCAGGCCCTCATCATTACACATTTGGTCTATTGCAATAGCATCCGAAGCATCTTGCTGGTTCCAGTCCAGCCCAAAGTATGCACAAGTACCATTATACTTGTGCATAACTTTATTCCTTTGCTATGCTGTTACCTACACCTAGAAGGTCTATCCTTCTTCAGTGCTTGACAAACTTCCATTAATTCTTTAGATGTAGCACAAATGTCACCTCTCCCATGAGGAATGCCCTGGCTTTCTCCTATCTCAGCCAATCAGACCCTCACTCCATTGTACTAAATCCGTGTCCTTGTAGAAAGCTCTGTGATAGCACTTATGTACTGAATGATATTGATTTATTTTCATATACAACACCCTCCACTGGGTCACTTTGCTAGAGTTGGATGAGATGAGGTTACAGGATGTCTATGAGTTCTATCTCATGGAAACTTAGTGTAAGTAGCTACCAGGCTCTAATCTGAATGCTAGCCCTAATATTAACATGAGCTTGAATCCACATTCCTTCATTGAATCTGTGCCTCTTTTCCTCCATTATGATAGTCTTCTTCGTGGTATGGGAGGCAGTGGGAACTGGTCATATCTGAGGTGTGGAACAAGTCATTCTATCTCTTTCTAAAAGATATGGCAGGGTGAGATAGAGGAAGTGTAGATTTAAGAGGAGGAAGAGGCCAAATAAGTATGGAGGGAGTTCACTGAAACAGCCTAGAAACAATGACCAACTCATTGACAATGAACACCCCTAGTGCTCATATTGTGATCTCTAACTACCATTTCCCACTCACAGCAAGCAAAACTAGTTGGCAAAATAGATGAATCCAGGGCCAAGGTAGAAAAATGTGCAAGATGAGCCTGAAGCCTCTTGTCATTCTAGAACGCAAGAAAGCTTTCAGAGAGTACTAGGGTCAAGTCAAGGACTCACAAACCAACATGAATAAGATCCCCCTGGCCAAAAATGGGACAATTAGAGCATCAGTAAGGATTCTAACTGCAACAGATTAAAATGGGTCAAGTATGTTTAAATTCATGAGACCATTATTATGACCCTAAAAAATAAACAATTTATTGTTTACTGTTGGAAAATGCTGGAGAATCAACTCCTATTTTGAAAACTAGTAAATAAAGAGAAGAATTAAGCATTTATCTTGACTCTCCTATATTAACTGTTTATCCCCCCAATGAAAAAAGAATAAATAATATCATGCAAATATTGCCATTTTGCAGCTTCTAATGAATTAATAGATCTAGTCATTGATTACCAATGGCACCACAAAAATGGAGACAACCAGAAATTACATACCTTCTAATGGAAGCACACATCTCCCATAATGTAGTCTTGCCAAAAAATTGGACTTGAATCTGATCAAGCCTCTGATTCTACCACCAATATTTAAGAAATACCGGGGATAGAGGAACAATTGGCAAAGTTCAGACTATGGGAAACTCCTCAGAACAAATGAGTCAGTTTTTTTTCTGGTTGTCTATATTTATGTCTATGCCTATGACTATGTCTACATCATTTTTGCATCTATGCCTGGTCTGACTTTGCATCTGTGCTTTCTTATCTATCTATTACAAGAAAAATATATAGAGAGAGGATGCCTGTATATTAAAAGAGACTCAAGAGACATATAAATCAATCACAGTATATGGACTTCATTTGGATTCTGATCAGTCATACTGTATAACCATTTTTAAGACAATCAAGGAAATATAAATACTTATTGGGTGTTTGGTGATATCAAATAGTTATTTTTTTAGGTGTGATAATTGCATCAAGGTTATGTTGTTTTTCTAAATAAGTTCTTATTTTCATAAATATATATGAATGAACTATTTACATGATGTCTGGGGTTAAAAAATATTTATATATATATAAAAGAAGAATATATATATATATACGTACAGGGACAGGGGAAAGTGGGTGAGGGTATAAATGAAGCCAGATTGTGTTCATAATTGTTGAAGCAAAGTGATCGGTACACAGAGTTTCATTATATTATCTTCTCTACTTTGTATGTATTTGATTTTTTTTTAGATGAGGAGGAAGGAACGTATCATATGGTTCTCCCTTTCCTATTCCCCTTGTTAGCTCCTGTTATTCCTTTAAATCTCAGCTCCACTGTTACTTTCTCAGAGTAGCTGCAATGGACATTTGTCATTCTTTTTTGGCATCTGAAAAAGCCAGATCCCTTTGTTTCCAGAACTTCTTGCAACTAGAAAGGAGACTCGGCTCCACCAAACAAATGTACATTCCCCAGATTTCAAATGGAAAGAATCAGGGACCGTGTAGACTCAAGTCTGTGAGCTAGCCAGCATCCTCTGATTACATTCCTTGTCTATTTAATTTGGCCAGAGGTGGATTCTGTTGCCTGTAATCAAAATCTTTACTTGAACAAAAGCCTTCCCTGAATCCCAGGTTAGATATAACTCTATATAAAACTATAACGCTTCTGTTACAGTTTTTCATAAAACTCTTTGCTCACCTTGCATAGAACTTGGCACTGTTCTAATTTACCTGTATGCTTCTTGGATTAATATATGTGTCCCTAATCATAGAGTAAGCTTCCTGAGTGCAGGGTCACATGTGTTTTGCTTCACCTCTGTATTCCAGTGTCTCAGACAGTGCCCTGGCATATTGCATAAGCTCAGTAAATATCTGTTGAATGAAGGAATAAATGAGCAAGAACAAGAGGAGGGGCATGAGGGTGTTGTGTAGTGCTCAGCAATAAAAAGTTATCACGTCCTTCAGGGTATGTGGAAGGCGGTACTTCTGAACCCTGTTGTGGGTAGGTGGCACCACATGACTAGTTATGTCATGTGGTTTGTGAGCAGCAGGTTCAGGTGTACGTTTCAGTCAAAGGCATTTATTTGCTGTGCTAAACCATCCACTCTCTCTCCTTTCCTGCATCACGGCCCTGTGTTCCCAGTGATGACTACAGGAGGGCAGAGTCTGTCAGCCTGAGTGCCCGAGTGACTGTGTGGAGGAAAGACTCCAAGCTCGACTGTATTGAGCACGTAGGTTGAGCAAGAATTAGAAAACCTTCTGTTGTGTTAAGCCACTGAGATTTGAGAGTACTGCCACTTCAGCATAACCTACCCTATCCTGACATATACAACTAGGTGAAGAGAAAGGAAAAGCAACAACGTGGATGGGCCTGGAAGACATTATGCTAGGTGAAATAAGTCAGTCACAGAAGGACAAATACTGCATGATTCCTCTTATATAAGAATTCTAAAATAGTCCAACTTACAGAATTAGCCAGTGGAATGGTGGTTATCAGGGGGTGGCGGAGGGAAAATGGGGGGCTATTGTTCAAAGGGTGTGAAGTTACAGTTACACAAGATGAGTACATTCCAGAGATCTGCTGTACAACATAGTGCCTATAGTTAACAATAAGGTATTGTGCACTTAAACATTTTAGCACCCTCCCTTTTGGTGCTCTTACCACCAAAAACAAACAAACAAAACCCCCCAAACAATCAAAAACAAGAAACACACAGAAAACAATAAAGGGACATAGGAAACTTTTGGAGGGGATGGGTATATTTATTACCTTGATTGTGGTGATAGTAACACGAGTATATACATATGTCCAAACTCATCAAAATGTATACGTTAATTACATGCAGCTTTTTATATACTAATTACACCTCAATATGGCTGGGAAAAAAAGAAGAGAAAGCAAAAGCATAGAAAGAGAAAGGGAAAAGACATATTTGTGGACAAAGAGGAAGAAATACGACAACAGAGAATGTAGTCTGCAGTAGACATTTTCGTGAGCTTGTTGATGGATTTTTTCTTTTTTTGAGGAAGTTTAGAGCTGAGCTAACATCTGATGGTAATCCTCTTCTTTTTGCTGAGGAAGATTGGCCCTGGGCTAACACCCATGTCTATCTTCCTCTACTTTATATGGGACGCCACCACAGCATGGCTTGACAAGCGGTGCGTAGGTCCGTGCCCAGGATCCAAACCTGCAAATCCTGGGCCGCCAAAGTGGAGCGCCCCAAGGTAAGTGCTACGCCACCCGGCCTGCCCCCCGTTGATGGATATTTTGAGGGTTGAATCTCAACTCTGCCACTTATTAGCTGTGTGAAATTGGGTTAGTTTCTTAACCTCTTTGAACCCTAGTTCTCTCACCTGAAAAATGGGAGAAAAACTGATACCAAGTTTCTGGGGTTGTTGCATAGATTAAATTTAAATGAGATCATTTATGCGTAAGCACCTAACCTGGCAGGGTGTGGGTGCTCAACGAATGTTGGTCGACTGGGCGAGTGGATGGAGAGAAGTCACAGGTGGAACCAGGGAGGGGCAGAGGTGGAGGAAGCCGTGGAGTTAGAGGAGGTCCAATTGCTAAGCAGGCTCATGCTCTGAATCTCCCAGGTCTGTCACTGTGCATTGTAATTTAGTAAATCCTTTCGAGCAGTGGGGTGTTTGCTTATTCAATCAAGAAGTGGATTTATGCCTAATTCCAGCGGCTCCTCTGCAAAGTGCTATGAGTTTAGGAGGCTCCCCAGCTCGGGAGCCAGATTGCTGCATGGTGATTTATGTGATCTGGGAGGCTGGCCCCACAGCCATGAGCACGGGGCATAAATCTGAGGCTTGCAGGGGGCCCGGATGCAGCCTGGCACACCCTGGCACAGCACCAGCCTGAGCCCCTTCTCATCCTACTGCAGGGCTTGACGGTACCAAGGGTGGGGGCAAGGCCCAGGCTTGGAGGCTGCTGGGTCTCATTTATTCACTCATTTATTCAGCCAATAATTATTGAGCACCTTCTCTGTGCCAGGCCTGTGCTTGGTACTTGGGATATAAGTGGAGAATTTATTGACTCTATTGACACTCATAATCCAGTGGGAGCAATCAACAAGACAGCCGATGCTTGTATTATAGCGTGAGAAGTGTGGTCAGGAGGAAAACACCGGGGGTGGGGAGAGAGGGCGGCATCCAAGCTGGTCCTGAGCATGAGGGTTGGCTTTCCAGAGGAGGGGATCTTTAAGCCGAGACATGAAGGAGACTTCTACGAAGAGGGAATGGCTTTTGCAAAATCAAAGAAATGAGTGAGAGAATAGAAGAGAGAAGATAGAAAATTCTAGAGTGGTTCATCATTCAGTATGGCTGGAGAGCAGAATTAGTTTAGAGCGGGTGAGTGGAGGGAAAAGATGCTGGAGAGGTAGCAGGGGTCTGATTGTAGAGCCCTTTTCTAGCGAGGATGGAGGTCAGGCTTCACCCAAAGGGCGAAGGGAAGCTGGGGCGCAATGTGATCAGATTTTCTCTTTACAAGGTTCCCAAGGGCATTTCTATGCAGAATTGACTGGAGGAGCCTGGAAGACCAGGAGGGGGCAGAGAACTGCAGGTGAGAGATGATGGTGACCCGGGTTAGCATTTGACAGGGAGTTTACATGTTGTACGCAAAGCAGATAATAACAGCTACCAGTGAGCCAGGCACTGTCCAAAGCACAACTTAACTGATTTAATTTTCACAAGTCTATGCTGTAGGTGCTACTAGTATGTCCTTTTTCAAGATGAGAAAAGTGAGGCACAGAGAGGTTAAGTAACTTGCTTAAGGTCACACAGCTTGTAAGTGACAGAGCTGGGATGCAAACCCAGGCAGTTTAATCCCAAATCCATGTATTTAATCTATGTGCTTGGCTGCCTCCTTAGACTATGAGCTTTCCAGAAAGTCAGGGTCCAAGCTCTATATTATTCATAGCACCTGGCACAGAACCTGGCACCTGATAGGTTCTTAATTGCTATCTGTGGGATGAAAGACTGAATTGATGAGTACAGCCTGACCAGCCTGGCTTTGCCTCACTGCCCTGCATTGCCTAGCTTGGACCACTCCAGAAAATCCCCTTACCTTGCCAAGCTTGAGTCCTCTCCTCTCTCACATAGGTTTAATTAGGAGATGAGGTGGCCACCTCTTGGGGTTTCTTTGCACTTCCAGCCTGATGACAGATGTGAATGCGTTCTGTAAATGACACGGCGCTCTGCCGGTGGTGGTGATTACAATTGTTACGGCACAGGCTGGGATCTCACATTGGAATTCCAGGCGGCATTTTTCTTTTTGTTGAACCCCGCAAGCTTCCTTTCCCTGGAAGACTTCAGCGCAAATTAATTACTGTTATCTGTGTCCGGGGGCTGTGGCCACCTGGCCGTCCCTCTCTCCCTGACAGCTGAGGGTCTGGAGGCTCAGGAGTGGGAACCTCTTTCCTCCTGGTGGCAGCTCCTTTTTTCTCCTATTTACTTCTGCTTTAATCTGCATATTATCATCAGCACAAAGCCCTCAGAATAACATCTGACAAATGACGCCTATTAAAAAAAACTGTGTGCACTTCTCTTTCACCGCCTTCTAATTTGGAATAGCATTATAACTATGCACCGCTAGACAAGCAATATTATGTTAAGAACATGATAAAATACCAGCAGCTCTGTAATGGCACCAACCAAATGGTAATTTCTGCTTCAGAAATTGGTCATTTATTTTGCTGGTCTGTTCTTACGTTCAAATTAGATGAAGTTTAATATACTGTAAAATTGAATGTATTCTGTCCTTTTCAACAAATATGGCGTGTGTGAAAATGATTTATGGCTCATGGGAACCTCTAAAATGTTAAATAATCTCTTTTTTTGTGTGTGTTTCTTAAGTAAGTTATGGCCCGAGAGTTTAAACACAGGAAAGGCAAAACTTTATTAAGCTGCCGGCACTAGCTCTCCTGTTGTCTGGCCATGCTGAGACCGGGCGCTGTGGCCCCATACATATTACTTTGGGCTGTAAGAGCAACCACATTAATTGCTACATTAATTTTCTTCTATTAACTGTAATTGGGAGGAAAGCAAGTCTTCCCCAGTGAGTGTTATAATATGCGACTTAATTTTTAATAAAGCTGTGTTGAGACCGTGGGTGCTTAGCACAGGTCATTTCTTTCAATGGGTGTTTGGCATCCTGCTGCTAGCTGACTGTGAGAATAGCTGCTTGGAATGTGTTGGGGGGGAGGGGAAGAGAGAGAGGAAGATGGGGAGGGAGAGCCATAAGCTCTCCCAGGGATAAGGGATAAAGGATAAGGGGCTCCCTTGTGGAAAATGCCTGACTTTTGCCTTCCTTCCCTGCCTCCCACTCTCCACAGCACTTCTCCAAGCCCAAAGGAAAACTTGAGAAGCCCAGATGAATGGCCAGAGGATGTGGCTAGACGTCCAGGACAGTGGCGGTGCCACAGACCCACTTGATGACCACAGACAAGTCATTTGAACACTCTGAGCATCAGCTTTATCATCTGTAAGATGGGGAGATTATAACAATGCTAATAACTGACTGTTTATCACACGTACCATGTGTCAGGCACTGTTTTAAGCACTTTACGTAAATTAATTCATTATATTCTCGTGACAATCTTATGTTGGCAGATTATCATCCCATTTTACAGATGAGGAAACTTTGAGACAAAGAGACATTATGTAACTTGCTCCAGGTCACTTACTATCCACACAGATAGTACATGGCGGAGGCAGGGTTTAATCTCAAGTGGTCTGACTCTAGACTCCACGCTTTAAACCTCTAGGCTAAGCTCTCCATGCTTGTAAGGAGACTTGAGGGAGATGGTGGGTGTGACCAGGTTGGCATTTCTTCATTGGGGAGTCTTTCATTCAACAAACACTTATTTGATACCTGCTGTATACCAGACATGGCCCCAGGCACTGCAGGGGTGGGGGGTGTCGTCCAGATGGATGAGAGGAAGGTCATGGTCTTTATTACACTTAAAATATGCCTGAAAGCACTCTACGAGCACGTAATTCCTGGCAACAGCAGAACTTTCTGCTACTCAGATTTAGTGAGAAGTCCAGCTCCAGCCGTTGGAGAAGGGGAGGGAATTAATAATTGTCAGAGCCCTGCCAGACATGTGCCAGTTCATTATTTATGCTATTTGTTTCATTCTCACAGCAGCCTAGCAAGATACACTTCAATATCCCTATTTGACAGATTAAATAACCAGGGGCTTGTCTGCAGTTACAAGACTTACCTATGATCCTACTACAACTTCCTAATTAACCTCCCAACTTCCACCGTTAGGCCAACCTCACCCCAAAGCAGAGTTACCCCAGTGGATCTTATTAGGAGCTAAAGGTAACAATTAGTGGGGGAGGAAACGTTCCTGGGGAGGTTGTATGGCAGCGAGAGAAAAGTTGGAAATCCAGGCAAGTGGGAGGCTGAGAGCAGAATAGACAAAAATGTGGTCGATAAAGGATCACAGTAATTACTGATGGAGAGTTCCACCTAGTGAGACCTGGATTTGAAGTCTAGCTCTCTCAGTCCTAGCTAGGTGACCTTGGACAGGTTTCCTAAACTCTTGGACCCTCAGTTTCCTTATTTCTAACAAGGGCGTGCTAATAACGTTGACTTTCCTAGTGTCATGGTGAGAATTTAATGAGACGCTGTTGGGGTGAATAATCTTAGCCCAGTGCCCCGCAGAAAGTTCCTAATTAATGATTACTGTAATGATATTAAGAATTCTTGTTCAGGGGTCATCTCAAAGAAGAAAATCACAACCAGGACTGTCCCCAGTACAATTGGGAAACACTTGCCCCCACTCTTTGTTATTGGCTTTCTGCTTAGTCCTTTCCCTTTAGGACTGGGAAAGTGATCAAATATCCAGCAAGCCCCAGCTGACCAGCAAAGAAAGACACAGCTGATAACCCACTGTCGCTCCTCCTCTAAATATTCTAATTGTCTTGATCTGGGCTGGGACCTTGGACTTGTATGCTTAATCTTGGGTGATTCTTATGATTGGGCAAATTTGGGAAACCGTGTACCTAGTGGTGGTTCTTAACTTTCATGTATATAACAGTCACCTGGGGATATTCTTACACCGCAGATTTCTGATCCCACACCCACAAGAAATTGAAATTCAGGGTTTGAGGCCCTAGAATCTGCATCTTGGTTTGGTTTGCTCCTGTTTTCTCATTACAACCTCAATTTTCATCAAACTGTCTTATAATTGCTTACATATGTAATCATCTTTGTATCTTCAGTGTTCAGAATGGGATGCGTAATGCTCAACGAATCCTCGTGGATTCATCCATCCACCCACTCATTTATTCAGCAAATATGGTTTGAGTGCTCAAAATGTTCTGAGAATGATTTCTGGTACTGAATTACAGAGCAAAAGGACTTCTAAAATCAAAGTTCTTCCTTTATAATTTGTAAAATCTTCTGGATTTATTTGGGGGAGAAATTAACCTTATTTCTCATATAAAACTTTTAAATGAAAAGAGGAAAGTTATCTTCTGGCAAACTTGGGCAAGTTACTTATCCTCTTAAGACCTTGGTTTTCTGGTCAGGAAACATGATGATAACACTCACATGGTTCGCTGTTCTGAGGGTGGGCGCTGATCCTTGAAGAGCTCATATACAGCAAGTAGAGAGCAGGAGCTTTCAAAATGGTGGATATTGGGGCCGGCCCGGTGGCGCACCAGTTAAGTGCGGGCGCTCTGCTTCGGCGGCCCAGGGTGCACAGGTTCGGATCCCAGGCGCGTGCTGACACACTGTTTGTCAAGCTATGCTCTGTCGACATCCCATATAAAGTAGAGGAGGATGGGCATGGAAGTTAGCCCAGGGCCAATCTTCCTCAGCAAAAAAGAGGAGGATTGGCATCGGATGTTAGCTCAGGGCTAGTCTTCCTCACACACACACAAAATGGTGGATGTTATTGTTCTTAACAGTAAATAGAAAATACTATCCAAATGATAGTGTTAACTGGCTAGGATTTTTTTTCTGATGTCATTTCCCAGGTGAACGGCCAGGTCATAACTCTTAATACAATTATTTCAGAATCCAGTTAAGTTCATCTCTTCTACCTTGTGCTCTCTCTCTGATTTTAGAGTATTTTTTTCTCCTCCTTATCTGTTCCTTTTCTTATATTTGGATTGATGGTTTCCATTTTGGTTTTTCCCTTTTTCTTTCTATTACTTTCTCTTTTTTTTTTCTCATTGTTCTTTTCTTCTCTACTTATTTTCTGACTTTTTCCCCCTCTTCATCTGCTAGCTTTCTGATTCCTTATTACATCCTAATATACGTCTTTTTTTTCCCTCTGATTTTCCATCTTCTCGTTTTCATCTCTCTGCCTCTTTCAGGGGCCCAAACACATTCTTAAATGCTTGCTCATGAAAAGAGTCTGTTTCCTATTATTAATTTTTAGAGTAGATAAGTTGAATGCTTCATATTTCTCTTCAAACCAACAACAAAAAAGGGTGAGCTATCCCTTTATAATTAAATCAAATCATTATTTTCTTTTTATATGTGACCCTCAATGGAAAGGAAGCCCATTCCTGTGGGTCGGTGCCCAGAGCAGTGGTATATTTTCTACAGAATGAAAGAGAAAACACATGTTCAGGATGACCTGGCTTACTCTTCTACTAAATTGGCTTTAAGAGTTTGAGGATCTCATTTGACTTCTCTGGGCCTCACTTTCACGTTTGTAGAGTAAGTGGGTTGTTCCAAACATCTCTAAGGCACTTCTAAGTACTAAAATTTCCATGAGTCTAATCTCTGATTCATTTCCTATAGAAATGCCATCAAGTGCCAAATTTCATTAGCCTGACAAGCCTCACTAGGCATAAGCAGGAGGTATTCAATTGCAAATAGACGACAATTGACATTATATTTTTCAATTTTCTCTGGGTCTAATGCACATTGTTAGACTTTGCTTTGCTTTTACCTTTGGAAATGTATTTCTACAAAGTCCCAAAGGGCATGAGCAGGGTGACTTAAGTCATGGGGAGTGTTCTCAGGACCCTCTTTTTCTGTAGACAGAGGATGTCTTGTCCTACTCTTTGAAAATATTTTTTAATGATTTTTAAGATAATTTTCCCAGATTTATTGAAATATAATTGACAAAATTATATTTAAAGTGTACAATGTGATGATTTGATATGTATATACATGCAATAGCATATTACTCGATCCTGTAGTAGCTGCCATATGCTTTGCTTTTTAGAGCTAAGCAAACTCTTTCCTTCTTTGATGGTTAATAATAATTTCCTTTCATTGAGTATTTAGTGCTGCCAAGGAAAGTCTAAGAAGCAGTGGATGAAATACCTTGCTGCCTGACATACCTCTCAAGCGTCTCATCCTCATGGTTTCCTTCCCTGTATTGGTTCTAATTTGTCAATTATCCACTTGCAGTGTGACTCTGAGAATTGCCTTCAATATTCTATTACACTGTATCTCCGGTCTCCATATTTCTATAATGCTCTGGACATATTCCCAATAATGAACATCTCTATTTGTGGAGCCCAGTCACACTCAAAATGCCCATTTAACTCCTCATTTCTTCTCACAGACATTCTTATATGACCAGTTTCAGATAACCCCACTAAGATCTACTCAGTTGCTCAACTTAGAAATGTCCTGATCCACTCTCTGCTTCTCCCTTCCCATGGAGGTAGCCATATCCTATCAATTTGACCTCAAAATTATTTCTTCATTCAGAATTCTCTTCTCTGTCTCCATGGCTATCATTTTAGTTTATAATCTAATGTCCCACCTAAATTCCTGCAACTACCTTCTAACTCATCTCTACACTTTTACTCTTGCTACCTTCTTACATTTTCTTTCCAGAGGGAGAATGATATTTCCAACTAGAAAACTCTCAATGGTTCCCCACGACTTCCGTGAAGTCAACACCCCATAGTATGCACACAAAGCCCTTCATAATCCACTTCTTCTCTGCTACTTTAATTTTCAAACACTGTTGGGGAAGTGACACTCTCTTTTTGATGGGTGGCTAAGCTGATAAGATGTGAGCTTTGAGCTACTGGTGGACATCTTTGCCATCTTGTGGGGAGAACCTATCTAATAAAAAAGGCCAAAACAGAAGACAACAGGTCTATGACCCAGAGAGAGAGAGAGAGAGAGGAAGAGAGAGAGTGCATAATGCCATCATGATGATGTGCAGATTAAAGATGCAGATTCAGCCATGCCTGAGACTACCTTAACTTCTCAGTTGTGTAGCCAATAGGATTTTGGGGGAGGTGTGCTCACATTAATGTTCATTGGGATTTTCCTCATTTGTAACCAAAAGACAACAAGCTAACTTGAATTATTCATCTTTTTCTCCTAAATGTACATAAAAGGACTTGTCTTTCAGTAAGGGCAATAAAAATTTTTTAAGACCCCAAAGTCAGACTACTCTTAGTCTTCCTCTCCTTACCCCAGTGAATCCAGAGAAATTTCTGTTATATTAAGATGTTTAGGTTGCAGGGGATGGCAGTGGAACCACAATATTAATAATAGTTTCTCTTTGTTGAACACCTACTATATATCAGACTCTTTAGATACATTGTATCTAATCATTGTCACAACCCATGTGATACACATTTAACCCTATTTTGCATCTTAAAAAATGAGGGCTTAAGAAGTTAAGTATCATTAAAATCACATAACCAGTGGATGAGGTAACTGAGATTCAAACCCAGGTTGTGTCTGCCTTCTGAATAAATGTGTATTACATCATACCACACTATTCACACTGTGTATTGGAGCTGTGTTTCCAGATGAAAGAACAAAATAATATTGATTGAGTACCTACTATGTATCAGACATTGATGTTTTCATAGACATCAACTCATTATATCATCTTACTTCCTTTTCTTAAAATCCTATGAAATAGGTGTTATCAACCAAAATTTATAAGCAATTGAACTGAGTAAGGACCAAGAAGTTCCAGAGTCAAAAAGTGGCTAATATTGGGGTCCAAATTCATGACTCTCTGCAGTCAAAGCTCATGTTTTATTTTTCTGATTATTCCTATTAATTCTTTAAGAAAGTTCAAAACCAAATTGGCTAAATAATCAGAGAAATTAGGGTGCCATGAAATTTATGCCTTAATGTAAGGGCATTTATCAAGGGAAAAGATACTTAAATGACTATTGATTCATCTTTAAATGAACACTCCTCTCTTTAAAGACTCAAGGCCCCCATTTCTAAAATGTGGGTATAGAACTTAATGACTTGAAAGCTTCCTTCCAGCTCTAAAATTTTACAGTTCTATGACACATCAACTGGTCCATCATGTAAACTGAATCTCTTAGGATTAAGTTTGGCAGCAAGTAAGAGAGACTAAAGAAAAGATAGCTTAAAAAAATAGAAATTTATATCGCTCATGTAAAATTGAGAGGAAGGCCATCCAAAGCTGTTATGGTGGTTTTGTTTCACGAAAACTTCAGGGACACAAGCTCCTTCTAGAAAACTGCATCTCCATCATGATCCAAGATGATGGCTAGATCTTCACCCAACACATTCATGTTCCAAACAGCAGATGGATAAGTGAACAAAGACAGAAATGGCAAAGTGTAAATTACGATTGTCTTTTAAGAAAGCATCTACATGACACTTCTAGTCCCCATTCCATTGGTTAGAACCTAGTCACCTGACCACATCTAACTTCAAAGGATGCTGGAAAATACAGTTTCCCCCCCAGTTGTCATGTTCCCTGTTTCCTAGTGCGTTGTCATCTCCCTGTTACCAGTGAGAGGGGGAGAATAAATAGTGGGGACAACTATTGGGTTTTATACATACACTTGTTTATAAGCAATAAATAATTGAAAATAACCAACATATTTGCCAAAAACTAATGCTATATAAATGTTAGATCATAACCCAAAGACGTGGAAACTATATCTCAGTTTTATAAACAAGCCTTATGAGGAACAAAGAATCCAAAAATTGCCAATCACTGACCATTCTCTATTCTTTCCAAAGTAAGACAAATTGATTGTCTTATCTTGGGCAAACTATTTCATTAAATGTCATATTCCTTGTCCCTAAAATGAAGATAATAATACCTACCCTCACAGATTTTTGTGAGAATGAGGATGAAAGAACCAATAGGAGATATATAGACAGGAGAGAGAGAGAGAAAAAGAGAAAGAGAGAGAGAGAGGTTTATTACAGGAATTGGCTCATGTGGTTATGGAGGCTGAGAAGTCTCGTGATCTGTCATCTGCAAGTGGAGACCCAGGAAATCTGGTGGTGTAAGGCCTGGAATGGGAGGGAGGAGGTGTGTGGGAGGTGAGGACTGATGATGTAAGTCCCCACCTGAGTCTGAAAGCCTGAGAACCAGGAGTACTGACATCCCGACAGGAGAAGAGGAGAAGATGGATGTCTCAGCTCAAGTAGAGAGAGAGGGAGAGCAAATTCACCTTCCTCCACTTTTTATTCTATTTGGACCCTCAATGAATTCAATATTGCCTGCCCATATTGGGGAGGGCCATCTGCTTTACTCATGTCACCAATTCACATGCTACTCTCTTCCAGAAACACCCTCAAAGACACACCCAGAAATAATATTTTACTAGCTCTCTCAGCATCCCTTAGCGCAGTCAAGTTGGCACATAAAATTAACCATTACAGCAACCCAATTTAAACAAGCTTAAGCTTTCTAGAAGGGAAGCTAACTGATTGACTATCATAATGATTTCAGGAACAGCTGGATTCAGTTGTTCAAATTATATTATTAGGGTTTTCTCTTTCTTCTCATCTTTGACTCACTTCCCTCTCTTTTGGTATAATTTTCGTCCAAATTCTCCTCTTTTGGTGGCAAAGATTGCTCCTAGGGCAACTATCTTGCCATTTTATTAATTCTAGTTAAAAGAAAGTGCTTCTTTCTCAGTCCATCCTGGAAATGTCATGGGTGTCAATCTCATTGGTTCTATTTGGGGTGTACACTGATATCTGAACCAACCACTGACTCCCCATTAGATGGAATAAGCTTATTGACAGTGTTTGATTCATCAACTATCTATGGTTTGAGATTGGCTTCCCATTTCAGCACCAGCTGCTGTAAGCAGAAGAGATGCTAGACAGATAATGCAACAGGTTGAACATAGAAATTAGTTTCTATACCCTTTTCCCTTTTATAAATTGAAGACTCAGACTCTATAGAAACTACACACATAATCTATTTCTGCCTCTCATTTTATATATGAGCAGGACTAAAAGGTTAAGTGACTTACCCAGTAGTATAGAGCTGGTTAGTGACAGATGCAGGGTGAAAACCCATTTCTTTTGACTCCAGTTCAGTGATTTTTTCCCGCTATACAACTCTGACTCATTTTAAAGCATAACTAATCATAATCTGATTTGTGAAAAAGCTGACCAATAGTTTTTTTCCCCTTCTTTAAGCCACTGATACTTTTCTCTGAAGTAATTTTCATTGTTTTTGATTTGGCTCATCACTTAGGCTGCAAAAACCGCAGACCAGGAATCTAGTTCCATGGAAATCTGTGGTGATTTACTGAAACTATCAGCACAATGTGATTGGGATTTTCATCTTTATTTCCTCAATCTATGACTTAAAAATTCCTCTGGAAGGGGCCTGCCCGGTGGCATAGTGGTTAGGTTCACAAGCTCCGCATCAGCGGCCTGAGGTTTGCAGGTTCATATCCCGGGCATGGACCTATGCACCTATGCTGTGGCAGGTGTCCCACATATAAAAAGTAGAGGAAGATGGGCACAGATGTTAGCCCAGGGCCAGTCTTCCTCAGCAAAAAGAGGAGGCTTGGCAACAGATATTAGCTCAGGGCTAATCTTCATCACCAAAAAAAAAAAAAAAAAAAAAAAACCTCTGGAAAAATTTATTATTTGTTCAAATGAGCATAAATTAAAATAATATTTTTCCTCTTAAGAAATGTGAATTTATTGAATAAACAATAGCAAATATAGTGAAGCAAGATAACCTTCATAATTCCACTGCCCAGGAATGATCACTGTTAATATGTTCGTGTATAATGATATTATATAAAGAACCACATTACACATATTGCTCTGTAACTTGCTTTTCTTGCTTAACAATACGTTGCAAACATTTTTCAAGTCAGTACTTACAAATCTACATCATCAACTTGAGTAGTTTTAGAAGACTTCATTATTTGAATAAACTCTAAATTATTTAAACTATTCTCATGTAAGATATTTCCTTTTTTCACTACTATGAACAATACAACGATGAGTATCTTATAATATATTTTTGGATGATGTTTCAGTTGGGATCCCTTAATTTCTTAGAAAAAGTCAATCATAGCTAACTTAAAGAGAAGAAGAAAGAATTTATTGGAATGATTGAGGCAACTCACAAATTTGAATCACAAACTGAATAACTAAACATCAGAAAGGAGATGGATCTGGAAGCTCTGAGGATCCAAGTAGCAGAAACTAATGGAAAGTCCACTGAGGACACTACTAGGGACATGAATCAACTTCAACCATTTTCCTACCTTGACCACCTCCACTGAAGTCCAAGGAAGAGGCTCCACAAGGTTTACTTTACCTTCATGTCCACCATTTGGCCAATAGAACACGTGGCATCTTTACTTACAGTGCTACCAAAATCACAAAGAGAAAGACTCATTTCCCAAAGAAAATCCAAGGGCTTCCATTAGAAAAAAGGGAATGGAAGCTCGACAAATGAAAGTGATACCATAATACACTTGTCTGGACATTTCTTTGATGAAATTCCTAGAAATAAAAGTGATTGCACGATACAAACTCATTTTTTTGTTGTTTGTTTTTATTTTCTTTGTGAGGAAGATTCACCCTGCGCTAACATCTGTTGCCAATCCTCCTCTACTTTATATATAAAAATGTCCCTTTATATATGGGACGCCACTGCGGCATGGCTTGATGAGCGGTGTGTAGGTCTGCACCCAGGATCCAAACCTATGAACCCCGGGCTGCCGAAGCATAGCACATGTGCTTAACTACTATGTCACCAGGCTGGCCCCCAAACTCATTTTTAAACCTTCTAAATAATGCAAAAAAAAATATTGACAACTGAAAAGCTAATAAAGAGAAGGTTGTTATTCATAATAATAGATTTATTAGGAGGTTGTTAGAAGAACTCCTGGGAGGTTTGTGTCAGTCTGCCTTTCATATTATATTTTAGAGTTACCACCAAAGACAGAGAGAACATGGGTGGAGTCTTATGCCAAAACTCATTACTCTGTGCTCTGTGAACTATGTAGCTAGTGCTTAAAGTAAGAAGCCCAAAAGAGAGGTGAATGCATTTATTCCACTGTAAAAAAAAAAAAGGAGAGAGAAATAAATGGAATCTTTTGAATTCAGATTCTTATGCTAAGTACGATTATATAAAAATCAGAGAGACAGTTCAGCATAATGGTTTAGAACAAAGGATTTGGGTCCAAATATATCTAGTTTGAGTTCAGGTTCTACCATTTTCTAGCTTCTTCACTTCAAACAAGTATCTTAGCTTCAGTTTCTTCATTGGTAAAATTTGTCTAATAGTAGTACCTATCTTATCGAGTTACTGTGACGATTAAATGAAGTAGTTCTTCTACAGACACTTAGGAGAGTGGCTGGATTATAGTAAGTGCTCAGCTAAGATTAGCTTTTATTTTTACTTGTTACTAGTGGAGTGAAATGGCTTCAGTCCTTCCTAAAGGAATGCAGGATTCTCTCCAATTCCCCACCACTATCTGCAAACATTGGATTTGGAACATTGTTCGAGAGGACTCTCAACTGTGAGGGAGTTGCTGGATGTCTACGTGAGGGTAAAGCTCACCTATTCTGTCTTCTTCTGGTTGATGCTATGAGGGGCATTGCTAAGCCAACCTTCTTTCTTGGCAGGGACTATACAACCATCTTGAGGTTGGTTTGGAAACAGCCTTACCGTCTCATAACTGTGCTTCATTCTAAAATTATTTTTTACTTATTAAGTATATCCTTCCATAAAAGTGCATAAAAAGGATATATGTAACATAAAATAATATTTAAACAAATACCTATATGTCTATGACATTAACATCAACTTTGAAAGTCATCCCTGTGCCACTTTCTGATTACCTCCCTTTTCCCTCCTTCTCAGAGGTGAATGCTCTTCAGATTTTGTGTTATTCATTCTTTGCTTTACTTTATAGATTTTCCACAGAGGTATGGATTCCCGAACACCATTTTTGCCTGTTTTGAAAAATATGCAATCATATAGAATGCATTCTTTTATAACTTACTTTTTGTGGTTAAAATTATAATTTGAGATCCATACATGCTGCTTTATAGTTCATTCATTCTCATTATTGTATAACATTCTTCTGTACAAATGCACCACAATTTATATATACATTCCTTTGAAGATGGGCATTTGGAATATTTATTTTTTATTATTACAAATGCTGTTGCTGTAAAAATTTATTGAACATATCTCCCAAGACACGTACACAAAAATTTCTCTAGAATGTACACCTGTGAGTGGAATTGGTGGGCATTGACAATATGCATGTTGAACTCTATCCTGTAGGGACGGATCATTTCTTAAGTGGGTGTACCAATTTACATGTTCACTAGCTATGAGTGAGAGTCCCTGATGTTCCACATCCTCACCATGCCTGATAATATTAGACTTTTTGTTCCCCAGTATTGCCAGTCTGATGAGGTAGATTGGTGTCTCAATGAATTTTCTTGATTAATAATGATGTTAAAATATTTTAACACATTTTTAGGCTGTCCATGTTTCCTTTCCTTTCCTTTGAAAGTTCATTTTTCTAGTGTGCAGTTTTTTCTGTTTTTTTGTTGATTTGTAGAAGCTCATTACATATTATGGATATGGACCTGTCCTTGGTTATTCACATGGCAGATATGTTCTCAGTTTGTGGTTTATCTTTTCACTTTCTTTATTGTGTAGAGCTAGTATCTGCAGAGATGGAGAGAAACCTGGGTATCCAAATAGCTTCTGAGACAGTCTCCTCCTAGGTTGCTATGTGATATGCTTTATCACCTGGGCTCTGCGCTCATCATTCTTGTCTAAGTGCTCTCTCTCTCCCTTTCTATCTCTCTCTTTTCACAAAGAATGGATCACAATCCTGAATCTTAGCCAACTTACTTGGAGCGTTTGACCTAAGGGTTGGGTCCTACTTCCTGTGCTTCAGCCTGGACCTTTCGTGACTGCATTGATAACCTGGAGCCAGGGCTCTACTGTTTGCCTGACCTTGAGTATCACAAGCCCCAAGAGTCTTGCTTGCTGAAATAGAAATGAAAAATTCCATGATCCATACACATGTGTGTGGGCAATTTTGGAAACTTTAAGTTGACCATGAAAAACCTACAGCTTGGACTCATGGCCACCAAGACTTTTTTGACTTGTTTGAAAGATAAGTGAGTAACTCCACATCTCCTGCCGTTGTCTAAGCCTCATCTAATATGCTTCCAAGATATGGTTAAGTCTTCACATACAAAATGGATAAAAAATTCAAATAGTTTCTTAACTATTAACTCTATAATAAGCCTATACATACATACATATATTCCTCATTTTATACATGTATATGTATATATATGTGTATATAGATAGATAGGTATAGATATATATGGATATAGATGAATAGATATATTCGTGTAATCTCTGTCCATGTTCCAGAATCAACTGCAATGTGGTAGGAATTACAGAAGATAAGGCCATTAGGGAACTACAAGTGATGGCTTTACTGATTAGGTACCATGTTGCTTCAGGTTAGAGGACTGACCTACAAACAGATCAACAGCTCTGAGTTATCAGTGCAGTCACAAGGGGTCCAGGCTACAAACACTTGTGTGCCTAGATGTTGCTTAGAATTGTAGCCAATTTTAACAAAATATCTAAAATCACAAAATGATCTTAGAGCAGCAGGCAAGAGTGAGAGCCTCATCTGTGGATCCAAGAGAAGCCTCACCAACTTTAGTTAAGCAATTGGTTAGAGACATAAGATTTTTAAGAATTACCAAGCTGGAAGCAACATGGAGCTCTAGCCCAGTATGTGGATTGTGATGCTCACAAAGGAGCTTGGAGAAGAGAAGCTGTTGGCATTAAGAGGTGGAATTCAAACTCAAGTCTATTTGACCACGAAGCTCTTAACTACTGTGATTTACTATAAAGCTGCTTTTAATATCTGTACCTGCAGGTCAAACTCCTTTATTTCCTCAATTCTGCGCAGAATAAACACATACCTCGTCCTTTCTTTAGGGCTTCCTCTTAATGACCAGCTGTAGTCAGTAGGACATAAATACACAGACCTGGCCTGGGGCTCCTTCCATTTTCTAAGCCTGGACCACATTTCCCTTCACCTATCCCCCTCACCCTCTTCTACTCTCCTTTGAAGCCTCATCTGAAAGCCACTTCCTCATGGAGACCTTGGCTGGACCCCTTGGCCAGGGGGAGTCACTTGCTTTATGCTCTCTTGGCATCATATATTTGGCCTTTCATAGTCCTCATCACCCTTGTAATCACTAGATTATTGTTTGTCTTTCCTTTGCAGGTAGCAGAGACAAGGTCTATCCTGCACACTGTTGTAACCCTGGGACCTAGATCAGTGCATTGTACATAGTAGGTGCTGAATTAACATGTGTTGAATGAAAGAATGAGTAAATGAACGCTGAAGAGCTAGTTAGTGCCAGGACTAAATGTAGAAACTAAGTCTCCTGATTTCCCAGATCAGCACATTCTTTTCCATCCAGTGGACTTATTTTAGCACTCCAGGCTCTTCTTAAAAAGATACCATCTTCACCCCTTCCCATGTGAATGTTTGCCCCTCTCACAATGCTTTTCTAGGAGAATTTCCCAAGTATCTGTTGCCTGCATTGGACCATGCCATATGCTTGGACTGAGGAACAAGGGACGTGAACACCACTCTTGAAGTGCTTTTTGTTTATCTTAAGAGTTAAAACAGAAAGTAAAACACCCGACACTTCCTGATACGTGGAAAGAGCTCAGTAAATGGTAGTTGTCTACAGAAATGGTACCCAAGAAATGGGGATAGTTTTCAACTGCTGGGCAAGTTGGCCCATTGTCAGTTCTTCCTCCATGAAGTAGTCTTCCCTGGAAAACAAGTGCTCTTTCTTGATGTTAAAAGTACATACTCATAACTTCAGCACCAATGCTTGTTGCTATAGGCAACAAAGCTTAGCTTGTTTCCTGTTGATGTAACTTTTCAATAGATTTTTAAATTAGTTGGGGCCCTTACAAAGCATTTCACTAGGTGTCGTGGGAGAGAGAGTGATGAATCTGACTTCCTTCCTTCAGGTCAATTGAAAGGGAAAAGGGACTCAAATGGATTAAAGGTCAAAAAGACAGTAAAAATAGAAATATTCTTTCTGGATATTTTATATAAATGGACTCATACAACGTATGCGTGTGTGTGCGTATGTGCCTGTGTATTCGTGTGTGTGTCTGGCTTCTTTCACTTAACTTTATGTTTTCAAGTTTCTTCCATGTTGTTGCATGTATCAGTATTGTATTCCTTTTTATTGATGAATACTGCTTTGTTGTATGGATGTACCATGACTCTTGGGGTGGGGATGGAGATGAACTGGAACCAGGCATGAGGAATATTATTGGAGTGATAAAAGTGTTTTAAAATTGGATTATGGTAATGGGAGTTTCACAACTCAGTAAATTTATTAAAAACCATTAAATTATATACTTAACACAGATTGGTTTTATAGTGTGTAAATTATACCTCAATAAAATTGTTAATAAAAAATTAAATGCAAAGAGAACTCAGTGGGGAAATCATTTCCTGCTTTGGATATTAAGAAAGGCTTCCTGGAGGAGATGTCATGTATCATGAGCTTGATAAATTGCATTGGCACAAGTGCTAAATAATGTCTATGAACACCTGCTACGAGCCCTTCATATGACATCTCACTTAATTCCAAGGAACGCTCCATTTTACAGGTGAAGCAGCCTAGGCCTAGATGGTAAATGACTTGCTTAATGTCACCCAACTAGCACGTGGCAGAACAGCCTGGAGCCTACATCTCTCCAGCATCAAAGCCCATGCATTTAACCACTGTAGCGCCTGCTCCTAAATCTCTGGGGATAGGAGGATGCAGTGGTTTCGTGAACAATCTATCATAATCTTGTTTGCTGAAAGACGACCTAATTTGCCACTATCTAACTGAATTCAAATCTCATGGCAAACCAACACAATAAAAACACCCTCCTAATAGCGCACTGCTTAAGGCAAATGAATTGCTCAGATATGAAATTAGAATTGCACTCTCAAAGTGCATGGAAGCTGGAGGATACATTGTGCTCTAACATTGATTTCAATTACATCTTAACCTTCAGCATGATGATGTGACATTATACCCCTCTGTCACTGACTGCAGATACACTCTTACTTTTATTTCTCTTGTTAAATATGAGCTTTGTTGTGCTCCATCGATCTCTGCAAATATTCTGCTGTTTACAACTTTGATAATCTTTGTGTAATCTGCAAGAGTGATTGGATTCCTACAAATGTGGCTAGATTTTCAACATCACTGAGGTAGAGAAAAAAATGAGGAATCTGACACTGTGAAAGGCTTCCAAATGCATAAACCTCTTTTGTTCTCTGGTTAAAGTTGACCTTTTCTCTCAGGTTTGAAAGGTTATGTCCTAATAAGTTTGGACACTAACAGAAAGGATGTGGTTCCTTTAAATGAAGCAAGACTGTAAAAGTCACAGCTCTCTGGCCCCTTAAAGTCCATCACTGCTGTGGCTGGTGATTACCTCATTCAAGAAAATAAGGATGGGGGCCGGCCCCGTGGCTTAGTGGTTAAGTGCGCATGCTCCACTACTGGCGGCCCGGGTTCGGATCCCGGGGGCGCACCAATGCACCGCTTGTCCAGCCATGGTGAGGCAGCGTCCCACATACAGCACCTAGCAGGATGTGCAACTATGACATACAACTATCTACTGGGGCTTTGGGGAGAAAAAGGGAAAAAAAGGAGAAGGATTGGCAATAGATGTTATCTCAGGGCCAGTCTTCCTCAGCAAAAAGAGGAGGATTGGCATGGATGTTAGCTCAGGGCTGGTCTTCCTCACAAAAAAGCAAAACAAAACAAAACAAAAAAAAAGAAGAAAATGAGGACGAAGGCAGTCTCATATGTTTAAAAAAAAATCACTCTCTTCTGGGAAAACTCACACACACACACACACACACACACACCCCTCGGAACCCACCGTTCATGCTACTTTTATACAATAGCTGTCACTCTTTTCCATCAATAAAGGTACATGGAAGGCAGAGGGCTTGGTGCTGTCTCCTTGTCTTGATTCTGCCACTTGCTAGCTGGGGAAGCGCGGGCAAAGTAATGGCCCTGTGCCTTAGTTTCCCCATATTGAAAATGGAAGATAATAATAAAATTTACATTATAGAGTTGTATGAGGATATTTTAGTAAATTTGTAAAATTCTTGGAACATGGGTACAGAGTAAGCATTCATGTTTGTTAACTAAACTAAATCAAGGGAGAAAAATGACAAGATACCATCTTGCCAAAGTTTAGGTGATGGTGTGGCTCGGTATTATTAGGCTTTTCTCAGAAAAGCAGTACCTTGGAAAGAAGGGTGCAACATCAAGGAGGGTGGACTCTGGGCCTGAGTGAGAGAGAGGCTACGGTGTAGATGAGATCTCATAAGCTACAGCATCTCTAACAGCCAGGATTCCACCACAAAACCCGACAGCGTCCAACAGCAGTGTTCTGTTGTGAATGGATTATTTTTACTCTTTTTAGAGAGGTGAAGAGAGTTAGTTTATAATTTGTTCTTATTATAGCAATATTTTGTAGTTCAAAAAACACTGTAAAGTTTCAACAATAAGAAATTATTGAAAATAATTAAAATAAATCCATTTAATAGAAGTTATTAAAGCGATGATATAACTGTTCAAGCACTGCTATGGAAAGATGCTAATGGTATATTGTCAGAGTCCAGTTTTGATCCAAAAAAACAAAATATATTTGGGAAAAGGTATGGAGGGATACAGGACAAGTTGTAGTTTTATTTGTGTTTTAAGATTATGAGCAATTTTTTTTCTTCATCCCCCCCCCCACCTTTTAAAATGTATTTCTTGTTTCCCCCATCACTTCTCAATCTTCATGAAAAAGCTCCTGTCTCATTTAAATTCACACCAACTGCTATGCCATCCTCCCCAACCCCAACCCCATTGTCTGATTTAGATGTTCCCTGTGATGAAGAAAGACTTGGCCTCAGTCGTGGTCTTCAGATCCACTCCAGTTACTACCATCATTCTGAGACTAAACGTGTCAAGGAGGCTCCTAGCCACCATCATAGCTTCACAGGTCTTGAATTTCCAGAGCCCATGCGGAAGGCTTCTGAATCCATTCACCTCAGCCAGGTACTCCTACCCAGGGACACTCCCTGCACTGTTGCCACTAGAAACTGCCCCTCTCTGAAATCACTGATTCAACACCCCCATGCTCACTGACACCTTCTATGTCTCAAGCTATCCTAGGATATATCTGCTTGGATGTCTCACAGATACCTCCAACTCAGAATGGCTGGAACTGAGGGCAATCAGATGTACAGTCTAGATTTAAGCTTGAATTGAATTTGCTGATAGCAGAAGACTGGAGCTCCCTCACCTGTGAGCGGTTTTAGTACTGTGTGAGGTTATGTGGACTCAGGCCAGGCTATGGGACCCAGGAGTCAGCTGTTCTTCCTTGATCTGGGCAGCTTTTAACCTGTGAGATGGTCACATTCCTAAATAGGTGGCTAAGCATGGAATTGTTGTATATTGCCATATGCCATGTTTTGAGGTGATGCGTCTCTTGCTGTTGTTGCAGGCTTCATTGCCCACCAGCTTCAGGATGTACGCTGTCAGGTACTCAAGAATGGCAGTGAGGAAACCAGATGTAGGTGAAGATAAGTGCTGGGCATAGTGGCCCTCCCATGGAAAATGGTCCCTGCAGCTCACAGGGAACTATAGTTCAGCTTTTGCAGAGCAAGAGCTAATCTGTTTCCTGTGCCTGTAATATGGTGGTTGTGGGTCTTGCTCTGCTCAACCCAGCTCAATTCTCCAGGTGGCCTGGAACTCTACAGACACCAGTTCTCAGTCCTATCTACTGTATCCCCAGGCTCCAGCCACTGGAGCCAGTGAGCAGCCTCTGTGACACCTAGACTAGTCCTTGGTGCCTGCTTGCTGTGATCAGACCTGGGGCCTAGAAATGTCTGTGGTAGACTCTCCATCACCCTAACAACTGGATCCTATTTTTGAAGTAACCCTCTCTACTTGACTTTAACATTATGGAAATAAATAGTTCTTTTAATGGACGACTTTGCCTTGTCTAGAGCACACCACTCCAGCTTATCTGATCTAGCATTGCATTATCTTGAGCACTTTTACAACCCTTTTGTAAGCTTTAAATCACTGGTAGACATGTAGAATATCTTGTTGAGTAGAGGTTCAATTGTCTCCCCTGTCACACTGTAATAAAACCAATTTTTCCTCCATTTACTTATTCATTTCAATATTTTTGATCGATATTCCAGTCTTATTTTCTTTTAATTTTTGATTTTCTTTTGAACTAGTTATAACATCTTCCCATTCCCTCACGAGTTGAGTAGAATATTTTAAAACATGTTCATTTCGTATTTGTATGCATGTTATGATTTTGTCCTGTTTGAAAATATCTTTTAACTGTTTTGAAATTCACAGTAATAGCATATCAAATTGATTCACCTGCCAGAGCCAGGTAACTATCATTGACAGAGAAATGTACCTTTTGCGTGGTTCAAGTCCAGGAGTGTCATTTCTTAGTTCTCCTTAGATGAATCCGCAGCTCCAACAGAACTTAGTTGACTTGCTAATTTTAATTGTCTTCTATACTAATTTTATATTTCTGTTTTGGTTTTGGTACGTTTATAGCCAATGCATCATTCCCAATCGTTGGCAGCAGTGGTTGGAAATTTATTTTTAAGGTCTGACTATCAGAGATATCTGTAAATGGATTAATGGTTTATAGAGATCTCATCTATGTTAAAAGAGAGACAACAGAGAATCTAGTGTGTCAGTTTTTTTGTTTGTCTTTTTTTGAGATTACACCAATTAAAAATTTCATGCCTTTCAGGAGTAGAACAACTCTTTGATATCTGGACCAGTGAGTTTTTCTGTTTCTGTGTTTACTCTTGATCATGGCTGAAGTCATAGAATTGAAGCTACCAGCTCTATTTCTCTGTACCACTATGTGTGTGCATCTAAATTCAGAAGTGCCTTCACCTCTGATTGTGTGAATGAGTAATGTTTTTATATCTCTGGATAGTAGTAATATATTAGACTGTAAAATATCTTAAAGGAGCTCTTTTATGATTTGCATATGTAGATAAGTAATGCTTCTATAAATTTAATCTTAAAATTCCATGAAGATAAATATATTAATTACTGACACTTTAAATGTGCTAGATAAAAAATATTCTCCCAGAAACAAACTCAGAACCATTTTAACAATTCAAATTCACATAATTTAGATAAATCCTTGGAAAACAAGACAAGATTAATCTTTAGACTTTAATGATAAACAACTATGTCTTTTCTGGGTTTATCAAATGTTAAATATATTACAAGTATCATTGTTTTAAAAATGTGTGTATATTTCTCCTAAACTTATACACGTTATACATATATTGATTACACAGACTAGCATTGGTTCTATTTATTGTATAATATCATGAAAAACATAAATTTAGGTTTAACCAAATTGATGAATTTATATTTCCACAGTAATAAGATTTTTGCTTCATATATTTTGGGCTATGTTGTTAGGTGCATGTATGTCTATAATTGTTATAAATTCTGGATGGATTGACCCTTTTATCAACGTATAATGTCCTTGTTTTTCTCTTGTAACAATTTTTGTCTTAAAGTCTATTTTGCATGATATTAGTATAGCCATCCCAGCTCTCTTTTGGTTACTGTATGCATGGAATATATTTTTTCATCCTTTCAGTTTCCTCCTATTTGTGTCTTTAGATCTAAAGTGAGTCAGCATAGAGTTGGATCATATGTTTTTATTATTATGCATTCTGCCAATCTCTGCCTTTTAATTGGAGATTTTAATCCATTGACATTTAATATAATTACTGTTAAGGGGGGACTTGTTTCTGTCATTTTGCTACTTGTTTTCTATAAATCTTATTTTTTTTTTTGTTCCTCAGTTCTTCCATTTCTGTCTTCTTTTGTTATTTTTTAACATTGTACCATTTTGATTCCTTACTCGTTTGTTTTACTCTGTGTGTGTGTATATATTTATATATATGTATTTTTCTTAGTGGTTACCCTATGGATTACAATTAATATCTTCATAACAACAAAGTTTGAATTAATACCAACTTACTTTCAATAGTATACAAAAATTCTGTTCCTTTACAGCTCCACACCATTTATGTTGTTAAAATCACAAATTACTATCAACACATATTTATAATTATTGTTTTAAGCATTTATCTTTTAAATCATATACAGAAAATTTATTTATCTTATTTTTATTATCTTATTATCTTTTCATTATCTACAATAGACTCAGCAAGTAATTAAAAGATAATCAAAATTTAAAACTTCTGTTTCTTCAAAAAACATTGAAGAAAATGTGAAGAAAATGAAAAAACCGGCCAGAGCAGAAGAAAATATTTTCAGATGACTTATCTAATAAAAGATGTGTATCTAGAATATATATTTAAATACATGTTTTTTAAAACTCTTAAAACTCAATGATAAGAAAACAAATAATCTAATAAAAAATAGGCAAAATATTTGAACATTCATTTCACCAAAAAAGATATAAAGATGGTATATGAGCACACAAAAAATTTCCCAAAATCATTAGTCATTAGGAAAATGCAATGAGATGCCACAATTATATCCCACTACACACCTAATAAAATGCCCTCCCCCAAATATGGGAATACCTAGTGTTAGTGAAGTGAGCAGCATACGGAGCTCTCATATATTGTGGGGAGTGGGATAGTGGGAAGGCAAAATGGTACAGCCACTTTGCAAAAGAGTTTTAAAGGTTCTTATAAAGTTCATCATAAGCTTATTATACAGCTCAGTAGTCCCATTTCTAGGTATTTCCCAAGTGAGATGAAAACTTATGTTCACACACACACAAAAAAAAGTCTCTGTGAGAATGTTTATAGTGTCTTGCTTTGTAATTGCCCCAAATTGGAAACAGCCCATATATCCTTCAACAAATGAATGGATAAATCAACTATGGTCAATTCCCTCAATGGAATACTACTTGGTAATAAAAAGGAATGAACTACTGATACATGTAACAGCATGGATAAATCTCAAATTTATTATGCCCAGTGAAAGAAACCAAAATCAAAGGCTGCATCATACATAATTCCATTTACATGACACTCTGAAAAATCCAGCTATTTATTTTTACATCAATAGGAAAATCATCCAAGGAGTTACTTCATAAAGCTTAGCATACCAATGTGTTCAGAAAAGTACTGCATATTTCTCCTTCAAGTTCCAGGAACTTTTCATCTCACTTGGGAATTTAACATACCTCCCAATACATAAGGGAGAAATGAACTCTGCATATTGACAATAGAAGATGAACTGATTGGTGGACTACCTTAGCCTGTTTCCACAAAATTTATATGGATAATAAAATATGTTCATTGTGGAAAATACAGAAAAGTATACAGAATATGAAAATTATCTGTAATCTTACCCCATAGACAGAATGTCTATCAACGTTTAGTATATTTCCTTCTAGTGTCTAGCCTTCCTCTCTCTGTCTCTGTCTTTCTCTAGATATAGATAGATTAGATATCTATAAAGAGATATAGATAGATGTTTTACATATCTATATATCAAATCCAGTGTTGTTTTTCAAATCTAGTGTTGTTTTTCAAATCCAATGTTTATAGATATCTATATATAGGTAGTTTGTCTACTTAGAAGCTGAAATTACATGTATATACATACAAACACACACACTTTTTGCTTTTTACAAAATTAAGATCATAGAATTTACAATATATCCTGGCTTACATTCGGATTATTTTGCTTAATGGAATACCATACCATACCATATTATCTCATGCCACTAAATATTCTCTGCAACATGGTTTTAATGGCTTCGTAATATTTCATTGTATGGCCACACCATAATTTATTTCACAAATCTCCTATTGTGAATATTTATTTTTTAAAATTTATCACTATTATAAATAATGTTGTGATAATATCACTTGTGCATTTCTGAGTATTTCCTTTGGATAAATTCCTGGAAGTAGAATTGCTAGGGGAGAGGATATAGACACTTTTTAAAACCTTTTGATATATCTTGCCAAATTACCCTCAAGAAAGGATAAAACAATTTATTCTCTTACCATCAGTGAATGTATTATCTCAGCACACTCTTGACAACAGGAGGCATTCCATATATAGTTTTATTCTTTGTCAATTTGATAAATGAATAATGGCATTTTGTTGTTGTTTTAATTTGCATGTATTTGATTACAGAATAGGCTGATTCTTTTAACCCTATGTTATCCATATGTATTTCTTCATTTGTGAACTGTCAGTTTATGCCTCTTGCTTCTTTTCTATTGGATGTTCTTCTTTTTTTTTTCTTTATTGATCCACTAAAGTTATTTAAATAAAAATATATTAGCTTTGGAGGAAAAAAAGTGGTGCTGAGAATGTACATAGAAAACATTCTGGTAGAATAAACCCCAATCCATTAATAATCATTATTTTATCTCTGGGGACTAGGATAAGTGGCAAGAGGGAAGTGCTAGTTATTCTTGGTTTGCCTCCCTAGCCTGACCCATTCTCCAGCCTTTCCTGTCCTACTCTGTGCCTCGGAAGGCTGACTTCTATGCACTGAATTATCAGGGCTCCCTTGCCCTCTATTTTCCAGGTGGTTTTGGCTAACGGGCATCAGCAACCATAGTTCAGAGGGCAGGAGGAGAGAGGCGGTGGGTATTTATGTCCTCTTCCCCACTCCCTGCCTGCCTTGCTGTGGTTCTAGTGGAGCCTGCATCCCTCTGTGGTCACAGCTTCTGTCAGATGGCCCTGCTTCTGCGGGTCCAGCTGTTGATCAACTCTTCTGCTGACCACTTTCAACCTCGGGTGTCAAGAGCTTCCTGATGCTGCTGATGCTTAGTACTTCACCATCCAGTCAATTCCCTTCACCCACCTTCATCTCTGCATATCACACTTTCAGTTAACTCGCTTTGTTTAAGCCCCTTGAGTGGGTCATCTGCTTTCTGCTGGCACCCTTTCTCATACAGGAGATGATTAACTTTTCACTCTAAATATTTCTGTAGTGTTGTTGATTTCACATTTTCAGAATAATCATGTATTTATTTTGCAAGTAACTAAAAATGCTTTTAAATTTTTTCCTCCTTGGCCACTTGGATTTGCTCTTCTGGGATTTGATAGGCATTGTCCATTTTTCTACTGAGTTATTGGCCTTTTATTGTCAATATGTAAGAGCTCATTGACTATTACAGATTTTTAGCCATTGCATAGCATCTCTATTATAAATGTCCTCCAAATCTCTCATTTGTCTTTTGATTTTCTTTAAAATATGTTTGACATATAAACATCATAAAATTACATCCAAATTGTCTGTATATCCTTCTGTAGTTTCTGTGTATCCTTCCCAATTAACAAGATTTTATTATCCCAAGAATTTGTAGATGTAGTATCTTCGATTATTTTCTAATATTTTAATTTAGGTTTTGTTTATAAGTCTATTGACTCTCCAGGTGATGGAGAACTTTTGGCTATTTTGAATAATGTTGCTAAGAATATTCCTGTGCAAGTCTTTGTATGGATATGGAATTTATTTGTATGTGTTGTGAGGTAGGGGTTCAGACATTCATAGTCATAAAATTAAAATCAATATGATAACAAAAAATCACTTTACCTTCAAGAGTTTGGCAAAAAATAATTAAAAATTATAACGCTTATTCCTGGTGGGCACAAGAGGAAAATTGCTATCTCAAAAGTTACTGGAGGAAGTATAAATTTTTACAGTCCTTTTGGAAAGTAAAATGGCAACATCTCGTAAACTTTAGAGTATATACACTATTCAACCCAGCAATTCCACTTTTGGGAATCCAACCCATAGTAATAAAAACATCAATACATTAGGACACATATACCAGAGTGTTTATAGCAGCATTGCTTATAGTAGCAAAAATAAATGCCAATGACAAAGAAAGAGTTGAAAAATCTATATAATAGAATATTTTGCAGTCACTTAGAAGAGTGAATTATAGCTGTAACAGGTAGAAGAATTTCTATGAGGTATTGTTGAGTAAAAAAGAAAGGTAAAGAAATGAGTTTTATATGATACTTTTTTTATTAAGGTAACAATGACAAAAAAGGCTTGTGTGTGTGTGTAAGTTTGCAAATAGTTACATGGAAATGGAGAAAGGCAGAGAACTTACAGCTGTTTTGTTAGCACAGGTTACGTGGTTACGGGATTTGAGAGTGGGGGAAGAAAAACATTGTTATAGAAAAATAAAACTCCCCACTAATGATATAATCCCTTTTTGGTTTGGTACAGATATCTGCATATATTTGCATAAATAAATTAGAAAAAAGACTATATCTGCATCTACTGACTTGTAAAGATGTCCATGACAGGTTGTCAAGCTTGAAGGCCAAGTTGCATAACAATGTGTAAGTGAACAACAAAGAAAACCTCTGTATATGTGTACACATACTGATGTACAGTTGTATAACTTAGAAGAAAAGGAGGACACATTCCAAATTGTTCATGCAGGAGGGTAAAAAGGAGAGGGGAGCTAAGGGAAGAGGGATAACAGGGAAATGATGGATTTGCAGACAGGCACGTCCTGCATAACAAGGTTTTGGTCAATGTTGGACTGCATATACAATGGTGGTCCTGTAAGATTAGTACCATATAGCCTAGGTGTGCAGTAAGCTATGTCATCTAGGTTTGTCTATGATGTTCGCATAATGAAGCAATTGACTAACGACGCATTTCTCAGAATGTATCCCGTCCTTAAGCAATGCGTGACTATATATAAAATTTTATATTGTATTATTTCAATCAAAGTGTTTTTATAATTTTAAAAATACAACATTTTTTAATAGGAAAAAGAAAAAGGAGAAGTAGTACGATAGGGTTATGTCTAAGGGATTTAGGAAGGTAGATATTAATATTGCCTGGGAGAAACTGGAAAGATCTCATAGAGGAGGCTATCTGAAACAGACCTTGGAAGAAGAGGAGAAATTCGTCAGATAGAGAAGAAAGTAAAAGGCATTCCAGGTAGAGCAAACAGCATGTGCAAAGTCACAAAGATATTAGAAAATTTCTCAAAAATTAAATGAGACTAGAGAGAAAAAAGTAATTTGGGGCCATAATCATGGCATACTGAAGAGCTTGGGATTTTACACTACAGCTCAGAGTAGCTCGATCTCAGCACCGTTGACCATTTGGACCAGATAAGTTTTTGTCGTAGGGAACTGTCCTGTGCACTGCACAGGACTGCACTGTGCACTGCACAATGTCCTGCACTGCAGGACGTTTACCAGCATCCTTCATCTCTACTCATTAGATGCCAGTAGCAACCCCTTCTCTGTTCCAGTTGTGAAAACCAAAAATATTTCCAGACATTGTTAAATGTTACCTTGGGAATAAAATACCACCCCCCTCCACTCCCTTAAGAACCGCTGCTATAGTTGATAGGGAGTAAACAATTTTTTAAGTAGTTGAGTAAACTGGATCCATACTGATTCTTAGAATGACCTTTCTGATAGAAGGCAGATTGGAGAGGGAGAGATTGGAGGCAGGGAGACAACTGAAGAGGCTGCTACAGGGATCCAGGTAAGAAACAAGAACAGCCTGAATTAGGGCAGTTGCTGCTCAGTGGGAAGATACTTTCTCTCCCAAATTCATCTCAAATCTATGGCCTCCTCTCCATCCCTGCTGCTGTTGTCCTGGTTCAGATCACCCTTGTTATCTCTCACCTTGTCTACCTGCCTCCAGTCTCTCCCCACCCTTCAATCCATTCTCCACATTGCTGCCAGAGGGCACTTTCCTAAAAGCAAACCAAAGCATGTTCATTCTCAGCTTAGGAACCTACAAATGGTCTCTGTCATTGGCAGGATCAAGAACAATCTCATGTGGAAAACAAAGCCCTTCTTGAGCTGGGCCCTGCCGAAGTGCCTTTTTTCCTGTCTGTAAATTTCTAGGTCGCATCTCATGATGAGCTCCTTACAATCTCTTGAATGTATCTAACCTTCTTGAGTGACTTATTCTCAGGCTTTGTTTGTCCCCACACTTTCATCTGTCAAGACTCACCCCAAATGGAATCTTCTCTGAGAAGCCTTCTCTGTCCAGCCTAGGGTAGAGTTGAAGATTCCTTTTCTGGGTTCCAGTCCTACAGTGCTTATCATGCTGTATCGTAATGCCCTAATAGTCGTCTATCTACTCCACTTGGCTGTGAGTCCTTCAAATTCAAAGTTTGTGTTCTGGCTCAAGTTTCAAACTCAGTGCCTGGGACATACTCAGCACATAAATATTTTTTGGAAAAAGAAGGGAAGGAGAAAAGAGAAGGATTCTCTAGAACAGACTAGCTCAGACAACAATATGGCTATACTAACTAGTAACTGTGTAAGCAATTCAAAAAAAGAGACCTGGAAAGGTAGGATTTCTCAACAATGAAATTAATCAGTAAACTTACAGAAGAGATGCTTCAAGAATAGAGAACAGTCTGTGGTAGAAAGAAAAGAACTCTTGAGTCATAGGAAGTCTTATCTCAGAGATCACAAAATTCTGATTGAATCTAGCCTTTGGTATATATTCTTTGGCACCAAATCATCACTGTATTTTCTTAAAAAGTTAGTAATCATTGTAAACAATTGTGAATTGTAAAGTAGAGTTTATAACAACAATGTAAACAAGTGAAAATGAGCGATATCATAAAAATACTGATTTCTGCCTTCTCTTGACATGGATCACGTGAATCAACAAGAGTTGACCAGGTCAAGTAGACAGAGGCTAGAAGACTGCAGGTCCATGGGTAGGCAGAGGTCAGACACTTATTCCCAAAATAGTAGTGCAGGGTTTATGGAGACAATTGTAGACACCACTTCCAGGTGGAGATAGGGGTCCTATTGCCTTGAATGCTTGGGTAGCATGGTTGGACATGCAGTTAATTGGGATTGGGGAAGGGAGGGGACTGATACTCGAAGAATACCCCCTAAGAACCTCGAGTCACTCCAAAGTTATGGAATCTCTGCACGTCCACGCCAAGGAGCCCATCTTCTCCAGAACTCTGACACACCCAGAGCAGCCTCTGGGACCATGTCATGAGTGAGCCCATGAAGGGTCTGTAGAATGCTGAATGGAAACTGTGCTCTAAGATGGCAAAAATGTTTGCTAAGGTGTCTCACACACAGTTTTATGAATTAAAGAGAAGAGCAATAATGGTACTTTACTGTCAATTCCCTGAGAAAAGCTAATCAGCAACCAAACCTGGAATTGATTTTTTTTTTTTTTTTTGCTAGTTCAATACTTAATGTTACATGTTAAGCAAGAGGATTTTACAATTCACTAGTCCTTCGCTTACGGGGAATTAAGCAATAAAAATCCATTCTCCTCCCAAATGCCAAGAGCACTCACTATGCACTGAGTGAGTGAGCTGACCGAGTGATTCAGTCAGCACATTGATTTCTTGTTTTTCCAAATACCTGTTTCTTTGCTATATGTCGAGACTCTTTAATAGACTCCAAGAGCTCTTTCTTCTCACCTTCCATAATTCTTTGCCCTCTTTTCCCTTCTCCCCAAGCCTGAGGCTCAGGAACCTGCTGGTGTCCGTGTTACTAGAACTTTTGGAAACAGTGCAGTGCTGCTGAGATCTCTTATGTCAGGGGATTCCCGAGCAGAGCTTATAAAAATCAAACTTGTAGATGCACAAGGGAGCTTCATTTGGTCTTCACCACACCCTTGTGAAATATATACTATTATTTCATGATAACATGAGGTCCATGTTTATAGATGAGGAAAATGAGCCACATGGAGGTCGTCATTGTCCTAAGGTCACCAGGTAGCGAGTGGCTGAGCTAGAACTTGAACCAAGTGCTCTGGCTCTGGTCCTTGACCTTAACCTTCACGCTATGCTTCCTCTCTGATAGTTACATAATGTTCTCTAGAAAGATTTGTTGCCTTTGGTTAATTCCCATCCCTCACTACTTATCTATAAAGAAAATGGAACATGGTAGGTGCTCGATGATTGGTTGATGCATGAGTACGTTCAGAGCATTTCAAGGCCCTAATGTGGCCTAACATTCGGCATGTTGTGTGGTGCAGACAGAATGGAACAGATGTGAAGAGTGGGAAATGATGGCCCTCATCAGCCCCCGAGACCACAGTTTATAAACTGCTCATGTTTTATAGAGCTCTAAAAAGAGCTTATGCATCCTCCAGGACCAGACAGGGAAAGGCTTGCCTTGTGTGAAGGCTCAACAGAGACAGGTCAAGCCACATCTTCACATTCTGCCCAATCCCTAGAAACTCCTCTTCCATGAACCAGGGTCAGGGGCTGGAGTGGAAGGACAATTACCTCCTAAATAAGTCCCTTCACGAGGCTCTTAGTCAAGCCGCCCTATCCTAATAGGTCAGGAGAGAGGGAGGGACTGGTTTAAGAGACTTCAGGGTCTTCTTAAGCCAATCACGAAGGCCTCATTTGTCTGCATTATTGGTGTTTAGCTGTGTCAGTGGAGTGCTAGGTGTGCTGCGCAGCTACCTTAGGTGGCCAGGGGATGGGGCCAGGAAAAACATAAGCACTTGGTATTTTCTTACCTGTTAATGAACTTGTATTACATTTATTACTTTGATAATAAACAAAAAATAAAAACGAAACAAACAAAAATACCCAGCTCTGCCATCACCAACCCCAAACCCACCAATATCAACAACTACTTTTTTTTCAAGAACAATGTGCCAGGCATTGTGCTAAATATGTCAGTAATCCTCCCAGAACCCTCAAGGGAAGTACAATTTTACCTGTACCATGTTTTAATATATTGACTACACGTCTTTATTTTACAAAGGAATCACCCAAGTTCGCACAGCCAGTAGGTAGTAGAGTCAGGATCTGAACCCAAGTCTATCTGGCTCTCAGCTCTGGGATGTTAGCCACGTTGATACAAGACCGAGACTCCCTGAATGCTGTCCTGCTCCCTCCTGTTGCTTCTTGCCTCCTCCACTCAGCTCCAACCTGCACCATGAACAGACTTTGATATGGAATTTCTGTTTTCTCAGGTTCCAGCCATTGTTGCATCTATGAGTATAGCTCTGTTGTGTCCTGCATTGCAGCTGCTGAATCGAGGGATGGGGCACAGTTTTCTCTCCACCCACAGCAGAGAGAGTTGAGGCTGGAGAGTTTTTGGAACTAAAGACTATATTTGACTTCCTGGAATATCTTTTTTCCTGTATCCCTCACATGTACATTTGATTAGTTGACTTCTATTTACTATTAAAGACTTCGCCTCCTCCAGAAAGGAATGTAATTCCAACACACACACTTGTGCACACATGTGCACACACATGTATCTAGCACACAGTAAAACTCATTAAATAGCTGCTGGATGAGTGAATGAATGAATGAATGAGTGTGCACAGTAAACACACAGATAATTCTTATTGATCATTCCCTATAAAGCACTAACTTTAAGCATTTCAAAAAGGGTAAATTTACAACAAATGAAGTTTGAGCTAGCTTGTAAGAAAATTTATGAGTCTGAGAGGAGAAATATTGACAGAGTAACCTTCATAAAGGCTTTCTCTAGAAAACACAACAAAAACAAAAACAAAAAAGCATATGGATGGGCCGGCCCGGTGGCGCAAGCGGTTGGGTGCGCGCGCTCCACTGCGGAAGCCCGGGGTTCGCTGGTTCGGATCCCGGGCGCACACCGACGCACTGCTTGGCAAGCCATGCTGTGGCGGCGTCCCATATAAAGTGGAGGAAGATGGGCACAGATGTTAGCCCAGGGCCGTCTTCCTCAGCAAAAAAAGAGGAGGATTGGCGGATGTTAGCACAGGGCTGATCTCCTCACAAAAAAAAAAAAAAGCATATGGAGTGGTAGAATGATTGGCTTACTCTGAGAAGTGGGGCAGAGTAGGCTAGTGCGACAGTTCCCCATCTTGAGTATGCGTGAGATTAAAATGTAGATTTCCAAACACTGCTCCCAGAAATTCTGATATCTTCATAACAATCCTAAAAGGTAAGTGCTCCTATTATCTTCATATAATGTGCTCAAGGTCATCTAGATTGTAAATGGTGGAACCAGGATTGGACACAGCCAGGAGATGTACCATGGTTGTAATGTGTTATTGTAGGTTTATGGGCCACTGTAGTAGAATACTTATAGAAGTTTCTTCGACTCTGGTTTAAATCAGTCCACAAGCAGAATATTCTACAAAGGAACAAGTTAGTGCTGGGCAAAGATGAATTCTCTCTTTGCATAAAAAGACTCTTGGAAGCCTCCACTATCCTGTGAACACTGACAATTGCTGCATCGTGTGACCATTGCTCATGCGAGCAATGCTTCCTTAATGTGGGTGTCTTGAGGGCAGGAACAGCTTTCCATCCATATTTAAATCCACCTATCTTATCACCTTCCCACACTTAGGACTGTGTCTGGCACATAGTAGGTAGTCAATAACTTTTGAATAAATGGACAAGTAAATAGATGCATTCATTCTTCATCATAATCTTGTTAAAGAGCTTGCCTATTAGATGTCAACAATGTGCACTGTATTAACTTCCTATTGCTGCTGTAACAAATTACCACAAACTTGGTGGCTTAAAATAGCACAAATTTATTATCTTACAATTCTGGAGGTCAGAAATCCAAAATAGTCTCACTGGACTAAAATCAAGATGTTGGCAGAGCTGTGTTCCTTTTGGAATCCATTTTAGGAGAGAACCCATTTCTTTGCCTTTCAGCTTCTAGAGGCTGTTGGATTCCTTGGCTGAAGGACCTCTTCCATCTTCCATCTTCAATGCCAACTCTGCTTCCATTCTGTCATCTCCTTCTCTGACTCTGATTCTCCTGCCTCCCTCTTTCACTTATAAGGACCCTTGTGATCACATTGGGCCCACCCAGATAATCCAGGATAATCTCACCACCTTGAAATCCTTAATTTAATCACATCTGCAAAGCCCCTTTTGCCATAGATTGCCCTTTTGTTCTATTTAATTAATTACAGCAGTCCTCCCTTATATGCAATTTGGATTTCTGCAATTTCAGTTACCTGTGGTCAACTGTAGCCTGAAAATATTAAATGGAAAATTCCAGAAATAAACAACTCATGAGTTTTAAATTGCATGCTGTTCTGAGTAGCGTGATGAGATCTTGCACTGTTTTGCTCCATCCCACCTGGGATGTGAATCATCCCTTTGTCATATCCACACTGTGTACACTACCCACCTGTTAGTCACTTAGAAGCCACCTCAGCTATCAGATTGACTATTGCAGTATCGCAGTGCTTGTGTTCAAGTAACCCTTATTTTACTTAATAAATGGTCCCAAAGAGCAGGAGTAGTGATGCTGGCAATTCGGATATGCCACATAGAAGTTATTGTTGTTAATCTCTTACTATGCCTAATTTATAAATTAACGTTTTCCTAGGTATGTATGTATAGGAAAATATATAGTATATATAGGGTTCGGTACTATCCACAGTTTCAGGTATGAACTGCAATACTTAGAACATATTCCCTGCGGATAAGGGGGGACTACTGTAATAATTCACTCACTCAACATGAGTCTTTATAATGAGCTAGAAATATGTACATTTAGGACTGAGTATAGCACGGTCTTTATCTTAAAGAAATCCTGTAAGAATATTGGACATGAATTTAACTCCAGCCATGGAGGAGAAGATAGAAAATTTTCCATTAATTTTACAAGAAAGCAAAACCACTTGCAGCTAAGAGAATACAGAAAGGCTTCATGGAAGAGGTGTCACTGGAGCTGGAACGCAAAGATTGTGTCAAATTTGGGGATGGGAGGGAGTGGGGGCAGGAGGAGAAAGGACATGGAGGAAGGAAAGCCTGATAATAAGAATAGCTAATACACATTGAATATTATCAGATGCAAGACACTGCTAATTATTACTTTATAAGGATTATTACATCTTGTTTTTCAAAACAACAACCCTAAGATATATACAGTATTATTTTCCCAACATTATAGGTGAGGAAACTGAGGCACAGATAGCTGAGCAACTTATCCAAAGGAAGTGATAGAATGGGAATTGAAACCCAGCACCCCACTCACAAGTAAGTAGTTTTATTTGAATGGAGAGTGGAGCGATAAGATGTATAAGATAACGTATACACAAGATGTATATGTAAATGAGAGCAGAGGATAAGGTTGAAAAAGGTAGGTAGGGACCACATCATTTAAGAATTTGAGAGCGAGGCCTTGAATTGATACTTCATTTAAAAGGTTATAAGGACTTACACTTTCAGGAAAATGTAGTAGATGTAATTTCTCCTATTCTTCCCACTATATACAACTAAACTCTAGACAGACTGGCTAGGTACCTTGACTAGATGAAGTCCCAATTTTTATTTTTGTTTTTATGATCATATATCCCAGATTTGAAGCTGAAGAAGCCAACAACCTGGAAACATCAAGGGGTGCAGAAAAAGAAAAGCCCCAACAAAAGCCCTCCCTCTAATCAAAGGACTGAGAAAGGGGCAACCTAGCAAAACAGACAACTTTTAGACAATAACTTCTCTACTTTAGCCAAACTCCACAGGAAAAACTATGGCCCCACACCCATCTAAGCTAGCAAAGGCTGAGTGGGGAGCCTACTCCTGCCCTTACCAGGCTGTCATGAAGGCTCCTCCACTGCTGTGGTGTCAGGGGAGACCACAGTGAGAGCCTGGAATTCCACTACCATCCAGGAGCAACAAAGTGCCCCTTACCCTCCCCGTGGGGTGCTGTCAGGACTTTCACCATTACCAACCAGTGAGGCTACACCTTGTGGTCTCAGTGGAGGCCATGTGGGAAGCAGCAACAAGGCACACCTGCCTCTCCCAGCCACGAAAATACCAACAGAAGTCTAGTCCATCCCCCACTTGGATATCCATAGAGACTCGGTGAGGAACATGAACTTCTGCCCCCACCTAGCATAATGAGGAGGTGAGCACCTTTCCTGCCAGAGCAGTGTCACAGAAAGCCAGCTAATGCAGAAACTCAAAATAAGATTCCAAGTCTCATAACATAATATCCAAAATGTCCAGGTTTCACTTGAAATCACTCATGATTCCAAGAACCAAGAGACTTTCAACTTGAATGGAAAAAGCTAATCAATCAATGCCAGCAAGAGAGTGACAGAAGGGTTAGAATTGTCTGACAAAGATTTTAAAGTAGTCATCATCAAAAATGCTTCAATGAGCAATTATAAACATGCTAAAAACACACGAAAAAAAGAAACTCTCCATAAAGAAATAGAAGCTCTAATGAAGAATTAAATGGAGATTTTAGAACTGAAAAATACAGTAATTGACATAAAATCCCAATGAATGGGTTCAACAGCAGAATGGGGAGGACAGAAGAAAGGATCAATGAACTGGAAGGCAGAACAAGAGAAATTACCAAATCTGAGTAACAGAGATAAAACTGACTAAACAAAATCAACAGGTCCTCAAGGGCTTTGGGGCTTTAACAAAGGATCTAACATATGTCATCAGACTGCCAGAAGGAGAGGACAAAGAGGATGGGGCTGAAAAAGAACTTGAAGAAATAATGGCTGAAAACTTCCTAAATTTGGCAAAAGATATAAACCTATAGATTCAAGAAGCTGAGGGAATCTCAAATAGGATAAATTCAAAGGAATTCACACCAAGAAAAATCAGAGTCATATTTCTGAATAGTGAAAACAAAGAAAAAAATTTGAAAGCAACTAGAGAGAAATATCTTCTTATTCTATAGGGGAAATAATTTGAATCACAAAGGATCTCTCATCAGACAGGAAGACCAAAGGAAGTGGCACAATATTTTCTTTCAAGCTGAAAGAAAAGGACTGTCAACTCAGAATCTTCTCTAGTGAAAATATTGGTCAGGAATGAAGGAGAAATCAATATATTCTTAGATGAAGGAAAACTAAGAGAATTTGTTGCCAGAAAATCTACCTAAAAAAAAAAAATAGCTAGAGGAAGTTCTCTAAACAGAAAGGAAACTATAAAAGAAAGAACCTTGGAACATCAGGAAGGAAGAAAGAAAGTGGTAAACAAAAATATGGATAAATACAATAGATTTTCCTTCTACTCGAGTTTTCTATATTATATTTGATGGCGGAAGAAAAATTATAACACTAATGTGGTTTTAAATGTATATAAAGGAAATATTTACGATGATTATAAGTGGGGAGGGTAAAAGGATGTAAAAAGAGTAAGATTTCACTTGAATTGATAAAATAACACCACCAGTAGACTGTGATAATTTGTGTATATAAAAGGTAACATCTAGAGCAATCACTAAAAAAGCCACGCAAGGAGATACTCTCAAAAACACTACAGATAAATAAAAATGGAATTTTAAAAAATGCTCAAGTAACCACAGAATGTTTTCTGATAGCAAGGGAATCAAGCTGGAAATCAGTGGCCGGAGGATAACAAAAAATTTCCAAACAGTTGGAAAGTAAACAGTACCATTTGAAATCAGCCATGAGTCAAAGAGGAAGTCTCAAGAGAAATAAAAATAAATTGAATGGAATGAAAATGAAAATACAACATATCAAAAATGGTGGGAAACAGCTAAAGCAGTGCTAAGGGGCAAATTTATAGCAATAAATGCATACATTAGAAAAAAGGAAAAGACTCAACTCAATCATCTAATCTCCCACGTCAAGAATTTAGAAAAAGACAAGTAAAATAAACCTAAGGAGAGCAGAAAAAAGGCAATAATAAAGATAAGAGCAGAAACTGATTAAATTAAAAACAGGAAAAAAATAGAGAACATCAGTGAAACAAAGGATTTCATATATAACATTCTTGAAAGGACAACTTTATAAAAATGGAGAACAGATTAGTGGTTGCTGGAGGTTATGGAGGGAGTGGAGGTGGGAAGGCAGTGAGTGTGGCTCTGAAAGAGCAGCAGGAGGGATTTTTGTGGTGGTGGAAATGTTTTGTAATTTGACTGTGGCAATGTCAATGTTATTGTGTTGTTGGTTGTGTTATTGTACTATAGTTTTGCAAGATGTTTTCACTGGGAGAAACTGGGTCAAGGATATATGGGGTCTTCTTTGTATTATTTCTTACAACGGTATGTGATTCTACAATTATCTCAAAAGTTTAATTAAAGAAAAGAGTATAGGGGGCTGTCCATCATTAGTTTGGCTCAGGCCAAATGCTTTGAGGACAGCCAACACTTTTAGGATAAAATAAGCCTGGGTCAGAATCAGAGTCCAGCTTGTTGGATGCCTGACTTTGGATCAGCCAGGAAACTGCAGTGGTCCTCCATTTTCTCACCTGGAAAATGGGAAGAGTGAATCAAGCTTGACTTAGAGGAGGATTCTAGGGTGTGATGAAGTGAAACAGGCTTTATAGATTGTAAGTCCTGGAACCTGGAAGAAGGAGAGGCCACGGCTTGAATGGACTTCAGGGTTGATCTGAACTCGGGCCTAAAGGGCCGTGAAAGTGGCCTTTATCTTAAGAAGAGGAGGACTGGGGTTAGAGGTACCCAAGGGAGAGCGTTCTTCCTGAGAAGTGATCCTGGTCTCTCTGATTTAGGGGGAAAAGCAGCATTGACCACAGCAGCAGCGCTCTAAGAGAATGTGCCAAGATCAAGGTATTTTCAAGAAGAAAAAAGTTTCAAATGTGAATACCCGTTTAATGGATCACTCCAATTTCCAGTTGAGAAGAAAATGGTAGGTGTGCCCCTGATTGTGAATGACAGAACTCCTTAAATGGATTGCTTTAGCTCAATGAGTACAAAGGAGGAGGGGAAATGACTTATTTTCTCCATGAGGGACCACACCCGCTTTGTTTGTCCCTATGTCTGCAGTGATAGCTCAGTAAGACTGTACCTGATAGCTATGAACTTGGATCAGGGGCTGATTAGCTGTGCGAAGTTGCATAAGTCTTTTAGCCTTTTTGATCCTCAGGTTTCACTATTGCTCCAAAAAGATGTACATGTGTGCCTGCATCTACATGACACAGAAATGCATGGACTTAGAGATCAGATGGACAGGCACTTTAAGGTCCCGGCTTTGGGACCTTGGGCATGTGTGGGAATTTGAGTTCCATGAAGGCAGGATAGAGTTATCTTCCTTTTTGCCTGCTGATCTCTAGCACCTGGAATAAAACCTACCACTGAGTCAGTGCTCTGTAAACATTTGAATAAACTAACAGCTCTATTCCTTATTTATCCCATCAAGTGTATGCCTGGACCATTCTTCTCCAAGCAATACTCCAGGCAGTCCCTCCGCTGATCTTCTCAGCATTAGGAAGCTGGGAGATGATGATGTTGGTTGTGATTCACGTCCCCAGTCCCCCCAGCTGGGTCCTGTTACTGTGGCTGTGCTGAGGTGGGGGAAGAAAAAACACACTATGTGAGTAGGCCTGGTAAAAAAAAACAAAATTCTACTGAGTAAATTTGAAGATTTAATTGGCTTTATTTGATGATTCATGAATTGGGCAGCATCCCATCTTAGCAGAGAGAAAGGAACTCTGAGGAGCTGTACAAAACGGAAGACTTTTATAGGCATGAAGGGGGAGGAAAAAGAAGTTTCTAGCAAAGAGTGGATTGTTCCAGGCAAAGTCACCTTCCTCTGGGGGAAGGTGGGGGTCTTTTAGGCAGATTACTTCACTAGTGCTGACCAGGTAATTCTAGATGGACTGATTGAAGGTCACATTCCTGGGAGAGGCTGAAACTGCAATTACGTTAGGTATTAAACCTTGGTTTGCTGATGTGGGGCTTAGCACAAGTGACTCCATTTTGAGCCTGTTGTCTGCTTTTTTTGTGTGTGTGTGTGAGGAAGATTAGCCCTGAGCTGGCATCCGTTGCCAATCCTCCTCTTTTTGCTGAGGAAGATTGGCCCTGGACTAATATCTGTGCCCATCTTCCTCTACTTTATATGTGGGACGCCACCACAGCATGGCTTGATAAGCAGTGCGTAGGTCCATGCCTGGGGTCTGAACCCATGAATCCTGGGCCGCTGACACAGAGTGCTCAGACTTAACCACTATGTCACTGGGCCAGCCCCTGTTGCCTCTTTTTTAACAGCCTTGCTTTCTGGAGTTCCTTGTCAGGAAGGATACTGAGCTGGCACCTTCTCATTTGCGTTCCAGGAATGTTTGTGATACAACTAACCCGAGGACTCATCTGAAGCTAGAGGACCAAATAGTGCATCTGAATCAAGGAGAGCTGAGCTCAACTCCAGTTCTGTTCTTTATCAGCTCTGGGTCCCAAATAGACATTTACTGACCACCTGCTGGGTGCAAGGCACTGTTTTAGGCACAAGGAACCCAGTAGTGAGCCGAAGAGGCGAGGCCTCCATTCTCCTGGATCTAACATTTGGTGCAGGGAGACAGATGGTAACAGATGACATATAAATAGTTAAAACAATTCCAGATAATAGTAAATGCTATGAAGGAAACAAGTGGTTCATTTAATGAGTTCATACAACAGATATTTATTGACCCACCCTGTGTCAGGTGTCGTTCTAGGTGCTTGAGATACAAAGAGTGGGGAAAGTAGACGCTATTCTCATAGAATCGACATTCAGGAGGGAGAAGATAGACAATAGAAAATTAACATATATATTGAGTGGTGATAAGAATTATGACAACAAATAAAGCAGATGAGGTGAATGAAAACATGTGCATGCAGGTGTGTGCGTGCATGTGTGTGTGTGCGAGTGCACTTTATTTAGACAGGGTGGTCAGGAAAAGTCTCTTTGATAAAGTGACAGGCATTTGAGCAGTGACATAACTACTCCTAAGATCAGTTTCTGCTGAATATGTGGAACACGGGATTTAGCTTTTAGGTTGTAGTGGGGATTAAATGAGGTGCTAAATTTGCATGTACCTGACCAGGTGCCCAGAACGTAGAAAACATTTAGGAAATGAAAATATCATTATTATTATTGTTGCTGTTGTTGTTATTGTTATGATTATGGATGGTCACAGGTTGTTATGATGGTCTGTGAAAACCGGGTCAGAATCAGTGCTCCTTCCACTAGCATCTCAAGGTAACATCTCTACATGAAGAGAAGGAAGAGCTCAAGGAAGGAAGAAAATTGGGGCTTTTTATTTTTTTTCTGTAGTCATAGTAGCATCTGCTGGAGGCTGAAATCTTAATTAACTCAGAGAGAGGAGCATCCCCATTTCTAGGCTTTTCAACTTGTGATGTTTGCCAAGCCAGCAGGGCCGCTGGCTGTGTGCCCCAGGGTGCCTGAGTGAAGGACCCAGGGACTCCTCCAATTGTGGGGCACAAGGCTGCAGGATGGGGCAGGCCTTATGTGCATGGTCTGAGGATGCCCTGGCTGTCTGGTCCTCCCCAAGGGATGGGATGCCTCCACCTTGCTCAGCCACTCTACTTATTCTCCACAACCTGGATGCAGCCCAGCTTACTTCATAACTGGCTCAGCAACCTGGAGAAACCACACAATCAGAAGCTGGTGGTGAAGAGAACACAGACATATGTCACCAAGGCTAATGATGAAAAAGTTGGCCCAGGCAGTGGAAAGAGGGTTCTAAGCACAATAGTGGCCCTTAGCGATCACCACTCTGAACACCTTTGTTTTACAACTGGGAAAACAGTGCTATTTATTGCCCTGGCCAAGTCTACACAGTGAATTCATGATGAACTAGGAGTCAAAAGTCAGATCCATGTTTTTCGAACTGAGGCCCAGAAAAATCTCAGTTATGATGATTGTATCAGTCTACGTCTATGCAGGAAGATAGAAACGGCTTCAAGTATTTAAAACAGGAGGAATGTAATGGAGGGAATTATTGATGAGAGAGATGCTGAGCCCAAACAAGTTAATGAGGTAATGCAGAGATCAGCTACACCAGGAAGTTGCTGCCAACTCTAGGCCAGAGTGCTAAAAGAAGAGGTGGTGTTGCCACAGCTCAGGGGCACCTGGCAGAAGCTGGAACCATGATGGATCTGTCTGGGAAGAGCTGAAGTCACAGAGATACACAGCCCGTGCCCCAGAAACCACTGCATGGAGTAGAAGTGGGGGAAATGCCTGCGTCTCCTTTCCCCTTCCTATCCCATATCTCCCCACCGCCTACCTTTGACCACACCCAGTAGGAAGCGAGCTGCCTTAGAAGTGTAGGTATAACCATGGGCCCTCTAGGACCAGTTCAAACTGACCCCATCTTATCAACAGAAGGTTAAAATTGTTTATCAGGGGCAAGCCAAAAAATGCAAGTCATGTAGCCCGAGCATGCACAGAGGAGAAAATCCTGACGTGAAGTAGCACCCAGAACCAAAGATTCTTCCCCCCATGGAATCAAAGAACCAAGACACGACTGGAACTTGTAAGTCAGACTCTTATCAGAAGCGAGCGGTCCATTGTCTAGGAAGATCTGGTGTTAAGCCCCTTCCACACCTTACCATTAAATGCTTAAAGCTCTCCAATCAAAACCTGCCCTGCCAGCACTTCCACATACCAGCGTGTTCCCCCTAACCTCTTAAATTTTGCCCCAAGCCCTGGATCGGGGACACAGATTTGAGAGCCTTGCCTCCTGTCTTCTTGCTGGTTGACCTCACAATAAAGCCTTTTCTTTTCTCAAAAGCTGGTGCCGTGGTATCGGCTTCTGTGCACATTGGGTGGCAAGCCCTTGCTCAGTAACATAGGAGAGGAAAAATAATTTTCCCTCTACCCTTCTAGGTTCTTGGCTGAGACATCCCCTGTAATAAAAGACAGATTAACAAGAGAAAAACAAACAGAAGTTTAGTAACATGCATACCTCCTGTATACATGGGAGATACCCAAGAAAACTGAGTAACTCTCTGAAGTGGCCCAAGCCACCACCTGAAATACCATCTTCAGCTAAAGACAAAAGATGTTGGGGGGCAGTGGGAGGCCAATTTTGAGAAGTTACTAGGAAAAGCACAGTAAACAATGGTAACGTAGTAATGCAGATTTAATTTGCTGCCTTCTCAATTGATAAGTGTTTCTAGAGATTTTGTCACCTTTGTCTTCCTGGTACAGAGAGGGAGACACCCTTACAAATAGAGATTTCCCTTATAAATAACTATCTCTTACAAACATGTAACTTTTATTTGGTTTTCAGAGCTTTTCGTATGTCTGCTATTTCTTAAAAATAACCAACTCAAGGGCCAGCCTGGTGGTGTAGTGGTTGGGTTTGCACGCTCCACTTTGGTAGTCCAGAGTTCGCAGATTGGGATCCTGGGTATGGACCTATGCACCACTTATCAAGCCATGCTGTGACAGGCTTCCTGCATATAAAGTAGAGGAAGATGGGCACAGATGTTGGCCCAGAGCCAACCTTCCTCAGCAAATAGAGGAGGATTGGCAACAGATGTTAGCTCAGGGCTAATCTTGCTCACCCAAAAATAAATAAATAAATAAAAATAACCAGCTGAAAATAATTTTTATGCCAGAGAGGCATATTTTGGGATGGCATATTCTGCTCCTCTTCAGAAGCCCAGGACATGCAGCTGCATAGGAGAAGCCCCGCTGAATCATAGAGCAGAGCAGAAGAAGGGCAAGAAACCAATCTGAGAGTAACCAAGGCCAGAACCAGCAACACAATAATAATCACTACCTTTTATTGATCATAGGCTATGTGTTAACATTGCAGAAAGGACAATTGGCACCAAGACCAATGATAGAATTCTTGCACACAATTGCCCTAGTTATATAAGCACTAGCATCCCCATTTTGCAGCTAGAATACTGAGCCTAAGCAAGGCTAAGTGACTTGCCCACAGGTGGCACTCTTAGATGGCTGGCCAGTATTTGATGTAAGGTCGTTTGGATTCCAAAATTGATGTCTTTAACTTCTTATGGGAAGAAAATAAGAAACCACGGGCATTTTTCCAACAGGGCTAATTATATCTGTTAGTAAATACACTAAAACACTAGTTTTCTAGTAAAATAAATATTAATATATTTATAGAGGAGAATGATCAGTCTCTAAGGTTCATTTTTTCATTTTTTATTAAGGTGTAATTTACATACATTAAATTCCACCTCTTAGTGCATAGTTCTGTGAATTTTGACAAACACCTACCTTTGGGTAATTAGCACCACAGCAAGATACAAAACTCCATCACTCCCCCGAATTCCTCTGTGCCCCTTTGTAATCAACCTCTCTCCCTCCCCCCAGCCCCTAGTGACTACTGGTATATCTTCTGTCTCTACAGTTTTGCTGCTTCCTGAATATTATATAAATGGAATCATTTAGTTTATATATTTTCACTTAGCATAAGGCATAGATTTGTAGATTTTTTTTTTTTTAAAGATTTTATTTATTCAGTTTTTTCCCCCCAAAGCCCCAGTAGATAGTTGTATGTCATAGGTTCACATCCTTCTAGTTGCTGTACGTGGGACTCGGCCTCACGTTGGAGGGAGAAGTGGTGCCTTGGGGCGCTCCCGGGATCCGAACCCGGGCCGCCAGCATCAGAGCGCGCACACTTAACCGCTAAGCCACGGAGCCGGCCCTAGATTTGTAGATTTAAAAAAATATATAACAAGAGACTTTAGAGATGTTTATTGCTGACTGGGGATGTGTTTGAACACTGACTCGTCTCTATCTCTGGAAGTATTTTGTGGGCAAGTCTTAGAAATCCTCTGTTTCCTTATCTGGAAAATGGGGGTAATCCTAGTGGGGATAATAATAATCAAGCCACCTAATAGGTTTGATGGGAAGATTAAATAAGTTAATATAAGTAGTAAAGGACTTAGAACAGTGCCAGGCATAAAGCCATTATATTGATATCACTACGATGCTGGTGATTATTATTATGACTATTGTTGTTCTTATTGAATAAATGATTAGGGCAACATCAAGGTTTGTGGGAAATGGCACTTGAGGGTGCTATATTGTCATTTATAATAAGAAATATGTATTTGGTCTTTGTTCCATTTCTGACATAGATCTCCTAAAACTCTTGGAATTTCCTAAGTGATAAGAGAGAGGTGTATTTTGATATTCATAATAAATCCGTTTCAATCACATCTGAGTTTATGTTAATGAGATGACTTTGGAACTCACTTAAGGATGGGGCTGGTTGCCAGGGAAACCAACCACATGATTAGAGGGTTGGAAATTTCGGCCCCACCCCCAGCCTCTGGGGAGAGGAGAGGGGCTGAAGATTGAGTTCAATCACCAACGGCCAACGGTTTAATCAATCTTGACTGTGTAATGAAGCCTCCACAAAAACCCCAAAAGGAAGAGTGTGGGAGTATTCCAGGAGCTTCCAGGTTGGTGAACAGGTGGAGGTGCTGGGAGAGTGGTGCCCTCAGAGAAAGCATGGAAACTCTGTGCCCTTTCCCCATATCTTGCCCTCTGCATCTCTTCCATATGGCTGTTCTTGAGTGATGTCCTTTTATAATAAACTGGTAATCTAGTAAGTAAAATGTTTTCCTGAGTTCTGTGAGCCACTCTAGCAAATGAATCAAACCCACAGAGGGGTTCATGGGAACCTCAGATCTATAACTGGTTGATCAGAAGCACAGGTGACAACTGGTCTTGTGATTGGCATCTGAAGTGGGGGCAGTCTTGTAGGACTGAGTCCTTAATCTGTGGGATTATCTCTGTGATGCTATCTCCAGGTAGATAGTGTTAGAATTGAGTTAAATTGTAGGACACCCAGTCAGCGTCCACTGAGAATTGCTTGATGTGGAAAAAACTACCACATATTTGGAGTACAGAAGTGTTCAGAGTATTTTGTGTAGTGTAAAGGAAAAGAGTAGAGTTTTCCCTTCACAGAGGGATAGTGTGCAAACCACAGGTTGGAGTTTTGGACCTTGCACTCAGGACTTGGGCCATTTTAGAAAAACTACTTCGTTAATATGAATGTTTCTTCTCTTGTTTTCTACTGTGGATAGCTGTTACTGTCTTTCTGCCCAGTATCCTGCCCTCTTCTTCTAGGTACCCCTTCTTCTGGTACCTGATTTTGTACAACCGTTCCTCATGTGATCTGAAGGACTGTCATACCCCTTCTCCCCTGCCAGACACATGACCCAGCCCTGGCCAATCAGAGCTCTGCATCCCTTTGACCACAGTGATTGGTTCAGGCATGGACACATGACCCAGGCCAGGCCAATGAGGATCCTTCCAGGAATTTCGTTAGAGCTATGAGGAATAAGAAGCTTTATTCTGCTGGTTTTCCTAAACTGCTAGTTTATAAGCTGGGAGCTTGTGGTGGCTATCTTTACCATTGTGAGGGAAGACCCCACCTGTGAATAAAATCAATGCCACAGAAAGCAGGCTTGAAATGAGGAGGCGGGGATTTTTTTACAGCACCAGGCACAACTGAAGCCACGCGACCTGTATGTGTTCCAAGTACATAAACCAATAAATTCTTTTGTTGTCATCGTTGATCTTGGGCTTAAACCAGTTTCAATTAGATTTCTGTAACTTGCAACCCACAAGTGTCCCGACTTACAAATCTGTGAATTGTGGATAATAATCCCTAAATGTGAAGATTAAATGGATTACATCTGTGCATGCTGATTTGCAAAATCTAAAACATTTTACAAATCTTAACAAGTGGTAACTACTTGAGACAAGGGAGAAAATTCCTGGGAGTACTTAGAGCAGAGACTGAAGGTGTCTTAGCTATGCTGAAGTCACTAAATGGGTGAGGAGCTGCGGTTACACCTCAGCCTCTCTCCAGTGACCAGATAAGATGCTGTTAGGATTTTATAAACGTATTCAGTATAAATGGACTTCTACATCCTTTCCCCCTCATCATGGCATTAAAAACTCCTTCATGCAACATGAGGCAGTTGGGTGTATTATAAAGAATGTTTGACTCAGTAGATAATGCACGATAGCCAGAGCTGCAATTTACTGTGTGGCTTTAGGTGGTCTCTGCTATTCTCTGAATCTCAGCTTTCTCAGGTGTAGCAGAACATGACAATAACTCTTCTGCCTTCAGGATTGTTCTTCGATTAAAGGAGAAAAGAGATGTGAGAGGACTTTGAAAAGAGTAAAACATTGTATTGGGGGTTAATTATATCTACTGGCAAATACATTAAAATACTAGTTTTCTAGTAAAATAAATATAAACATATTTATAGAGGAGAGTGATCAGTCGCTAAGCCTTATTTTTTCATTTTATATTAAGGTATAATTTACATATATTAAATTCAACCTTTATATATGAGTTATTTTCATATGTTTGTACTTAAAGATGTATCCTTGGAATACAAATGGAATATAAATATAATCTTTGAAATGTAAATGTCCTGAGTGTAAGGATTATGTCCTTTAAAAATTAAAAGTTTTTTTGTAACACCTCGTGGTAGAGTAAAAAAAAAAAAAAGGCCACAAATGCTTCCCTTCCCTGTGTTCATAGCCTGTCAATAGAGGACTTTGAAGTTGTATCCCTTTCCTTATTCTGCGCTGGTCTTGTGACTTGCTTTGGCCAGTAGGATGTGGCATAAGCAATATTGTTCCAGTTCTGAGCCTAGGTCAAAAGGGACCTTGCAACTTCTTTCCCATTTGGGACTCCACCAGTCACCACTGAAAGCCTAGGTAGCCTGCTGGAGGATGCGATACCATTTGAGATGAACCATCTCAGCTGAGTCCATCCTAGGCCAGCAGCTCTCAGCTCACCCAGTAGCTGACCACAGATGCCCACGTGAGCCCAGGTGAGACCCAAAGAGCCACCCCATTGAGCTCAGCCTAGTTTGCCAATCCACGGTAACCAAAGACTGCTGTTTTAAGCCACTAAGTTTTAGAAAGTTTTGTCACATAGCAAGAGCTAACTAACACATACCAGGTAGAGTCAGCACGTTGTCACGTCTATCACATCATGTCACTTTACAAGGACAAGGGTTTGAGTGCCAGCTCTGTCATTTATTCTCAAGTGACCTTGGGGAAGTCATTCCTGCTGCTTCCTTCCATCTTTAAAGGAGGACCAATGGTCCAACTTCCCTCTCATGGTTGTGAGGATTGAACAAGAAACAATCAATGCTGGGGGGTGGGGCACAGCCAAGTTAGAGCTGATGACCTTCAAGCTTCCTTGCAAATGTGAGGGTTTACATGGACTGTATAAATGTAGGTTATTAGTATTATCATTATGAATACAGTAGACACATAATCAATATTGATGACACTATTGGAATAAAATTGCCACGACCTGAAATGAAAGGAGATCATCTTCCCTGGGGCCCATTCATAGCATTCAGACCTGTATTCTGGAGACATTTAGGAATTGTGAGCAGGTGATAAGGCAGACCCTCCCACACAGGGACACAAGAATGCACATGGTCCTTGAATACTTTTGTGTTCAGAGACTCCCCGGGAAGCAAAGGGAACAAGAAGAAAGCCTGAGGACTGTTTCTCACTCTGCTTCCACACTTCTTCAGAAGGTAAGGAGCAAGGACTGAGAATTGCCCAGGGCAGCTCTGAACTGGAGCTGTGGGAAATTCATCACCACTTTGTAAATAGTCAAGCCCCAAAGGACCACCCCATTCATTAAATAATGCAACAAGATTTGCAGGAATTGTAATCCTCCCATCACAAGGTGTTGATTGGCACTAATGAGTCATTTTGCCATGGTGGGTGTGCCAACCTAGAAAAGTGAAAGGACCCAAGGCCTGGAAACTACTTGGTGCCTGAGTCTCCCCAGGCCACTGTTTTTAATGAAAGTTTCCAGCCCAAGAAAACGTGGCTGAGAATTCAGAAAAGACCATCTGGATCCTAGGACACCCAATCATCCCCGAGATCATTCATTCATTCATTCATTCATTCATTACTAATATCAAGATGATTGTGGGTATGAATGTGGATCGTGAACAAGAGCTTGGGCTCTGGAACCAAACTTCTGGAGACAGAATTCCAGCCCTGCCACTCAGTAGCAGTGTGACTTTGGGCAAGTCAATTAACCACTCTGGGCCTGCTACCTCATCCATAAAATAGGGATAATAATAATAACAACAACAAACAACTCCTTGGGTGATGGTGAGGATTAAATTGTTCAATATGTGAAAACCACTTAGAATCATGCAAGTGTGTAAGGACTCAATTAATGTCAATTATTCTTATTTTTACTATATATTGAGATTTCACTATATGCCAGATTCCATGATAGGAGGTGGACAGGCTGTGAGAAAGTAAGTGTAAAATGACCTTGTCCTCAGAAAGTTCTCTTTCTATAAGAAAAGAGTGTTTAGTGACCAAGCAAATAATGGGACAAAGGACTTGCAGATTTCCATGAGTGCAGTAGAGGAGATAAGTGGGGAGATGTGCTAAAGCAGGACTTGGAGGGCAGACAATCAGGGACAGTCTTTAGCCGAGACCTGAGTGATGAGAAGGAGCCAGTCAGGGAGATGCAGAGAAAGGGGGGTCAAGACAGAGGGAAAATGAATGCAGAAGTCCTGAAGCACCCAGGAGCTGACATCTTCAAAGAAAATGTGAAAACCGTATGAATGAAGTTTAGTGAGAGAGGAGCAGAATAGTAGGGGGTGCCAAGAAGTAGGCAGGAGTATTTGCGACAATGTGGATGGATCTAGAGGACATGATGTTAAGTGAAATAGGCCAGACACAGAAAGACAAATACTGCATGATCTCACTGATACGGGGAATTTAAAAGAGCAGGGAGTGGAATGGTGGTTGCCAGAGGTTGGGGGCAGGGGGAAATGGGGAGGTGATGGTCAAAGGGTACAAAATTTCAATCATGCAAAATAAATAAGTTCTGGAAATCTATACATCATAGTGCCTATAGCTAACAATACTGTATTGTATAGTTAAAATTTGCTAAGAGGGTAGCAAATGGGTAGATCTTATGCCTAGTGTTCTTACCCAGAAAAAAAAAAAGTAACAATAACAATAATAATAATGATAATGATAAAGGAGACGGGAGGAAATGGTGGGAGGAGATGAGTATGTTTATGGCTTTGATGGTTTCATGGGTGTATATTTATCCCCAAACTTATAAAGTTGTATACATTAAATATGTACAGCTTTTCACATGTCAATCATAAATCAATAAAGTGGTTAAAAAAAAAGAAAAAAGTAGCAGTCAAGGGAATGTTCATGTAGGTTATGGCAAAAATCTAAGAATAAAAATGAGTAAAATGGGAATAGTTTTTTTTAAAATACATAGGTTGGACATATTCTCTCAATTTACATGTGCTTTTATTTCATTTATTTACGTTATACTGGGTTGAAGAGTGTTTAAATAACTTTTGCGTAGTCCTCTGCTCTTTGCCCTTAACTCTGCAGGTTCTGTGGCCACTGTTCAGCTCTGTACGTCATCTCCCAATAATTCCCTTAAGTCTACTGGCTCTTATGGCACATTTTTGGATCTGCACTTCTCATCCTTTGTCACTTCTTCTAGATGATTTCATCTTTGAGCACTAGAAACTGTACACCACAACGGGGAAGAGGTAGTCTTGGAAATACCAACTCCTTCAGCTTCTGTTCTTCTGAAGTTGGTTCCTACAAGTTTCCACCTATCGGCTCTTTTGGTTCAAAGAAAGACGTATTTATCACATGAATGAAAGCTCTTCAGGTATAAGGAGAACCTTCCAGTATTCGGAGTTTTGTATAAGGGCATAGATAACATGGCTGTTGTTCAAGCAAAGGATTAAGCGCGTCCATAAGGGATGAGTGTGTGTACACCACACATGCCTGCATAATGGCAATATCACAGGTGTGGGGAAAATTCGAACAAATTGTGTCAGCTTTCTGAACCTCAGTTCCTCATTTGTGACAAGGAATTGGAGATTACATCCCAATATTCCAGAAACATACTTACTATATGCTCAGTATGTGGCAAGAACTGTTCCACTGTACATTTATGAATCTTTTCTACCTTTATATACATTTTTACCTCTATGTAAACCCAATGAGGCAGTTACTGTTATTAGTCCTATTTCAGAAATGATGATGTTAAAGAATAAGAGAGTCAAATTAACTTAGCCAAAGTCACAAAGTTAGGATGTGGCTAAACTAGAATTCAAACCCAGACTGTCCTGCCCCAGAGCCTCTGTTTGTAATGTATAGAAGTGGGGTTTGGTACCTCTTATGTGCTTAATGTCCTTAGAACCTTTCTTCCCTTTCCAAGGGGAATATGAGTTAGTCATGCAGAATGACTTCTGTGGACAAACTACACGGATTACAGCTTATTTTTGTCCCCCGCTGCCCACTCCTATGGTTCACTCACCTAGTACGCTTCAAACACTGGAGATATATATAAAGAAATATCACCAACAGTATCATGGAGCTTGGTATGTCTCTCTTCAGATGGATGTGGTTGACCTAGATTCCTCTAGATCATGGCTAGATTGTGCAGGAAGAACAAACAGAATATTGTTGCATCTCAAAGTATTCTCCATAATGCCAATCATGGCATTCACAGATTCTGAACTGGGTTCACGACTTTTGTCCTGCTCTTCCCACTCCATCAGAATAAGATTAGTTTCCTTTTGGCTCTCTCCCTCTGAAATTGTTTCTTTCCATATGGGGATGCTTATCACCCTCTGAGACCCAAACAGAGGAGAAGCGGTCCAATTTTTTTGTTTGTTTGTTTTGCTACTCTATCTTGCCGTGGGAGACTGGTTTAATAATTCAGAACTTTATTTCCCTCCGGCTGAGTCCTGCTCACCAGTACAAAGTCATTCTTTGATTCATGATATCCTTTTGGCTAAAACATACTCAGTAACTAAACACTGCCTGTTAGCATGAGCATAGCTTAAGTCATTTCCAAAGAAAGAAGAAACATCTCCAGAGGAAGATTCCTACGAACTTGCTTTGTCTTTCTCATCTCAAAGTTAGATATCATCCACATACTTAGTCCAACAAAATGCTGAAAATGAGTTTAGAGTTGTAGTCAAAAACAAAGTGGTTCTCATAGCCTCCCCCTCCTTTTTACTGAAGTTCTTTAAAAGCATGAAAAGAGATGCAACATTTCAGTGACACTAGAGACTAAAAACATATTTTATTTATTTATGCTTCCATCTTTTCCATAGAGGATTCCCAGTGACTACCAACTGTATGTGCAACAGCACAAAGTAGCACAGATTAAAAGCAGAGTGAAAGTTAATAGACAAACAAGACAGAGGGTGGGCAATAGAACTTGTTATAAGGTTCCAGTGCAGACCATCACGGCCCACATTCCACAAAAGAGTGAGGCCAATATTTGACTTTGAGCTTCCTAAGGAAATGTTGACTGTTTTCCCCTTACTCACAATGCCCATAAAATAAAAACAAGCCAATTTTTCGGGAGGAGTAAAATGCTCTTGGCGCAAAGATCTGATTGGACTACATCTCTGAGATCCTTATAAATAGGATATTTGTGATGTAAAGAATAGCATACTCAACAACACTTTTTTGTTTGTTTCTTTTTAATAATGATTGTCACTAGAGTTTGAAGTTATCCCACCAATGCATAATTCTGGAAAAAACAATTTTTCAGGAATCTATACAACATCATCTAGGTTCCCATCAGTCTAGGGATGTGGCTTTGTTTAGAGATGTATTTTGAAATTTCTAAAATCATAGACTATATCTTTTAAATAACTTTTTGTATCGAGTTTTTCTTAATTGGTGTTCTGGTGAATACTGAGTTGAGTTCAAGAGTATATTCTGTGGCATTTTAAAAAGATAGTGTAGCTCCTTTTGTTACCAGTTGAAATCACAATGCTATGATTTAACAGACCAATGTCTGGGGTGGGAGGGTGGGGGTAGCATCCTTTTGTGGATGCAGAGATGCAGAGGGACCTAACAAGGACAGAATTCTGACTATAAGGGGGCCCCACTTCTTTCTGTGGTAAACCAAGGGATTACCTAGGGAAAAGGCCAGTATTAATTCCAGAGCTGAAAAACGAGTGATCAGCTTCCCAAATTCTACTCTGCATAGAGAGAATAAAATAGTGATGACCTTAAATATCATTAAGGCAGATGTTATCTTGATACCAGACTCAGTCAAAATAGAATTTAAAGGCTTCAAAAGGCAGCTCTCTCTGATAAGCTGCTGGTAAAAGTTTCCCTCAAGGTAACTGAATCAGCTAACTAGTTTGTTATTCCGTTATGGATAACATTGAGAAAAGATGTGGTTGGATACAAAGATAAGTGGAAATCATATAAAGAATGATCTAAGAAAGATTTTAAGCTGCAGAGTAGAGAAGGTAGAGGGACCTGTGTGAAGGTTTTCTTTGTCTTTACTTTGAAGTAGGGAATGAGGTTCTCCATGGAGCTGACTGCTGCAGGGAGTGGGGATAAGATGACACTGGGGCTTAGATGGTATGGGATGATTTGAAGAGTGAAAGATATTTCTTAGTGAGATTAAGTGAGGAAAGTGGAATCATAGTGGTTACCCTCTTCAACATTTTCTGATGTTCATAATCAGAAAAGTTTTATGCTCAAAGTGATCCGAGTTTAGGACTGGTTAGGATGTAAAGGGATATTGAAGGACAGGGCTATACAGGACAGTTTGTGACTGTCTGACCACATGATAAAACTAGGAAGGTAGTCACGTGATGAGAGCAGAGATAAAAAGCATTAGGACAGTGGAGAGATCTAAGGATTGAACATCCAGGGACAAAGAATGGAGTGGTGGGAAAAGAGGTTTCAAAGAAGAAAGTCTTACTCAAAATTGATGAGCCATCTTGAGAAATTCAAATGAGTTAACACTAACGAAAATTCACTGTATATAAAACTATATGCATTACAAATTATTATTCATTCTGATGGTATTCAGAATGAAGATGACGAAGATGATGGTGATGATAGTAGTGATAGTGATGATGGTTGTGGAGGTGACGATGGTGATAATGGTGGTGATGGTAATGGCGGTGATGGTGGTGATAATGGTGGTGATGATGATGATGGTGGTGGTGATTGTAGTGGTGGTGATGATGGTGATAATGGTTGTGATGGTGATAATGGTGGTGATGGTAGTGGTGGTGATGATGATGGTGGTGGTGGTGAAGATGGCAGTGGTGGTGGTAGTGGTGAGGATGATGGTGGTAGTGAAGATGGTGGTGGTAGTGGTGGCTGTGGTGTTCCTGGTACAATTATGCTCTTCTTGGTGACTAGGGAGAAGATAAAGTTCCCTCAACTGTTTTCTTGCTTCCGTATTTTTTACATTATTCCCTCTTCCTGGATTCTTCTTGCTCATCCCTGCCTTATTGTATGTCTGGAAGATGCCTTTCCACCCATTTTCTTCTCTCCATCTTTACTATCATTTCTGAGTCTAATGCACCATAATTTCTCACCTACTATGTAAACCACTATAACTACTTGCCAACTGATCTCTCTGCTTCCAATCTTGACTTTTAGCATAGCTTACAAAGCCCTTCATGTTGTGGCTCAGCTCTGCAACCTCATTTTATGCCACTCTGCCCTTTCACCACTAAGCTTTAGCCACACTGTTATCTCTTCAGATCTCTGAACAATCTGAGTGTTATCAGCTCAGGAACCTTTCAAAAAAGCCCTTCTTTCCACTGCTAGAACCCCAGAGCCTGGTGTACCACATGGGCATTGCTAATTATATTATATACATGTATTGAATGAATGTATTGGGTATTATATATATCTATTGAATGAACAAAGTGACAAAGTGAATACTCCTCTTTTCTGTGTCACCACTATGTTTCATAGCCATCTCTATTATTGTATTTATGACAGTAGATTGTAATTTCATGTTTTTATATCTGTTTCTCCACTAGAATATTAGCTTCTTCAGGGCTGGGACCATGTCTGATTTATTTCCACTTCCTCAGAACTGAGGACAATGTCAGGCAAATTGTATGTACTCTATACATACCTGAAAAAAATGAATGAAAGCCACTGTAGTTGTGGGATCAATGGCCTGTGAGATCAGGGTGTCACATGAAGGATCAAGTGTGTCATTGTTAAAGTTAATAACAAGTAATGAGACAACTCAGGGTGAAGGCAATGAACTATGGAAATGAATTTGTATTATCAAGTTGATGAATCCACTTGTTTTTACCCCAGATCGCCTTGCTATACCCTCTGTCTTCCTTTAAAATATCTTGTGTGTCCCCTTTAGTCTGTTTGAAACTCCCCTTTCCATATTTTCTCTCTGAAACCAAGGGACAGGCAGAGAAATGACATTTTCTTTGCCAAGATCAATTTGAAGTCCTCAGCAGGAGCTCACATTAATCACCTTCTTAGAAGCTCTCTCTTTATGCTGCTCAGAAAGACTATTGTCAAAGGCAAAGGGGCCAGGCACTTCATTGATTCCCTTTCCACAGTATGTGAATAGGTCCCCTTTATTTAACTAAAGAGGTATATTGTCAAATATCCCTGTATTCAACCCCCAGTACTTTGAACTGCATGTGGCTCCCTTGACCCAGGACAACAAAAGTATGCAAATCTTGTCTCCAAGCTCATGGAGATAAAGCCAAGGTCACACATTCATTCCCCTGTATAGGCCAATTAGCTTTCCTCTATTCAATGAGCCAAAGGAGCCCCCATGACTGAGTATCTACTATGGGAAAAGCCTTGTGATAATCACAGGGAATTAAGAGATGAATGCCATGCTCTTTTCCTTGGGAAATGTAACAATATATTGAGGTGGCAGAGAAATGAATACATCATCATAGTAAAAAGTGTTAAGGGCTCTGATAGAAGGAAGATATACAAGGGAATTTGGAATGAAAAAAGGGAGATTATCAATGCTGGAAAAGGTTTTCCAAGGAGAATTAATATTTGTGTCAGGTCAAGAAGCTTGGGTGAAGGTTTTCCAAGTAGCTAGAATAGGAAGAACTTGAAGGGGAAAGGAGTTTATTCTTTGCTGTAAGGGTAGAAAAGGACTTGACCATCCAGAACTCATCTTTCCCTGGGACAGGATTGGTTATGTAGACTGTGTTCAAGTGTCGCTGGAGCAGTGGGGAAGCTGATAAGGGAGGCAAAGAATACTGAAGGTAAGCCTTGTCCATCTACCAACCTGCTGGGGGCATGCCCTTCGGGGATTGATATAGTACCAGCACCAGAGGGAGAGAGCAGGAGTGAAATTTTATTTTTCAGAACTGAGCCACCACCCTCCAGCTCAATTTCCTATTCCCAACACAGTTGGCTATTATAGAAAACAGAAGTGGGAAGAATGGCCAAACTTAAAGTCAATGATCCAGGACCCTTTGTTCAGAGTCAGCCTAGAATAATTAACTATTCCCCCTACTACACCCTTAACCCTACTCAATAGATCCAGTAGAAGAGTGTACCCACGATAGAAGCTAGAGAAACAATCTCTGAAATTAAAAAATCTCTCTGGGAGTGAAGAGTTTTAGCATCTGATTGTATATCTGATGTCAGCCTACTATTCAGATTTTTAGAGGTTACCATCAGAATAACTTCAAACATATTGTCTGTAGCTACACAATCTGATTGCCACCAATCCAAATTAAGGTACGCTGTAAGTGTAAAATACACAATGAGTTTTAGCCATTGGTAAACAATCACTGCAGCACTAAAAATAGTCTAGATTAAATTGTCCACAATTTAAATGTCCAGCAAACTAAAATATTAACTCCTTCTCAGAATCATGAGTCCTAGATAATTCTGACACTATACTTTTCTTTGTAAAATGTTCATTCCTGTCCTTAGGTTTCCTCTGATTTCTAGTGATTTCCCGGATGAATTAGATGTTTATGATCTCTCCCTCAGTCCACAAGTCCAATCACCATGTCCTGTCTTTGCTCCTTTGATAAATCTTTCCCTGCTTCTCCATTAGAAGGACCATTGTCTTAGTTCGGGCTCTCAGCACTAAGCACTACTCACTTAGACTCACTCACCTGACACATTCACCTGTCGTCCTCTCCAGGTTCCCCAAAGCCCTGGAAAGCATAGCCCACAGTTTTCATTGCAAGTAGTTTAGTGAAGGAAGCGATTCAGGGAGTGTGAAATAGAGAAAGAGAGAAACCAATAGAAGAGGGCACTACTGAGCTGGTCATCGCCATGGGCAACTGTGGCTGGATCCCGTTGGAAACTTCTGAGGAGGTGATTAGAGCATGACAAGGAATTATCCATCCAGGGGATGGAAGAGAGAGTATCTATCCTTTGGTTGGCGTCTTCCGTGGGGCGTTAGCTTCCATACACTTCCAGGGTGAGCATGCTTGAATCCCAGGCTGGAAGCTGCAGGCTTCCCAGCTTTGGCTCATCAGAGGTGTAGGACAGAAAGTGAGAGGAGTGGGAGAGCTGAAGTGAGGTGCTCCCAGGTTACAGCTGCACAAAAGTGGCCGCCACACCAAAGCCTCAAGTACGAGGTGGGCTGAGAGGTGTAAGGTGGGGCACAAGAAACATCCAATATACCTCTTAATTAGTCCCCTTGTTTCTACCCTAGCCATTGTCACTCTAATACTTTCTCATACAGTTTTCATAAAGATCTTAAAACTCCTAATTACATTACTCTTCTGATTAAAACTTGTGCCAGCTCCTTATTGCTTTGTGGCACACTATCCCAGGCAACTGTTTGCCTGACCATCATCCTTTCCCTCTTTCTACAATATTTTATAGCTTTATTGAAGTAGAAATGACATATAATAAACTGCACATATTTAAAGTATATAATTTGATAAATTTTGACATAGGGATATATCCAAGAAACAATCAAGATAATGAATATACCCATCACCTCAAACATTTTCTCCTGCCCTCTTGTCATTCCTCTTTTCTACTTCTCTTCCCATAGGCAAACAACCACTCATCTTCTTTCTATCACTATAGGTTAGTTTGCGTTTTGTAGAATTTTTTGTAGATGGGATCAGGCAGCATGATATGATTTTCTTTTCTTTTTTTTTTTTTTTGGTCTGTCTGCTTTCGCACTTATCTAGTTTTTCTTTAGGAGTCCCTTCTTCTCCCGAACTCAATCCATGCCATTTGGGTAGGACCAATCAGATTTCCAGGACACAGGGATAAGACCATGATCCAAGATGACTGATGAGAATATCATATTCCCTGGGCTCCACTGATTGGTTAAAGAGTGGGCAGGTGGCCTAACCTGGGCTACAGATCAAAGCTAAAAAGCATCTGACCCTGGTGTTTTGTTCAAACTGTGGGCAAAGAGGTATTTGTTTCCAGTGAGATTCCTCAACTAGGAGGATGTAAGCTTGGGGCTGCTGATGCTCAGCCTTTCTTTCACCTCTGGAAGACAGCCTGTCTGAAAATGGAAACAAGCTGGAAGAAACAGAACCAAGGTATACAGGGAGACAGATTCCTAGACAGATGACATCATTTGAACACCTAGATCTAGTCATGCCTGAATTCAGATATTCTGGATTTTTCAGTTACATGTGCCAATATAATTTCTTTTATGCTTAAACCAATTTTAATTGTATTTCTCCACTTGCAAATGAAAGGGCCCGACAAACACAATCACAATCTAGTCCCCTTCTTTCTTTCCATACTTACCTCTCACCATTCCTCACCATGCAGTTCGTCACTTTATTTGTATCAAAATCTTTGCCTGTTTTGAAACACACCAGGCAGCTTTATGCCTCTGTTCCTTTGCACACACATTTTTATTTCCTTACACAATTTTTTCTTTCCCACCAGAAATCCAACTCTGTTAGACAAAAAGTATGTCTTTCTAGAGGTTTTAATCCAGTTGTCCATTATAGCATTCATTTAATAACACAGTTGAATGCTTCCTGTGTGCCTGGCACTGTGCTAGGAGATAGAGATCCGTGTTGGACAAGATTGGCTTTCTCTGCCCTTGCGGAAAGTATATTCAATCAAAGAAAATACTCAAATACTCCTGGTTAATAATTTTGTCCATAATATATTTGATTTCATCTTGGAAAGCAATACATGAACACATGGATGAACTTAAAAATCAAATGATTAAATGAAATTAAGATACTATAGAAATAAATAAACTCTCATCATTTCAAATTTATTTTACCAAGGGAGATTGATTTCAGACTCATGTACATGGACAAAGAAGCTGGACTATGCAGCTTGAACCCTCAACTCCTACCCTTTCCCATGAACTCAAGCTCCCCTTGCCTGGCTGAGTAACATTTTGTATCTCTCCGTAAAATGTGGCTGGAAGTTACTATTACAAATCATACAAGGATCCTATGACATAAATCACCACTCCTTTAAAAATACTGGATTTTTTTTGTGTTTATTTTATTTATTTGTTTGATAATCATTATGGTCAATATCTGAGGATTGGCTCCACCAAGAAAAGAGTAATCTAATTCCCCTAATGACAAAAATATAACTGTTCCTTGTATAGCTGAAATCCTGATTGAATCAGCTATTGATTGTCTGGTATATAACTTGGAACAGTTGATCCAATTGTAGACATTTTCTATAAGGCTCAATGATTCTCTCATGTCAGATACCTCCCAAATCCTTCACTCTTTAAAACCCAGATCCAGAGGCCTGACGGTAAGCCTTTGGCTGAAAGACTAACATGGTATTTAAAAATTAAAAGACTTTGGTCTCCTTTGTCCAACAAAGTTCAAATTTCCCCTACAGCAATAAACACCTTATCTGAGAAGTATGCAGTACGGGCTGAAGTCTTCAACCATGAAATTATATGACTCTACTCTGACCTCTGGTTTTCTCCAGCGAATCTCACTCCAAGACTACAAACAGCAGCTCTGGGCTGTTTCTCTGATCCGACCAGTGAATTGCGTAAATCTCAAAGAATGCAGACTTCTCTACAAAGGCATCCGGGTAACAGGGACGTCTTTACCTGTCCTCACTTACCCTCAGCATGACTTAGCAGCCCCAGGGGCTCATGCTACATGATGTATGTGTCTGACCACCTTTCTGTCCATGCCTCTAGCAGGCAAGGAAGAGATGGGCTCCCTCCAGATGTGAACACCAAGGCGTCATTGCAGTGATAAGTAGAGGCTGGTAAAACAGTGTGTTGAGGCAGAACCTCCCTCCCGCCTTGATCTGACCACTGACTGTAATTAGAAATAGTTATCAGCTACTCTCTGGACTATATGGTACAATGGCTTGGTACTCAAAGAGTGGTCCGTGGACCAGCAGTATTGGAATTACCTGGAGTTTATTAGAGATCTAGAATTTCAAGCCCCATCACAGATTTAATGAATCAGAATCTTCATTTTAACCAATCTCCAGGTGATTTTTGTGTACATTAAGGTTTGAGAAGTACTGGTACAATGGATCTGTTATTCCCATCCCCAATCCTCTCACCCTACTTGTGATAATAATACCCTGAATTCATTCCTTTTAGGGAGCCAACCCACTCCACCCTCAGGCCCACGGGTGAAGGAACCAGTGTGTCCCATTCTCTGACCTCAGTGACTAGTTCAGGGATGAGCATGTGATTCATTGGGGCCAGAGGCATTCAGGCCCATAACAATTGTTTGAACTGCTGAGGAGTGAGACAATTTCTTCACTTTTGCATTTGGACACGGAAGGATGTGAGCCTGGAGCTGCCAAGGGCCACCTTGTAGAGGCTGATGATGAATCTACGATCATAAATCAGAGCCAAAACTGGGTAAAAATAAATCTTTATGCTATCATTTGAACCCCTGGATCAACTATTGCCTGAAGCCCACCTCTGTATTGTTAGTAGCATAAAACAATAAATTCCTTTAAGGTTTTAGTTACTGTTATAGATATAGATATAGATATAGATATAGATATAGATATAGATATAGATATAGATAGATATGGATGTATATTCCATAGATATAGATATGGAGAGAGAGAGATTGATTTATATTTATTTGAAGGAATTGGCTTACACAATTATGGGTGCTGGTAAGTCTGAAACCCAGAGGGCAAGCTGGCAGCCTGGACATCTAGATAAAAGTTGATGTTGAAGTCCTAAGTCCAAAGACTAGAAACTCAGGCAGAATTTCTATGTTGCAGTCTGGAGGCAGAATTGTTTCTTTTCTGAGAAACCTCAGTCTTTGCTCATAAGACGTTCAATTGATTGGATGAGGCCCACCCACATTATGGAAGCTAATCTGCTTTAAAGTCAACTAATTGTAAATGTTAATCACATCTAAAAAATGCCTTTACAGCAACATCTAGACTATTGTTTGACCAAACAACTGGGTACTGTAATCTAGCCAAGTTGACACAAAAAATTAACCACCCCAGTTGGGTTTTCTGAATCTTACAATGGAAGGAGATAGAAAGATATAGTAGAGGGCTAAAAATCCTCAGAGATGACTCTTGTACTCAACCGAACATACATAACTGAATCCTGGCTTTCTGCTTTCTTAAAAAGGGTTGACTTTGTTCAAGAAAATCAGCAAAGCAATTTAAACCTAATTTTGTTCTAAGGAATCTAAGGAACTCGGGACAGGGAAAGACTAAGGTCTAATCAGAGTAATCTAAATGGCAATTATTTTCTTAGTACTATAATGATTTTTCCCCATAGACATGATCCATAACATCCAACATCCATGCCTAAATGCATGATTTTTTTCCTTAAATCAGTATGGTTCTTTAATAAGGTAATTTATTTCTAAAAGTAATCTTTATATTACTTCCATAAATATAAATCCCACATTACTTACCTTAAATGTATAAATATATACATAAATAAATACAATGAGAGCAAAATAATATTTTAAAAGTCTTGCACGATACTATTACCTGCAAAAGAGTCTTCAGCTAAAGATTTATTTCCCTTTAAAAACAAAGGATACAAAGCAAGTGTTAGGTCTTAAAGACAAATGAGATGTTCTCCTTGACAAAATTGGAATAATTGAAAGGAAATTGCAAAGGAATAACCTTTTTACTGCTTGATTTGATGCTATTTAATGGCGCATCTGTGTAACATCTACCATCTAATTGTGGCACACGCCCCACCCTTAGGGAAACACTAATTTCAATCTAATACCAGTTGTGTGATTCCATCTACTGTGACCTCAAGACAGTATCCAGACTTTACTTGAAATTTTCCTGGGATGAGAAACTAATTACCAACCAGGACAGAGTTCACCATCGGATATGGATATAAATTAGAAAACTCTGCCTTTGCTGAGCTGAACAACTCCCTGTAGTTTCCACAGACTGAGATCACAGAGCTATCTCTTGGGGACACACAAACCCTGACCCTATCCCTACCCAGATTCCATGTGCCAGCCTTCCAGAGAGCTGAAGACGGCTGCAGTGGGAACTAGAATATTCCCACGGCTGTTCCTTGAGTCCCTTTCCTTACATCTTCTATGTACAAGAATCATGTTAGTCAAGCTCCAAACCTGGCTTCAAGATCCAACATACAGCAGGGACAACTATACTTTGGGAACAGTGAAACAACATTTAGATTCAGGGTGGACATGCCCACCTGGTTAATCTTAGCTCACACCTCTCTCCCCCTCATTATGCTCCAGACACACTGGCTTTTTCTCTGTTTTTTTGTTTGTGTGTTTGTTTTTATCATGCAATCTTGTCCCTACTGGGAGATATTTCCACTTTTGCTCCTACTGCCTGGAAGGATACTTCCCAATTCTTTTGCATAGCTTTCTTCTTGTTAGTTACATCCCATTTCAAATGTCATTTCCTTGAAGAAGCTTTCTTTGAATAATCAAAATAAAGACTTTTCAATCCCATAGAGGCTTTCTACCCAATCAACCCTATTTATTTGCTTAGTAACACATAACTCTCCCAAATTATGTTGTTGGTTCACTTGGTTTTATCTAAAATACAAGCCACAAGATGGTGGGGAACTCATTGCTCTCTCACTAATACTTAAAAGAATGCTAGGAATCCCGGAGCCGGCCCGTGGCGCAAGCAGTTAAGTGAGCGTGCTCCGCTGCGGCGGCCCGGGTTCTCCGGCCCGGATCCCGGGTGCGCACCGACGTACCACTTGGCAAGTCCTGCTGTGGCGGCCTCCCATATAGAGAGGAGGAAGATGGGCATGGATGTTAGCTCAGGGCCAGTCTTCCTCAGCAAAAAGAGGAGGATTGGCAAATGTTAGCTCAGGGCTGATCTTCCTCACAAAAAAAAAATAAAAATCTTAAAAAAAAAAAAAAAAAAAGAATGCTGGGAATCCAGCATCTGTTTATACGCATTTGTTCAAGGCATGGATGAAATCAAGATGTAGCATTGCTATTTTCAAATTTTTAAAACTTATTCCCTTAGTCATTTACCTATGCATCCATACACTCATTAATTCAAAGTATTTTTTGAATTGAAAGTAATCTGTGAACTCTTGAGTACTGCACACTGTCTTGCCACTGTCCCCTAAATTTACTCCAGTTTGTACATTTCACTTTTCAAGTGCTTGGTCAAAACTGAATCTTCTACGTGTGGTCTGACCCCATTTGAGTAAGCATATAGCCTTCCATATTCTGTGTTGTTTACTGCTATTGATAGAGCCTACAACCACATCAGATTCTTTGGCAGCCACATCACTCTAGCGATACTTATACGCTTAATGCAAAAAAAAAAAAAAAAAAAGGCTGAGTTTTTAAATGTGTGCTTCTGCTAAGCCACATGTTCTTGGGCCTCTGGCTTTTTAATACAAATTCAGGGCCTTGCATTCATCCTTGTTAAACTTCATCATATCCTCTGGCAGGTATTTGTGTCATCCTTGCATCCCCCAATCTGTGACTTTATTTGGGTTCCAGCAGACTGTGTAAACGGCGCTTTGCAGAGTTGCTTCCCTGCAAGCAGAGGTTGAGTGACAACTGAACATGCTGAGCTCCCATTTCTCCACTAATCCAGTGTGGGCCTGAGCCAAGGCAAGGAAAAAATGAAACACCATGGAAATACATTCTTTAAAAATCCAGGTAATAATAAACATTCGGTTTTTTTTTGGTTATCTGTTTCTGTAACAAATCACACCAAGATATAATTGCATAAACAACAACTTATTACTTCGCATAATTCTGTGATCTGACTAGCTGGATCCTCTTCTTCATGTGATGTTGGTGGGGGCACCACAGGAAAGCTAGAGGTTCTGAAATGGCCTTGCTCATACGGTGAGTGGTTGGTGTCGGATGCTGTCTGGGAGCTCAGCTGAGCTTAGGATGGAGGCCTCTGTTCTCCACCATGTGGGCCTTTCCACATGGCCTCTTGGCTTCCTCACAGCGTGGAACCTGGGTGCCAAGGTCGGGTGTTCCAAGAGATATGGGTGGAAGCTGCAGCTCTCTTCAGGTCCAGCCTTGGAAGTTGCCCAGCTCCTTCCCACCACGCATCATTGGTTATAAAAGGCCACAGGCCAACAGATGAGGAAAGAGAGGCTCAGTGACAAGAATTTGCAAATCTGGCCCTTCCGGCCTTTCATTAGAAAGGGGAAGAGCTCTGAAATCCCAGAATCCAGGAGGCATGACAGTGTCAGGGTGCCGTGTGTGTATATGTATATATTATTAGGAAAAAGTAATAAAAATATACCCCCAAAGATACAGATGTTTGTTTTTAAAAAATGCAAATAAATAAAGATCAAACAAAAATGACTCATCATCCCACTTTAGAGATAATGTTCTTTACATTTGGGGTTTTATCTTTTCAGTTGTTTTTCTATGCTTATGCTTTCTTTTATGCTTTTGCATATATATAATTATATATAAAACAGACTTGTTTTGTACTCTGCCTTTTTTCATTTAAAAATTTTGTCGTGAGCATCATTTGATCTATGCCATTAAATATTCAACTGTTACATTATTTTAATGCCCTGTGCCACAATTTACCCATCCTCTGATGTTGGACATTTAGGTTGTTTCTGATTTGTCACTGTCACAAATATCCTTCAGGATCACATTACAAAAGGGCATGTGGGATGGGAGGCATTTCCTTGGTTATCATTAGAGGCAAGATCCAGTCTGCCCTATGGCTACAGTCTAAGTTCCTCTGGCATGCAAACTATATTCATTTCCTCCCAAGACTACTAATATTCCCATCTTATGATGGCATCAGGCTTAGCTCAAGGTTCAAGACCTTGTCACGTAAATCTAAATGAGGATCCTTGGGTGCAGTTCCTCAGATGCCGTCCCTCAGATGAAGATGCCTCCGAGCCAAAAAGAATCTCTCTGCCTCCACACACACAGCATAAAATAGAGCAAGAAGGACAACACAATGGGATGCTCATGGTAGTCACTGGCCCATAGCAATTCTGAAATCCAGTGCATACGTTGCCAATTCTCCCTGCTCTGCAGGCAGAGAATGTATATTGATTAGGGTCCATTTCTGCTTTGGGGAATCATTCTCAGTAGCTCTTGGCTATGCTCTCTGGCCTCTGGAATTTTCCTTCTGAGTAATTTTTTTCTTTTCCATTAGAAATGGCTTATTTTTTACAGCTGAGTTGCTCCTGGCTCACTCTCTATTCATAGAAATTTGGGGGCCCAGAGGTCTTTTTTCATTTTGAAATGTCTCTGTCTCTTTTAGTTCAAGCTGGTGTCACTCCCATTAGTACAATTCTCTTTACAATTTTTTTTTTTTTTTTGGTGAGGGAGATCAGCCCTGAGCTAACATCCATGCCAATCCCCCTCTTTTTGCTGAGCAAAACTGGCCCTGAGCTAACATCCGTGCCAATCTTCCTCCACTTTATGTGGGATGTCACCACAGCATGGCCTGACAAGCAGTGCATCGGTACACGCCCGGGATCCGAACCCGGGCCGCCAGCAGTGGAGCGCGTGCACTTAACCACTATGCCATGGGGCCAGCCCCCTCTTTACAATTTTGTTGGTTTTATGAATCTTGTTGAAGTTCGCACTACTAGACAAAAGACACGCCCACAGATCCCTATGGAAAAGATGTCTCCCTACTTTGGGGTGTAGTCAAGTGCCTGTAGAACAACACTCTTAACATCCTTTGAAGTCCTTTTGCTAGTTATGGGGTTTAGGAGACACATCTTGATATTTTTCTGAGGCCTTAACCTGAATCTTACAGCCATACCCTTCACTTGGTCTTGACCTGAGGCTATGTGTTAGTGACAGTGTTTAGGTTTCATCTTGGCTCAAGTTTTTATTTACTTTGAGACTCTTTTATGCCATGGAGAAGCTGAGAAATAGAAACAATTTTCTTTTCTAAACCTGCAAGTTGAGAATATTTTCTTTAATTTCTGCTTGAATATTGAACATTTCCTCCTTTAGACCATCATTTTTTCCCCATACTTTATCATAGGCAGCTAAAAGAAAAGCCATTTTGGTACTTTCAATGTTATTCTGGAAAACTCTTTAATCAGATCCATAAATTTATTAGGTACACTTTTGATCCGTCACCTTACTGTAGGTAAAGTGTTGCCAGATGTGGTGCCATTACATCACACAGGTCTGCTTTTCTCAAACCTCCAATAACAGTTTTCTCACTGCCCTTCCAGCCTCTGTTAACAGTCTCCTCGCTGTCCTTCAGCCTATGCCGTGCCCCAAGACCAAAGCTAGTGACACGTGTTTTAGGATTTTGTTACACAGAACATGATTTCTGGCACTAATTTCTGCTTGGGTTATCTCTTGTTTTGTAAAATCCACCCTAAATTTTATGTCTTAAAACAATATTAATTTATTATTTTCATGAGTTTGTGGGTTTGCAAGTGGTATTCCTGCTTCACGTGGTGTCAGGTTCTGGGAAAGCTGGAAGGTCCTCCATGACCTCACTTGCGTGGCTGACAATTGGTGTTGGATGCCGTCTGGGAGCTCATACAGGAATGTGGGCTGCAGCCTTGGTTTTCCTCCTTCAGGCCTCCTCATGGCTGAGTTGGCTTCCTCAAGTATGGAGCTGGGCTCCAAAATGCCGTGTTCCAAGAGATAAAGATGGAAGTTGATCTTTCAAAGCCTGGTCTTGAGATACACAGCTCTCTCCTACCACATTTACTGGTCAAAGCAGGTCACAGGGAAAACCCAGATTTAAGGAATGGAACATGGGCTCCACCTCTTCACGGGGGAGTGGAGAGGTCACATCGTAAAAGAGTGTGTAGAATGAGACCTTGCTGTGGCTGTCTCTGGAAACACAGCCTGCCTCATTCCTGTCGCTCATACCATGTTCTAGGCTCTGCTCTGAGCACTTTCCATGTAATGATAAGTCATTTAATCCTCAACCCTGTGAGACAGATTAACGTTGTCATCTTCATCATACAGCTGAGGAAATGGCAGCACACAGAGGATAATCAATATGGCGAAGCTTCTAGAGTTAGTAAGTTGCAGAGATGGGGATGGAACTCAGGCAAATCTGGTGTCTGAGCCTGTGCACTTAACCTCTACAGCCTCTGTATTAGTCTTCCTGGGCTGCCATAACAAAATAACCCAGATTGGGGGGCTTAAGCAACAGAAATTTATTTTCTCAAAATTCTGGAGGCTGAGAAGTCCCAGATCAAGATTTGGCTGATTTGGTTTCTGGTGAGGGCTCTCTTCCTGGCTTGCAGATAGCTGCCTCCTCACTGTGTCCTCACATGGTGGAGAGAGAGTGAGCTCTCTGGGGTCAGAGCTCCATCCTTATGACTTCATTTAACCTTCATTGCCTCCAAAAAGACCCTATCTCCAAACACAGTCACATTGGGGATTAAGGCTTCAACATGTGAATTCTGGGGATATACATTTCAGTCCGTATTACACTTCTGTCTATCTTGATAGAACAACAGTTCATCCTTAAGTGGGCAGCCCTGCCAGAGGGTGTAGGAAACTATCCTAAGGAGAACAAGCCTCTTATGACACGGTATTGATTTATTCACTTGCTTATTCACCAGGTATTTATTGAAAGTCTGCTAAGTGCCAGGCACTGTTTTAGTCATTGGTAATATAATGATATATGTCAGAAATTATTCTTGCTTTCAAGCAATGTATTATATATACTAGGAAAATAGCTATTATGAATTTTAAATAATTATTATTACAGTTTTCTTGTGTACTTGAAAGAAGCAATAAAATGTACTACTACGCGAGCTTTAAATAATAGGATGATTTGGGCTTTGGTCCAGGGTCCAAGAAATTTAAACATTTAACATTTAAAGTAGTGATTGAAAAGATTGTACAAATGTCATGCCCTTTCTCCCTCAGCAAATGCCTTCTGCACAAACATCCCACTCTGTTAGTTCCCCAGCCATTGGAGCAATCCGTTGCTTGTCCAGGATGAGCCTCCTCGACAGTGGGCAGAGGTAGTTGTTCCCACCCTCCTGGCCAGGAGTGTCCACTGGCTCTTGGCAGCAAATGAGACTCCCTGTCTTTATCCACTTCTTCTCATGACATAAGTCTTCGTTTCTTCCTGATTGTCCCTAGTACAAATTGTTTGTGACTGTGCTGACAGGTAGATTGAATTAAGTTTGAGGATCCACAGAAGTCTTCCTTGGGGAAGTGACATTTAAGAAAAAGATGAGAAACTTCATCAATTTACTGGGCATCCATGCGAAAGTACCACGCCAGTTGTCTCTGTTTGGTGCCTATTTTAGTAAATGTGAAAGGAGTAGAGGTGGTTATAATGTAGGCTCTGTTGTCAAAGGCTTGACTTGAATCCTGACCCTGAACACAGTAGCAGTGTGATATTAAATAAACTACTCAACCTCTCTGGGCTTGGTTACATCTTCTGCAAAATAGGAAACAAGTGACACCGTTGAGAACTATTGTGAAGATTGAATAGGATGACATTGAACACAGTGCTTGGCACAAAGACAGAACTCAGTGTCAGTAGCTTATTGCTAGATTATTAGCAATCTTGTTTAGTCAGGAGAAACGGAGGATTTGAGGGAGAGAAACAAGCCTTTATTTACCAACTCTAATAGGTATTGTGCAGAAAGAGTTAACTGAGCCTGGTTTGCCCAAACCTTTCAGATTCCAAAGATCTTCAGGACTGGCCCTTGACCAGCTCCCAGGAGATGACCTGTGAATATCTTTGGAAGGTCCTGCCTGCTAATAGTGTCTTCATATATCTGAGACTTTGAGCCATGCCAGTTCATTTACACTAACGATGTGATTTATGGCAATTGTATTTGTATGCCTGGGGCTTTGGGGCATCTGTATCAATTTGACATTGAGTTGTGTGTGGGGGGGCACTCCATGCCTATGTGACTGACCCTGATATAAACCCTGGACACCAAGGCTTGGTTGAGCTTCCTTGGTTGGCGATACTTCACACATGCTGTCACATATCATCGCTGGAAGAATTAAGCGATCTCCATGTGGCTCCATTGGGAGAGCACAACCAGAAGGACTCTGCCCTCTGTGTCTATTTGTTTTGCTGACTTGAATATGTATCCTTTCCCTGTCATAAACCGTAACTGTGAGTATGACAGCTTTTCTGAGTTCTTCAAGAGAATCCTGAAGCCTGAGGGTGGTCTTGGGGACCTCGAATACAGTCACCATGTGAGGTGATTTATTCACGGCATCTCCTTTAATTTAATCTTCAACACCATCAAGCGATGAAACTGATGACTCAGAGGCTATCTTCCAAGAAGAGGCAGCAGGGCAGGTTCACACACTTAGCAAGTGTTCATCCAGAGTTTGAACCCAGGGCGGCCTGGTTTCAGAGAATTGAGTGTCACTTGGGCTGGTAATTTCCAAATGGACCAAGTGCCTATATGGGACAGTGCACTGTGTCCAGGCACTGATTACACTGCTTCTTCTGGCCTGATTGTATTTTCTTTCTATTAGAAGGAGACACTAGATATGAGAGGGGGACAGAGAGAAGTGGAGAGAGTGTCAGAAATAAGACAGCATTCCTCGCCTCAGTCACCACCCACTGAATTATCTATAAATACTTCAGGGAAGTAAAGAAGGGGGCACACCAGGAAGCAGGTGTCCCTCACAGGCCAGTGTAGCTAGAAAAAAGAAATCAAAACACACCAAGACTCAAGGAATTCCTTGTTGATTTTTTTCATATTTTTTATTAAAATATTTATTCTGAGGAACAAAGCATATCTATATGCACCAATGTTGAAAAAATATCAGTGGAAAAAAGCAAGGTGAAGAAAGATGTGCAGTGCACGTTATTTGTGTAAAACAAAGCAAATACACATACATGCCCATGCACATATACTTAGTATCTTTTATGTTTTCTATACATGACGTATACATTATCTATGTTACCTATGTACCTATGTATCCATCTCTCCCTCTGCATCTATGTATCTGTCACATATATACAGTCATGCATCAGTTAACGTTGGGGATGCATTCCGAGATATTTGTCATTAGGTGATACTGTTGTTGTGTGAAAACCATAGCGTGTAATTACACAAACCTAGATGGTATAGCCTCCTACACACCTAGGGTACATGGTACTAATCTTACAGGACCACCATCACATATACTGTCCATCATTGACTGAACTGTCATTATGCTATGCACGCTGTACTATTTCTGGAAGGAGACAAAAGAACAGGGAGGAGTAATTGCCTCTGAGAATTCAGAGCTTGTATTAATTTCCTACTGCTGCTTTAACAAATTACCACTCACTTAGTGGTTTAAAACAGCTCACATTATCTTACAGTTCTGGGTGTCAGAAATCCTAAAATGGGTCTGTAAGGCCCACATTCCTTCTAGAGGCCCTAGGGGAGAACCCATTTCCCTGCCTTTTCCAGCTTTTAAAGGCTGCTCCATTCCTTGGCTCGTGGCCCTGCATCTCCCCCTCTGTTTCCGTCCTCACATCTCTTTCTTTGACTGTGACGGTCACCCTCCTTCTTCTCTCTAAAAAGGCCTTTGTGATTTCACTGGATCCATCTGGATAACACAGGATAATCTTCCCTTCTCAAACTCCTCAGCTTATTCACATCAGCAAAGTCCCTTTTGCCAGGTAAGGTGACCTATTCACAGGTTGGGGGCGGTGGGACATGGACATTATTCTGTTGACCACAAGGGTAGACAGGAAACTTTGTTGTCATTGGATATAGCTAGCTGTACTTTTAAAATGCTTTACGATGCGTAGTATTATATTACCTATTCGAATTTTAAAGTTATATTTATATGATAGGAAAATTCCTATATATGATTTTTAAAACATCAGAGATTAATTTTTTTTAAGGAAGATTGGCCATGCTCTAATATCTGTTGCCAATCTTCCTCTTTTTCTTTTTTTCTCCCCACAGCCCCAGTACATAGTCGTATATCATAGTGGTAGAGTTGTAGCTCTTCTAAGTGGGACACTTCCTCAGCATGGCTTGATGAGTGGCGAGTAGGTCTGTGTCTAGGATCCGAATCTGTGTACCCCGGGCTGCCGAAGTGGAATGGGCTAACTTAACTGCTGTGCCACTGGGCCAGCCCCCAAAAATCAGAGATTATTTTTACGCAGATTAAATTAAGTTTCCTTTCCACCTCTGATGTGTCCCAGCTGCTGCTTAGAAGCAGCCATTTTACTTAATGCTTGTGTATCATTCTGCTTTTTTGGAAGAAGAAAAATGGGGGGAGGGGGAGGATGGTGCCTGGGTGGGAATGGTGGGCGAGCTGCTATAAAGTCTTCTGCCTGGATTGAGACCTCCTTCCGCTTCTCTTTGGGGGTATACATCTTTTACAAGGCCAGCAAATAGATCTTTTTCCTGACTGTGCCAAGCATCACATTAGATCCTGGGGTAAAAACCAGGTTGTGCCCTCACGTGGCCTCGGACCGGGGCGGGGGGGGAGGTCGGCAGTAACGATGCAGCCATGGCTAATCAGGAGGATGTGTGGCCTGAGCAGGCATAGTCCCCTCTGCGTCTCAGCCAGGAAGAGCCCCTCCCTGTGCAGCCGGGTGCTGGAGGTGGGATGGAGAAGGCGAGATCTGCTTGGCTGCTAGCCTCAGACACATACTGTCCGTCTTCCAGGAGGGCATCGCCTTTCTCCTGTGTACTTATGCCTGGGCTAGTGTTCCATGAAAATCCTATGAGCAACCAAAGCATGATTTCCCTGGCAACCAGAGGGGCGTGAGACGGTCAGCCTGTCTGATATAGGGACCTCCCTGGGCTGTTTTCTAAGCAGCCCACAGCCACAAGGCAGGAAAACACAGGTGATGCACAGCTCTCTGGCTTTCTTTCCCTTCCTCTGGGGAACCTGGGGCCTGGCTGATTCATTGTATGCCTACCATCAGGCCCCTGGCCGAGGGCCTCTGAGGGAAGGAGGATTCCCCTACGGCTGTGAATGCTGGCTGTCAAGAGCGGTTACCCTTGGGCTGGTACCATGTGCTGGGATTTTCAGAGGCTGCCTTTCTCTTTCTTTTATCTGGCTGCAAATTTTGAACCTTTAAAAGCCTCAACTATTTCAGACACCCACACAAGCCATAAGCCACAAAGGTCAGTAAATTTCAGGCCAAGAAGGAAAAAACTGCAGAGAGAGAAGGAAATGCACAGAGACAGAGCAAGATGCTAACACCCAAGAGACACACGGCCCCAAGGAACAGTAAAAAGCTGTGCCTGAGAGACAGAAATGCCAGAGGCGTAGAGACGGATACACACCGAGAGGACTGGATATTGTCAGAAAAAGAGGTACGCAAGAGTCAGAAACCCAGACCCACAGAGGCTCGGCGACACTGTTATCCGCAGGTGCTCTGAGAGACAGACAATCTGAGAGAGGCAATCCTTCTCAAGGACAGAGCCAGATACCCTTAAGGTCCACTCCCACCGTTCTTACTTCCAGTCTGCAGATTCGCTTCTTCCTTGTCCCAGGAAAGACCTTTCCAGATTGGGAGGCCCCACCTGCCACATTAATGAGTCAGACTTCCCACTTGCAGACCCCAGCAGGACAGCAGCTTAACTAAGAACCAAGGACCTCAATATGTTTACAAGAAAGACATATGCACCCAGGGAACAGAAGGCTGTGTATTCACAGCATCGATTTTCATGGGAAATTCATCCTTCCCCCAGTCACTTAGCAAAGGGAAGTGACTCCAGAACTATAATAAAAGAGGCATAAACAAGCAAAGCAAAAACCTCATTTTGTCAAACCCCTTTGTTTTAAAGCTGAGCAAAGTTCAGAAAGGTGAGGTGGCTCACCCGGCATCACATCTCCAGGACAGAGGCCAGAGTGGGAACAGACATCTTTGGCCATGTTTTGGGTCTCAGAATGGTGGGATTTTGCCTCTCCATTGAAATAGTCTCTTACTCTGCTGTGGGGAAAAAAATCTGGATCCTAACTTTATCAGGTATTATGAAGTGAATTGGGAACTATAAATGGCACTTTCAAAGGTGGCCATAATTATTTCCCTCTTTTTGATGGAGCACAAAGGGGGTTCCCGATCTAACACTCCCACAAGATCTTGGCACAAAAGGGATGAATATAGTACAACTTTGGTTCCTTGCTGGCATTTAAAAGCCCTCGTTTGGGAGTAGGATTTATTAAATATTGTAATCAGTTCAGTGTCGCCTGTTGAAACATTTGCTTTAATGGGCTTGTTAAATTTAGATTATGTTAAAAAGAAAAAGAGAGAGAGAGAGAAAGAAAGACATTTCCCTGTCTCTGAACCCTTGGGCTGCTACATCATGATTGGATATGTGTTCAAGAAATAGCTCCCAGCCGTGATAATTACCCCGATGGTGGGAGGAAGAGAAGAGGATGACATTTTGAGATGATTCAAGAGGGCATTTTGTTTTGTAAACACAGTCTTCTGATCAAAGCCAGTCCTGACTTTGGAAAGAGCAACCTAAACTCTTCTTCCTTCCTTCTTTTCTTCTTCCCTTCCTTTATTTCCTGAATGATATTTTAAATTGATTTTAATTATACAGGTAATACATGATATTAATAGCTAAGATTTATTGATGGCTTACTATATGCTAGGCACCTTTCTAAGCATTTTACTTACATTAATTCTTTAAATCTCCTTAATGCCCCATGAAGCAGATATTATTATCTCATTTTACAGATGAGGAAAGTGGGGCACAGAGAGGTTAAGCAATGTGCCGAAGGTCACACAGCTAGTAAATGGCACTTCAAATTCAAGTGTCTGACACTAAAGATTATGCCCATACCTAACTGCTATGCTACACTGCATGCATGTTCATTCTCCCGTAACATTCAAGTTTTTTCATATAAAGCTATCATCGCCTTTGATCACCAACTCAATCCCTGTCTCTTTTCTCCATACTCAAAGTTAGCAGATACCATCAGCTTAGGAAGCAGTTATTACGTGCATGAGATAAAGAATCTCTTTGTGTTTTAAATCAATGTTATCATTCTTGAAATGATTTTTTCATTCAAAAATATTGCATTTCATAGCTCTATAATATTTCATCCTATTTTATTTAACTATTCCCCTCTTAACAGATATTCCTGTTAGGTTAGGTTGTTCCTAATTTTTCTTTAAAGTAAGTGATGCTGCAAACATCTGCAGGTGTGTCTCTAGGGCAGGTAGCAATAATGGAACCACTTTGTCATTTCTGGTTTTAACAGGTATTGCCGATTTACATTCTTCACAGCGGTACCCGAAAGTCACTGTTTTTTCAGAGCCTCACCATTATTTTTCATAACTAAACTTTTTAAAAAAGTGCTTGCTAACCTGAGGGTGAAAATATGAGTGTTTCTCTCTACCCTGCTGTAACAGTAACCACCTCGATTGCATTGCCTTTGTGTCTGCGGTCTTCAGTTCCACCCAGCTGAGGCTACTAAAGGCCAAGGTTAGGTTTTCCTTTGTTCTCAGGAAAATGTAGCAAAAATAGCATGTTAATTTTTGTTCTCCACTTTGGCCTGGGAATCAGGAGCCAAAGTGTAGCCGTTGAGATTTCTAGGAGATGAGACCCCCCAAGATGAAAACTGCATGCCTGTTTAGAAGCAAAATCAAAACCCTCCTTCTTTGATTTATTCATTCATTCCAATATCCAGTTTTTAATTTAACAAATAATTAATGAGAACTTTTTATGTGCAGGCATAGTACAGGGTGCTTCGGACCCCAGGATGAGCAAAATGAATGCTGTCCCCATCCTCATGAGCTTTGTCTACCTGTGCTTGTCCAGTTCATGGGATCAAACCTCCTCCTTGGTCTTCCCGACTTTATATTAACTACTGCGCATCGATCTCCCGAGGACTTCACCTCAAATCCTAGGCCATGTGTTTGGGGCTCTGCTGCTTTGCAAAGCACCCGGTTCCCATCTCGGAGGGTTGGCTGCTGCCTCCAACCTCCATACCTACTGTGGATATTCTGCAAGATATTTAAGAATATTTTGGAAATACTCAAGGTCTGAATTCACTATTATTATTATTGTGCCAGTTCTGTTTAAATAGTTCAGGATAGATGGGACCTAAACTCTGAAATAGAATATCCACCCTTTCTGTTAAGAGACAATTCTTATTTTTTTAACCACTTCACTGAGGAATTCTTGCCATTTGGGACAACATGCATGAACCTGGAGGACATTATGCTAAGGGAAATAAGCCAGACACAGAAGGACAAATACTACATGATACCATATGTGATGAATCTAAAATAGTCAAAGTCATAGAAGCAGAGAGTAGAATGGTGGTTGCCAGTGGCTGAGTGGAGAGGGAAACAGGGAGGTATTACTCAGAGGAGACAAATCTTCATGAGTCTCTTGCATTTCTGCATGTCTTGAGAGCAAAGGGACGGCTGACTTTGTTCTGGATCATCTTTTCAAGGATGTTTGTATGGTGATCAGCCTTGGAAGACAGAGACAGTGCCTCCTGCTGGAGTGTAGAGTAGGTGTGCTTTCAGCAGGCATGCTTACTGCTTGTTATAAAAGACTCAGGTTCCCTAAACTCAGGGTTACTTTCCTGTAATGCACTCTACTGCATATGCAGATGTCAACTTGCTCTCTCTGCATCGTCCTGTGGAAACTGGGGCTCAGGGAACCATTACACATGCTGATACTCTGGCTAGTGCTATTGCTGTGAGTAATAAACTTTCCTTTGTTTCTGGCCCAGGCATCTTGTGTCTTCTACCAGCATCTATGAAACCATGGCAAGCTAACTTGTTAGTTTGAAAGTAGGGAAATATCTCAGACATTTCACAGTTATTGATACCTTTATTTATCCATTCAATAAAATATTTACTGAATATCTACTATGTGTCAGACATTAGGGATACAGAGATGAACAAGATAGTCAGGTCCCGGCTTTCATGGAGCTTCAATTTAGTGAAGAAGGCATGTAAAATAGAAGCACTTACAGATTGTGAAGTGTGCCAGGAAGGGAATACATAACGTGCGGTAGACACTAATATGAATGCTAGGATAGGGTGGTGAGAGATGAGATGGTGCCTGTCATTCAAATACTCAAGGAAACCCAAGTACAAAGGCACTGAGGTAGGACGGAGCTCAATGCCTTCCATGAACCGACAGGTGATCAGAGCGCCTGTAGTGGAGTAAAGCAAATGAGAGAGTGGCATGACGTGAGGTCAGAGAAGGAGCAGAGAAAGCAGAAAATACAGGTCCTTGAGGTCACAGTATGGAGGTTGCATTTTATTCAAAGTGAAAATGAAAATCACAGAAGAGTTGGCATAGCAGGGGAGAGGGTGGGGAAAGATCTGATTTGCATCTTGTAACAATCCTTCTGGCAGCCAGGTAAAGAAAAGAGCAAGAGCATCTCTCCCAGGACGTAGTGTCTGGACCGTCCACGGCCTTCTCTGGGCCCAATCTTAATGTCCCTATGCCCTGTGAGTGTGTTTCTGACCAGTCTCTGCTCTGTCTCCTGTTCTTCATTCTCGCTGCCCGTATGTTGCCGAGCAACCCACAATGCCCCTTGCCTCAGTGCACACGGAACAATGGTCTTTCAAGCCTGAGACTTGAGAAGGGTGTGAAGAGTGCATCTAAAACCAGAAATGTGGGCAACCCTTCAGAATGGGCCATTGTTCAATTGGGAACAGAAACGGATTTGCAACAGACAAAAAGAGAAGATATATCTTTTGTCAGGGAGGGATCACAAAACCATCCATAAAAATACTAGCCCAAAGCATTAAAATCGACATCACAGACATGTTTGATGGAACAAGACAGTGGGACATATCAAAATCAGAATGTGACAAACTAAATGTCTATCAAGAAAAGAATGGTCAGCTAAATGATGGCATATGCATATTATTATAGGATCTTATGCAGCTAAACATGAAGAATAAGTTGCAAAGTAATGTGTTTAGTATGATCCATTTAAAGCAAACATTGATGATTTAAAAAGTAAATGTGTGTTTATGTGTTTGCATATATGTATAGTCATGGAGACCGGTGTGAAAGATTACCTTCCTCAACGTTGTTGGGAAGTTGGCTCTCAGCTCTGGCTGAATATGAGAATCAACCCGGAAAATTTTTCCCTCACAGCTACCATGAAGTTTAAAACTGGGAAATTAAATATTTTAAATAAACTTTTTATTTTGGAATAATTTTACACAAAGTTTTCTGCAAAGATACACAGACAATCCTTCATATCCTTTACACACTTTTCCCTGTGGTTAATAAAGACGGTACATTTGTCAAAACTAAGGAACCAACATTATTAACTGCATTACTATTACATGTCCTAGCAGTACATTACTATTAACTAACTCCAGACTTTATTCATGTTTCACTAGTTGTTTTTTTTTCCCCCACTAATGTATTTTTTCTGTTCCAGGATCCAATTCAGGATACTGTGTTGTTTTTAGTCATCACGTCTCCTTAGTCTCCTCTGGTCTATGTCAGTTTCTCATTCTTCCTTTATTTCTCCTGACCTTGATAATTTGAAGGAGTATTGGTCGGATATTTTGGTAGACATCCCTCACTTTGGGTTTTCTCATGTTTGTCTATGATTAGACTGAGGCTACGGGGGATTAATACCAGGGCTGATGTGCCCTTCTCATCACATCATATTGGGAGTATGTGCTGCCAGCAGTCACTGGTGATGTTAACTTTGCTCACTTGGTGAAGATGGTGTCTGTCGGGTCTCTCCACCGTGAAGTTACTGTTTCTCCCTTTCTATACTCTATTCTTTGTAAGTGAGTCACTAAGGCCAGCCCACAGTAGGGAGGGAGGTTTAAGCTCTACCTCTGGGATGGGGAGGGGTATATACATACAGTCACAAGTCACTTAACAAAAGTGATACATTCTCACAAATGTATTGTTAGGTGATTTAATTGTGCAAACATCATAGAGTGTACGTACACAAACCTAGATGGCATAACCTGCTACACACCCAGGCTATATGCTACTAATCTTATGGGACCACCATTGTATATGCGGTGCATTGTTGACCGAAACGTCCTTATGGGGCACACAACTGTATGTTATTTGGAATTCCTCTGTGAGGAAGATTCGTCTCTTCTCTCCCATTTATTTATGTATTCAATCACTTATTTTTATCAGTATGGACTTGTGTACACTTATTTTATACTTTAGATGATAATCCAATACCACATTATTTTGTTACTGAAATGGTTCCAGCCGTGGCCCTTGGGAGTTCTTTCAAGTTGGCTCCTGAGTCCCTTTGGCATATCTCTATCCTTGTTTTTTAAGTACTTCCTTTCTTTCTGGAACCATAAGATATTCCAGTCTCATCTTGTATAGTTCCAGCTTCAGCCTTAGAATCAGTCACTTCTCCAAGGAGAGTGATATTTAGAAACGATCTGGGCAGAGATGTTCTCCTGCTACAGGAGTGTCTAGGCCCTTTCAGCAGGCAGAGCTAAGAAATATATGTATATAACCCATGTGTACATATATACCTATAATTATTTATCTTTTCCTCTCTCTATGTATATAATATATAATATTATATATGCAATATAATAATTATATATATAATTTTAAAAACTAAACACAAGTTTATACTAATGTCTCTGACTCTAGTCCAGTATTCAGGATTCATTCTCCCCTTCTCTCCTTGCTTAGTTGTAATTTCTTTCACTGACAATGAAATATTTGGCCTCCATTATCTGCATTCATTTACTTATTTGTCCAACCCTAGTGCAGAGGCAAAGTACTTTGAGAATTGGTGACCCAGGGTCCTGTGAAAAGCAGGCTTACAAAACAGAGTCCAGTGTTTATGTAAAGTTCTTTGTCTTTAGCCTTATGGTTTCTGACCAAAAGACCATTTTCCAAAGTTACTGAGGTCAGCTTCTTTTTTTTTAGTTCCTGGAGAACTTTTAAAAAATCTTGACACCTGTAGCCTAATCCAGACCACTCCAGCTTCCTTGCGGGTGGTTCCTAGCATTACATTTTTAAAAGATCCCTAGATAGTTCTAATATACAATCATCGCTTCAGAAATTGGAAATGAAGGGAGAGAGTTTTAAGTGTTTCTTCATGTACTGTTATTGCTTCACTAGTTAATAAGAACATAAACTCTTTTGTAATCTAAAACAGAATAAGAAAACATCTTTTAAAAAATAGGATGAGAATAGCAGTCACAGGAACCAGTCTCTATTCCTGATTCTTCCTATAAATAGCAGTGTGACATTGGGAAAGTAACTTAAACATGCTGAGCCTCTATCTGCTTACCTGTAGATTTGATTCAGTCTAACGGCGTCCATCCTGTCCCTTATACAGCTATCCCACAGACCAACCGAGACTATGTATGTAAGCACATTTTGATGACTTTAAAGAACTATTCAAATTGAAGGGATTGTTATTAAATTATGTCAATTGGTGATTTGTTTTTGAGATCCTTGAGGACTTACAGGTGGCTCTGTTACCTGCACCATGGGTATGACCATTACCCACACCAATTGACCTGATGAATATAGAAGGGATGGGCCAGCCAGCAGGAGAGCGGAATGGAGCAGAGAGAGAGAGAGAGAAGAGAGAAGTACCGTGAAAGACAGCCAACGAAGACACAGGAATCAAAGAGAGTAGCTGTCTCCTGATTTACTTTGGTTCCTGAATAGCTTTCAAGGTTTGCTTACACTTGACACATCTCGTTGCTACATTACAGAGCTACTAAATTTTTCATATTATTTTCAGCAATCTTGAATAGTGCACTGGGGTTCTCTAATTTGGTAGAGAGTGATAATAATTTTGGATATCGAATCTCACCTGTGCTGATTCAACTATGATTAATGTAGGTGAAAGCTTACAAGCATAATCAAACCCATAGCTGAGAGTTCCCAACCTGGGCATTATTGTAATTTGGGGATGGTTGGTTCTTAGGAGGCTTTCCTGCACATGATGGGATGCTGAGCAACATTCTTGGTGATCCTGCCCCACCAGATGCCAGCAGCACCTCCTCCCCCAGTGTGACAGCCAAAAATGTCTGCAGATATTGCCAAACGTCCCCTGGGGGCAAAATAGTCCCTGACTGAGAACCAGTGCTCTAGTGGGAATGAACATTTTTGTCCTTATTAATAACAATAAAATGTTATATGCTAGTTTTATTATTTGAAAAAATTGTGATGAATCTTTAAAAAAAAAAAAAAAAACTCATAGTCCTTGCAGTCTCTGGATGACCACTAATGGGTCTGATGATGATATAAAGTGAGGAGGTACGGCTCCAGGGAGACTGTTCTGAACTTTTCAAATATTTTAATGATGGATAAAGGAAATTGTCTCTCATCATTATGTAAGACAGCTACCATTGCAAACCATACTCTTATTTGTCTCCCCATGCCTTATTAAGTGGTGAGAAATATCCAAAGAGGGTAGACTTTTCTGCTAGTGTATCAGTTTTTATGTATATTCTTTTTAGGTTTTAGGTCAGTGTCCATACTCTTGTGGAGTATACTGGAGTCACCTTCCAAACACTAACCACTTCAGTGAAGTCTTATTTGATTCCAAGTGAAAGGGCACTCAATCCAAACTGGCTTGAGCAACATTCTAATTAGCTCACATTATAGAAAAATCAACGGTGTTGTCTTCAGGTATAGCTGGATCCAGGGTCTAAGCAATGTATCTAGGATTTGGTTTGTCTCCATCTTCCAGTTTTACTATGATGTTGGTTTCATTCTCAGGCTCAACGACCCAAGTTCTCCCTCAGAAAGAAAGATGAATACAGCTGCTCCTCTTTACATGCTACCAGGTTAAGTCCCAATGGGAAAAGGGGACTTGTTTGTCTACCAGAAGCAAAAGACTCTTTGTTTCTTTGTTTTGTTTTGTTTTACTCTATTTGGGTCACAAGCTTGTTCCCATGCCCATCCTTGAACTAATCAGTGGGCCAGGGTATGGGATACATCATTTGATTTAGTTCTAGTTTACATGCTGTGCTGTGAGGGTTAATTTTATGTGTCACCTTGACTGGCCATGGAATGTCCAGATTAAACACTATTTCTGGATGTGTCTGTGAGGGTGTTTCCAGATGAGACTCGCATTTGAATTGGTAGACTCAGTGAAGTACATTGCCCTCTCTAAGGCGAGTGGGCATCATCTGATCCCTTGAGGCCTGAATAGAGCAAAAGGTGGAGGAAGGAGGAATTCACACGTTTTTCCTCCATCACTGCTTGAGCTGGGCCATCTCATCTCCTGCCCTCAGACTGGGATGTACACCATCGGCTCCCCTGGTTCTCAGGCTTGCAGACTTGCACTGGAATTACACCACTGGCTTTCCTGGGTCTCCAGCCTGCAGGTGGCAGAGAGTGGGCCTTCTCAGCCTCCATAATCACCTAAGCCAATTTCTTATAATAAATCTCTCTCCCTGTCTCTGTCTCTCTTTCTACATATATATATATGTATATGTAGGATATATATATATCCTATCGCTTCTGTTTCTCTGGAGAACCCTGACTAATACACCTACCAATTCCTGAAGCTGGGTGAGCGAGTGGGAGAGGAGAACAATCCTCAAATGAAAACAAAGACTGCTATTGGAGGAACACGGAGGAGCTTCTGGGTAGGCAAACAGCAGAAGTCCATTCCACTAAACTTCTTCCTATAACATAGTTATAGACAAGCCCTTAGAGTCTGGACAGTGGGACAATCCTCATTTTATAAATGAAGGAAACAGATCCCACAACATGGAGACAAAGCAACAACTACAGTTGGTAGCTGGGACCAAACACTATGGCATCAAATTTCCAAGATTCACCAAGAGAGATGAAATTCATTCCAGGCCCAAAGAAAAGTGAAAAATATTTTCTTTATACATTGCTGGATCACTTTGTTTCACACGCAGTGTTTACCTTGTTTTTAAACCTTACATGATCAAAAAGCGACCTGTGGCCCTTGTTAAAAATCTCGATTCTCAGGTTAACCTCTCATTGGTTATAATTTGCAGCCAATGCCTGGGCTATGGCCAAGGAACCCACTATTCTTATTATTGGACAAGTTTGGAGAATGCTGCATATGCCAGTGGTTTTTTCACCCCAGATCAATTAAATCAGAACCTCTGCGGGTGAGAACTGGGCATCACTTTTTTTTTTTTTTTTTTTTAAGTTTCCAGATGATTCCAATGTATAGCCAAGTTTGAGCACCAATGCATTGTATGATACAGCAGTCTTTCTGGAGATCTTGGAAGAAAGACAGAAGCCAAGGTCCTATTCTCCTTTAACAAACCTGAGCTTCTGTGTTCTTTATTTGTCTTCTAGGTGACTCTTATACATACCAAAGTTGAGAAACATTGTAATACAGCCTTACTACTCAAAGTGTAGTTGCCAACTAGTACCATCAATATTATTTGGGAGCTTCTTAGAAAGGCAGCATCTCAGCCCCCACCCCAGACCTATTGAATCAGGATCTGCATTAAAACAGTAATCCCTAATTATCTGTATGCATATTAAAGTTTGAGAATCTCTGCTATAGCCCCATTTTTCTCTTCCCCAGCAGCAACTTAAGCTCATCTGGGGAGATCCTGTAAACTACCGATGTCCAAGCCTCCCTCCTGTATATTCTAATGAATTGGATGGAACCTTGAGTAGGACCGCTTTATCAGTAATTTTAAAAAGGTCCCCAGGTGATTCCGATGTGCAGCCAGGGTTGAGAACCACTGCTATAGGACAAAGAGTTTGCTATCAGTTGAGCTCAGGTTCAATTCCAGCTGCAACATTTATTAGCTCTATGACTTTGGATAAGTTATTTAACTCCATAGCCTTAGCCTCCTAATCTGTAAAATAGACATATATTTAAAATGCTGTTTCTAGGTAAATGGAGCTCCTGATGTCTTTCTTACCTTGTGTCTTAGTTTCGGGAAGGGCTGTTCTGCATGTTGAAGTTAAAAAACACCTGCAGCCAAAACAAGTGAAGGAAATCAGGAGCTAAAACTCATTTTTTATTAAGTAAAACTCTGGCAAAAAGGATTGCACTTTCTATCCTGGGTCCTGCTTGCTCCCTAGTCTAATAAGCCCAGGTTTCTAAAGGAGAGCCTAGTTAGGCTGCTTCTTTCCTGAGATCCTGCAGCCATTTAAACACCAACTTTTCCTCCCATAGGTTAATCAGATGGTGCTTTATGCAACAGCGAGCTTAGCTTCCAGTTTGCAGGGAGGTACTGTCCTTCCATGAACTCTTTCTGAATCTTTTTCCTCATTAGGTGTGCACTGCCATGAAGCCAACTTGAGCAGCCTAATAGGCAAGGGAAGCTCTCGGCTTTCAAGCTAGATTGTCAATAGGCACGTTTGATACGGCTGCATTTCTGACCTAATCAGCTACCAGCAGTCTCTCCATTGAGTTCCCTCGGGGCATCAGAGCAAGCTATATTTCACAATCTAACAGCTTAAATCAGCTCCGATCTCAGGGAGCAGAGGCCTGAAGAAAAAAATAACGTTGGAGGAAGCTTGTATATGCAGAGAAGAATCTTTTTGATGATGGTGAGCATGTTTGCACAATATCTGCTCCTCGCCTGAAACCAGACCAGAGCCTCCATCGACAGTGCTGGAGCCGATGTTTGTGGGAACAGGTGCATCTAAATTCAAATTAAATCCTCAGGTCACTCAGCATTGAGTTATTTTCCTGGAGAACTCCCATAGGACAATTTTTGCCAAAGTGTGGTGGGAAACAGAACATTAGCTTATCAGTGTGTGCCTCGGTCACACTTCAGCCTTGGTTAAATATCATCATCCATCTTGAAGATGCTCTGGCTCTGGCTCTATTTAATTTAGGTACTGAAGGGGGCATGTCAAATATTTTTGTATTAGTAAGGATGTTTTCGGGTGCAATTTACCGAAAACCTAAACAAACTGGATTAAATATAGACAGAGTTTATAAGTTCATACAAAAAATGAAATCTAGAGTCACAAGGTCTTAGGCGTTGTTTGATCAGAATTCTTCAAATTCTGTCATTCTCTAGGCTTGCCCTCCTGACTTTGTCCTCATGGTAGCCAAATAGCTGAAGTAGGTCTGGTCTTCATATCAGATCCTGAGAGAGCTTCTCTCTTCCCAACCATAAAAAGTCCTGAGTTTCACCCTGGTTGGTATAACTGAGTTTGCCTGCCTAACACTGAGACCACCATATCCAAGGGCAGTGATGTTGTGCTGATTAACCCAAGAGTAGGGTCAATTCCACCCAAACCACATAGCTACTTCTCAATAAGATAAATGGATATTGAGGAGGAAGCCAACATTTCCTATATAGTTACTTTCTTTCATGGCCTTATAGGTTGTTTTTTTTTTTTTTTTTAATTAGAGAGAACTTGAGTAGGTACCAGCTAGATTCCAAAAGTAGTTTAATATTGGCTTTGCCAGTACCGTAGAATCTCTCTCAAAGTGAGGCACATGGAAATCCAGATGAATTCCTGAGGATTATCTCATGCCGGCGCGAAGCTATTTTAAAGGGTAGGAGGTTTGATTTTCTGGTCATTGGATGCCTTCTACAGAGTTGAGCTGTGAGAGAGTGTGTATGTGTGTGTGTGAGCATGTGTGTGTGAAAGTGGAGGCAGAGACCCCTTGGATTTCTTTATTCACTGAATATATTAGCTCCTGGCTCACAAACTTTCTTCCCACCCCAACTCCTCTCATCACTCTTTGTAGCCAGAAAATTCATGGGACTAGTCGTTTGGTTCTTTGACCTACTCTCCTCCCCTACCCCACCTCCGGCACCCCTCCAGTGTTCATACCCTAAACTTTGCACCACCAGTAAATTTTACCGCTTCTCCACATTTAAAATATATTTTGAATAACTCAGTCTTAGACTGTCACTTAATATTCCTGTTCTCCTATTCCAGAACCCTCAATGTGGCAATTTTTCCATCTTTACAATCCTCCGGTCCACTGGCCACATCACCTTTCCACTACTCATCAATCCTCACCTGTGTTCTCTTGTCTCCTCCTCCAACTTCGATTTCATGATCCGTTTTTATAATTACTCCCTTGAAAACATCGTAACTCCCTTCTTTCTCTCTTCTTTTATCTTGTTCAGACAGTTAAATTTTCCCTAACTAGCTAAACGTTACTGAGGAAAAATCAAACAGGCAGACCAACTTGTTTCACTTAAAATTCATGACCACAGATCTCACATGCATGCTTGGTACTGCTGTACCATCCTACAGTGTTTCTCCAGGAAGATTACTTCCTATCCTCTAGATGACAATTTCATAATTTCTCTTCAGACCAGTCACTCCTATTCCTTCTGCCTCTCATTCTCATGTGTTGATATGGCTGCGTATGTATTGGAAAAATAGAAGTCAATGGAGGAAATTTTCATTACTTCACCACAAACATACCCACATCTGTTTTCTCTTCTTAGACTTTCCTCTTGCAAAGATGGAGGAAATAGTGGAGAAGAGGGGAAAGGGGAATTATTGCTTAATGGGTACAAAGTTTCAGTTTGGGGTGACGAAAAATTTCTGGAGATGGATACTGGTAATGGTTGTGCAACAATATGAGTGTACTTAGAGCCACTGAACTATATACCTTAAAACACTAAAAATGGTAAATTTTATGCTATATATATATATATATATATATATAAGATATGCTATGTGTATATATATATATATGGTATATATTTTTTCCACAACAAAAAATATGTATTAATTACAAAATGAAAAGTAGTAACTTTATACTAGAGAAAGCAGGCAGAAACCACCCTCCTCCCACAAAAGAGGATGGAGAAAATATCCTTCCTCCATTTTTAGACTAATCCTTTACACTCTGGATTTCATTGCCTCTTGTTTTATCAAAGACTTTACGCCTTTAGTTGATCCCTAATGTGCTGATTGTTCTCTGCCTCTGCCCTACATCCATTATCTTACTTTCTCCGTGTGCTGGGAGACCAACATCTACCGAGTGAATCACTTGAAGTCCCTTAGGTTGGCCAACAACCTAAGGACACAAGCAGGAGATCATTGGGTGTGATCAGAAAGATTATGTTCTGAATTGCCTGCCCACAGATCTGGTAATAGCAGTTTTCCTCTATAGACACAATTTCTTTTGAGCAGCCCCCACTTTTGTGACTCCAGCTTTCATTGTCCCCTCCCTTCCCTCTTTAAGGCCCATATATGGTCATACTGTCCCTTCATTGCTATTCTGTGAATGTTTCACCTGCCCTCCCCTTGATAAGTAGTCCTTACCTTTACCCTTTGGGTGTACCAAGTGTTTCTTGTCACAGCTCTAAAGAATAGTTCCCTCATTTTTAATCCTCATTCTCTTAACCTCCATAGAATCATTCCTTACAGTATATAAACATCTTCTAATAATTTACATTAACAATAAAATTTAAAACAAAAACTTCTTAGGGCTCTACTTATGGATATGATGGATGAACCAGCAACAGAACAAATACTCCACTAAAAACAATCAAAAAAGATGAACAAAATACAAAACAAAAAACAAACACACAAATAAAATGCCATTCATTTGAGGACAGGGAAGAGCCATCAAGGAAGCCAGGACCTGACAAGCCAAGGTCCTGGAGAGATGGGAACTCTTTGAGGGAAGGTTAACCTTCTGCACTCAGTCATCCCTGGAGGAATTAGAAGTTTTATAGCAGCACAGGCAAGAGGTGAAGAACCGGAGCAGAAACTGGCAGATAAACAGACTTCCTGCAGTCTCTTGGGGCTAGAAAAATGAAAACTGGGGTTCTAAGTTACCGAAGCAGCCAAGAATTGAGGGGCGTAGATGCCAGTGAAAAGTAAGCCTGAAACTCTATGCCCCTTTGCCCCCAGAGACGTTTGCCAATTCATAAGCATTGCAGGAGAAGATTAAGAAACTGAGCATAAATTTCTATTAAGAGGCTTAGACTATAACCAGAACTTTTGTTTTCAGGGCCTCCAAAACACTCAGGATCCCAGTAGGGACACCTAAGGCGCTATACCCTAGTGTTAAAGGTAAATTAGAGATAAGACCTTACATAGTCTGAAACCCAGCCTTAAATTCATTCAATACTTGATTGGATAAAGGTGATCTACCTCAACCTAACTGCCTTCTAGTAGCTAAAATAAATAAATCATCCATAGACTCACAATTTTTCATGTGTGATATCCAACATTCTGTCAAAAATTACTAGGCCTATAAAGAAATGGAACCAAGAAGAACTACGATAGAAATAGACTCATAGATTATTCAGATATTGGGCTTATGAGGCATAGATTTTATGATTCTTTTTATTTATTTATTTATTTATTTATTTATTTATTTATTTATTTATTTATTTATTTTTGTGAGGAGATCAGCCCTGTGCTAACATCTTCCAATCCTCCTTTTTTGCCGAGGAAGACTGGCCCTGGGCTAACATCCATGCCCATCTTCCTCCACTTTATATGGAATGCTGCCACAGCATGGCTTGCCAAGCAGTGCGTCGGTGCACACCTGGATCTGAACCAGCAAACCCTGGGCTGCCGCAGTGGAGCGCGCGCACTTAACCACTTGCGCCACCGGGCCGGCCCCTAGGCATAGATTTTAAAATAACTCTGATCAATATGTTTAATTGAATGAATGACAAGGTGGAGAATTTTACCAGAGAACAGAAATATGTACTTAAAAAGTATCAAATCAAAAATTGAAAAATAAAAAAGAAAATAAATCAAGTTTAAAACTCAATGGATGGGTTTAATAACAGATTAGAACCAACTGAAGACAAAATTATTGAACTGGAAAATAGTACTTTATAAAATGTAATACAGACTGTATCAGAAAGAGACAAAAAGACTCAAAATCAAGAAAAGAGCTTAAGAGACGTATTGGACAAGATGAAATGATTTAATATTTGTGTGATTGGAGTCTCATAAGGAGAGGAAAGAGAGAGATAAAGATAGAGACAGAGAGAGAAAGAGACACACACACAGAGAATGGAGTAAAAATAGATTTTTCCAAAATAGATAAAAGCCATAGATTCAAGAATCACTAAAAACTCCAAACATATACAGTTTGAGAACGTGGGAAGTCCAACATCAGGGTGCCAACATGATTGTATTCTTGTAGGGCCCTTTTCCTGGCTGGCAGATGGCTATCTGCTTGTTGTTTCCTCACATGGCTGAGAGAGAAGCAAGCTCTCTCCTGTCTCTTCTTATAAGGGCACTAATCCCCTCATGAGAACTCCATCCTCATGACCTACCTCCCTCCCAAAGCCCCCATCTCAATCACCATTACAGTGCGTATTAGGGTTTCAGCGTATGAATGTTGAGGAGACACAAACATACAGTCTATAACAGAAGGCTTCTGAGATGCTAGTAATACTGTTTTAAGATCTGAGTGGTGGGGTTTCACAGATGTGTTCACTTTGTGTAAAATGTTTGATTTGCGCACCTATTATTTATGCCCTCCTCTATATGTCGTACTTCCACATAAATATTTAGTTATAAATCCATGACCTGCTTCCTTTAACGTTTTATTACTTTACTTCATGGCAAAACTTCTTGAAAACATTGTTTATTCTTGATAGATCAACTTCCCCGCATCTTATTTTCTTTTCATTTTATTCCTATCTAGTTTCTTTTTCACAACTTCCTTGGCATGATTCAAAATCATCAATCCCCCTCCCCACCACGTTGCGAAATCCAGGGGGCACATGGGTCCCCATCTTACTTTGTGTTTCAGAAGAATTGGACACAGCTTACTTCCTTCTCAAGACACTTTTTTCTCTGAGTTGTTGTAATACCACTGTCTTCTGGTTTTCCTCCAATCTCACTGGCTGCTTCTTTCAGATTCCTTTCTGCACTCACACTCCTCTGACTGACCTCTAAACATTAGAAAACCTCAGAACCCTGTCCAGATACTTGGTCATTTCTAATCCACATCCTCTTCTACATTCGTGTCTCCAAGTCAGACCTGAACGTTGAGTTCCAGACACATATGTTTAATTGTCTATATCAAGAGTCAGCGCATTGCTATGGAGGGCCAGATAGTAAATGTTTTTGACTTTGCAGGCTATATGGTTGCCGTCACAAATACTCAAATCTGTCATTGTAGCATGAAAGCAGCCATGGACAATACATAAATGAAAGGATGTGACTGTATTTCAATAAAACTTTATCTACCAAAACAGTGGCAGGCAAGATTTAGCTCAGGGGCTATAGTTCACTGATCCCTGGCGCGTACGATACTCACACCTCAACCTCTAATAGGCATTTTAATATTAGCAAGCTTGAACAATTCCTCCCTGTGATGGTAAATTTTATGTGTCAACTTGGCTAGGCTGTGGTATCCAGCTATTTGGTTAAACATGATTCTAGACGTTTCTGTGAAGGTATTTTTAGATGAAATTAACATTTAAATCAGTAGACTTTGAGTAAAGCAAATAACCCTCCATAATGTGGGCGGGCCTAATCTAATAAGTTGAAGACCTTGATAGAAAAAAGACTGACCTCCCCAGAGGTGGAGGGAATTCTGTCAGCAGATTGCCTTTGGACTGGAACTGTGACTTTCCCTGGGTCTTCAGCCTGCTGCTCTACCCTGAAGATTTTTGAACTTGACAGCCTCCACAATTGCGTGAGTGAGATAATTCCTTAAAATATGTGTGTGTGTGTGTGTAGATATATACTTTTCTCCAACTCTACCATCACTGTGATTCAAGCCACCATTATTTCCCACTTATATAACCTTGATAGCTGACTAATGTCTCCCTTCAATCCCTCCTCCCTCGAGAAGTCAGTGTGATGTTTGTAAAGATAAGATCATATCCCTCTCCTGATTAAAATAAGTACTCAAAATAAAACTCAGCTGTCCTACCAAGGCCTGCTAGAGTGTGGAGGAGGAAAGTATAGGAAATCAGAGTGTGCTCACTCTCCTAATTGGGATAGCTATTCTTCAGCTCAAAGTCATACAGCAATGTGGGTCCAGGAGTTGCCAGATCATTTCTCCACTTATTTAAAGATAAAGCAGACCTCCAGGATTCTTTGGTCTCTATAATTTCCTAAACTTCTCATCAGAGTTTTCAAAGCTCTTTTAGGTTTTGCTTCTCTTTCTATCTTTCCAAACTCCTCTCTCCTCTCACCCCTGTTTGCATTTCATCCTCCAGTCATGGTAATCTAACTCTGATTTTCAACAGGCATCAGGCAGTTTCCTACCTTCAAGTCTTTGCATCTGTGCTCCTTTTGCTCAGACTTCCCTCTACCTCCGACTTCTTTCTTCCTTTTGTTGAGATGGCAGCATACACTTACTCCACGAAGCGTTCTTTGACACCACCGCTTCAAGCCGAGTTGGTTGCCTCTCCATGGGGCTACATGCTTCCCCATGATAGCTAGCTCTTGTCATGCTGCATTTCAATTGTCTGCTAGTAGACTGTGGACTAACAGCTCACGCACATGGACAGCATCTTTGGTTCCTTTATGGTCAGTACAGGAATGGCCATGAAAGCGACTGAGCTCTGCTCCCAGGTTTTGCCTGGTTTACTTCATAGATTTTGCCTGGGCTCTATCGCTGTCCAAGGTTCTGGCCACCTCCCCTTGCCTGCCTCCAGCCAGCCTTCCTTACCAGGGCTAGAGTCTGATCCTCTTCTTCCATTCCCAGTGCCCAGATGAGGCTACCTTCTCATTTGACCTCTATATTACCAGGGTCTACTACGATCTCAGACTGTTGGAATTAATTTATGCTTTAACACCAGGCCTCAGTTGCTTACTTGCACCTCTGAGGTCTGTATCTGCAGCCAGATCAAATTTCTCAGTACCTGCTTTGACCTAAAGGATCTCTTCTGCCTGATTCCAGCCAGTGCACTTTCTCCTTGCTTCCTGAATAAACCATGTGCCAATCCTCACACCTTTCCCCACTTGTCTTGATATATGATCCCTGTTCTCACCCCTGAGAATGTGCAAGAAATAGTCACTCATTTCTTTTCCTGTTGGGAGACGGTTATTGAATGGGAGAAAGTTCAGGTTAAAGTCACAGACTTGATACTCCCTTAGACTGAAGTTTAAACCCTAGCTTTATCAATGACTAGATATGCAAAGTTGGGCAAGCTACGAATGCCTCTGAATCTTACTTTCCTTATCTATAAAATAGAAATAATAACACAAGTCTTATATTATTATTAAGAAAATTGAAGCTAATGTGTTTAAAAGCATCCAGCACATAAGTTATTTATTATTATTATTATTATTTTAATATTAGTAAATAATAGCACAGCAATGGCCTCGCTCATTGTCACTCAAAGACTCAGCCTGGGCTCGGTCTTTCTTTCTCCCTGTGGAGCATTCCCCAGCCTCTCCCACACTCTCCTGACAGATGCTTTTGCTGCTAATAAATCCTGCCTGTGATATCACAGTTCATTGCGGCAGCTGGCTCAGAATCGAGACATCAACATGTGAATCAGACAGGATGAGAGGAGGAGGAGGAGGTTGAAGACAGAGACTCCAACTACCTTGGTGACAAGGAACAGAGGAGAGAAAGAACAGGAGATTATAATAAGATTTGGAGGTTTTGCTTTTCTGCCAAAGGGGGGTGGGTTTAAACTTCTCCCTGTGTTCACCACCCCCTCGGGGTTAGGCAAATTGCTTCTGGGATGGGCAACCAACTGGGAATTTGGCAACCGAAAGGGAAAAGTTTGCAAATGAGATCTGCCATCTGATGTCCAGGCTGAAGAAGGAAGGAAAGAAGGAACAAAAGAGAACGAAAAAAGGAAGGAGAGAAGGACGTCCCATTAACCTTTCTGATATGCTTGTCATGGACACATTTCTAGCATGGTAGAAACAGGCTTCCCAAGACTCACACAATTTGGAATTAGTTCCATAAAATATGATGTTCATAAAAATAAGATCAATTCCACAGTATAACATTCAAGGTCATTCAAAATATGGTCCCTTCTGAACTTTCTCTCTCCATCTCCTGTCACCTCTCCCCAACATGTATGTGGAAAGACAACAACAGAAAAAGTTTATTTAGTGTTTACCAAGTACCAGATTCTCTGCCTGCACCCTCATTTAATCTTCTCAACAACCCTTTGGAGTAGGTCCTATTATTACTCTTATTTTCTAGATGATAAAACTGAGACTTAGCATCATTTAAATTATTTCCTAGGGTCACAGATTTAGCACAAAGTTGAACCAGGCAGCCTGATAACAGAGACCATGATGAGAATTATTCAATTACTTTTTTTTAAAAGAATGAGTTATATTTGAATGCATGCAGGTGTCACCTAATATGTGTCAGGCTCTGCCATAGACACCTGGGATACCCTGGTGAACACTACAGGCTCAGAGAGATTATACAGCTCCTCAAGATCAAACAAGTAGCAAGCAGCAGAACCAAATCCCCAGCCCTAGTCTTCAGCTCTCAAATTTATTTTTCTATTACACTCAGCTGCTTCCCAATTCACAAGTCTTCATATTCAAAGAGGCTATTAACCTACCACATCACCACCACCTGGGGCCTGCAAAGCAAGTGGAGTTAGCATCTTTGTAAATAAGGACCGCTCCGGTTAGAACTCATCAGTCCCAGGGAAATGCCATCCTCTGTCATTCAAATAGAAGACAAATGACATGGCTGTTCTGCAGGGAGCATGGAGCCGAGGATACGATGACTGAGGGGCCGGCTCTGGCTCTGTGTGATCCTGGCAAGACGACTTCCCTTCTCGAGTCCTCATCTGTAAATTGAGGGGAATGGATGAGCTGGTTCCAAGGTCCTTTCAGCCTTCGTGGGAAGGGATCTATTTACAATAGTTTCCCCCCAATAGACTTCAAAATTCTTGGAGAGTGGGAGTTCCATGAAAAGAAATTAGGGAGACAAGACTTGGCTAACTGAAGCATAATTTTTAAAAACTCTTATTCTGCCAATCTGTTAATATACTGGATCTCACTCTCAGGTCTAATTAGCTGCAAGATTCTCCTAGAGGCTTTAAAATACAGAAACCCAAGCTTTATCAGGAGAGAACTTTCATGGGCAATTACGTTGGTACATTCCTGGGGCTCTATACAAGAGACACATGTACCTAGCAAAGTTGTCCTAAGCTTTCTCTTCTCCATAATCTGGGTATAGAGTAATAATTAAAAGCTTGAACTCAGGAACCAGACAAGAAAGATCTATGTTTAAATCCCATCCTTAAGTTCTCTTACCCTGTTTCTTCCTCTGTAAAATGGGGATAACTACAGTATTTTCCTTCTGGTTGTGATCCAGTGAGTCCATGTAAAGCTTAGAGCCATAACTGGAAGGTAGTGAGATGCTCAACTGATCAAGAATCAAGCCCACAAGGCCTTAAGTGTGCCCAAGCTCCTAAAAATGTTACCATCCTGGCTTGGGTAGTGGAAGCACAGGGACCTTGTTACTCACAACTAGTGTCATTTACCACTTTGTGTTGGATTCTTTCCAGCTGGTGAGAGAGAGAGCAAAATGGAGAGCTTTTGGAAAGTGTGCTTGGTTGGAGAGCCAGCCATGCAGTGAGCACTGAGCAAGCCACTGGTTTTCACAACAATTGTTAATAATGGCCTCTTTCTCCCTCTCTCCTGCCTGACCTTCCACTTTGATGAGGGCTGGGTTGTTTATGTAGAAAAATCCTGGCTCTCTGTTAGAAGGCACGCTTACTCCTAAAAGGGCAGCGCAGAGAGCCTCGTGATTACAAATCTGGCAGCACAATGCTCCCCTGCCCCACACCCCAGCGTCAAATCTTTGTTTGTTTACAAGTTCAGAGCTCTAGCTGAGACCTGAAACTTGATGCCAGGGACTCTGAGAACCAGCCTGTATCACTTATTTATTACCCCCCAACCATTGTTGAAGAGTATTTAGCAAGCATATTTCCTGAAGACCATTCTCCTTGTAAGAAACCCCATTGGTGATTTAATTAAGCCTACATAAATGCTAAACGGGATTCAACCAGAATGGGATTTGCTGATTTGTGTGTGTTGAAATAAATTCCTTGTTCTATTCTAATTGAATAGATTGAATGCAGACTGTATTTGTTCTTATCCTGCAGCCACTTTCACAGGAGCGATAAATTGGAAATGTTATCTGGCTTGATATGCCTGTTTTTCTGAGAAAATCACGCTGCCAGTGATGAGGGAATGGAGGAGCTAAAAACATCTCTGTTTTCAAAGTCTTACGTCACGAGCCAAGGAGATTAAAAAAAAAAATTATGGCCCCTGCTGGCAAGGATATGGTGAAATACATACTTCATGTATGGCCAGTAATGTTGAAAATTAACATAACCCTACTGAAAAAGCAGTTCGGAGATGTTAAAAGAGAACTTAAAGATTACCATAATGCTTCATGCTTCCATCTGGGAATTCCACATATGGGAATCAAATCCAAGAATATAACTACAACCTGGAAAGAAGCTATATGCATGAAGATGTTCATTATGGTGTTAGCTATAGCAGCAAAACCAAAACAAAATCACAAAGAAATTTTGCAACAAACCCAAAATAGAAATGATTAAGTCAATTATGATACTTTCTTAATAGAATATTATGCAGCACTTAACATGAGGATTACAATGATTATATTGAAGATTATTTGAAGTATAATAGTAAGTTAAAAAATAAAACTAGATACACTTACGCACTATGATTGAACTTAGCTTTATAAAAAAATATGCCACTTAGCATGAAATAGGGAAACTTGTGGAGACATACAGATGGATACAGTCAGGCTAACAAAGAAAAAATAGAGAAAACACAAATTACTAACAGAAATGACAGAGAGGACATCACTACTGATCCCACAGACATTAAAAAGATGGTAAATGAATACTCCGAACATCTCTATGCCCCCAAACTTGAAGAAATAAATCAATTCCTTGAAAAACACAAACTACCAAAGCTCACAGAAGGAGAAATAGATAATCTAAATAGGCCTATATCTATTAAATAAGTTGAATTTATTGTTAATAACCTTCCTAAAAAGAAAGAACCAGGCACAGATGATTTCACCGGTGAATTTCACCAAACATTTAAAGGAAGAAACGGTACCAATTCTCTGTAATGTATTCCAGAAAACAGGAGCAGAGAGAACACCTCCTAACTCATTCTATGAGGCCAGCATATTTTAATACCAAAACTAGATAAAGATGTTATAAAAAAGGAAAATGACACACCAATATCTTTCATGAACGTGGAAGCAAACATTCTCACGACCCATTAGAAAAGAGAATCCAACAATATATGGAAATAATTGTACATGAGACTAAGTAGGATTTATTCCAGGCTTATAAGGGTGGTTCAACATTGAAAATCAAGTAATGTAATCCATCATATCAACAGGTTAAAGAAGAAAAACTAGGGGCCGACCCCGTGGCACAAGCGGTTGGGTGCACGTGCTCCACTGCGGCGGCCCGGGGTTCGCTGGTTCAGATCCCAGGCACGCACGGATGCACCACTTGTCAAGCCATGCTGTGGCGGCATCCCATGTAAAGTGGAGGAAGATGGGCATGGATGTTATCCCAGGGCCAGTCTTCTTGAGCAAAAAGAGGAGGATTGGCAGATGTTAGCTCAGGGCCGATCTTCCTCAAAAAAAAAAAAAAGAATAAAAAGAAAAACTATACGATCATATCAATAAATGGAGAAAAAGTGTTTGACAAAATCCAGCACGCATTCATAATAAAAATTCTCAGAAAACTAGGAAAAGAGAGAAACTTCCACAACTTGATATAAAAAATTATCTATAAAAATCCTGCAGCTAACATCATACTTAATGGTGAGAAACCAGAGGCCTTCTCCCTCAGATCAGGAATGAGGTGATGATGTCTCCTTTCACTACTCCTATTCAACATTGTACTGGAAGTTCTAGCCAATGCAGTAACACAAGAAAGGGAAATAAAGGGTATAAGTAGTGTGAAGGAAGAAGTAAAACTATTTCTGTTTGCAGATGACATGGTTGTCTATGTAGAAAATCCCAAAGAATCAACAAAAAAAACTTCTTGAACTAATAAGCAGTTATAGCAAGGTCATAGATTAACAAACAAAAGTCAACTTTTTCCTACATACCTATAATGAACAATTGCAATTGTTTTGTTTTGTTTTTGGTGAGGAAGATCAACCCTGAGCTAACATCCCTTGCCAATCTTCCTCTTTTTTTGCTGAGGAAGATTGGCCCTGAGCTAACATCTGTGTCCATCTTTCTCTATTTTGTATATGGGAGCTGCCACAGCATGACTTGATGAGTGGTGTGTAGGTCCACACCTGGGATCTGAACCTGTGAACCCCAGGCCACCAAAGCAGAGTGCACGAACTTAACCACTACACCACCAGGCAGGCCCCCCCGTCTTTTTTTTTTTTTTTTTTTTTTTTTGTGAGGAGATCAGCCCTGTGCTAACATCTGCCAATCCTCCTCTTTTTTTTGCTGAGGAAGACTGGCCCTGGGCTAACATCCATGCCCATCCTCCTCCACTTTATATGGGACGCCGCCACAGCATGGCTTGCCAAGCAGTGCATCAGTGCGCGCATGGGATCCGAACTGACGAACCCCGGGCCACCGCAGCAGAGTGCACGCACTTAACCGCTTGTGCCACCGGGCCGGCCCAGGCCCCCCCATTTTTTAACGAACAATTGCGATTTGAAATTAAAAACAAAATACCATTTGCATTACACCAACAAAATAAATACTTAGGCATACTTCTATCCAAATATATATAGGATCTGTATGAGGAGAACTATAATACTGTGATGAAAGAAATCAAGATCTAAATAAATGAAGAGATAGTCCATATTCATAGATAGGGATACTCAATATTGTTAAGATATCAGTTTTTCCAAGTTTAATCTATAGGTTCAATGCAATCGCCATCAAAATCTCACCAAGTTATTTTGTAGATATTGACACACTGATTCGAAAGTTTATATGGAAAGGCAAAAGACACAGAGTAGCCAGTGCAATACTGAAGAAGAACAAAGTCAGGGGACTGACACTGTCTGACTTGAAGACTTACTGTAAAGCTGCAATAATCACAGCAGCTTGGTATTGATGAAAGAAGAGGCAAATGATCAACGGAACAGAATAGAGAACTCAGAAATAGACCCACACAAATATAGTCACTGATCTTTGACAAGGGAGCAGGACAATTCAATGGAGAAAGGATAACCTTTTCAACAAATGGTGCTGAGCATTTGGACATCTGTATGTTAAAAAAAAAAGAATCACAAAAATTTATTCAAAATAGATCTTACATGTAAATTGCAAAACTACAGAATGTCTAGAAGATAAAATGGAAGAAAATCTAGGTGACCTTGGGTTTATTGACGAGTTTTTAGATACAACACCAAGGCACACTCTATAAAAGAAAAAAATTGATAAATTGGAATTTATTAACGTTAAAAACTTCTTTCTGAGAAAGACATTCTTAAGAAAATGAAGAGATAAGCCACAGGCTGGAAGAACATATTTGCAAATTTGTATATTTTCAAAATATACAAAGAGTTCTTAGAACACAACGTTACAAAAACTAACAACCCAATTAAAAAATGGGCAAAAGATCTGACACACACCTCTCCACAGAAGATATACAGATGGCAAATAGGCATATGAAGAGATGCTCAACATCACATATCTTTAGGGAATTGCAAATTAAGACAACAATGAGATACTATTACACATCTATTAGAACGACTATAATCCAGAAATAACCTGACAATATCAAATGCTGGCAAGGATGCAGAGCAACAGGAATACGTATTCATTGCTGGTGGGAATGGTAAGTGGTACAGCCACTTTGGAAGACAGAAAGGCAGTTTCCTACAAAGCTAAACATAGCCTTACCATATGACGCAGCAGTTATGCTCCTAGGTATTTACCTGAAATAGTTGAAAACTTATGTACACACAAAAACCTGCACACAAATGTTTATAGCAGCTTTGTTTATAATAGCCAAAATCTGGAAGAAACACTCTTCAATAAGAGAATGAATAATCTGTGATATAGTTTTACAATAGAATATTATTCAGCAATAAAAAGAAATAGCTATCAAGCCGTGAAAAGACATCAAGGAATCTTAAACGCATTTTGCTCAGTGGAAGAAGCCAGTTTGAAAAACCTACATGCTATGTGATTCTAACTATGACATTTTTGAAAAAGACAAAACTAGAGAAACAGTAAACAGATTGGTGATTGCTAGGTGTTTGGGGGGGGGGGGATAGGTGAAGCACAGGGAATTTTGGGTTGCTGAAACTATTCTATATGATGCCATAATGGTGGGTACATGCCATTATGCATTTGTCAAAACTCATAGACATGTACCATACAAAGAAAGAACCTTAATGTAAACTAAGGACTTTGGTTAATAATAACGTAAAAGAGTTGTAACAAACGAACCACACGAATACAAGACGTTCATAACAAGAGAAATGGGGTGTTGAGATGGGGGTGGGGTGTGTATATGGAATTCTCTGTACTATCAGCTTAATTTTTCTGTAAAACTATAACTGTACTAAAAAATGAAACCTATTAATTATTTTTTAAAAGTTTGTCATGAGGTACTCTACACCTTATTCCTAACAGAGGATGCCATAGGTAGGTAGTGACAACGCTACCTTGGAAACTCATTGGTATTTCTTCTCAGAGGTTTCATTTGGTGATAGAATCATCTTTTCATGGCTTTTGTCACCTGGTGAGAACGAGTTGCAATTGTCATTCCAATCAGTTTGGCAGACAGTATGCCATTTAGATGGGCCACCTTATGGAGTAGCAGTCAAGCCTGCATTTCTGAAGTCAGTGCCTGAGTTCGCTCTTGGCTCTGCCACTTGCTAAGCATAATAAGTCTGAGTTTTAACAACTGAAATGGAGAAATCTTAGTGTTTACCTCAAAGATTGTTGTGAGGATTAAATAAACTAATCCCTGATTCCTCGTAAGTGTTCGATATGTGCGAGCTGCTATTTTTATTATTTATATGTCTTACTCAACGCTCACATCAAATAGGGGAAAGATGAAAGGTTCCAGCTCAAATTATTTCTGGGCTGTCAAAGTACATAAAAGAGAAGCTAAGATAGGATGCTTGGGAGCTGTGGAAATACTGCCCAGAGGAAAACAAGGAGAGAAATACAGGTCAAAATGGTTTGAAATATCTTCTGCCCTTTATCTAGGTGCCCAGTATAGCTCACCCCAAATCCCTTTAATAATCCCCTTCTGTAAACTTGACCCCAACTTTGTGCTTTCCTGGGCAGAAAATGTGATGAAGTCTGAGACCTTCCCTTTAAGTTTCTCAGTGACCCCCGCCCTGGGCCTCCCACCTCTTGAACTATAATCAGGAAGGATCAAAAACCTTAACACAATGCTTGCTTATTGTGTTCTCTTTTGATGTTTATATTTTGCTCGGCATGCCTGGGGCCCATGGCAGGGAGAAAGAACACCTTCAGAAAGTAAACAACATTGCTATCTTATGCTTTGCTTGCTAGAAATTGTTATTGTAACCTGGATTCTTAACTTTGGGAAGCTTAAAGCACAGAAATTGCTTTCCCTCCAGTCTTAACATCATAGGACTAGAAAGGGACCCAAAAGGGCTTTATTCTCACATGGTACCGTGGTCCCCTCCACAGATACATTGCCAGTTTCTCGTCCTCCATGTTGGAGACTTTTTTCTGCTCTCAAGATCCCTGGAGCATCTTTAGCAGCCATGATACGTTGTTAACTCAGGCTGAGTTTCCTGTTACTGTGGCGGAAGTTCTCTTCTCTCTTCTATCCTTGCTTGCTGCTTTTGAGATGAACCCCTGGTCCTTTTCGTTGCATCTTCCCTGAATGAAGGAGAAGAGCTGATCTCTCCAGTCTATGTTATTATTCCTCTTAACGCTGGCCGTATTTATTGCTCAATAAACCATAAAAATCCTTTTGTCACCCTCTTTCTTCTTATACCTCTTCCCTCTTTCACTATTGAATTTAAAGCTCATACATTAGTCATGCACTTTATGATATTGGTGCCACCTCCCTAAATTGTAGCACAAAAAGAGAAAAAAGGCATCAGCTCAAATTGACATTCCCATCTCAGCTCACTCATTCGAGAGTGACAGGCTATAATTTGCCAACAGGTTCACATCCAAATGCATAGGTTAGCGCTGACATCATGGGATTTTTCTGCTATTGCCATCTCCGGCTCACACGTGCTCTAGAGGAGGCCATGCTTTGGTCAGCAGATATTGTAGCGAAAAACAAGAAAACAAGAAAAAAAGCTCTGGCCTTCTCTAAGCTTCTTAATACACCAAACACAATGATATACTTAGGTCTAGTTGGTGGAGCAGGTGGGTGGGTGAGGCCGTGCACCGGAATGCTGTGTTGGTGAGGAAAGCTGGCTTTCTCCTCCTGTTCATTCACTCTGGTGCAAACACACTTAACCTTTGAAGCTGTGAGTAAACAGACTTGGTAGCCAGGGAAACCAGGAACAGCTCCGGACTCCGAAGGCAGAGGGCAGCCAGCTGTCCAATGGAGAGGACACGGAGCTGGACAGGTAGCTCCTCCTGCTTCCCGCGGTCCGCCCCTGTCCATTTGGGAGCATCCCTAGCCAGACCTATGTTCACTTGCTACCTTGTCAATTGTCTGGCCAAGAAGAGACCATGTTTACTTTACCCTTTTCTTTCCCTTTGCTTGTTTCTTTGCTCTGCATTGCTTCTTGCATCCTTCTCTTTCCACTTGGATTCAATTTTCTTCTTGCTAGGTTATAGCCTTTAGAGATTCTTTCAGCAAATGTCTCTTTGGTACTAAATTCTCTTAGTCCTTATGTAGTTTTTAATCTAGTTTATTTTGTAGTTTTTGCCTGTGAGCTCACTTTCAGCAGGAGCTGTCATATGTAGGAGTCATGTACACGCCCGGATTTGGGAGGAATGCTACAGTCTGGTTTTACAGTTGCCTCCGCCAGAGATTCCCCAGTTCCTGGATGGCTTTTACGTTAATTTCATGGCTTGGAGTTCCTACTCTGTGTGAGGAGTTAGAACTCAGGCTTACCGTCCACACCCCATGCACAGCCAGGGTTCTAATACTTCATGAATAACTACTTTCTATCAGTGACCTGCACAGACAGTCACTTCTGGGCTGTCCTGGAGCAGGAAGGTGGTTCATCCTTCTTGTTTACAGACTTAAAATATCTTTCCCAGCACTCTAGTTTATTCAAGAGTCCCCATTCCTGCTCCTTGCAGCCCATAGAGGTCACGTCTTGACTACGTTTTCTCTCAGAGCATTAACATCTCAGCCTCAGAGGTTCAGATCCTGCTCTCCACTGAGTCTGGAAGGTCCCTCATCATCTGGAGATTACCTGAAGATTACCTTTCCGTGCTTTGGCATCAGATTGTATTTTACTTATTTGAAGTGATTTTTTCTAGGAATGTTGTGGTTTCGAGCATGAAAAGAGAGTTTTGCACAACGTTTTTGTTTTACCTTGTTCGCTGGGAGACTAGCACCAACTTTTAGCACCTGCTTTCTGCAACTTTTTGTTATCACTTTTCAGCTTGTGACATCATCTAGGTTGGCATCTGTAGCCATGTATGGATTCTCTTACCAGTCAGGGCTCCAGCCAATCATGGGCTTCAAACCCATATCGCATGGGTGTCATGAAACTGAGAGATCCAAAGATATTTTGAGGGACCCTTGTTTGGAGAACCAAGATCTGTGTGCAGCTTATGAGCACATAATTGAGCTCCGACCTTTACCAGGTCTAGTTCTGGTCCTGTGGCAGCTACTCAAAAGTGAGAGAAAAGAAACAGTGTGAGGAGGCTGCACACGGACTGAATGTCCAGCATCATTGGGTTGACCACAGCTAACACGCATTATATTCCTGTGATAGTGCAATGTTTCCTGTTAAATCCAATGCCTCTCTTTCTTCAAAGACAAGAAGTTTGGTTTTGTCATCATTGTTTTTGGCAACCAAAAGAATGAGTCAGTCCTCCTGGTCCAAAGTGGGAAGAAAACAATATCAGACATCAGAATCAGGGATTAATATCTCAGCAGCCAGCCCAAGGAAAGACTCTTGTGATTAGAAACGCTCTGCATGGTCAGTGGGCATAAAGTTACTGCCTTTGTCCCCTGCTAAATTGATTGGTCCACTTGGGGTATTAATCTGAATGGCTAGTTCAGGTGACATAAGATACACACCACACAAAGCCGGGATGGACAAGGAGGGCTTCTGAAAAGAGGATAGAGCTTGGCAAATAGAAAATGCCTCATTTCTCTGTGAGGTATCCTGTCTGAAGTAGAGAGCCAAACAAAATTCTTTCAAAATCCTTTTTCCCTACAGAAGCCTGCAGCATCCGTGATTCTTGGAGGAGAAAGGACTTTGAGTGGTGCACTAAGCCCGCCGAACTTCAGCTTCCTCGTCTTTCTCCAGGCATCTCCCCGTGTGTGGGGGGAACATGTGTTTCCTGAGTGCTTAATCTCTGCCAAGCAGGAGTTTGATCCATTCTTGACACATATGACAGAGTGCTCTTTTAAAAGTAAAATTAAGGCCGGCCCGTGGCTTAGCGGTTAAGTGTGCGTGCTCTGCTACTGGCGGACCGGGGTTCAGATTGCGGGCACGCACCGAAGTACCGCTTCTCTGGCCATGCTGAGGCCGCGTCCCACATACAGCAACTAGAAGGATGTGCAACTATGACATACAACTATCTACTGGGGCTTTGGGGGGAAAAAAAAGGAGGAGGATTGGCAATAGATGTTAGCTCAGAGCCGGTCTTCTTCAGCAAAAAAAGAGGAGGATTAGCACAGATGTTAGCTCACGGCTGATCTCCCCCACAAAAAAAAAAAAAAAAAGTAAAATTAGATCGTTCTAGTCTCCTTTAAAGACTATTCAGGTGGTAATTCCTTTGCAAATCCAACTCTTATCCTGACCTACTGGATCTGACTGCTGTTTTCCCATCTGTTTCCTAACTTACCACAGCTCCCCTTGCTCACTGCAGTCCATCTTCTTTCTGTTTTTTTCCCCACATTTTACATATATATGTGTGGTGGTAGCAACACTTAGTATGAGATCTACCCATTAGCGAATTTTTAAGTGTGTAATTCAGTATTGTTGACTATAGGCACTATGTTGTCCAGCAGATCTCTAGACATTATTCATCTCGCAGAAATGTAACTTTACACCTGTTGTTTAGCAAATTCCCATTTCCCCTTCCCCCAGCCCCTGGCAATCACTATTCTGCTCTCTGCTTCTATGAGTTTGAGTCTTTTAGATATGTTGTGTAAGTGGAATCATGCAGTATTTGTCCTTCTATGACTGGCTTATTTCACTTAGTGTAATGTCCTTAGCATAATGAACCATAAGTTTCATTCATATTGTTGCATATGGCAGGATTTCCTCCTTTTTTAAAGCTAATTAATATTCCATCGTATGTGTATAACGCATTCCTTTATCCATTCATCTGCCAATGGACAGTTAGGTTGTTTGCACATCTTGGCTACAGTTAAGAGTGCTGCAGTGAACATGAGAATGCTACTGTCTCTTTGAGATCCTTATTTCAATTCTTTTGGATAAATACTTAGAAGTGGAATTGCTGGATCATATGGTATTTCTGTTTTCAATTTTTTAAGAAACTTCATACTGTTTTCCATAGTGGCTGCACCATTTTGCATTCCCACTAACAGTGTACGAAGGTTCCAATTTCTCCACATCCTCGTCAATAGGACTTGAATAGACACTTCTCCAAAGAAGACATAAAATGGCCAATAGGTGCATGAAAAGATGCTCAGCATTATTAATCATCAAGGAAATGCAAATCAAAACCATAATGAGATATCACCCCACGTCTATTAGGACACCTGTTATTCTTTCTGTTTCTTGACATTTCCCAGCTTGTCCCCACCTCGGGGCCTTGGTCTGCTGTTCCTTTTGTCTGGGATGCTTTTCCCCTAAGTCATCATCTGGTGGACTCCTTCTAGTCATTGGAATCTCAACTCAACTCAAATTTTATTTACTCAGAGAAGCTGACCTGAGCCACCCTATCAGAAGTAGCTCTTCCTGGCACTAATCACTTCTGCCTGTTTTATTTTGTTTATGGCCGTCACCACTATGTGCAATTATTGTCTTCACTTATTTGTTTACTGTGTCTCTCCCCCTACTGTAATGTAAGCACCATAAGAACAGGGGTCTCGATTGTCTTACTCACCACTGTGTCTCCTGTGCCTAGAGCTTTTCTAGTCATTAGTAAGCATAAGGACTAAAAACATGACCTCCATAGCCAGCTGTCCAGGGTTAAAATTCTAGGTCTGTAGTTCCCTTGCTGTATGACCTTTCTCCTGTTGCTGAACCTTTCTGTACCTTAGTTTTCTTATTTGTAAAATGGTGATAATAATAGCAATTCTTACTTCATAGGGTTATTCTAAGGATTGAAAGAGTTAATACAAATAAGTTGCTTTAAACAGCATCTGGTGCACAGTAAGCACCCAACAATTGCTAGTTATTATCATCAGTCACAAATGTGTTTAATGGATGAATGAATGAATCAGATATTTTCCCATCTAGATTTCATTTACTTCTCATGGCAAAAGTGATTATATCCATTTTATGAGTGATGTTAAGAAAATTAGCTGGATTTTCACAGCAAGAATGACGTGGAGCAAGGGTTCCATCCCAGGTCTACTTGATTCCGAATTTCAGGCACTCTTTCACTACACCAAGCCCACTCTCCTGCCCTCTGTTGTCACCAGTATCCCAGTTGTGTCTTGGCCTTGTGCTGGGGTCAATTGTCCTGAAACCTCTTGTTCCCCACGCCTCACTTTCTAGGGGCAGCCTGTGCCTTGATCTTGAATTAATTCCCCATGTGTGTGCCACTCAGCCTTGTTAATCCCCGCCCTTTCCCAGCAGTGCCTGATGACCCTCAGCAAAGAGTAACAAGAGGGAATTGTGGAGAAGAATACCTCCTCCTTGATCCTTACACTGTCTCTCGCTATGTAACTTGAAAGAGTGGCTGTGATCCCCCAGTCTTACCATCCTTATTAGCTCTATCTTTATGCTAAATTATTCTGCCCAGTGAGGTGGCAGAAATGGCCCTACTGTTTTTGTAAAGCTGTCTTTCAAATCCACTTATGGTTGACTTCTGCATTCAAGATAAAGTGGGAAAAATAAAAATAAACACTTCTCCAGGAAGAAAAAGGCCTAAGATTTCATATCAGGTTGGAGACCATGGCACACGTTTTTAATCTAACCTGGATTCTTTCATTCATGAGCTCCAAATCAGGTCCATATTTCAGCATTTGGTTTGATATGTGCTGTGGAAGAATACTTGACATTCAGACTTCCCTAGAAGTTCTTGAGAAACACCTTGCAAATATTCCACCATTTCCCCATGCATAGCCTTTACATGCTCCAAACTTTAGTCTACTCATTGTGCAATTCAGCACCTTGAACCTGGCGTAGAGTAGATACTGAATAAATAAACTCTAATTGGGAACAATGTTGACCATTCTCTTTCAGCTAAATTCTAGCAATTGCCGATTTTAAATGAAGTGGTCTCTAACACTGAATTCTTCCTGAATGCATTATCAGGATATGAATTATGGATGATAGTGTCCATCATTTGTTCCATTCATTATTCGCTCAACAAACACTAACTGAGAGCTTGCTACACACCAGGCCTGTGCTGGACAATGGAGATACAACAGGGAACAAGATACTTTCCCATAGGGAAATCAGGGACTGATAAGGAAACCAATTGGTCAAACCAACTGGAACAAAGCATCCTGGATGTGAAGAGAGTGCAAAGTAGGGGTGACAAGGAGAGTGCCTGAACCACTTTCGGGGGATTCATGACCCACCTTCGGTCCTCAACATTCTCTTGGGACAAGGGGAAGAAACCCAAGGACTTCCTTGTCTTCACTTTTTGGCTGACAACAAGTTTCTTAGACTCTTCTAGTCCTGGCTTAGGGGTGCCCACAGATTCCTGGCTTGTCCTTCTCGTCTGTGTCAGCCCTTGGATACTCCAAGAGTGAGGGTCTCTCACCAGTGCAGCAGGGAAATTCAGGCTGATGCGTCGTGGACACCAAAGCTGCCATTCAGCGGCAAAGGCTTGTTTACCTGGTTTCCATGGCCAGGTGGGTGGTAAAGCAGGGCCCTGTGTCTGCTCCTGTGAGTCCTTGGTGAGTAGCCAACGTTTTGTTTTTCTGAGCCACTCGTCAGGCCCCACAGGGCAGCTTTGCATTGCTGGAAGCAGAGAGAGAAATCATGAGCCACCATGAGTTTCTATAGATTCTGAGGTGTGTCTGGCTGTGCTCTGGAAAGGGGGGAAGTTAATGGAAACCCAGAGGGGAGGGAGGGCAGAGGGATATGAAGCTGTGAGTGCTTGCAAGGCATCCCTCTGGAAAAAACGACCTCAGGTAGGAGGTGAGTGGAAAGGAGCCCTGGAAAGAGGGTGCTCAGAGACCACAGGGGAGAGGAGCAGGCCAGGGGCCCTTCAGTGGGAGCTGGAGGAGGACACCACAGCACTCTGAGGTGTCAGACAGACAGCTGGAGGCAGATCCTAGAATAGAAGTAACAGGAATAAAAAATGGAAATAAGTCATGCTCAAAAAAAGAGAAGGCGGCAGCTGTGGGACCATCTTCGTGACTCTCATGTTTCTATCCAATACCCACAGACCATGAGATGGCAGCTGTAGATGAATCAGGCCTGAATTGTGCCTTCACAATTCCACCAGGACAACTTCCTGTCAGAGTTCCGCTCTGAACCGTGAGGCCAGTTACGTAGCCGGCATCCCAGCCTGGGCCCTGCTGTCGCATCCTCTGTCTTCCTGTCACTTCACCTCCTCATGACTGCCTTGCCTTCAACCAGGACTTGGACTCCTGCTTCCCAGCCTCCCTCTCCACTCCTAGCCCCACCTTTGTGGTAGGATTAGCCATTCATTCAATATCCTACAGATAAGGGGTCCAGCGCATCCAGGAGCCTCAGAGTTCTCTGCATCTTATGTGAAAGTGTGTGTTTCCCCACAGGGAAAAGTTCTGTAATTTTTACAAGATCATCAAGGAGTTGCAAGATCCCTATCTACCCTAAAAAATAACCACTCATTGCCTCAGGCCTCACTCCTTCACCCTTCTTCAGTGACATTCACCCCCACTTGACTTTCATCATGGGCTTGCCCCTCATCTGCCCCGCCCCCCGAAATAGTCGCCTCTAACTTTCCTGACCACAACCTTGGTCCAAAGAGCTTTCTCACTTCTTCCCTCTAATTCTGCTTTACCAACTGGTTGAAAGCTTCTAGGCCCCTCCTCTCTCTCTCTCTTCCAGTCTTTCATCCTCCTGACCTGACTTCCTACTGCTCCAGTCTGGACTCCTAGGTCAGTTACTTAGTTACCGTATCACCAGCATCTTCAGTTCCCCAGGTCCCTTGTCTTGTAGACCTACAAATGTATCGGAGAGTGCAGGATGGTGCCCCACCCCCCCAGATTCACAGGGTAAAATTTCACTCCGACACTCAAAGCATCTCAGTCATTCTGTTATTGACCTTGGCCATCTCTCTTTCTCATTTATTTTGGGAAATCCTTCAAGATTTATCCACCTGTCCTCAAATCCCCTTGCATGATCCTCCAGCCAACCTCTTTCTCAAGGAACGGCCTCATCTCTTACAAGAAAATGGAGGCCTGTAGGAATAAAGTCTCTCAACTTCCCACTTGCTATGCTAATTGCAGTCTTCCTTTGACAGGTGGAAAGTGAGGATCAGAGAAAGAAAATGCTCTCCCCAAGCGCTTTTAGCTAGCTAATGGCTGTGAGAATGTTCTACCTTCTCATGCTGTCTAGAAACGCTTTATTCTCTCTATAGTAGTAGTGGTAGTAGTAGGAAGCCTTTACTATTTATAAAAATGACAAGTATTTGTTGAGTCACTCCTATGAACCATGCCTCACATTGTGGTCACACACTGGATAATAAAGCAGGCCTGCAGGTGCTGGCGTAATTGTGCAAGTGTGTAAATCCACAAGCAATAAGTGCACAGAAGCATGCACACACCGTCTGCCTACATGTGCTCTAACATGCTCGCATGAACGTGCATACTCGGGTACATGTGTCTGCAGAGGCACAGACCAGCTGCAGATGTGGGTTCATGCACAGATGAGCATGCACATGCTTTTGTCTGGTTTCATCTGTCACCAGTCTTCCAAACACCTCCCACTGATGACCAGTGCACAGCACCTGTGAATGGAGATACACAATGAACTGTGCTTAATCAGGCACTCGCTTAAGACCATTCTACCACTTTACGGCAAATGGCTTCTGGGGGCTCGGGAAGGACTGTATTTACTTTCTGAGAATTACCATTAGCCCCTGATGGGAGGGTGCCAAGAGGCCGCATTAGTGGGCCCTTGGTCAGTGTCTCTGCCCTGTGTAGTGGCAGAATTAGTCTGGGGTTTATTTATGGGCCAGTTATCCTTTCACAGAGTCCCAATTTGGCCCCTAGGATAATGAGATGGGTCTTTAGGGACCATCAGTCTCTCCCTCACAGCTGAGGGCGGCTCTGAGGAGCCTGGCCTCTTAAGTGGCTGGTGATGGAGTGGAGATGGGCTCGACTTCAGCACAACCCATTTATTTCCCTAGGAGCCAAAATACTCAGCAGCTGCTCTCTTCTTCTCCCCCGAGGACCCCCCCTCAGCTGACATGTTGGCAGGTCAAGCAAGGCTCTGTCTCAGGCAGAGGAGTTTGTGTCACAGCTCTGCAGGACAACCTTAGGTATTGGCCTAACCTTTCTAAGTCCCAGTTCCCTCTCTTGTAAAATGAAGACGTACATTTGATGCAATTTGACACAAACTCAGGACCAACTGCGTGCTCAGCACTGTGCTGGTTTCCAGGCTGGGAGGGGGAAGAATCAGGTAAAGTCTCTGTTCTTGGGAACATTGATTTAAAAAACTCAGTAAATCACCATAATGAGTGCACAGTTCAGGCTGGGAAGGCAAGAAGCTGGATCAGATGACAAGGGGCCGTGTCTTTGTCTAGGGGCTCTGAGGGAGGGACAGTTGAGCTGAGATCTGAAGGATGAGCAGGTGTTAATCACTAAAGGTTGGTGGTTGTGGTGGGGGCAGGAGTCTGCCAGGCAGAGGGAACAGCTTGTGTAAAGGCCTGGTGACTGGAGGGGACGTGGTGCATTGCAGGAACTGGCATGCCCGGACAGAGGGCCAGAAAGGCAGGCAGAAATTGGATCCTCCAAGAATTAGTACCAGGACACCTTGTTCGGGATTTGACTTATCTTAAGAAAAATAGAAAGCTGTCAAAGGTTGTAAGTGGAGGAAAGATTCACTCATATTTGCCTTTTGAAATGATCCCTCTGGCTGCAGCATGGGTACTAAATTGGAGGGGAACCAGAGAGGATGTCGAGAGACTGGTTCAAAGGCAATTTGTGCAGAAATGACGGAAGCGTGTCCTAGGGTGGGAGCAGAGGACACAGTGAGAGGTGGTGTTATGTGATGCATTGAGCAGCATTTGGGCAGTGAGGAGAGGAAGCTGTCAATAGAGCTGTCAAACTCCTCTATTTCCTGCTCGTCCCTCACACGGCCACTTCAGGATTAAATGAACTCATGTGTGACAAGCGTCTGGCACACCATAAGTGCCCAATAAATGCCACTTCTAGTCCCTCTGTTTCCATAAGCTCTTTGTCATTTGATTCCCACTGACTCTTTCATAGCCATGGAGGGCTGGGACTCTAATCTGTTTTACCTTATTCTCCTAGAATGTTCTAACCTTATCATTTTCTAATTCAGCACTGCAGCGCCAGCAGGCAGCCTTGGCTTGGCAGCGCTGCCAGGGAGAAGCCAGGCACAGCTTGCTGCTGGGAGTAGTTCTGCTGGGATGTTCCTTGGCGGGCCGTCCCTCCTCCTGCTGCTTCACCAAGACCAGCCAGGTCCCCCTCCCCACTTAGCAGAAGGCGGAGGATACTTGACAGGTGGGCAAGAGAAGGAAACAGAAAACAGAATAACAGAGTGGGAAAAATGATGGGATTTGTGGACAGAAGAAACCGCCCCCCCTCAGGTATCTGTGATCATGGGTGAATCACTTAAACCCCCTGTAGATCCCAGTTTTTTCATCTGTAAAATGAGGTTAATGATTGTTCCCACATTGAAGTTCCATTGTGAGAGTAAATGAGATTCTTCGATGAAAAAAATGGCTTATAAATTATAACGTGGCAAGGAAACAATTCATGTGTAAGTAGCCTGGTAGGGTGGCTTTGAATTCAGCCAAACTTGGAATCAAACCCAGATTCTACGACTTCTCCCCTGTGTGATGGAGTGGGGAGGGGAGTCACTAACTTCTCTGCACTCTGGTGTCCCCTTCCACAAATAGGTACCATAATATACAATTCCTGGAACTGTTGTCAGAAGTAAAGGAAAGAACAGTCCGGGTCTCCAACTTCATGAAGCTTCTATTTCTAAAGAGAAAAAAATAAACAAATAAACATATAAGTCAAAGATCATTTTACAGAGTGATTAATACTCTGAAGGAGTAAAACAGAGTTTGAAATAGAGAGACTTCCCTGGATGGGGTGGTCATGGGGGGCCTCCCTGTGGACATGACCCTGAGCCCAGATCTGAGAAGAAAATGATACAACGATCTAGAAAGATGATTCTCAGTCCGAGCTGCTCACTAGAATCACCTCCAGACCAGCTGAAATTGTATCCTTGGGGCATGGGGCTTAAACATACGCATTTTTAATGCCCCAGGTGATTCTCATGCAGAATAAAGGTTGGGAATGACTAAACAGGTACAATATGCAAGATGACATATCTAAGATGATTAATATTTCCCAACATCTAGTAGCATTTTGATTTAGTCTTCTCAGGATGCCTTAACAAAATACCACACACTGGGGGGCTTGAACAATAGATGTTTATTTTCTCACAGTTCTGGAGGCTGGAAGTCTAAGATCAAAGTGTCGGCAGGTTTGGTTCCTCCGGAGGCCTCTCTCCTTGGCTGGCAGAGGGCAGCCTTCTCACTGTGTCCTCACATGGTCCTCTCTTGGTCTGTGTTGTCCATGTCCTAATGGCCTCCTCTTATAATGTCTTTAGTCATATTGGTTATGGTGCACCCATATGACCTCATTTTACCTTAACTATCTAATCAATGGCCTTTTCTCCAAATATAGTCACATTTAAAGTACTGAGGATTAAGATTTCAGTATAGGAATTTTGGAGGGGACACAGTCCAGGCCATAACACACCTAATGGATGCAAGTTTCCTCCTTGACCCTAAGCTTCCTATTGACTTTCTGATCTCCCTGTTTTAACACTCTACACTCCACTCGGTGTGGTCCTGGACACATTCTCCATTATCAAATCATTGGTTTCTAAAAGATTGAACTGAAAAGATTCCAAATAAAGGTCTTATTTAAAGCCCTTATGTTTCAGGTGGAGACTGAGTGGTTAAAAGGGGAAGGAACTTGCTCGATTCATCACAGATAAATGGCCCAGAAGAAGGTCAACGCCCCCAGTGTTGTAGCTGCCACCGGTTTTGTTCTCCTGCCTTGTACCCCACAAATGCAGAGGGGAAAGGAAAAGTCAGCTACTCTAGCTCTGCACTAGTTATGTGACTTTGGGAAAGTTAGGCCACGACACTGAGTGGTGTCGTTTGTAAAAAGGAGATAATAAAAGGACGAACATGAGAAATGCATGCTGTAATGGGAAGGCTTCTCACAGTAGGTGACACACAGTGTGTGCTTTATAACTGATGTGATCATCCGTACTGTGCCTTGTGATGGGTGCCAAGGCCATCCTGGGAGGGAGAAAGATGCTTCTAACTCCTTAAGGTCTCCAAGTCTAGTGCCCTGGTGCTGTGTGTGAGCCGAGCTCTGGGTTGCAAGGAAGTTACATTCAGGAGAGGATGAGCAGGGTGGAGAGGACCTGACATCAGGTGACCTTGTAGACATCATCTTCCCAAGGACAGAGGCCATCACACTTCTTTACAAATTCTACCTCTGGGCTGTTGTCAGGACCCAGTATGAACCACGGGTCACGGGGCATTGTCAAGTGGGATTTACACAGGACCCTGTGGGGTTCTCCCTGGCATCTTGGCTGACCGAGTGGGAGGAGACAGTCTCTGTGGCTCAGTGGAGCTGTGTCATCAGGATTCAGCCATGTCTGCCGGTTCCCCTCCTTTCTGATGCTCAGGTAGCTTAATTATCAGATCAGCAGGCAAAAGAGCTTTCTTTGCTGAAAGGCCCGGGAACAGAGGGCGACCTGCGTTTGTAAGCTTTTCTGATGAGATCTTCAGAGGGGAACTTCTGCCAAGCAATGAACTCGCAAATGGTGGCTAGGGTTTTCTGGGAGCCCAGACGAAGAGTAAAGAGACTTGGGATTTTCTAAAAACAGTCTCACTTTCAAGGGGAAAGGAGAGTGAAACTTAACATCAAAAGCAAGAAAAAGGGGCTGGCCCAGTGGTGTATTGGTTAAGTTCACACGCTCCGCTTCCATGGCCCGGGGTTCACAGGTTCAAATCCTGGGTGTGGACCTATGCACCACTTGCCAAGCCATGCTGTGGCAGCGTCCCACAAACAAAATAGAGGGAGATGGGTAAAAATGTTAGCTCAGGTTTAATCTTCCTCAGCAGAAAGAGGAAGATTGGCAATGGATGTTAGCTCAGAGCCAATCTTCCTCACCAAGAAAAAAAAAAAAAGCAAGATAAATGTGTGGCTTTGTGTGTAGGTCCTGTCTCTCTAAGTCCCCCCTCAACATTCATTGATGTCCTTCCCTCCCCCTTGGAGAGTTTATCCAGTTCCTGAGGCAGTTCTGACAAAGACAAGAAGTCTGGCCATAGCCTCAACTCCACAAAGAGGTTGGTCTGGAAAGAGGATTGCTGCTAGAGAACTAATATTCAGTCTGATAGAGGTATCGCCGCTGAATCTCAGCATCCCCTTCACCTTCCTCCAAGCCCATACCAATTGGATCTTGCGTCCAGATTACAAAGCTACTGCCCCAACAATCTCTCTGGTGCTTCCAAACCCCTTTATCCTACAGAGGTCTGTATTATACACCTTCCACTTTCAGAATCAATTAGGCTTCCTTGGGCTGCAAGTAACAGACTCAACAACCTGGCTTGAACCATAAAGATGTTTATCCTGTTCTTATATCCAAGTCCAAGGGTCAGCAGCGCCAAGGATAATTCCACATCTCAGACATGCCATCAAGGGCTGGAGCTATTAATCCTTCTGCTCTATCCTTCTTGGAATATTGGATTTTCACCCTTATGAGTGTTTCTTTGCGGTTGTAAAATGGCTGTCACTGCTCCAGCCATTGCCTCTTCACACCACAGCATCAAAGCAGGAAACAAAGGAATGGGCAGCAGGAATAGAGCTCTCTTCTGACAGCCTCCTCTTTTAACTTTAAATATAACTTTCAGTGATGTGTAACATATATAAAAACAGTACATAAATCAAGAGCGTACATTGGATGACTTTTCACAAAGTAAACCCAGGCATGAAAAAGGCACACAAACCGTAATACAGAATATCAGCAGCACCCTAGAAGAACCCTTGGCCACCTTCCAATCTCACCTGGCCCCCAAGAGAAATTACTAACTTGACTTCAAACACCATAGATGAGGTTTACCTTTTTTTTTTTTTTAACTTTATGTAAAGAGAATCACACAGCACGTCCCTTAGGCAACTATCTTCTTTGCTTTGTGAAATTCATCTACATAGTTGAGAGTAGGTATGGTTTGTTCATTGTCTTTGCTGTATAGTGTTCTGTTGCATAAATACACCAGAATTTGTTTATCCTATTGTTTATGGTCATGGGAGTTGCTTCTACATGTTGTAGATCATGGATGGTGCTGCTATGACTCCCCATAGGTGTATTTTGGTGAATATATGTTATCTGTATGTGTGTTGGGATGACCTAGGAGTAGGATGGCAGGGTCATAAGGATTGCCTCTCTTCCCATGGGAGAATGATTTTCCAAAAATCCCTTAACTGAGTTTCTCTGTCATTTAATCAGCTCATTCCAAGACTACCCTGAAGCATTCCACCAACCACAGATTGCCTTGACTGGCTTAGAGACGTGACTTGTTCCCTGATCTGGGGATGTTACTGCTTGATCAAAATCAGGCTTCTGGAAACAATGAAGAAACAGGAATGGTATCAAGTGGGCACCATTACACTCTGCCAACTCCTCCTGACTATTAGCTCAGGTTCTTCTATGAAATGTGAATTTGTCTGAAATTACATCAGAGCCACTCACCTGGACATCTTTCCACTTACTCTGCCTTGCCTGGAAGTGTGGTCTTTTTCCTATCATCATCTACCTGCCCTGAACCCAGGTTCTATCTCCAGTCATGTACTTTTTTCAGGGGCCATGACTGAGCTCTTCTTTGACAGGTAGGACTGAAGATGCTGTCAGGGGAGAATAATAAATATGGACCAACATTCACTCACATGCACCTTGTCTCAAGTCATCAATCTGCATTTCTACCCCACCAGGCCCTCTTCCGTTAGTGAATTTTCTAAGAGCCTCTATTTAAAGATCCCAATGGGAATTATTTTTTTTAAGAGGCACAATCCTCCCTTGGTATCATCAGATTAAAAATCCTAAACAATCTAAGGCTGATTCTAGGGCAGCTTCAAGTAGGTTAGCATGGAATTTCCCCAGAGTTTAAGTTCAGTGCAGTATTTTAGGAGAATCTTAATACTGCAATAAGGATAGATTGACATTGTGTCAATTTCTAGTCTCATTACAATAAAAGAATCACGGTGGTATTAGAATTTTACTGCCTGTAATGTTGGGTGAATTACAGGGAGGTCTAATATGATTTCACACACTATGTTCTGTTTAGATTGGCAGGTTTCTCTGGGCGTTTCTCAATAGACTGTTAAAGCACTAGGCAAGGGATTAGCCCTCTTGGAAGCTAAGAAAGGAGGTTATTGGGGTTGTTTATAGCTTGTGGGGATGGATTCTGATGGAAGAGCCCAGAGGGAGTGAAACTTTCCCAGCATACAGAATGCCAAGGACTCAGGAAGCATATTATAGGCTATGGCCCCACTCTGGGGAATAACTCCCTCCTGGGGACCCAGCACAGCAACAACCAGAACAAAGAGACTAATGGATCTCCTCTTGGGACGACATCATGAGGAGAAATAAATCACACCATATGTCTCTCGAGGGATCAAGTTTTTTTTCCTCTGCTGAAGAAAGCCTTCAGATTCAGATTTAACTAACACACATTGGACAGCGCCAACTCTGAGCACTCTCAACACTCATTATCCCATCCCAGACTCCCACAGCCCCATTGAATAAGCTATCACTATTATCCTCACCATCATCAGCATTGTTTTAGATAAGGTTTCCTAGAAACAGACTCTGAGATGGAGAATTGTATGCAGAAGGTTTACTTGGGATTGCTCTCTGGAGATACAGCTGTAAGGAAGCTGGGACGGCAGGATTGGGCAGAGAAGAGAAGCTGACCTTCCATGTGGCTGAAACTGAAGACTCAGAAGCTCCCACAGAGAACTCAAGAGTGGCATGGCCTTCAGAGTTATCCCAAACTGACATGACAGGCTGATCCTTTGTGTTTGCACATCAGCCACTCATTGGCTGGGACCACCATATACAAGGGGTGTAACCTTGGTCAAGGCTATGGAGGGCAGTGCTGTCAACAGCCAATATTCCCAGCATTTGAGGAATGAATGTTAGTCCTGATGAGGGGATCTAGGCCGAATATCACACCATTCATCAATGAATAATCAATTCAATGATTATCATTGAATTAATCAATTCATTGATTATCAATTGATCATCATCATCTTTATCACTTAGCAGAAAAGGCTCAAAAGAATTAAGCAACTTACCCAAGACCATATAACTGGTAAGTGGACCATCAGTTCCTCTGATTGCCAGGTCAGTGTGCTTTCTCTTCCTAGCCCACTGCCTCAGCCTCCCTTCATATCTCTCAGGAGTCCAACTAAGCATGGAGGTAAGGAATGGGAGGCTCCCAATCAAGGAAACAGCAACTCTGGTGGAAAGTGTCTAGGAACACCTTTCATTCAATACACACCAGTGAGCACCTACTATGTGTCAGGCGTATTCTGCATGCCGAGTATATGATGGCAGGAAGACCAAGGCCCCTTTTCTCATGGAGTGCTTATTCTAGCCAAATAGGTTTGTATTCCAGAGAGCCTAGAAATCTTTGATGGAGAAAATCAGGAGTAGCTGAGATTGGTTGAGTGGACATGGGGTCTCATCTGAGAGAACAGGGAAGGTTCTTATTCTCTATATTAATTGGAGCTATATTTTATTTGGCTACAGATAATAGAAAACCCCACTGATAATAAGAAGCTTCCTTAAAAATATGAGTATTTTATTGAACATAAGAGAACATTGAAGTGTGCAAGACTGTATTATATGGTGGGTGTGCAGCTAGACAGATATTTCTGCACCATCATGGACGGTAGACTTCTGTCTTTTTACTTCCACTTCAGACTGGATTTTGGTGTAGTTTGGGTTCAGTTGATGTTTGTTTTAAAATGTTGATGTCTGGTTTCAGATGACAGAACAGGAAACAGTCTGTTCCGTGTAGCTGCTCTCTAAGGGTAGGGAATATCTCCTGTCATCAGAATCATAATGGCAAGCATAGTTGGAAGTGATGGCTTCTAATTAATGAGATTTAGGCTTGTGCACAGGTTTTCCATGTGGTCCTGCCCTCCTTCAGAAAAGGATTCCCTTCACGATGATTTCCCAAGATCATGAGCACAGATGTAATACAGCCCTTTATTATCCACATGCATCGATTGTGTACTGGATTCACTTCATCAAATGGAAGACAAAAGTATTTACACATATTCCTGAAGAAGAAACTTCCATTCAGTCATCTTTTATATCTTTCATGTTTTAGAAAAATATTTAATACGGTGGGAAATATTTATGATATTAGATTAAATGAAAGATGAATACAGAATATATATATATATATATATATATATATATATATATATATATATATATATATATATATATATATATATAATACAATCCCAACTTCTAAAAACTGCAGAAAAATAATCTAGAATATTAACAGTCAAGATCTTGGGGTTGCGGGATGAAGGGTGATTTTATTTTCTTGTTTGTACGGCACCTCATTTCCAATACTGTGTGTTGGTTAAGACTATGGGCTTGGAGTTATGTCTTAGTTCTACTACTTACTTGGATGAGTTAAACAACCTCTCTGAGTCTCTCTTCCTTGCATGTCAAATCCAGTTCTCTTTTGATTTGCTTTACCAGAATGTAGTGGAGTAAATCCACATTGGACTTCTGTGCACTTTTCCAGGCTCTGCAGAACATCCGTTCCCACAGACGTGTATAAGGGATTCTTGGCTGCCTGAGAGAGAAGATATGAAGATTCCATTAATTCTGGTGTCAGCAGATGGAAGGGAACATCAGAGACCTGTAGATACCACTTAAACTCCTTATGAAGCTAGTGCTCTGTATCTTTTCTATACAGCATAGCAAAAAGTGTGGAGGCAGATGGCAACCCTTAGAACCTCAGCCCAGGGAAGCCGACTTTCAGAGAGTCAACCCAGGAGATTATTGGCTGCCAGTGGACAAGTTCACCTTGACATAGAGAAGGGCCTCTCTTTTGTTTTAGGCCTCTGGACCTCTCCTCAAGAAATTCTGAGTCCTCTGATATGTAGCTGTCTTAGTCAGCTTGAGCTGCCATGACAAAATACCATAGACTGGAGAAATTTATTTTCTCACAGTTTTGGGGGCTGGGAGCCCAAGATCAAGATGCCAGTCCATTCGGTTCCTGCTGAGAGCTCTCTTCCTGGCTTAGAGATGGCTGCCTTCTTGCTGTGTCCTCACATAGCAGAGAGAGAGAGAGCAAGAAAAAGAGAGAGAGAGAGAGAGAGAGAGAGAGCAAGCTCTCTAGTGTCTCTTCTTACAAGGACACTAATCCTCTGGAATCAGGGCCCCACCTTATGACCTCATTTAACCTTAAAGCCCCTATCATCCAATACAGTCACATTGGGAGTTAGGGCTTCAACATGTAAATTTTAGGGGCACACAAAGCAGTCCATAGCAGTAGCACTAAAATTTGTAGGTCTTCTTCTTCTTCAAAGAGGAAGATCTCAAGAGATATTCTTAGAAGTAATCCAGTCCAGCATCTGTGATTTCCAACCCAATAGCCCAACCGGATGTTCACAGCATTCCTTAAAAATCATGTATCATTGCTCCAGAGGTTCCAAAGTGCTTTCACTGCTCATTTGGTCTCCATGTCCATGTAGGCTCCTCTACTCATCAGCTAAGAATCCTAAAATCCACCAATAAGGAACCAGCTCCTGCTGTGCACTATTGCTGTCTGTACATCAGAAAATACAGGATTCCTTTCTCAGTGTTTTAAAAGGCAGGGAGTTGTAACATGGCCAGGGCATCAGCCTTGTGCAATAATTCATTTCCTTAATCCTTAACTGTCGTATCACCAATGGGCTTCTTGGAGTCTACTACTATTTTATAGTCAGACAGGAGACTCACCAGGACCCTTATGATGGCTTCAAAGACTTGAAAGGCTGGTTCTTTATGAAATAAAGCTGTGTTGATCTGCTTTCTGGAACTCACATTAATTTCCCATTACTGCAAGTGTACCCAATGCATTAACAAGAGTCAACAAATAGTTTCCTAGAACATTACTGAGGTTCAGACGTGAACCTCAACTGTTAGACCTCAACAGTGGGGTTGAGACCATCATCTATAGCCCTATGGCTAGGGTGCTACAGCTTTGAGAGTGGCTGAACCCCTCTCCCTCCTCTGTTGGCCTGGGAGCACCAAGGAGGCAACAAATGGAAACCAAGTTGAGGGGAAGGTGCTGGTAGAGCCTATATTGGGTCCCAGCCTAAAGGTGAACCACAACATCTGTAGGGCTGTGCCTAATGAGCACTAGTCCCAGGACGAAGGATCACCAATGTGAGGTTGGTTGGGCTCCATGGCATTATTTTCAAGAAAGGGGACCTCCCCTCACTGACCATCACATCCCCAAACTACAGCAAAGCCCTGCTCACTTTCTCTTTAGTAAACTCCTGTGTGAGGTGTCAGCAACTGGCCTATAGTCCCTCACCCCCAAGCCCCCAAGTCCAGCTGGCTAGGCCCACCTCCGGACCTTGTCTAGTCCCATAGGAGCATGGCTGGGGATCAGGAAGGCTTATTATTACCTTATAAAACAGAAGTCTGGAGGCAGGAGTCTTCAGGTTGGTATAGCAGTTCGGAGAATTTATCAGATCACAAGTTCCTTCTATCTTCCAGTCTGTCATTCTCAGCGAGTCAGATTCTCTCCCACATGGTGGCAAAATGACGATAGCTATTTTCTACTACTTAGGGTACTGTAGTTGCTGTAACAAACAACTCTAAAATTTTGGAGGCAAGAAAAGTTATTCTCAGAAAGAGAATATTTCTCCCTTGTACATCATATTCCAATGAGGGTTGGTGGCAGAAAGTTGGGGAGAGAGCTCTTTTCCTTTCTGTCACTCAAGGGCACAGGCTCCTTCCATCTCATGGCTCTGCTTTCCTCTAAGTCCTCAGAGTTGTCTCCAGCCAGTGGAGAGATAATGAAAGAGCAACAATCATAATGGGATGTGCCAAGCCTGGAAGTGGAGAACATTACTTCTGTTGATGATCTAGAATGTCCTTTTCCAAAGGAGGTTGGAAAATGTAGTTTGGGTGTGTTATGTGAGCAGAAGCAAACTCAGATATTAGGGAGCACTGCAGTCTTCGCCACAATTTCCAAGTACCATATCCTTACATGACAGCATTCAAGATCAGGACCAAAGGCAGGATCACAGGGCTGTCCTCATCTATTTCTCTCATTTTATCAGAAAGAGGCATCTTTTTCCAAAGCCCCCCAGAAGATTTTTTGTCAATCTTGCTTTGGCCAGCACTGGGCTACACGGCCACCACTACCTGCAAGGAAGTCTGGGAGAATGAGTCTCTGACATTTTGTTCTCTAAAATGAGAAGTGGGTTCTGCCAGCAAAAAGAGAGCTGAGAATGACTCTTGGTTTTTCCACCAAAGTGTGTCCATGACTTGGAACAGAGTGTTCTAGCCCAGGTGAAAAGGAGAATGTCAGAAATAGGAGAAGATGAGGCCTGGACTTGGGTGAACGACTCAGTCAAGAAGGCCGGGATTTGGGATGGATTTCAGTCCTAGCAAGGAAATGCAGTAGGACGAGCAGAAAACTAGAACCAAGGCCACAGATAGTTAGACAAGGAAGCTGCTGCTTGTGTCTCACATAGATGGCCAGGGTTAGGTTCATGCCTCACACTCCTCCAGGAGGAACAAGTTACAGTGTAGAGTGAGGACTGTTGGAAGGGGATCAGGGTCAGGGTAACTGCTTCAACAGTATCAGAGGGTGGTGGGGAGGGCAGGCGAGCATTTTAACGGAAAACATACTTTGACCACTTGGTCTCTGTGTTTCATGGTCTTGCTTGAACACTGCTTTCTCCAGTGTCTACTCACCATAGTCTTAGCAATCCTGTCTATATAGTACTTTTAGTGAATACTTAAAAGCCTCCAATTTTAGAAAATGGAGGTAATAACCCATGATCACCCAGTTCTCCTCAAAGCCATGCTTCCCCCACTGGACCACATCCTACTTTCCTCCCCTTCTAAGAAGAGCGAACTTTGGTGAGGTCAGGGTGAGGACCAAGGTTGAACTGCTGATGGATCTCAAGCCCCTTATAAGTGAGAAAGGAGTTTTGCATTGCCCCATGAGTGCAGGTATAATAAGGAGGAAACAATAGCTCTGGCTTCTGTCCATCAAGCAACTCTTTTGTACTTGAACAGTGACTTGACAATACATTGGAATCACCTGCAGTGTTTTAAAAGATTCTAATGTTTATGCTCCAATTAGAATCTCTAGAGGTGGGGTCCAAACGTCGATAAATTTTTAGAAGATCCTCAGTGATTCTGATGTGCAGAGAAGTTTGAGAACCATTGTACCAGACAGGGTTCTAAAAGCTTTATTTATTTATTTATTTTTAATTATTTTTATTTATTTATTTATTTATTTATTTATTTATTTTTGTGAGGAAGATCAGCCCTGAGCTAACATCCATGCTAATCCTCTTCTTTTTGCTGAGGAAGACCGGCTCTGAGCTAACATCTATTGCCAATCCTCCTCCTTTTTTTTTCTCCCCCAAAGCCCCAGTAGATAGTTGTATGTCATAGTTGCACATCCTTCTAGTTGCTGTATGTGGGATGCGGCCTCAGCATGGCCAGAGAAGCAGTGCATCGGTGCACACCCAGGATCCGAACCTGGGCCACCAGTAGCGGAGCGCACGCACTTAACCGCTAAGCCACGGGGCCGGCCCTCTAAAAGCTTTAGATGCATGATCACGTTTAATCCTCATAACCACCCATTAAAGGAAGGTACCAATGGTATCCCATTCACAGATGAATGAACTGAGTTTTGGAGAGATCAAGTGATCAGCTAGGGGTTACATAGCTCATAGGTAACAATGCTGAGATCAAACCTGAGTCTGTCTGACTCCTGGGGCAACACTCCCCACTACCTCCCAAGGCTGCATCCACAGAAAACAGGTTGCTATGTCTGACAGCTGGGGTGAGGCTGCAGTATTCTTCAGCTGACAACACCCAGGATCACTCCCAAATGGTGTTCCCCTGGCTTTGTCTGGGGAAATCTAATTGCTGCAGTTGTGTTATAAAATTATCACTTTACACACACAAATGGGCCAGAGCAACCAGTTGTCTATTCCTGTGGTTGTCCCAGATTATTAAATGAGCAGCTGCCTCCAAATATGTTTGCAGACGCCTAATTCAATGGCTACGTGCACTTGCATATTCATGGCTCCCAACCCACAGCCCAGACTTGCAGGACTTCCCCAATGGGGCTCTAAAAGTTAATTTATCTTGACAATTTAAATAAATACACTTCCACTGGCTTTAGAGACTCCTCTAGATTTCGATGAATACCTTGGCAGAAAGGGAAGTCAGGGATGGGGGGGTGGGTCCACTCTGGATCTCAAGGTCAAGTGTAACAGGAGGAACGAACCCTTGAAATAGTGGAAAGAGAACCCTGCGTTGGTAAAAGCACTACTTTGCTGATTTCAAGCTTTGAGACCTCGGGCAAGCTGTTTGATTTAAACCTTGTTGTTCCTCATCTATAAAATGGGAATAACTGGTTCATATTCAGGGTTATAGACAGAATTAGATGAAACAACACAGTTTCCTAAACTTCTATCAGCCTTGTTTTGCCTTCATCTAATTGTTCCTCCAGTTTGCTTAATTACAGTTTGCTTAATTTTTCCCCTTTAAATTGACTTCCTTCTGTTTTCAATCTGAATTTTATTTATCCATGACCTAATTAAGAGCATCCTGCAAATCTCAATACCATTGTCCCTTTCTAACACACATTAAAAGAGTAGATAATGTTAAAAACTGAATAATTCCTCCACATGCTACCTCAGTGGTACGTGGACCACACTTGGGGATAGTCTGTGTGGAGGAGGGTAAGGCCAGAGCCCAGCACAGCGCATAGGTAATAGTTGGTACCTGACTATTGTTTCATCCTTTTCTTCATGCCGGGCTCACAGATGAGGAAGATCCTAACGTGGCGAAATTGATCGAAGGTGCCTACAAAGTGCCCAGTGTGGAGTGGGTGGGCCAGCCCAGCCACCACGAGGGAACAGAATCAGCCTCTGTGTGGGCGAAGGCCACCCGCTCCCCTGACTCCTTCCCCTCAATGCAGCAGCTGCAGGCTAAAGGCACGGACGGCCTGGGCTCATGCCTCGGCTCTGCCAGCTACTAGCAGAGCAATCCTCTCTGTGCCTCGGTTTCTTCATCTGCAAGACAGAGGGAATGTTGGCTACACCATAGGGTCATCATGAGGATTGGAAGACATACATACACTTCCAACAGTGCCTGGTACAGAGAAAGTGCCAGTTAAAGGGTTGTTAAGGCTTTAGAGATATATATATATTTTTAATAATTTTATTTTATTTATTTATTTTCCCCCCAAAACCCCAGTAGATAGTTGTATGTCATAGCTGCACATCCTTCTAGTTGCTGTATGTGGGACGCGGCCTCAGCATGGCGGGAGAAGCAGTGCGTCAGTGCGCGCCCGGGATCTGAACCCGGGCCGCCAGCAGCGGAGTGCTCGCACTTAACCGCTAAGCCACGGGGCCGGCCCAAGGCTTTAGAGATATTTTTAAACGTCGGCTTGTGGTCCAACTTTCCTTCCTTCCCTCCTTCTCCTCCTCGTCCCTCCCTTCCTCCCTTTCTGCCTCCCTCCTCTCTCTTCTTCCTTCTCTCCCTTCCCTCCTCTCTTCTTCCTTCTGTCCCTCCCTTCCTTCCCACCTCCCTTATTTCCTTCCTTCCTCCCTGGGTCCTGTCTTCTTTCCCACGCTCAGAGGGCCTCTTATGCCTCAGGCACTTGTTCAGACACCTATACATGGTAGGTCTTATTCTCCCATTTCACAGGTGAAACTGAAGAGGCTGCAGCTTGGAGAAAATAAGTGATCTGCACATGTTCACACACCTAGTGCGGGACTGACTGAGCCTACGTCTCTTCCCTGAATACACAGGAAAAACAATACATACTTGGGAAAACTAAGACGGTTCTTCCACGTGCCTCCTAACGCATTGCTACATCTTGGAGAAACTCTGGAACCACGTTAAAGCAACAAGCTCAGGCTCTCGCATTAGAGTCTCTTCTCGTGTCTGAAGTGAACGTGAGGGTGCAGACTGTAACCTTAGGAGCGTGGCCTCTGGAGTTCGCCTTCTGGTTCCACCCCTTATTGGCCACACGCTGCTGAGCACGTCCCTGCACATTCCTGATCCTCAGTATTTGTATCTGAAATATGGGGATCATAACAGAACTTACCTCCTGAAGTTGTTGTGAGGAATAAATGAGGCAACACACTAGAAGTGCTCAGTGCACACCTGCTTAGTGCCAATGAATATTAGTTATTGTTATCACTATTCTGAGCATTGTAAGAAACTACAGCGCAAGGTGAGATTTACAGCAGCGGCAGGGTCCAGTACTCTCCTCCAACATGGGGTCTGGATGACCAGACAGCCTGCATTCCAGTCCACCTCCCACGTATAGGCTGTGTGGCCTTGAGTAAGTCCCTAACCTCTCTGAGCCTCAGTTTTCTTCTCTATAAAAGGAGAATAAGAGCAGTACCTGCCTTAGGGCTGTTGTGAGGATTAAATGCAGTCACACAAGAGAAGCCCTAAGAACAGAGCCTGACACATGATCCGTAGCAAATAATCATTAAGGTGAGCCGTTATTATCATGCAGAGTTCTGCTCAGTTCAGTTGCATGGATGCCAGGTTTAGGGAACAAACATTACCCATCTTTTAATTTTCTTTTTAAACCACCATCCCTAAACTTACCTATTACGTGATGCTCCCTCTCTCTTTAGGTAAACACACCTGGGGATGTTCCAGGTGTTTGGAGCTGGCAAGATCACCCCCCTCCCAGCAACAGCACCACCAGCTGGGCTCTGCACTTCCGCTGTACTCAGAGAACTGCATTGCTCCAAGGACAACAGGGAGCAGCAGAGGCGTGGGAGGGAGGGTCTGAGTGGGGCAGGAGGAGAGGCAAGACCCACCTCTGAGTGTCTGGCTTGCATCTGCTTTCCCTCAGGAGAATCATAAATTACCTCTTTACTTGTTCACCACTGCTCCTGTGGAAATTAAATTCACAGCCTGTATTTTAAATCCTATATATTGTTTGGCTTAAGCTGGGATTGTTGTTCACTCTGATAAATAGGGCATTTTAATAACATTCACAGCACGACAAAGAGTGGGGAGAAAATACACATGGCTCCCCAGGTGCCGGATTCCCCAGGCACTGCTGAGATGGGATCTTGTCACAGCTCTCTCCTGGAGAGTGACTGATGTTACGTAGGAAGGAGTTTGTGTCTCTGCTCCTCCAGGGACAGAGAAGGAGGGAGGGGCTGAGTGTCGGGAGGCAGAACTCCTGGAGGAAGCGCTGGAAGGCCAGGAGGCAGGCGGGGGCGAGAACTAAGGATGCTCCTAAGTGTGCTCCTCCTGGAGGTGTGCAGCCCCCTGGGGGTGGCCCGGACCCAGCGCCAGTCCTTGGAGCTCTTCTGTCTCCATTCTGTCAGGGCTCTGTGTCCCTGCTGCCAGAGATAACAGGGTGATGAAGTGTTCCCAATCCAACACGTGCCTGCACACTCAGGCAAGGGGCTGCTTTTGCTCTATATTTTTGGTTTTGCCCTCTGATGTCTGCAGAGGTCTTTGACATTAACATGCATGGGTTGGCTCCTGCTCTGTGCTAGGTTCTGTGGGGGATATAGAGATGAAAAAGACACAGCCTCTGCCCTTGAAGAGTTCACATTCCAGCGGGGAAGACAGATGTGAGCTCCAAGAGTAAGAGTGCAATAACAGGCACACTGGGTGCCTACCTGGAGCCTGGCACTGCGTTACGCCTCACTCATTCATTTAATAATTATTACTCAAGTGCCCAGTATGTGCCAAGAACTTTTTGTTTCCGGTGCCTGGAATAAAATAGTGAGCAACACCATGGTCTTCTACCTTCACGGAGTTTGTATACCCTATGGTGGTGCTGAGGAGGAAGATATACAGGAAATAGACAAAGAAGTATATAATATTTCTGGAGGTAATAACTTAAAATGCATAGTGGAGAGGAATAGGAGTGCCATTTTATGGGGAGTACGTCTGGGAATGCCACTCCAGTGATTGAATGAAATAAAAGAGTGAAGGCTAGGGATATCTGGGGGAAGAACCTTCCAGGTTGAGGACACAGCAAGTGAAAAGGCCCTGAGGTGTCTTTGGACTGTCCAAGGAAGACAGCCAAGAAGCCAGCAGGCTGAAGTAGAGAGAGAGGGAGGATAGTGGGAATGAGATCAGAGAAGTCTTATAGGCCAAGGGAAGGATTTTGGATTTAATTCTGAGGACAATGGAAATTTTTTAGAGGATTTCAAAGCAGAGGAGTAGCATTCTGGTTTAAGTTTTCAAAGAGTTAGTGTGGCCGCAGTGTGGGGAATGCACTGCGGGGACAGGAGTAGAAACAGGGGACCAGTTGAGAGGTCCTAAGGGGCAGGCGCTATTATTGCTGTTGTGTGGATAGGCAAAGCTGAGGCTTGAAGCTGAGACTTATCCATGGTTGCAACCCTAGCAAGTATAAAAGTGAGAGGATAAAGCCAGGACATGCTGACTCCAGAATCTCTGCATTAACCCTGTGACCTGCCATCTTCCTGACAACCAGAGTCAAAGGCAGACATGATCTTTACTGAAAGCAATGCAAACGTCTCACCCTGGAGGTTCAGAGGACGGAACAAGCCACTGCCATGGGTGGCAAATCAGGGAAGGCTTCATATTGGAGATGACAGCATGTTGGCCCTTGAAGGAAGGAGTACACTTGGTCAGATAGAGAGAGAAGAGGATGCATCCTAGATATAAAAGATAATGTAAGCAAAGGCCTGGAGTCTAAGGGAGGAATTACGTAGCTCGGGAAGATTAGAACTTTGGGAACCTCTCAAAAAGGTGAGAGACAGGAGGCTGAACAGGTAGCTAGACCATAACGGATGTAAAATGCTAAACTGAAGAGTTGTTGATAAGGAGCCATTGAACATTTTCAGTATGCAAGTGGTGGAAAGAAGTTGATTCATTTCAGAGGTGAGTCTTGGGGAATTTGAGGGTGTCACCCGAGAACTGGATTTCCACAACTCTGTCTCATCAAAACCCCACCAGGACAGGGCTGGGAGATGCTTGGCATGGGTTCCATGGGTACCTGAAAGACTGGAGCAAAGGTGGTGTCACTTGTGGAGGTAGGGAAGACAAAAAGAAAATTGTTATTTATAAAGAGATGATCCACTTGGTTTTCAACATACTGAAATAAAGGACAGAATTTATTTTCCTAGCCCCCTTACAGCATTTATAATCTACCAGGTCCAATTCTAAGTACTTTACAAATATTGACACATTAAATACTCATAATCCCAGGAGGGAGGTTTTCTATTATTATCCTTGTTTTGCGGACGAGAGAACTGAGGCACACAATGTTTAAACAGCCTGCCTGATGTCACATAGCTAGTAAGCATCAGAGCCTGGATTGACTCTGGAATTTTGGCTCTGGAGTTCATTCTTCAGACACCAAGTTATAACATCATCCTTGTGAATAGCAATATCAAACCAATGAGCTACAAATGACCAAGTCTCCCATATTTCCTTTTTTTAATTCCTTTAGTTGTATTTATTTTTTTACCTTTTTATTTATTTAATTTTAATAAATTTGACGTTACAATTTGTAAATTTAAGGTGTATAGCATGTTACTTTGATACATTTATATATTGTAACATGATTGCCACTGAAGCAGAATTTATCACATCACAACATTAGAGCACAGTATTATTGACTATATCCATTATACTGTGCTTTAGATCTCTATGGCTTACTTACTACTCATTACAAGTTTGTACCCTTAAACACCATCAATCTTAACCCCCATCCCCCATGCCCTGGTAACCACCATTTTACTCTGTTTTTTTATGGGACTGACTTTTTTAGATTCTACATATAAGTGAGATCATACAGTATTTGTCTTTCTCTGTTTGACTTATCTCATTTAGCATAATACCCTCAAGGTCCATCCATATTGTTGCAAATGGCAGGCATTTACAACAACATGGATGGACCTTGAACACATTATCCCATATTTCTTGAGTTTCACAAAAGAAAATGACTTCTTTTGTTCTCCAAGCTTCTTATTTTAGGGACATGCAGATTTACTTAGATCTATGTACGTACTGCCAAGATATCCAGATTTACTTAGATCTGTATACTGCTAATAACAAAGAAGCTTGAAGAACCTACTAGATCCTCCAGTTGCCATCTTTCACCCATTATGACTGGACTCCATTGCCACATCCTGTTCACCATTAGATTGCTAGTGCCTATAAAAACACCTGGAACATAATTACTGTTCAAAAATATTTGTTGAGTGCAGTCTCCTGCCAGAGCCAGTTCCGAATTTGCCCTACCTCTCGGATCCTGTCATCCTGCAGTATAGTATGGTGGTTATAAGCACAGAGTCTGGAGTCTGACTTCCTGAGTTTGAGTCCTGGCTCTGCCACTTGCTAGTTGTGTGACACTTAGCAAGTTATTTAACCTCCCTGTGCTTCAGTTTCCCCATACATCAAATGTGGATGATAATAGTAACTTCCTCATAACACTACTGCAAAGATCAAATGAGTTGATATGTATAAAGCACTTAAAAAGTGTTAGCACATAGTATAAGATGAACAAGTGTTAGCTATTACTACTCCTGTGACCACTGTACTACCATCACTACCACTACTGCTATTACCATGAAGTAGAGATGGGCTGCCTCATGGCTATAGAGCCTTCTTCCCAACCAGTCCTCCTCTTGAACTCTCCCTGTTGAGTTCTCAGCCTGCCCAAATCTGAGGCTATCCATTTTCTCTGATTGTAATGCTTATGATGATGAAGTGCCCTCTTGAAACACATGGCATCTCTGTTCTCCTGTGTCATCCTTATTTCAAACAATGAGCACCATCTTTTGCCTTCTTGCTGGCAAACCTGGAGTTTCAACAGGAATTTGGCTTAGGAAGAAAAGACTCCCTTTGCAGCAGCCTCTGCCCTGCTGGCCCCAAAACCCAATGTGAGGGACAGGGCTGTGTGTCCGTCCTCAGCCGCCCTCCACTCTCCAGGGTTGCTCTTACAGAGTCGCTACATTGCTGGTCCCCTCAAAGGCTTCTTGAGTTTCCCTGAGCTGCAGCCGCTGTCTTCCAGTCCCTTGTCCTGGACAGAAAGGAGGATGAAGTGCCATGTCACGGTGAACCTACAGAATTTTAATGAAAAGGCCTGGATATCTTAGACACCCCCAGTGGTTGGACGCTGTGATGGTTAGTTTTGTTTGTCAACTTGGCTAGCCTACAGTACCCAGTTATTTAATCAAACACTAATCTAGATGTTGCTGTGAAGTTATTTTACAAATGTGATTAACACTTACAATCAATTGACTTTAAGTAAAAGAGATTATCCTCGATCATATGGGTGGATTTCATTTGAAGGTTTTAAGAGCAAAAATCGAGGTTTCCTAGAGAAGAAATTCTGCCTCAAGAGAGCGACATCAGCTCCTGCCTGAGCTCTAGCCTGCTGGCCTTCCATACAGACTTCAGGTTGCCAGCCCCTACCATCCTCTGAGCCACTTCCTTTACGTATACCTAGACGTACACACACACACACACACACACACACACACACACACACACACACACATTCTCTTTCCCTGGAGAACCTTAACGGGGAGTGATATTCTCCAACCTCCTGATAATACTGAGGTGTCTAAAGCAAGTAGATTCCAGGAGAACAATGAGTCTGACTCATAGTTATCAAATAACAAGAAGAGAAAAGAAGAAAATGAGAAAGGAATGAGAAAAGGAAGAGGGAAAGAGAGAAAGAGAAGAAAAGAAAAAAAAAAGAAGTAGGAAGGAAAGAGGACAGGAAAGAGATAGAGGGAGAGGGGAGGGGAGGGAGGGAAAGACGGAGAGAGGATGGAAATAAACCAGTTTTTAAAAATGTTTTTTAAATCCTAACATCCTACAGACAATATTTTAGAGAGACCAATTCTGTCCCTTTCTGAGTTATACTTTTTAAAAAATTACATATACATATACATATATGTATATATGTATACGTATATGGAGAAATCAACTGTCAGAATTGTCATAGCCTCTGGGTTGGGCAATCAGCAGGTCTTAGCCTAGAGAACTTGATCTCCACTTTAGTACGATAGACTCAGAACTACCCATGTAACTTGTCTTCTCATAAATGAGGAAACTGGGATCCAAATGAAGCACACAGACAGAAAGTGACTTGGCTAATATCATCCAGGGAGGGAGGGGCAAAACTGCAGGTAGGACCCAGGGTCCTAACTTCCAGTCTTATTCTTTTTCCATATGATGGAGAGAACCAGGAGAGAATCTTTCCCCTCTGCCTCCCTTCAGCCACCTCTGACCTTCTTGTTTACCTCATTCCCAAAAGCCAGAGAGGCAGAGTGTCCCCCCAGCCCTCAGCCATCAAACCTGGATAAGGGAAGCCCTTGCAAGATGGGGGCAGTGGATGTTGGGTGCATACGGCTGCTCATGGTTCAGAAGTTGACATCAGCTCAGCTGTTTGCATGCTGCACTAAATCCCGACATGGATGGACTAAAAATCACCCATCACTTTGCAGGAACAGCATTTTAATAAGATGAGGGGAAGTTGAGAACACTTGTTACATCCGAGGCAATGATACGAAAAGCCCAGCATGCGGCTGAGAATTTGCAATGAAATTCTGAAATCAACGAGTGCAGGAGATGCATTTTGAAGACATACGGTTCAAGCCCCTGCCTTTGGCCAGGTCAAGGCCAAATTTACCACTCTTAGAAGAAAAGCCGGTTGCCTTTCATATAGAAGACCCTGCTGTCCTTCTTGGAGACTAGTTACAGAAGCACATCATTGTTTATATTAGGAAGTTCTACTCAATGTCACATCCTATAAATAGATCTGGTCTACTGAGCTCTGAGCCCAAAAATATTTAGTGAGACTTGAATTCGAATCAAACAGTGTCATAATATAAATGAATTATGTCAGACAGAAGTTTATTAACTTGGTTCAATGAAAGGAGAAAATAGTAAGGATTTATGCATGATCAGAATTAAGAATGTTACCCAGCTGTGACATGGCCTATTAGGCCATCCCAGGGACTGTGGTCAACTCTGGCTTAGTTAATCAAGCATTGTCATTGTAGATGTCCAACAAGACCATGTTGCTCATGGGAAACAGAAATCTATGTGGCAATGGAAACATTTAGGTGAGAGGGGTGTTGCTGTGTTAAAGGAACTGAAAGAATGCTCAAGTATCTAAAGCATAGTGGGACAGAGGGATTGGGTCTAAGGAGAGTCACATAGGGAGGGAAAGGACAGATCCCTCAGAACCTCAAGTTAGGTAAAGAGTTTGAATTTTATCCTAAGAACAATGGGATGTCACTGGAGGGTTTTAGAGAAGGAGTGACATGAATCAGTGTATATTTTTAAAAGATCACTAGGGCTGCTAGGTGGAGAATAGATTGCAGGAAGGGTGAGCAAGAATGGAGGCAGGGGACCAGATGGAAAGACATTGCAGTAGTGTGGGATGGAGATGATGTTGGCTTTGACTAGGATGATGGAAGTGGAGATAGAAAGAGATGGTTGGATGAATGGATGGATGGATGGATGGATGGATGGAAGAATGGTTGGTTGGATGGATGGATGGATGGATAATTCAAGGACAAGGCATGCACAATTTGTGCCCTTTGTCCTTGATTTCTTGCTTCTTGAACTCAGAGAGGTATTGATTTTCTGTAAGAAGCTCATTGACTAAGATTTTCTCAGTCAATAGAGCAAGTGAAAAATGATAAGCAATTGGCCATTGGTGTGTATGAAGAACGAATCCTGTACCACTCTCAAGTTGCAGAATGAAGAGACTCAGGTCCTCGGGGGAAAGCAGCTGGCCAGGGGACATACAGCCAGGAGAGGCTGGGAGCAGAACTAGAACCCTACTCTGCTGAGCTCAGTTGTAGGGGTCCTTGCTCCACTGCACACGGCTGTTGCCATGCTGTTGTGCACCCTTTCCCACTAAGGAGAGAAGCCGGGGCCATCTGTTACTGCCATCAATTATGGTGACATCTTCGAAAGAGGCTGATGGAAGTCACCACCATGCATTGCCCGCCAAGGGAACAGCTACATTGAGGAAAGAATGACCGAAGCTCCACTCTGGAGCAAAGTGGGGCAGGAACGCAAGGGCTGCCTTCCCACAGGTGTGTGAAGGAGGCTCTGCAAGCAGGAAGAAGGCAAGATAGATGCATGTGTGAATGTATGTATATCTACATCTAGAGACAGAGAGAAAGCAAGGCATTCAGAAAGAGGATTCTAAGTTTGGTCATTGCACAGGTCTGGGTCTATGTTAAGGAAGGAAGAGAAACAGGGACAGGAAGAGAGTGAATGAATGGCAGATGAGAGTTGCTCCATATGGGCAGAGGGGATGTATGACTATGTGTGTATGTGTGTGGGTTTGTTTGCCTGTATTTGTGTGTAAGCATGGTTGTGTACATTTGTGTTCATTTGTGCTTTTATTTGTGTGTGTGTGTGCATGAGAGAAACATTTTGAGAGATATCTCTGATGATTCTCATTTCAGGGGTGCCTGTGCACTTAAGGGAGGGAGGGATGGAGACGTTATTTCTATCATTTTGAAGTTGAGGTCCGTATGGGCTTATCATGATCAGGAGGGAGGAATCAGGAGAAGGGAGAGAGAAAGAGACAGACAGAGAAAGAAATTGAGTCAGAGAAGACAGAGAGGTAGAGAGAAGGGAGGCGCCACCCTGCACAGAGGCTGCCCATGGCTCTTGGTCCACCCCATCCACCAGAGGATCTCTGCTATCCTAGAGTGGTTTTAATCTCCACACGCTGTGATTGCCCTGCCTGTTTTACGGTGTGTCAGTTCTCTACATGGCTAGAAATCGCTTAGGAAAAGACCTCATTTTTTTTTTCAAACCACTAAAAGCAGCTCTTCTGTTTCTGCTTTCTCTCAAATGCAGTCGTGGAGATGTAGGTGGATTCTCTGCAGCCCATCTCAGTTCTGTGGCGAGGTGGCAAGGCCTCCAGGTTATCCTGCAGAGGAGGGGTTCAGGGGTGAGGGGAGAGAGATTCCATTAGATCGTGCCCCAGGTTGTCCAAGTGAAAAATGGAGAAAATAATAACAATACCTTTCTTGCCCTCACAGTTGAGTCTGGAAGGGGAGAGTAAATCTCTACTCTCCAGGAGTTCCCTGGAAGGCAGATTTTATAAAAGCTGTGGAGGGGAGCAGGGGAGAGCATGTTCAGGGAGAGGGAGATATTTAGAATGAGAAGTCAGTGAGCATTTCAAGGAAGCACAGGTAAAAAGCCTTGAGTGAGGGTAGCTGAGCTGTCAGGTTGTGGATTTGGTCTGTTCTTGGTCAGAATCTTCTTGTGGAGTTGAATGCCAATTAGACCAACCTGGCTGGAAAATTGAGCATCCAGTCCTTATGCTTTTAATATCACTTACCACAATTTGGGCTTTACTTGAAAAATAGTGCCTTGGTGGCAACAGAAAAAGCTGCAAGAAAATGCACTGGGAGCCTCACAAGACCCCATCCCTAGATGGAGGCGAGTGCACTCAACAAACACGGAGGGTTTACAATGTGCTTGGCTCTGGGCTGGGTGCTGGGGCACGGCAGGGAACACTTGGCACACTAGATGCCACTCTCAAGGAGCTTACAGGTAAGTGGGGAAAGGTAGTTCAGAGGTGAGCCAATGAATTAGATGATGCAGGAAGGATAAGAGACCTGTAGAAAGTACAGCAATGGATCTGATAAGTAGCGATTCACTGGGGACATTATTTAGACTGGTTGATCGGGAAAGTCCTACTGAGGAGATATTATTTGGGCTGAAATCTGAATGATGAGAAGGGAGATGTGGAAGCTTGAAAGTCACCGTTAAGAGCATAGATTTATTTCTAAGTGCAACCAGGAGCCATTGAGGGGTTTAGTAGGGAAGTGATAGAATCTGGATGCTGGGTGGAAAATGGATTGAAGGGGGTTTGGCCAGAGAAGAAAGCAAAGGGACCAGTTAGGAGTCCACTGCAGGTGTCCCGGCAACAGATAATGGTGCCCTGCAGTAGGGTGATAGTAGTGGAGATGATAAAATGTGGTTATCTCTACACCCCCTAGAATGGCTAAAATTAAAAGAATAATGATACCAAGTGATGGCAAAGAGGTGGAACAGCTGGGGCTCTCATACACTTCTTGTGTGAGAATAAATTGTTATAACAGTTTTAGAATTGCTTGACAGGATCCTCTAAAGTGTAATACACATATATCCTAAGACACAGGGAGTCAACTCCTAGGAATATGCCCAACAGAAATGAGTGCTCATGTTCACCAAAAGAAATGTTAAAGAATTTATAGCAGCTTTATACATAGAAGCCCCAAACTAGAAAACCAAATGTCCATCCACAGGAAAATAGATGAGTAAATAAACTACTGAATCACCCAACAACGTACCATGAAACTCACATAGATCATGCTGAGCAAAAGAAGTCCATTTCAAAAGAGTATAGAGTGCATTAAGGTGAAAGTCAAGAAAAGATGATAGAGGTCAGAATAGAGGTTACCTTTAGAAGGGTATTCACTGGAATGGGTCACAGAGGACTCTTCTGGGATGCTGGAAATGTATATCTTAGGGATGTAGCACAGGTGCATTCATATGTAAAAATGAATGGAGCTTAATGCTTAAGATTTGCACACAATTTTGTGTGTAAATTATACCTAAATGATAAAGTTAACAGAAATGGTTTAGTGAGGACGTGTTTTAGAGGTTGGTCTAAAGATCCAATAGAACATACTGCTAGATTCGATCTGAGTTGAGAAGGAAAAAAATGACTCAAGTACTATTTTTGGGTTTCTGGCTTGAGCAATTGGGTGGTTGGTCTCACAATTTGGAGTGCTTGATATCTGGGTGGGCAAGGCATGTTACCCAAGGATCTTGGTCATCACTTGCCATTTATAGGTAAATGGTGGACACTGGGGTCTAGGGTGAAGGAAGCATCCAGGTCTCTCAGCAGATAGACAGGCACAGTAATAAGGAAGCCAGGCCCATGATCCTTGGGGAACAGAACCTCAACCATTAGTCTGGCATTCAGAACACAGAGCTACAGACCTGGTGTGGGGAACATGTAAGAACATGACATGGCCTCCATCTTACAAAAACCCTGAGGAAAAACCGGTCACTGGAATAAGAAGCAGAACAGAAGTTCTGTCCTATGGACCAGAGCATGAGACAGGATACAAGGGAAGCTTGTTGTGACAGAGAATGACTTGATGCCCACCAATCCCATGTTCTTGAGCTAGAAACACAGGGAGACCATATTTTCCAGTCTTTCTTGCTATTAGGCTGAGGGCATGTGCTGGTCCTGACCAGTGGAATGTGAGTGAGTGAGATGTATGCCATTTCCAGGCCTGGCCTCTAATCTCTCAGGAGATCCTTGGCTCATTCTCTTTATTCAGATCATAAGGATCCAGCCTAGGACTGCAAATCCTATGTGGAAGGCAGAGCCTGAAGATGGAAGGAGATTGGATTGCTAAATTACGGCATGTAAGACTGCTGGGCCAACAGCTGGTTGGTTTGTGACATATATAAGAAATAGGCCACCGTGCCAAGCCTGTAAGATACAGGGGTTGTTGCCATAACTGGAGTGAATAACACTGATCCACACACCTGTGTTCAGAATATAAGTAAAGGAGGGCAGGGATGCTAGAGAGTATGTGCTGGGACTCTAAAGTCCGGTTAGCTCTGAGGAGCCTGGCGTGGAGTCAGCCAATGTGGAGGAGACAGATGGGACCAAGCCCATCTGATGGAAGTATCAAGGAATGACTGGGCTGTAAAACCTCTGCCTTTGGGAGAAGAGTCTGGGAGTTAGGCTATCTTGTCTGTGGACATTAGGGGACACAGCTGTGGGGGTGTTGCAACCAGGAGATATAGAGAATCTCATTGATTGACTCATCCGTCCATCCATCCATCCAATACTTCCCAGCACCTGCTATGTGCTGAGCATTGTGGATGCAGAGGACAAATAAATAGACATGGGTTCTGCCTTCTTGGAGCTCAAAGGTTAGTGAGGTGGTGGGGGGTGGGTGGCTAACAACTTATTCTCAGGTCAATTATTCATAGAGAGAAATAGACACCTTGCCGCTTCTTTTACCTGAAAACCTACCTTGGAGACTCTTGGCACAGCCAGGTCAAGTTGCCCTGAGCAGCTAGACAAAGAAGCACGTCTAATCTCAGCAGGCAGGAGGAGACTGCTGGAGCAGCTCAGCCAGAGGGCAAGATCACAGCCTGAGGAGCTGTTCCTGCCTGGGTTTTCCCCAGCTGCCTTAAGGATAGTCCTTAGTCACACCCCTGGGGGCAGATAACATCATATAACATCTGTGATCTTGCTGCGCTTGTGTGAGATGCCTTTGCAGTGTCCATCTGAGCCCAGGTCAGGGAAGGGGCAGCAGTCTCAATGGAAGCAGTTATCAGCCCCTATGGAAACTGCTCCTGGAACAATAAACAAATGGAAATGATGGCAACCCTCTGGGCCAGGCCAGTTTTCTCTTAAGCATTCCCTCCCTGAGCTGCCTGGTGCACAGTCTCACCAGGGCTGTGCCACCCATAGGGCTCACAGTCGCAGAGCCCTATGGGTGAAAACCGGAGGCTACCCCACCCAAATTTGGTACCAGCTTTGTCTTCACTCCATTATAAATAATAATAGTAATGATAAATAGTATTAAAGAAAATAATAAAAGCCGTTTATTGAGGCCCTTCTACCACCAGTCACTTTATATTATTTCCTTTAGTCTCATGCTTAGAGATGGCCCTCTCTGAGCTGTTGGCATCATGGAGTGCCAGGAATGAGGACGTCCAAGTAACAACACCTAGGGTTAATTGAGTGCTTGCTGTGTGTCAGGCACCATGCTAACTGCTTTAGCTGGCTTAACTTTACAACACACCTGTTATTTAGGTACAATTGGTATCTCCATTGTGCAAAGTAACTAAGGTCCAGGAAGGTTAAGCAACATGCCACAGGTCACACAGCCAAGAACATACAGAGCGGGTATTGAGCCCAGCAGCCTGGCTTCAGAGACTATGCAGCTAAACACTACGCTATACTGCCAGGGACATGCTCGTCTAGAACTTTCTCCAGAAGGGTTAAAAGGCAGCGCCATTTTGTGCAGGAAGGCAGTGCTTTGGTCAGGCCTGGAATTCCAAGGAGAAGTGAAAGTCCACACTGTGTAGATGGGGAGGGTCTTCTGGGTTTCTGGATGTTGCCTGGGGTCTAGTTCTCTGCCTTTCTGGAAGACAGACAGACACGATTACTTGCAAAGTAAGTTTGGTGGTCCAAACCACCTTCCTTGCCTCCCCACGCCCACAGGAAATAAGGCTGATTGGCAGCTGGCACAGAGCGGACCGATCCCTGGCTAGCAGGTCAGTCCCAGGAGGGCTGCCCATGACGATGATGTGAGCTTGGTGTAAACCCTGAGAAAGCTACACCTGGTGAATTTCCTTTCTGAAAAGGAACACTACACATTCATTTGTATCTTACAGCATGCAAAGCAAGTTCATATTCATAGGCTCACTGAATTTGAACCTTAAAAAAATAAGTTTGGGCGGGCAAGAAAAGCAGAAATGATCATCCTCAATTTTCGTAGGAGATGTTATTCTCATGCTATAGATGAAGAAAATGAACTTTGGTGAGCTGGGGCACTTGTGAGCTCAAGGTCACACAGCTACATGGCTGGACAATAGTCTCTCTAGTCCAAGGTCCGTGCTGTTAACCCTCAGACTCCCTGGGTCCCAGCAACAAGTGCCTTCCCATTGTCAGGCCGCCTCCACTGCACCCATTTCCCGGCGCATCCTCAGGGCTGTCAACATACAAGGCACATAGTAGGAACTCAGTAATTGTTCTTTGAATGAATGAGTGGGTGGGTGGGTGGATTCGCTACCTCAAGGCACAATCATGACTTTGACATGACAACAGTGTGGTGGGACCACTTCTACATTCTAACAAGGAACCCTTCAACTGCAGCCCTGAAGTTTGTACAGGTGGCCAGGAGTGTCTAAATGCAGTGACTTCTCTGAAGTTGCTCTAAAATCCTCTCTCCTTCGTTAATAATATTTCTTTTTTCTGAGAACCAGCTATGCACTATCTAACTGAATCCTCATTACAACCACAGTAGACACATATTATCATCCCCATTTTACAAATGAGACAATATAGGCCCAGAGAGGTTAACTAACTTGCCCAAATTCATACTGTTACTTAGTGGCAAAGCTGAGATTCTAATTATGATCTGTTAGTTTAAAGCCTGTCTCCCAACCAGTACTGGTTTCCTGCCAAGGGTGGTCCTCTAGAGATTGTTCAGCAGAGTCTGAGTTCTTGCAGCTTCAGGGAGCCTGACCATACGTAGCTCACCTCTCCTAAATGAACTCTTGCAACTTCTAGCAAATTCCATTTTCCCCCACCCCCAATAAAAGAAGAAGCCAGCAGAGAGATCTGGCTTTGCTCCTCAAGAAGCTCCAGATTAGAAAGCTAGTTAACAATTCATCTAAAAGAAGCAGAGTATTCCAAGCATATCCAAATTAATATTTATAGAAGGAATGCTTGCTCAGACCCAATTATTCTGACGGCCTGGAAGCCGGGCACAAGTGGTGCGTAGAGCAAAGGGAGGGAGCCAGGCTGCCAGGGGGAGCAGGCCCTGGGGAAGGTTAAGTAAAATTGCCAGCATGCTGTTGGGTGCAAAGCATGGGGTGTCAATGGGGGCAGGGCATATTTTGTGGGGTGAACGGTTAACTCTCCCCAGGCCCTTTTATTTACAGGTGGCGCAGAGCTGCATCACAGCTTCAGTTGTTCTCTTTAGCACAGAGAACTAAAGACGCAGAGCATATCTTTGCAGGGGTCACAGACCCAACGGCTTACAGGGGCTGGGCAGTAGCGTAAATTCGTGGATGGGAGAGATGGGGCTCTGGCAAACTGGAGATCAAGCATCACCATTTCCTGCCCCCAATTCATTACTGCCCATGGGGATGGGGCCCCACCCTAGTCCACCAGATTTTTTGTGTAGAAAATTCAAATTTTAACACAAAATCTCCATAGCAACTAATTCACATTTTTGGTTAGTGAGAGGGTCAAACAAAGTGTGTCTGTGTCATTTTTGGCCTGGATGCTGCCCTGTCATGACCTCTGGCCTGGAAGCTGGAGGCTAAGATTATGTCCGGTGGCTTTGATTAAGTCCTGCCGTTTTTGCCTTATAGAATTCTCCCAGCACCGGCTTAAAACGAATCAGTCTGTCATGGCATTTCTCTAGGTTCTAGCAGACCCAGCCCCTTGCAACCCTGGAACCTGAAGTTGCTACTAGAAGTCTCACCCTGCCACTGAGAGGAGCAAGAAATAGTCTTAGTCATATTCCTAAGACCTTAATGTTGCCATCAGAACATTCTCCCTCCAGCCTCCGCCCAGTGATACTCGTTTCTGGGTCTCTGATCTCTAAATCTCTCCTTTCCGATCATCTTCCACATAGCACCAGTGGGGTCTTTGGAAAATGTGAATTTGACTGTGTCGTTCTTCTGCCCTCCAAAGATTCCCCACTGGCTTCCCGCAAAAGTCAGCAGATCACATTTAAGACCCTATGTGATCTGACCATCACCTGTCTCTCTTGCCTCATGTCCCATTGCCTTTAGCCTCACATTCTTTAACAGTTAGGGATCTTTGTTTAGAAGTAGCAAGAAGTGCTTCTGACTAACTGAAGCGGAGTAGGAACAATAGACCACTGTCACCGGACTCCAAGCCACTGTCACTTGCCTGGATCTCTGCTTCTCCACTTGCCCAGTTCAGTCTGTTCTCAATATAACAGCCGGAGCGATTGTTCTCACCTTGAATCAGTCCACGTCTCTCCCACGCTTAACACTCTCCAAAGACTTCCCATTTCATTGAGAATCAAAATCAAATCTTTGTCATGATTGCAACAATAAGTAACATTTATTGAGCACTTACATGCTAGGCACATTTCTAAGCACTTGACACGTATTAGCACGTCACAACAATCTTGCGGGGCAGGTTCTTTCATTAGCCCCATTCAACAGATGGGGACTGAGGAATAGAGAGGTGAGTAGCTTGACCAATGGCACACAGCTGGAAGGTAGTGAATTAGAAAGGGACTCCAGGCTGATTCCAGAGTCCATGATGTCATCCATTACAATACACCAAATGGTGCCTGTGGTCTCCTTTTTTTTTTTTTTTTTTTTTAATTTTTTGTTTATTGCAGTAACATTGGTTTATAACATTGTAAAAATTTCAGGTGTACATCATTGTACTTCTATTTCTGCATAGATTACATCATGTTCACCACCAAAATACTAATTACAACCCATCACCACACACATGTACCCAATTATCCCTTTCACCCTCCTCCCTCCCCCCTTCCCCTCTGGTAACCACCAATCCAATCTCTGTCCCTATGTGTTTGTTTATTGTTGTTATTATCTACTACTTAATGAAGGAAATCATACGGTATTTTGACCTTCTCCCTCTGACTTATTTCACTTTGCATCATGCTCTCAATGTACATCCATGTTGTCACAAATGGCTGGATTTCATCAAGCTTTCTTATGGCTGAGTAGTATTCCATTGTGTATATATACCACAGCTTTTTATCCATTCGTCCCTTGATGGGCACTTAGGTTGCTTCCAAGTCTTGGCTATCGTGAATAAGGCTGCAATGAACACAGGGGTGCATGTACCTTTGCAAATTGGTGTTTTCAAGTTCTTTGGATAAATACCCAACAGTGGAATAGCTGGATCATATGGTAGTTCTATCGTTGATTTTTTGAGGAATCTCCATACTGTTTTCCATAGTGGCTGCACCAGTTTGCACTCCCACCAGCAGTGTATGAGAGTTCCCTTCTCTCCACAACCTCTCCAACACATGTTGTTTCCTGTCTTGTTAATTATAGTCATTGTGACCGGCGTGAGGTGATATCTCATTGTAGTTTTGATTTGCATTTCCCTGATAGTTAGTGATTTTGAACATCTTTTCATGTGTCTGTTGGCCATCTGTATATCTTCTTTGGAGAAATGTCTGTTCAGGTCTTTTGCCCATTTTTTAATTGGGTTGGTAGTTTTTTTGTTGTTGAGATGCATGAGTTCTTTATATATTTTGGAGATTAAGCCCTTATCAGATGTATGGTTTGCAAATATCTTCTCCCAATTGTTAGGTTGTCTTTTCGTTTTGTTGATGGTTTCCTTTGCTGTGCAGAAGCTTTTAGTTTGGTGTAGTCCCATTTGTTTATTTTTTCCTATTGTTTCTCTTGCCCGGTCAGATGTGGTGTTTGAAAAGATGTTGCTAAGACTGATGTCGAAGAGCGTACTGCCTATGTTTTCTTCTAGAAGTTTCACAGTTTCAGGTCTTACATTCAAGTCTTTAATCCATTTGGAGTTAATTTTTGTGTATGGTGTAAGGTAAGAGTCTACTTTCATTTTTTGCATATGGCTATCCAGTTTTCCCAACACCATTTGTTGAAGAGACTTTCTTTTCCCCATTGTATGTTCTTGGCTCCTTTGTCAAAGATTAGCTGTCCATAGATGTGTGGGTTTATTTCTGGGCTTTCGATTCTATTCCATTGATCTGTGTGTCTGTTTTTGTGCCAGTACCATGCTGTTTTGGTTACTATAGCTTTGTAGTATATTTGAAATCAGGGAGTGTGATACCTCCAGCTTTGTTCTTTTTTCTCAGGATTCCTTTAGCTATTCGGGGTCTTTTGTTGTTCCATATAAATTTTAGATTCTTTGTTCTATTTTCTGTGAAAATGTTGTTGGAACTTTTGATAGGGATTGCATTGAATCTATAGATGGCTTTAGGAAGTATGGACATCTTAACTATGTTAATTCTTCCAATCCAAGAGCACGGAATATCTTTCCATTTCTTTGTGTCTTCTTCCAATTTCTTTCAAAAATGTTTATAGTTTTCGGTGTACAGATCTTTCACCTCTTGGTTAAGTTTATTCCTAGGTATTTTATTCTTTTTGTTGCAATTGTAAATGGGATAGTATTCTTAATTTCTCTTTCTGCTACTTCGTTGTTAGTGTACAGAAATGCAACTGATTTTTGTATGTTGATTTTGTATCCTGCAACTTTACCATATTCATTTATTACTTCTAAAAGTTTTCTGGTGGATTCTTTAGGTTTTCTATATATAATATCATGTCATCTGCAAATAGTGACAGTTTCACTTCTTCCTTTCCAATTTGGATCCCTTTATTTCTTTCTCTTGCCTGATTGCTCTGGCTAGGACTTCCAATACTATGTTAAATAGGAGTGGTGACAGGGCATCCTTGTCTGTTTCCTGTTCTTAGAGGGATAGCTTTCCAGTTTTTCACCATTGAGGATGATATTGGCTGTGGGTTTCTCATATATGGTCTTTATTATGTTGAGGTACTTTCCTTCTATACCCATTTTATTCAGAGTTTTTATCATAAATGGATGCTGGATCTTGTCAAATGCTTTCTCTGCATCTATTGAGATGATCATGTGATTTTTGTTCTTCATTTTATTAATGTGGTGTATTACGTTGATTGATTTGGCGAATGTTAAACCATCCCTGCATACCTGGAATAAATCCCACTTGATCATGGTGTATAATCTTTTAACGTATTGTTGTATGCGATTTGCTAGTATTTTGTTGAGGATTTTCAGATCGATGTTCATCAGTGATATTGGCCTGTAATTTTCTTTTTTTGTGTTGTCCTTGTCTGGTTTTGGTATCAGGGTAATGTCAGCTTAGAGAATGAGTTAGGAGCCTCCTCCTCAATGTTTTGGAAGAGTTTGAGAAGGATAGGTATTAAGTCTTCTTTCAATGTTTGGTAGAATTCACCAGGGAAGCCGCCTGGTCCTGGACTTTTATTTTTGGGAGGTTTTGATTACTGTTTCGATCTCTTACTGGTGATTGGTCTATTCAAATTCTCTACTTCTTCTTGATCCAGTTTTGGAAGGTTGTATGATTCTAAGAATTTATCCATTTCTTCCAGATTGTTTAATTGGTTGGCTTATAGTTTTTCATAGTATTCTCTTATAATCTTTTGTATTTCTGAGGAGTCTGTTGTAACCTCTCCTCTTTCATTTCTGATTTTACTTATTTGTGCCTTCTCTCTTTTTTTCTTGGTGAGTCTAGCTAAAGGTTTGTCTATTTTGTTGATCTTTCAAAGAACCAGCTCTTGGTTTTATTAATTTTTTTCTATTGTTTTTTAGTCTCTATTTCATTTATTTCTGCTCTGATTTTTATTATTTCCCTTCTTCTACTGATTTTGGGCTTTGTTTGTTCTTCTTTTCCAGTTCCTTTAGGTGCATTGTTAGATTGTTTATTTGAGATTTTTCTTGTTTGTTGAGATAGGCCTGTATTGCTATAAACTTCCCTCTTAGAACCGCTTTGCTGTATCCTATAAATTCTGGCATGTCGTATTTTCATTTTCATTTGTCTCCAGGTATTTTTGATTTCTTCTTTGATTTCTTCATTAACCCAGTCGTTGTTCAGTAGCATTTGTTTAATCTCCATGTATTTGTGGCTTTTTCTGATTTTCTTCCTATAGTTGATTTCTAGTTTCATACCTTGTGGTCAGAAAAGATGCTTGGTATTATTTCAATCTTCTTAAATTTATGGAGACTTGTTTTGTGGCCTAATATGTGATCAATCCTGGAGAACGCTCCATGTGCATTTGAAAAGAACGTGTATTCTTCGGTTTTTGGATGGAATGCTCTGCATATATCTACTAGGTCCATCTGTTCTAGTGTGTCGCTTTAAGGCCAATGTTTCCTTATTGATCTTCTGTTTGGATGATCTATCCGTTGGTGTAAGTGGAGTGTTAAAGTCCCCTACTATTATTGTGTTACTGTCTATTTCTGTTTTTATGTCTGTTAATAATTGCTTTATATATTTAGGTGCACCTACATTGGGTGCGTGAGATATTTACAAGTGTTATATCCTCTTGATGGATTGTTCCCTTGATCATTATGTAATGCCCTTCTTTGTCTCTTTTACAGTTTTTGTTTTAAAGTCTATTTTGTCTGATATGAGTACTGCTACCCCAGCTTTCTTTTCATTGCCATTTGAGTATCTTTTTCCATCCCTTCACTTTCAGTTTTGTGGGAGTATTCTCAGGTCTGAAGTGTGTCTCTTGTATGCAGCATATATATGGGTCTTGTTTTTTTTTATCCAGTCAGCCACCCTATGCCTTTTAATTGGAGCATTTAGTCCATTGACGCTTAAAGTAGCTATTGATAAGTATGTACCTGCCATTTTTAACTTTTTTTTTTTTTCTCAGTGTTTTAGTAGTCCTTCTCTGTTCCTTACTTCTTCTATACAGAATTGATGGTCACTTTAGTTTGACCTCTGTCTGAAAGCTGTACTTTAACTACCCTCCTCCCTCCTTTTATGTTTTTGATATCATATCCAACCCTCTTTTTGTGCATTTGTATCCATTACGTTCTAATCGTGGAAATAGATAATTTTTCCTATTTGTGGTCTTCTTTTCCCTTAAATCAGTCCCTTTAACATTTCTTGTAACACTGGTTTCTTGGTGACAAACTCCTTTAATTTTTGCTTATCTGGGAAAATTTTGATCTCTCCTTCCATTTTGAACGATAACCTTGCTGGGTAGAGTATTCTTGGCTGTAAGTTTTTTCCTTTTAGCACTTTAAATATATCATGCCATTCTCTTCTAGCCTGTAAAGGTTTCTGCTGAGAAGTCAGCTGATAGCCTTATGGGGTTTCTTTGTATGTAACTTGACATTCTCTTGCGGCTTTTAGGATTCTCTTTATCTTTAATTCTGGACATTTTGATTATGATGTGTCTTGGTGTGGGCCTCTTTGGGTTTATCTTGTTTGGGGCTCTCTGTGCCTCCTGTACCTGGATGTCTGTTTCCTTCCTTAGGTTAGGGGAAGTTTTCATCTATTATTTCTTGAAATAGATTCTCTGCCCCTTGTCTCGCTCTTCTCCTTCCGGGACACCTATAACACGGATGTTAGTGCACTTGATGTTGTCCCAGAGGTCCCTTAGACTGTCCTCACTCTTTTTAATTCTTTTCTCTTTACCTGTTCACCTTGGGTAATTTCTTCTAGTCTTTCTTCCAGCTCACAGATCCGTGCTCTTCTGTATCCTCTACTCTGCTTTTGAGTCCCTCTAATGAGTTTTTTCATTTCCAGTATTGTATTCTTCATTTCTGATTGGTTCTTTTTATATCTTCCATTTCTTTGTTGACATTCTCACTGAGTCCATCTATTCTTCTCCCCAGATCAGTGAGCATCCTTAACACTCTTAGTTTGAACTCTCGTCGGGTAGGTTGCTCATTTCTGTTTCACTAAGTTCTTTTCTGGGGTTTTGTCCTGTTCCCTTACTTGGAATGTATTCTTTGCCTCTTCATTTTGCCTCTTTCCTGTGCTTGTGTTCACGATAGGTCAGCCACGCTCCTGCTCTTGGATAGGTGACCTTATGTAAGTGATGGCTTAGGAGGCTTCCAGTGTGCTTCCCTCAGTTCTCAATGTTCCAGGGGTGACCTATGTGGGCTACGTGTATCCTTCTGCTGTGGCCTGTTTGCTCTCCCTGTAGGCGCCCAGGGAGGCTGAGTTATGCTCCTGGCCAGCTGTTGTAATGCTCAGCTGTTTGTAGTTGTTGTGGGCCCTTCAGTCTCTTTATCAGGTGTGGGGAGCCCCAGCACAGTTGGCTGCAAGTTCTCATACCACATTTGTGTTGCAGTATTTCTTTTAAGTGAGTAGGCCCCCACCGTGGCAGGTTGTTAGGCTCAGGGCCTTACAATTGCTGTAAGCCTCTAGCCTATTAGGTCTCTTGTCAGCTCTCTGAGGATTGCAGCTGGGTGGGGCTGGCCTCAGGCACAGGAGCACCCAATTGTTTCAGGTTTTGGAAGGTGGAGCAAACCTCCTATGTGGGTCTTTGAGAAGTACAAGTCTTCTGTGGCTGAGAAGCCCTGCCGCCCACAGGTCCACACACACAGTCAACACAGTCCTGCCCCGGTGTGAGTGCCCCCGACCTCCCCAAGTGGGACCCAGTCTCTCCACTGGCGGCAGCCCCACACACTCTGCCCCCGCCCCCCACTCTCCACCCGCTCCTTGTGCACCCCCTGCCCCGCCCAAGTCAGCTCAGTTGCCAGGCTGCAGAGAATCCAGTCACCAATCTATGCAGGCCCACACGTTGCCTGAGGGCTTGTTGTTGGGTGGGGCTAGTCTCTAGGGTGGGCTGCCTGCCCTGGCTGAGCTGGATTAAATCGGGTGCTCTAGCGGGTGGAGCAGACCCTGGGCTAGCAGGTCTCAGGAGAACTCCAATGGCTGCCTGTGTCAGCACGCTCACACCAGGCCACAACAATGGCCGCCACCAATGTCCCAGTCCCTGGAGAGGTCTCACCCCTCACCGAGATGCACTCAGGGCCTATTAGGTGAGTCTCTTGTCACCGAAGCACTGTGCACCTTTCTTTCTGGTGATTTTAGGATGCTTTCTGGAACGGGTGAGTTAGTGCGCGGGCCCTTTAAGAGCCAGTTTTAGTTTCTTTGTGAACCGGGTTTTCTGGAGCTGCTACCCAATGCTTTAGTAGCAGGCACAGTCAGATATTATGCTGCTAGTCTCAATTGTGCTGGGTCCACAAAATGCCCACATCGGGGCGCCTCGGCTCAGGGCCCCGCGCTTCCAGGGAGGCTGCGTATCTGTGAGCTGCTCGGCCGTGAAGCTGGCGGCTTGTGAAGGTGGCGTTTTTCCTCTCCGGAAGGGAGTCTCTGCCTCTTCTACCCCAGTTAGGATTGTCCGTTGTTGCAGGAGTTCCTCTTATCCAGTTTTCAGTTCTGTCTCAGGGGTAATTTTTCCACGAGTAGTTGTAAATTGGCTGTGTCCACGGGAGGAGGTGAGTTCAGAGTCTGCCTACGCCGCCATCTTGACTCCCCCTGTGGTCTCCTAACTGTGTCTTCCTCGTTCACCCTGCTCTAATCTCACTAAACTCGCCACACTCATTCCTACCTCAGGGCCTTTTCTCCTGCTATTTCCCCCGCCTGGAACATCCTCCATCAGAACTCCACCAAGAGGCTTGCCCTGGCCGTCCTGTGTAAACCAGCACCTCTCCTCCTGTCCCATGTTATTTCCCTAGACTGCAAAGCACTAAATCAATAGGAAGGCAGGAGAAAAGGTTTGAAAAGGGCAAGTCCAAGGGAGTTTGGAGAGGTTCTTGTAGCAGGAGCTGATGGGATTGATTGCTTCGTGTCACTGGAGTGGATCAACTCCCACAGGTTTTCCATCCTTGATGCAAAGTCCAAGGAGAACTAGATTCCTGTTGGCATACACTTGGCCATGTGCCTCATTTTCAGCTAAGGGTGAGCAGGGCATCTTGACTGACAGCCAGGGTAGCTGCCAGCCCATTTGGCACCTCAGTGCAAGTTTGGGGAAAATGCCCTTCTTTGAGACACGCACAGCCCTCCATCGTTGTGTGTGCGATAAACAGACCCGGGGCTTGATTTCAGCCCCCAATTCAGCCTTAGCCAGGCACCCTTGTGCAGTGCACAACCTTCACAACCACGTGTGGCCACCTATGATTGCTTACAGATGGGGAGAGGAAATTGCCCAAACTAGAATTAAGGACTCTCACTAAAGAAGTGAGGGTGTATGCTGAGTGGTCAAGAATATAAACCCACTAATGTCTACCAGCTACTCTCAGCCAGTAGCTCTCAACTCAGACTGCACATTAGAGTCACCTGATGGGCTTTACAAATATTCAGATTCTAAAATCCTACCCCAAACCAATTAAATCAGTATCTCTGGGAGTGGCACCTGAGCATCAGTATCTTTCAAAGCCTTCTCAGTGATTCCAATTTGCTGCCGAGTTTGGAAACCACTGCTTAAACTCTGCCTCCACCCACTGCTCGAGTTTCTCACCTGGGCCTTCACATGTATTGCTTCCATGCTCTTGTTCCAATAGTTACCCTTTCCTAGGATGCTTACAAACACCACACATACACAGACACACACACACATATGCACACACCTTTGCTGTAATAATTCCTGCTCGCATCCTCAAGGAAACTTAACGGACCTCCACTCGCCCCGCACCTGTGCTCCTTGATCACCACACATTCCACAACTCACTGTTGTCAGCAGATCTGTGTGTCCATTCCACCAGACTATGAACTCCTCAAAGGCAGGGACCGCGCCAGATTCATAATAGACCTAAAATCTAGTGCTAGCGACCTAACCCTAAAATCCAGGGACTTCTGATGGCTGTCTTTATATCTCTTATTGCCTGCTAACACCATATCCCAATCTGGACTGACTCAAGATTTTAGGTGCTCTCTTAGTTATCTCAGTTTCTTTAATCCAGAATCTACATTTCTACTTGATTCTGAAAATCTCTGTTACCCAGAAATCTTGGCAGTCCAGATCCCCTGTGTTTTAGTCAGGGTTGTCCAGAGAAACAAAACCAAAGGAGTTATATAAATTAGGAGATTCATGATAGGAATTGGTTCCTATGAGTATGGAAGTCAAGAGGTCCCATGATCTGCTGTGTGCAACCTGAAGAACCAGGAAAGCTGGTGCTGTAATTCAGTCTAAGTCCAAAGGCCTGAGAACCAGGAGAACCAATGTCCAAGGGCAGGAGAAGATGGATGTACGAGCTCCAGACAAAAAAGAACAAATTCACACTTCCTCCATATTTTTGTTCCATTCGGCCCCAATGGGTTAGATGATGCCCACCCACATTGGGAATGGTGCTCTTATTTACTCAATTTACTGATTCAAATGCTAACCTCCTCCGGAAACATCCTCACAGACACACCGAGAAATAATGGGTGTGTCTGAGCACCCCTTGGTCCAGGAACGTTGAATAAAACTATCACATCCTGGATATTATTCTGGCCTGCATGGAACTGTTTTTTTTTGTTTGTTTGTTGCCTTTTGCCCTTTGGACTTTGGAAAATAAATTTGTACCAGTGCCTCTTCCTGCCTGTAATAAGTCCATCCACCCACTTGGTCTCAGTTAAAATTCCTGGATCACCTCTTCACTCCTTTTGCTTCTCCAGAGTTCTTCAGCTTTCCCTGCAGCCTAAGCTATATCCTTAAAGAAAAACTCTTATATTATCTCTGCCTTTCATCCTCCCAAGTCTCAAGGACTTCCGACATCTCCCAGCCTCACCCTGCCTTCCCTGAAGAAAGCAGCAAGGACTTGAATTAGAAGGATGGTCCAAAGAAAGGATTTTGACGGATCTGTGCGTGCCGTTTTTCATTGATGTGCTGGAGACAGATGAGGATGGGATTTCACAGAGAGCTCCCATCTCTGCTCAGTGTCAGCAGCTGCTCCTAAGTCAGCAGGCAATGGTGTGTGTCCAGACGGAAGAAAACAGAGGTTGCCTAAATTGTTTTCCATCCTCTCTGAAACCAATAAGTGCTACTCGACTGCTTGGCACAATTGAGTTCCTGAATGGTTCCCCAGTGGAGTGTCAAATCAAATCTTAATCCTGTCAAATCCTGGTTCTGTGAGCTTCCAGGAGTGGGCACAGTGCCAAATGAAGAGAGGTCGGGGCTCCTGATCCAACTAGCCCATGCAGGGGGCCATGGTGATCCACCTCCTTAGTCTTCAGAAGAAAGGCCGTCAGTCTTAGCAAATATCTAGAGTCTTAGAGATGACTTCTGGAAGGTTTAATATGGCCATAAGCAATAGTACATGCCAAGTCTAAGTTAATGATAAAGTTCAACAAGGCAGACAGTTGTCAGTGGGCATGAGGTTGATGAAATTGTAGGAGGAGAGGTGGATGGATTTATTTAATCACCAAATAGTTATTGAGGACTATTCTAGACCCCAGAGTGATATTAATGAATAAGACAGAAAAGATCCCTACACTTAAGGGCTGGTATTCTAGACATGGTCTCCCTCCAACTTACAGTAGATAAGCACACGTCTTGAAAGATGAAGAAGAGCTTTCAAGAGATGCCATGGGCCAAAAATATCCCAGTCCCTCAGAGGTCCTAGAGAATTCATCCTTTCTTTCAGACTGCATGTGCTGGCCTAATAAAATTGCCCAGGCGCAGATCAGTTCTATGGATAAGAGGCTACCATGCTAACACCAAGTGAAGCTCTCATTTGTTTTCCCTCTCCATTTGAGCTTACCAGGTTCACAGGCTCCAGGAACTCAGCATTCACTTACTATGGCCTCTTTCACCCTGGAGGTACCCCAGAGGCAGTACGCCTCTGACTCAAATCCCATGTGCTTGATGTATGAAGAGGTAGCTAAGATCTCAGACTCTAAAGTCAGATTTTGGACCCCAGCTCTGGCACTTACTAGTATGTGTCCATGGGCATGTCCCATATTCTCTGAATCTCAATTTCCTCAACTAAAAATGGGATAATATGAATGTTTACTCTTCAGAGTTGAGGTAAGGATTCAATGAGATAATTCAGGTAAGAAGTAAATAAATATTAGCTACTACAGTAATAAAAATTACTTCATTATTACTATCTACATGTTTTTAAATTTTCACCGACATATGATTTATATGCAATACATTGCATAGATTTTACCTGTTCAATGTGATGTCACCCATGTAACAACCACCTAAACAACACAGAGAAAATTCCTACAGCCTAGAAAGTTCCCTCATGTCCCTTTCTAGTCAGTGTTCTCTCCCCAAGAGGCAATCACTTTCTGACTTTTGTCATCATAGGTTAGTTTTCTCTGTTCTTGAAAGCTGTTGAAATGGAATTGTGAAGTGTATTTTTTGAGTGTGTGTTTTTCTTCTTTTCCTCGACATAATGTTTTTGAGATTAGTGAATGTTGGGCTGCAACCATGTTGTGTGTCTGTGCAGTTGGTTCCTTTTTACTGCTGAGTAGTTCTCAAGTGCAGTGACTTGACCACAATCTGCTGATCCATTCAGTCTGCCCAGAGTGGTCACACCATTTTACACCCCCACCAGAAATGTGGAGAGTCCCAGTGGCTCACGTCCTTGCCAACATTTGGTGCTTCACTCTTTTTGATTTTGGCTCCATGTTTTATTAGTATTTGGTGCTCTAATTTGCTCATCTGGGGGCTGTTATGGCCCTAGGCAGATGCCACATTTGCAGAATATTTACTGTGGAGCCCAAGTACTTTCACCTCTCTCACAGGCTTCAGTTGTTTCAGGACCTTCAAAATTGGGGAAATTAAAGTCATTTTGAAGTTGGTGGTTTCAACACTAGTCACCAGCTGTGGGCAGACTCTTATCTAGGAGTGGTTCCTCTCAAAAGCCACATCTACAGGCTGAAGGCATCGCTAGCTCCTAAGCCAGTCCTTCTATGAGCCGGTGGGATAGAGAAGTTACCCCACAGTGGGGTTTGGGGCTCTTCTATCACCAAATCCACCTAGAATCCTGTGATGAGCACCATCAGTGGACACCTCTTGACTGAATGTGCCTTGAATCCATTCCCCTCATATTTCTCATGACAGTATCCCAGTTATCCTTTGTGAACCCCCCAACCTTCAGTCCTTATAGTTAGTATCAGCTTGACCCCACTCTCTGGTTCCATATTTGCACCCATGACATAACCTTGGACAACCTGAGTCACAGAACGTTTCAGAGGTGGATGCATGACCAGTTGCCCAATGCCATGCAGGCCTTTGTTGGAGCTACTGAGAAAGAGACATTCTCCACTGGGGTTGTTAAACAGGTGGAACAGCATGGAAACTTGGAACTGCTGGGCCAAATCTTCCAGACTGTGGGAAGAGCCTGCTTGAGAGGAAAGCACAGGCAAGAGATGGACAGGGTGGCATTGTTTGAAATTTTGTATTTATTTTTACAGCTTTATTAAGGTATAATTTACATATTATAGCAGTATTATGTAAAGTGTACAATTTGATGATTTTTTATAGATGTATATACTAGTGAAACCACCACCAAAATCAAGTTAATGAACACAAACATCATGCCCAAAGTTTCCTTGAGCCATTTTGTAATCCCTCTTGTCACATCCCTCCCATTCCCAAGCAGCCTGCTCTGTCACTATAGATTAATTTACACTTTATATAATTTTATGTAAACAGAATTATGTAGTATGTACTCTACCTTTTACCCTGGCTTCTTTAACTCAGGATAAATAATTTTTATCCATGTTGTTGTGTGTTTTAGTGGTTCCTGCCTTTCTATTGCTGACTAGTACTCCATTGCATGGATATACCACAGTTTTTTTATCCATTCACTCTTGATGGGCATTTGGATTGCTTCCCATCTAGGTCTATTACGAATAAAGCTGCTATGAGTCTTCATGCAAAAGTCTTTTTGTATCATATGCCTTCATTTATCTTGGTAAAATTTCTAGGAATGGAATGTCTGGTCATATGATAAGTAAATGTTTACCTTTTAAATAAACTGGCAAACTGTTTTGCAAAGTGGTTGTGCTTCATATGACTTTACTTTCCCACCATCAGTGTATTAGAATCCTTCTTGCTCTGTATCCTTGCCAACACTTGGTAGAGACAGTCTTTTTAATTTTAGCCTTTCCAGTGCTTGTATACCATTATAGCTTTTATTTTAATTTCCATAATGACTAATGATGAGCATACTTTCATGTACTTATTTGCTACCCATCCATCTTCTTTGGTGAAGTGTATGTCAAATCTTTTTCCCATTATTTTTCTAGATTATTTTCTTAGTATTGAGTTATGAGTTCTTTATAGATTCTAGATGCAAGATTTTTGTCAAATATATATTTTGAAAATATTTCCTCCCAGTTTGTTATTTGGCTTTTGACTTCTGTAAGTTTTTTGAAGAACAAAATTTTTTAATTTTAATAAAATCTGATTTATTTATATCGTTTCTTTTAAAATTTCTGTTTTTTGTATTCTAGTTAAGAAATATTTGCCAAACTTAAAGTCAATAAGATTTTTCTCCTGTGTTTTTTTCTAGAAGTTTTATATTTTAGCTCTTACATTTAGATATATAATTCATTTGAGTAAAATTTTGTATGTGATGCAAGTGTCGAGGCTCCTTTTTTGTTTTGTTTTGCTTTGCGTATGGCTAATCGATTATTATTGAAAAGATTATTCTTTCCCTCAGTCAATTGCCTTGGCACTTTAGTGAAAAATCAGTTGACCAAAAATACGTGGGTCTGTTTCTGGACTTTTGAACTCTCTATTTGTTTCCATTGATCTCTATATATCTGTCTTTACACCAATGCCACACTGTCTTGATTCCTCTAGCTTGATAATAAGTCCTAAAATCAGATAGTGCAAGTTCTCCAACTCTGTTCCTCAAAGTTGTTTTGGCTGTTCTAAATCTTTTGCATTTCTGTATAAATTTTAGAATTAGCTTCTATCAATTACTACAAGAGAATAGACTGCTGAGATTTTTATTGGAGTTTGAGGAGAATAGGGATCTTAACAATATTGAGTTTTCTGATCCATGAACACAGTATAGCTCTGCATTTTTTAGGTCGTCTTTAATTTCCCTTGTCAATTTTTTAATGATTTTTAGTGCACACGTATTATACATCTTTCATCAAAATTATCCCTCTGTATTTCATTTCTTAAAAAATTTTAATTGTTCACTACTAGTACATAGAAATATAATTGAACTTGTATCCTGCACCTTTATAACAGCGTTTGGAAGCAGTCTGTTTGTCTGGGTCCTCATTGGTCTCTATTTCTTGTTCTGCTCAATTATTCTGTGGAGCACTTGAGTATTTTTATTAATTGCCTTAGTCCAAGTCCCCTCACTAGCCCCTTGCATGGTGTTCTTGGTCCCATTTCTTATGTCCTTGTCTTGAATGTCCAGCTCATAATTTAGAGCTTGCTCTGACCACTCAATTATATACTCCTAGGTATTGACTCCTACCCAAGAGACATCCTATCTGAGGTTTACCATGCCCTTTCAAGAGGGACAGCTCAGTTGCCACAGTGAAGTTGGTTTAGTTCAACCTCTCCCCATAAACTGATCATTCACCCATTCCCTAGACACTTGGAGTCCACCAGTTTTAAAACCTGGTTCCCAGGATACCCCAGCTAAAATGCATAGTTTGTGAAGCTCTGGATTTTGTCAGAATGAAAGTAACATTGGAAGCACACAATCCTCCGCATTATCTATGGCGATGATTCTGGGGAGGGCTTCCTAGTGTAGTGTGAGTTATAGAAGGAACAAATCAAAGATCATTCAATACTAGAAATATCCAGTTAGAAATGAAAGTGGGAGGAGGGGAGGCCCATTCACAATAGTCGTAAAAGCTATAAAATATCTATGAATAAATTTAGCAAGCATGGTACTTATCTGAATAAAACTATAAAATTTTATTGAAAAGAGTAAAACATGATCTGAATTAATGGAGAAACATAGCATGCCCCCAACTGGGATGACTTTGTATCATAAAATATCCACTCTCTCCAAACTAAAAAAACAATTTACCAAATTTTCTATTGGAATTCCTATGTTTTATTTTTTAATTTTTTCTTTTTTTCTTATTTTTTAAATTACTTCTTAAGGGAGTGCGACAAAATAAGTTAAAGAACAAATTTGGATTTTTTGAAAGAGAAGAATGATGGAGAGAGAATTATTCTACCACATATATCAAAGCATACTCCAAAGATGATCTAATCAAAACAGTATTGGCATAATAACTTATAGTAGAAAGCAATAGAGAATACAGAACAGATCCTGGTATATAAATAAATTTAATATCTGATATAGATGATATTTTAATTCACATGAGAAAATAAAAGTTCACTTAATAAAAGGTTCTGGCATAACAGGTCATCTGTCTGGGAAGAGGCAAAACTTAACCCCTGCACTACACAACGTATAGAAATAAACTCCAGCTGGATGAAAGAGGGAAAAGTTAAAATAATTCATAATAAAATATGAATACACATTCAAGGAAAACATCATTAAGACCTCAGGTTGAAGGAAAACTTCTTGAAAAACACAGAACATTCAAAAACCACTATTGAAAAAATAAATGAAGGCAAAAGATATTGCTATAAAATCAAATGACAAATAATAGATTGGGGAAAATATAAATTTGAGACATGGCAAATAAAAGGTTAGTGTTTGTATACAAGTGATTTGGAAAAGTTAAGGAAAAAAATCAAGCATCTCAAAAAAAATCATAGACGAATTAATAGAGTATTAGGAAAGACAGTGATAGGTGCTCTATGACCCAGGAATCTCCATAGATTAATATAACACAAGTTTCTGTATCATGTCCATGAAGACTAGAATGGGTCTTCCTGTGCAGTAGCTGACCATTCATGTGGTTGTTTATAGGCCCATGCTCCTTCCATCTTGTAGCTCTGCCTTACTCTAGGGCCTCAGAGTTCTGTGCATTAGGCTGAGACTTGGGGGAAAAGAATGAAGGATCACACATGGGAGAGTAGGGGGTAACAGGCACGGGAGTGAAGAAGCACATCCACTCACATTCCATTGGCCAGAACTCAGTCATATGACCACACTGAATTGCGAAGAAGGCTGGGAAGTATGGTCTAGCTGTGTGCTCAAGAAGAAGAGGAAATGGAGTTTGATGATCAGTTGGAAGACTGCCACAACTTGGTAGTTCACAAGAGCAGGAATTAGTGGCCAATAAACGTATGAAAAGGTCCTCAAACTTATTAGTATTAGAGAAAAGCAAATAAAAACATCAACTCTCATTCAATAGACTGAAAAGAAATAAAAGTGTTAACACACAAGTATGGCAAAGATGTGAGAGGAATGGAACTTTCCTGTGTTCCTGCTATAAATAAGAAATGCTACAGCCTATTTGGGAAGCTGTCTGGCAACATCTTTTACACTTAAAAAATCATGTATAGCCTCCAACCCAGAAATCCCACTTCAGGAAATCTACTTCGCAAAAACAAAGGTATGAGTAAATACAAATATGTATGCAGAGATGTTATTGAAGCATGTTTAAAATGACAAAAACCAAAGGCTGGAGATATCCTGGTGTTGACCAATAGAGGAAGAGTTGAATAAATCTCAGTAGATTTATTCTGTGAGATATTATGCAGTTGTAAAAAAAAAAAAAGAGAGTGTATTAGCTTTACACATATTATTCTATAGGTATGTTAACAATTTATTGTTAAGGGAGAAAAGCAAGTTGCAAGAACTGATTTGAGTATTGCCTAATTTTGTAAGGTAAACAATTTTCATAAAACATTATTTTGTGTGCAGGTTTACATATGATTGTGTAATGGGTATGAACAGTGTGTTGCAGTGGTTGAGGCAGCCAAGAGGCATTTTAAACAAACACACAAAATAAATATCATGAATTTTATAAGCCTGAGTTAAATCATTCATCCATATATTTATTCACGTTATCTATTGAGCTGAACACCTTGCTAGGGGATAGAGTGGTAACCTAGACAGATATGACAGATATGATTTATACTTTCAAGGAGCTTGCAATCTAATTTGATGTTAGGTGTGATAAATCCTTCAATGGGAAAATTTCAGAAGAGGGGCAGTTAACTTCACCTCCACGGAAGTGGGAGATCAATATCTATGTTCATATTCGGACACAATAAGTACCTAGATATGTGACCTTGACCATGGTGCATAGAAACGTCTAGACTCAGTTTCCCCATCTTTAACCAGTGCTGAAAATACCTTAACTTACAGGGTTGCAAGGAACGAATGAAATAGAAATAGAAATGTCTATCACAGTGCTTGGAAAATAGTAAGATCCTGGTAAAATAAAGTACTTTTGACTTTCTCTCCTTGAACCACTACCCCATGCCCTTTCTCCAATATTAGGCAGGCTGCAAGGGTTGAAGGGGAAGCCTTTTCCCGAACCTGCATCCACTTCACCTTTCGTGGTTTCACTCTCTGAGAGTAAATGAGATAGCTTCTATTATTGAACAGTATTAACGAATAGATGAGTCCTAATAGACCGAGAGTGCTGTTAGTGTTGTAGAAAGCCTTCATCCCTGATCCCTTGAATACGCTCAGAGTGGTTCTGTGGTGCTTGGATGGTGTTTATTGTGAGTGAGGTTCCAGGAAGTCATTAACAACCACATCGAAAGATCTCTAAGATCAGACCTGTGATGGCTCTCATTTAATGTCCTACTTTTATTTATTCATAAAAAAATTTTTTAATAACAGAGGTTGTTTACTAAGAATTGTAGTAGAAATCTGTTTTTACAACATCCATTTCCTCCTATTATGACAGTATCCTGATTTTATTTGGAGAAGCCATTTCTTTCCCATTCACCATCTTGTGGTTTCAGTGGGAATGACCACAACCTTAGCTATAGGGATGGTGGACATATAACCAAGGCCTGGTGAGTCAAAGTATTTAATCCCCAAGGAAACACTGGTTGGTTGAGAGCCAATGTCTGTTGGACTTTTGCTGGTCCTATTATAAAAGAGAAGGATCCTGTTTACTAGGACCTCCTATAGCTACCAGGGTCCATCATGTGAAGAGGAACTTATTTGGATTTTTATGTTAAATCTCCCAATATTTTAACATTTGCAACTAATTCAATTTTTAAAAAGAAACACTATGTGGTCCAAACAAAACAGTTCTACAGAGTGGTTGCAACCAGTGGATGGTATCTCTGTAATAAACACTTGCATAAACATTTCAGCAAGGCATGCCTCCAAACTAGCCCTGTGAACTGTTCATCCAGAGTTTGAGCAGGGCAAATAAAGAGGCAGAGTGAGCATTTTTATCCAGCAATCCTCACAGGATGAGTAAATTATGATAATTTTCTTTCTACTCATTCAACAATAAAAACCAACTGTGTTTGCAACTTGAGGTTTATAGTTGAACGCACCATATTTGAATCCCATCTCAGCTGCTTACTAGCTTTGTGATGGCGTTAACAACAGTACCTACCTCCTAAGGTTGTTTGTTGTGAGGGGTGGGTGGGATAATTGGTCCTCAGGACTGCCTTGATAGTATCCTTTAAGAGAGAAGGTCACTGCAGAAAGAAGACAGGTTCCCTAGTCTCCGAGCATCCAGGCCATTGTAGCAGACCTATTGATATACTTTTCCTGGAAGCATCTTCCAAATCACTGTCCCCTTCCCAACTAGTGTGGTGTCTCTTCTTGTGTCCTCTGCACAGACAAGAATTGAAACAGTCTCTCTCTTCCCATGGAACCTCTCTTGGAAAAGAGAGCTCGACTTATCCGACCTTTAAGGTCCCTGGGGTTTAGATTTGTGTTTTTCTATTTTTATCTTTATGTTTTGTTACGTCTATAAGAGGTAATATCTCCTCTTTCTCTCTCTCTCTTTTTTTTTTTTTTTACCTCTCAATGTATATGTTGATCCTTTGCTTCTCTTTTCTCTTTCACTTCTTTCTCCCCCACCACCTTGCTTTACACATTTCTCTTCACATCTCACCCTTTCTTTCTCCCTATTCCTACATCTGTAAAGTAAGAAAAAATAACTGTATCATCATGACTGTTTTAAGGTTTAGAAAAATACATTTAATATTGCTAACATTGCCTGGATAGAGGAGGTTCTTAATATATGGAAGATGCTCTTCTCCCTTTTTCTTGTTCCTTTGAATCTGTCCTCTTCTTTTTTCCATACTTAGATAGCTGCTTGGCATCCGTCCTCTGCCTTCCACCCCCACCTTTTTGCTGTCAGGTTCATATCAGCACCTTCTTCACCCCTGCAGCTCAGGGAGGCAGCTGCCTTCATTCAAACCGTTAACAGCCCTTCCTTGACTTTTTATTGTTCCTTCTTCATTTGAGATGCACAATGGTAACTTGTTATATTGTTAAGATGATTGACTATATATCACAAGGGAAAAGAGTCCCATTTCATGAATTTCAGAAATTTTCTCAATAAAGACATATTTGCTCTATGTACATTTTAATTATCTTTGTTAAAGGATTATTTTAGCTACTAGAGGCAGGATTGCTTGGAAGTCATCAGATAGAGCTTAGCTCATGCCAAGGTGCTGAAGCTTGAACTCACAGGGTGCCTTCATTTAATTCCCTTTGAGAGGGTAGACAGGAGATGCTCATTCACAGATGTGCTTGACAGATACTGCTACAATAGCATCTCACTTTGAAGCTTTTGAATTATGTTACCTGGAATTCATACCTCACTCCTATAATGTCATTTCTTGGCTCAGAAACCTTTAATGATTCTTTCCTACTGCAACGAGCTCTTACAGCTCTGTCTTTGTGACAGCATGAAGTTCTGGCAAAGAGCATGGCTTCTGGAGCCATCCCCCCTCCATCACTAACTAACTGTGTAACCTTGGGAAGATTACTTAACCTCCTTGTGCCTCTGCAAAATGAGAATGAATGGGAATACCAACATACCTACTCCATAGGTTTTGTAAGGTTTAAATGAATTAATGTATATAAAAATGCTTAGAAAAATGCCTGTTATATATTAAGTGCCATATAAGAGCTAGTCAATAAAATCTTTCAAGAACAAATAATATGGGAACAATTTATTTCTCCACTTTAGGTGGATTAGCATAGTGGAATTCACTCTGAACTCAATAATAATAGCTTGCATGAACACCACTCACCATGTACCAGACATTGTGCTAGGTACTGCACATGTGTACCTACAACAACCTTATGGGGTAGATGTAATTATTATCACCATGTTACAGGTGAGGAAATAAGACACTGAAAGCTTGCAATGCTACTTTAGATCATCCAGCTCTAAATATTTTATTAAGAAGGTTGCTTTTAGGTGCAAGTGAGAAAATATAACTAAAACTGTGTTATGCAAAGAAGTGGAGGATTTATTGCCCAGGTAACGGGAAAGTCAGAAGGGGGAATTTCTAGCTTCAGGCACAGTTGAACCAGGTGATTAAGTGATGTTGTCTGGAATCTGTCTATATCTCTTGGCCTCTGTTTATTCTCTGTTGGTCTTATACTGAAATAGGCTTTCCCACATGGTAGCAAAATAAGAAAAAACATACTTATGATCTTCTTTTTAACTTTTTAACCTCTTGTGTATTTTCCCCTTCATTCATGTGGTTATCTGAAGCTATTTTTCTGTACAATTATTTTATTTTGTAGCTGAGCCTATTTTATTCTTGGAATTTCTATTTAATTCATTAATTTTAAAATGATGTTATTTGGGTTCTCGATTTGTTTTCTGAAATCTGCAGTACCCCCTTTCATCCCATTCTGTTGTTTTATTTTCTCAACTTGGAGCTTTCATATTATCAAAATCTTGTTCTAATTGGTATTTTTTTTTCTATCGCTTAAAGTACTCCTCATGAGATTCTGCAAGCTGTTTTTTTTTTCCAACAGGTTTCTTCATCCTTCTTTTGTGAGCTATATTACATGTTTCTCTATTTATTGTCTTTTAATTGCTTCAGTAGATTTTCAGTGTTGCAAAGCTTTTAGAAGCCTTTTGTTCGTACCAACCAAGGGTGCTCTTTCCAAACCTTTTATTTGAAGCAAAAAAAAATATGAGTGAATTTGTTTTGCCCTTTTTAGTCTTTATCTGAAAACTGATGATCTTTCTGATGAGCAAAACTTGAGTCTGAATATTGCTTACATGCACTTTGACATACACATAGCCATACACATACATAAGAAGAATATCAAGTGTGAGGGGGGCAGAGAGGAAGCTTAGCTGTAGAAATTGTTACATCACCAAGGCTGGCACTCTCTTTCTCTCTCTCTCTCCCTCTCTCTCTCCCTCTCCCTCTTCTTCTCTGTCTCTCTCTTGTTAAATGCCTGAGATCTAGGTTTTCTCCCCTTAGTTGAAGGTGTATTTCAATGACCTGAGAAAATTATTAATTAATTCACACTTTGTATATTATGCCTAATTAGGTCTAGGGGGCTCAAAAAAAGGCAGAGCTTAATGGTTCCACCTGTCTCAGCAAAAAGAATTTTCTGGTAAGTAGCCAAAATTGAAAGCTGTTCTATAACTTTTAATGGGTAGCTCCTCAGGCCATATCTCCTTAAAGTAGGAAGTATTGATAAACATTTTATTGACTTACCCCCTTCCCCCAACACCCAATACTATTCTGGTGAATGAAGGCTGGGTTACAAGCCTTTCTACTCTTTCACAGAATATTCTGTTTCTTTTTCTCATTCTCTTTTTCAAGGTTTTTAACATTAAGTTGGACTCCTTTCATTGTATGGTTGCTGCTACAAATTTTTGTGGTGTTTATTATTTTTATCAATTTCATGAGTAATGGGGAAATTTAGATGTGTGATTCAACTTGACCATGCAGCCTTTGTCTGGAAGCCCCCATTAACTCCCTTATAAAAAAGTTAGGAAACTGATCCTCTGAGAGTTTGGATTTATCTAAAATACTCAGTAATTAAGTAATAGAGATGAGACTTAGAATCTGTTCTTCTCCTTCCAGTTCTAGTGAGCATTTCCTTTGGCCTACATTCTTTCAGTGGATATTTTCCACTTCTACTGGGAACTGAAACAGAGAAAATGGGCTTAAGCCACAGCATGAGGAAGGAAAGCTCACCTAACGGATGGGACTACTTAATATTTTTAATGCATTCATAGAGTCTTTCGTTCGTTCAAATACATGGTGTTACATTGATTGTCTCCTACAAACCAAACACTCTGCTGGGTGTTAGGATATAAGGAGCCAGAGAGAGAAGACCCTTGCTCCTATGGAGCTGCTGATCTAATGGGGGAGGCCGACGATAAACAAGAAAACACATGAAGAGGGTACATTTCAATAAGTTCTACAAAGACACCAAGCAAGTGATGTGATAGAGGGTAACTGGAGTTGAGAGGGGCAAGGATGCTACTTTACATGATGTAGATAGAAAGAGATGATCTTTAGAGGCATTGGTGATATGTTGAGATCTGAAGGATGAAAGAGGGACATTCTTGTGAAAAGTGGAAGGGAGAAATGATCCAAAGTCCTGAGGCACAAATATTTTAGAGATATGAAGGATTGAAATGGAGAACAAGGTGGCTGAAGTGTAGAGATCAAAGGGGCAGATGGTTAGAGATGATGTCAGCACAGTGAGCAGAGGCCAGATGGTGCAAGATGAATGTACCATGGTCAAGGGTTTGACCGATTGTCAAGCAGTCACGTGGCTTCCTGAAGAAGGCTTCTTGTCTGAGGGAATTTTGCAAGAGGGAATTTTAGATGCTGGAGGTAGTGGTGCTGATGCTAAATGACCGTTACATTCTCTCTCAGAGCTGGCAACTTTGCAGCACTAAGTGAAGAGACCTCAGTGTATTTATATGTTGTAAAGAGCTCAGAGATGAAAGGCGCTAGATGAAGCCAAGCCTGTGGCAATTCTAACATTTTGAGATGCCCGCCCAAGACTGTAATAGATTCCTCTGGCATTTTCTGCTTTCTGTCTGCACACTGGGTAGGAATCTTCTTTTCATTTCCCCAGTTACATATCACTTGCCTATGTCTTCCCACTCTGTAGGATGGATGTAAAGGTTAATTCCACATCTGTAACTTCAGGAAGGGTTTTCTTCCAGGCTGCCAACCTCTTTGATGATTTGTCTTGGCTGTTGTGCAATAGAATGTCACTTCTCTCCACTCACCCTTTGAAAATGGCCTATTTAAAGAAAGATGATTTGGGGTTAGAGTCAATAAAATCAGGTTGTAAGCAATTCTTCAGCATGTTTGGTCCTCAACAGATAGGTTGGGTGGCCGGAGAGCCATTTTTGATAAATGTCTCCTTACAGTGCAAGCCTGGGAGATGCTATGTGGCTCTGCATGCAAAAGGCTTGAAGTGACTTAAACATGCACCCAAATGAAAACCGAGTCCAGACCATAAGGGCTTGTTTTGTAGCTCTTGTGGGGACTCTCCTGTGAGGTTCTCCTAGAGAAAATGCAGCTCTGTCCAATGTGAGCTCTCTTTCTTCAGGCAAGTATATAAGCATTCTGAGCCTCAATTTCCCATCTGTAAGTTGGGATAAATATTTCTACCACTCATTGTTATTTGGAGGCTTAAATAATATATATGAAAGTGACCAGCACAGTGGCAGTACATCTTTGTAACCTCCCCCACCCCTCCTGTCGTTCACCTTCCTTCTCCCCTCCTTTCTGTCTTCCCTATTAGCCATTTGTATCTGATTTTATGATCTCATCAGAGAGTTTGGTGCAGCTGTTAGAGCACAAACTCTGGGGCCAGACCACCCAGGTTTGAGCCCCGGTTCTGCCATTTTACTTGCTATGCAACCTGAGGCAAGTCGCCAAAACTCTTTGTGTTTTCATTTCACTACCTATTAAGTGATGATGATAGAATATATCTCACAGGATTGTTGTCACGATTAAATCAGTCAATATGGAAAGTGTTTAGGACAACGCCTGGCATGTGGTTTGTGCTTTGTAAGTGTTAGTTGTTAGCATTATTATTGTTATGTTATTAATATTTATTCTCTCAAGTTTATCTCCCTGAAAGTCAAAGTTACTACCAGAGGTATTTGTCAATTGGTTCACCTCAGAGTACGGAGAAAAGCCACTGGCATAAGTGGGCTCACATGGATCTTTGATCTGTGCTTTTGTCCACAGTCTGCATTTTGAGGTCTGGGCAATAAATTAGTATTGGCTAGATCTTGTCTGTAGAGTTGAACACAACATAAATGTGTTTTCCACAGCCTTATTCTTTCCTTTTTTTGCTGAGGAAGATTCTCCCTGAGCTAATGTCTGTTGCCAATCTTCCTCTTTTGGTATGTGAGCTGCTGCCACAGCATGGCCACTGACAGACGAGTGGTGTAGGTCTGTACCTGGGAACCAAACCCTGGCCACCGAAGTGAAGCACGCCAAACTTAACCACTAGGCAACCAGGGCTGGCCCCACAGACTCATTCTTAATAATAAAACATTACCTCACATAGGAAGACTAAGAGAAGAAATCATGATACATAAATAATACGGAATCCTACATACTAATAAAAATATTTTGAAAAATGTTTGATAATATGAGGTGTATTGTTATATAAAAATTAAAGTGGGCTGCAGAATAATCCCAGGACAAAAACACGCAATGTGCTAACACATTAATAATAGATAGAAGAGGAAATGTATCAAAATATTAACATTAGTTGCTTCTCAATAGGGGCTTCACACGCCAAAAATTCCTTAAATGCTTAGAGACTAAACTCATATCCTCAAGCAGTAAGAAGCTATAGCCTGAAGTGTCCTATCACATGGAGAAATTTCTTTTTATTATATTTTCTTTAAATACCGCTGCATTAAAGAGTGGTAACTCAACTTATCAGATTCAATATTCAGGCAAAGTTTTTTTGGTGTGTCATTGTTGCAAAAATTTCACAACCTAGGCCCCATAAATGTGTGGATATAAATTTGAAAAAAGTTTTTTCACATATTTCCAGTAAAATTGACTATCCAAGAAATTTTAGCATTTTCACTTCATACCTCCCCACCTCCTTCATACTGACTCATGCTCCTCGTAGTACAAATATACCATTTAAGGAGCAAAATCTAACTTTACTAAAAGTCTTAGAACGCAATATGTCCCAGGCCATACCTCTCTACCTTCTGGCATCCTGGAGGCTCAACTCAAAGATCATCTCCTCCATCAACACTTCCTTCGATAGTGCAAGTAGGATGTGTTTTCTTCTCCTAGGCTTTCAGTGCTGAAACAGATATATGAGTCATTTTGGGAGGTGGAGTCTGGAAAGGAGAGGGCCATGACTGGCTTCTTTTGAAGACCTTTCTTAAACAAATGGAGTCAGAACGGCTACTTGTATTTTAATTTTTATTAGTTAAGCTTCAAAGGTCCAGTTCTATGCATAGACAGTGGGTGTGTGTTCCAAACTTCTTTGGGAGAGACTCACTTGTTAAATGCAACCCAATCCATCTCCCTCAACCACGTGATATAACATCATGATTAAGAACACAGATGTTGGTGTCAGACAGACTTGGGTATGAATATTGGCTCTGATATTCTCTGCGTAATACAAGGATAATCACGCCAGATTTACTGGCCGCTTGTGGGGATATTCCAAACCACAAAATCAAGTAACGGTGAAAGCTTTTCGGTGAGAAATGATTCAGTTTGCCTAGAAATACATTTTTAGAAATCATGCACATGGTATACAAGAAGGGAATCTTTAACAGATAGTAGAGGACACAAAATATTACATAAACAAATGAAATGCATATTCTTTTCTTAGATTATAAGACTAATATCATAAATTGTTAATTCTCTCTAAATTAATCTCTACATTCAATATGATTTTGTTAAAATGTACCAATAGGCTTGTTTTTCAACCAAAGAAACTGATATTAGAGTTTACAAAAATACAAAAATATCCAAGAAAAAATAAGAGTTTTAATGAGGATTAATGTTATCATATATACAGGAGTATTGTAAAGCTACAATAATTAAAGTAGTGTGGTTCTAGCACACAAATAAAAACAGATCAATAGAGGAAAGTAGAGAATGTATAAACTGAAGCAAATACAGAGATAAATTTAACAAACGTTAATGGAAATGCATATTAGTAGGGAAAAAGGTGACTTATTCAATAAATCTTATTGAGAAAATTAGAAGCCATTTGGAAATAACCTAGATCCCTACTTCACTCCCTATAATAAATATATTCCATACAAAGCAAATATTTTAACTTAACAAATCAGGTAATGGAATATTATCCAATGATAGAAGGAAATGAACTACATCAGACTCAATGGTGAAACACTATAAGCTTACCACCCAAGATAAGGAAAAAGACCAGGATGCCTGCTTTCAACACTGTTATTCCAAATTGTACTAGAAGTTCTAGCTAGAGAAATTAGGCAAGAAGAATAAATAAAAATCAGCTAAATTAGAAAGAAGTAAAACTATGTCTATTCACAGATGACATGATCCTATATGTAGAAAAATCCAAAGAATACACACACACACACACACACACACAACTACTAGAAGTATAAGTGAATTTACCAAAGTTGCAGTGTACAATATCAATGCACAAAAATCAGTTGTGTTTCTATACCTCAGCAACAAACAATCCAAAAAGAAAACTAAGAAAACAACTCAAGTTACAATGGCATCAAAAGGAATAAAATACATAGGAATAAACCTAACCAAGAAGGTGAAAGACTCATACAAGAAACATTATAAAACATTGCTGAAAGAAATTTAAGAAGGCATAAATAAATGCAAAGCTGTCCTTCAGAAATGAAAGAGAAATAAATATATACATATATATACACACACATACACATATATGTGGCCCAACATATATTTGAATTAATTACTTATATATATAAAGAGAGATCTCTTTATATAATTGAACCATGTGTAATTGCCAATATTGATTATTTTGAAATACAAATATAAAAATTTCTCATGAATAAACATACTTTATTTCAAAATAACTTCCTTGGGGTGTTATCCTAAATATATAAGTGATAGAATGGAGTTTTAGAAAAGGCAAATAACTTTCCTAAGGAGAGTGTACTAGGAAGTGGTGGGACTGAGCTTTGAACTCAGGTCTCTGATACCAGACTTAAGTTCATAGCTGTTATGATGCATAGTTTTCCATATTTACCCTGTGGGCAAAGGAGAGTCATTGGCTATTTTGAATCAGAAGCATGACATGATCTAACATTGTTTTAAAAATCGCCATAAAAAGATTAATGATAAATCTAGGAAACAGCAACAACAGAAAAACAGCACACAACACAAAAAAGTTTTAAATATATCCAGAGCCTCTATATCAATAAGGAAAAAGGACCTACATTTCCATAGGAAAAAAATGGGCAAAGGATATGAATGCGAGTTCACAGTAGAGAAAATTCAAATGTTTCTAAAAATAGAAAGGATGCAAAATCTCATTCATAAGGGAAATGTTATTTATTTTTAAAATACACTTTATTGAGGACTAACTTATATATAATAAAATGCGTAGAAGATTGCTGCTTATCTTCCAAAACTTGCTGAAACATCTTCTTCATAAACCCTTCATTGTGACCTCCAGGTTCTCCATAACTCCTGGAAGAAACTCTTGTATTTGGGACCACAATGTACCAAAATGATCAATACACATGTCCACTGAACAAAGGCTTTCCATGGGTCCCCAGTACCTTAGCCTTGTTGATATGGCCCTCTGTGATCTGATTCCAGATCCCCTCTCTAGTCTTCACTCTTACAATGCTTATTCACATACCAGAACCTCCTTGCTATTATTGTCAACTTGGTGGGCTCTTTTGCTCAGTCTAGTGATCTAGGAGTACTTGCTGCTGCCCATATAATCTATTTGCCTTTATGCCTCTATGTCTGTTTATTGCATATTTTGTTGCTTCTTCCCAGAAGGTTCTTGCCAACCTGGCCTACATGTTGATCTCCTATTCATACTTCAAAGCTCAATTCCAGTGTTAAAGCTCTGGGAGGACTTTCTTGATTACTACCTCTAGCAAAGTTTCTAGCTGCCTCAGCTTATACTCAGCTTTTTCTTGAGCATAAATTTACTCAAAACTTTACACACTCACACACACACACACATTCTGTTGTGTGGTTATTAAATTATTATCAGTGTATGTATCTGTCTCCCATACAAAGAGTAGGGGAGTAGTGCTACAGTATCATCTCCTTCTCCCCAATGAAGGGATTGTGCCTGAAATATTTATCTTCTACACACTAACAGTGACCTGGCAAAGAGCAGTGTCTGTTGAATAAATGAGTGAAGAGAGGAAGGGAAGCAACGCTCAAGGGAAAGAAACATGGAAAAACGTGGAGTGAGAGTTCCAGTTGGTGCCCACATCAGGGTTAAGTAGAGCCTTGTGTTGAAGTCCATGGTTTCCTATAGCATCCTGATTCTATTGGCTGTATATTTCACTCTAACCTTTAGCTAAATCTCAGGTCAAGTCTGACTCAAGCCTGAACCTACAGGGCAGATGAGTGCCCCCTCAGTAGATCAGACCGAATGCTCTGGGGAAGACAAGGCTTGCCAGGAAATATTGGGGAATATCAAAGTGGGTCAGGGCTATTCCTCCTTCTGCACACATTGTATCACTTTGTAGGAGGGTGGGTGGGAGGAGCAGGGCTAATCTTTCTTCAGCACCAGAGACAGCAGTCTTCATGCCCAGCCTTGTCTATGCAATGAACTAGGTCAAGAGAAGACCACCCTGTGAAAGAAAATGAGAGGCTCGCCACAAGCATCAGGGAGGCAGGGAGCTGCTAAGTCACCATCTGAGAGTGGGAGGTTCTTTTGATGAAGAAAACAATATTTACATCTATATTTAGGGCAGCGATTGCAAGATAAAGGCACAGAGATACCAAAATAGCCTGTGATTGATTCTGGGGAAAAGAGACAAAGAGACAGCAAGTCGGGGGAAAACTGCTCCTTTGAAGCAGACATCTGCAATAAAAAAGGAATTGGGGCTTTTTTTTCCCCCAAAATAAGTTGGTACCTGTCATGCTGCAGCTTTATGAAAAACCCAGAGAAAAATCTCAGTTCCAGAGGGAAATTGGGTGATGTTCACTTAGCATTTTTTTTGTGTGTGTGGTCAAATATATCAGATCTTGTTGCTGAAAAATCATAACTTTAGTAGGTGTGTAGGTCACAAGTATATCAGATAGCCTTAGTTTGGGCGTTGGTATGTACCCTAACCCAATAAGTGTTATTCTAGATGTTTCTCAAAAGCTGGTGTGTGTTCCCTCAACCATTTGCCAACGTTTTTTTCATGTCCAAAGAGTCAGCAAGTCAGAGCATTTAAGTTTTTGTTTATTTTGTGTAACTATCATGTACCGGACACAATACTAGGTGTTTTATTCACTGGTATCTCACTTTACATTTTCAGCCACACTCTGAGGTAGATATCATTGGCCCATGTTACAAGTAAATAAACTAAAGCTAAGGGACCTTAATGAGATTTGTTCCAAGTTACCTTTTGCTAAATGTACTTCTATCTTCAGAGTCAGCACCTGGCCTCTAAAGGAAAAACATACCACAGTTTTGTTCTTCTTCAGTTGTACGGTAATAAGTGACAAAGAAGACTAAAAGCTACCCTAGATATATAGGATCCTTTATACAGGCCAGGCATTATGATTTAAACACATGCTCACCCCCCCACACACACATGCACATTCATATACACACCTACAAATATAATGCATATATACTCATCTCAATCAATTTCTTAAAGAGGAGAACACAGAGCTTCACAGAGAACACTGAACCACCCATGCTCATTAAGCCAGTAAAGAGTGAGCTGGATTCAACTCCAGAATCATTTCATGCGCAGGTTCTTTCCAATGTATAGCTCCCAGAGATGGTGGCTGAGTAGCGTCAGACTCTGTTAGCTGTCTGTCCAATGTCTCTTCTTCCATTCTTTCTTATTAGCCAAATCTCTGCAATGGACTAGCTAATTTCCCTTCTATTGGAGCTGCCCCTTCCTTGGATCTCCTTGCCTCTCACTTGGATTATCGCAAATGTCTCCTTTGAATATCCCAGGCTCCAGTCATGCCCCTTTCAATCTAGCTAGTTTCCAGGTTTATTCAGATACGTCACAACCGGTGGAAATGTTTTAATGATGACTGGATAAAGTCAAAACTCCTTCACAGACCTTCACAACTGAGTTCCATGCCTTCTTTGCAGTCTCATTCTACTATTCATATAAATAGCATGCTCTGCCTCAGCCAGACTGATCCTCCCCTGTCCTATAAATGCGTCTCAAGCTTTTTAATGTCTTGTCATTTACTTACGCCAGACATGCCCACCACCTTACTTACCATCTATGCAATCTTATAGCCCTTTAAGATCCAGACTGCAGTATGGCTTAAAGGTTTTTCTCCTTTTTCCGAACCCCAGCACGGATATGACAGATCCATGGTTCTTAAACATAGATTGGATTTGCTCTGGTATTTTCATCCATCGATTGGTAAGTCAATTGATTGATTAAATATGTAACATGTATGTTGCACCTACTTTGTGAAAGACATACTTAGGAACTGAGGATCCAGCAGCAAACGGGACAGACAAGTTTGTTGCCTCAAGAAACCTACTGAGAACCATCTCTCTGTGCATCTTTGTCACCTCCCAACTCTTGCACACAAATTAGCTAGAGTGTAAAACATTTAGGAATGGCAACTCTTTGTTTTTGACTAGACTATGAATATTCAAGGGCAGATATATATTACTAGATATCATTATATTACATAATTATGATATTGTATTATATTTTACAATTAATAATTATTGTCATCACTAATATTTACTGATTTATAACTACATACCACTCCCGATGCTTGATAAGTGCCACACACTTACCCTGTCATGCAATCCTTACAATGACTGTGAATATCACAACTACTATTTCTCCCATTTTACAGATGAGGAAAATGAGATTAAAATGAGTTTGAATGACTTGCAAGAAGCAAGAAGTAAGCAGTAGACACAAGCTTCAGACTGAGGCAGTGTGAAGTCTACCGTCCAGACCCTGAATAACTTCAATGTCCTTACTCCCACATTGCAATATGGACCTAACACTCTGCCAGACACACACTGAGTAGTTGAGTGTTAATTCTTGCACTACACAGCCTGGGATCGATCACTGAATTTCTCACTCACTGGCTCCATAACCTCACCAGCCCTCAGTTTCCTCATCTGTAAAATGAGAATAATGATAACATCAATCTTATAGAGCTGTTGGTAGGATCAAACAGCTAAATATCTATAAGAATTTAGAATAGCACCTGGCAAAAATTTAGCATTACCTTAGGCAATAATAATAGTTATTACTATAGAGGTTCAAGAAGTGCCTGTGAAAGAATGAACACCTAGTCCAGTGTCCCATGCGGTTTGAACTTAGTAGCAATAAATAAATCCCCAGCCCAGTTCCCAGAACACAGCAGGGTGCCCAGTAATTGTTTATTTATTGAACAACTGACTCTCAAAAGCTGGGGTGGAGATGGTGCCTGTATGGAGACCCAGCATGAGTTTGCATCATGCTCTGAACATTGATCTGACTCTACAGGGTGATGGGTCCCCAGCCGGGAAGAATCCAATTCCAATATTGTAAATGGCACACACATCCTCTAATCCTCCCCCCACCTCCCCTCTGTCCTGCAGCTCCAGACCTCTGAGTCCAGTCATCTCTACAACACAGCTAGCTCTGTGTCTAGACACCAGGGACACTCCCATCTACTTTATCTAATGGCTCTCAAAGTTGCAATTACACCTCCTGAACAAGGAAGGTTATGAGATTAATTAAAGGATGCCAGTCCCAGGATGACACACAGGACTTCTGTCTGCCGAGGTGGAACAACCCCAAATGCATCTGGAGCTAGTAAGGTGAGAGGTCATCCAGGCCATGCCTCTGCCTCCAAATATGCCTTGTACCTCTCCTTCCCCAGAGAGAAGAGTATCGCAGCTCATCTTCCGACCTTGGAGGAATTGTGCCAGGTACACTTCATTCCACGCCTCACTAAAAGAGAAGCAGGACATCCTCTTTGCTGGGGAGGGCTCTGAAACAGAAAGAGTTGAGATTCCCTGTAGATCTAAGTTCTTGGGGGGTATGGCAGGAGACGGCAGGCGATGCCATCGCATCGTCATTTTCCAACCCTTTCTTCCTTTCCAGAGTCCTCAGACTGCTTACAAATGTGAAGTCCTTAAGGGAAAGTACTGTGTTGGAGGCCAGCTCAGTACCTCATACAACCTTTGTGGTAATGAGGAGATGGTGTTTGGTGTGGTCCTAGGACCTCCAAATGCTCAAATCCCCAGCCAACTCTCTCCTCTGCCATCAGACCAAAAGATGGACATGGGGAAGGGACGCCCTAAGCAAAATCATTCATTTTATTTTTCTAGACATAATGATCCTCAGCTCTAGATGTGTATCACTATCACCCTAGACGCTTTGAAACAAAATTTCTGGGTGTATGACAAATATTCCTATTATTTTAATTCCAGTTAATTCTGAAGATTAGTTGAAATTGAGAATCATTTTTATCAGGATTTTGCTCCAAAGGCTACTGCAGACTTTCAGTGAACTGGATATTACAAGTAGATCTAAAAGTCCTGCGGCCCAGCCTAGGAAAAACCCAAGCCTATAGCTTTAAATGTGGTTAGGCAGCCACACAGGCCCTCCCACAGCCTATCTCAACCCACAGTATTTACCACTCCAGAGGTGAGGATAGAGAGAGAGTGTTTCTCCATGAAGACTGGAATTGAACTGTTTGAATTGGCTGTGTAGACAGAGAGGATAGCTCTCATCAAGCAAAGGAAAGCATCAGGACCCTCTTGTACTGACCACATGAGAGGTTGGAATTCCAAAATGTCAAAAGAGAGAAGAAGAAAAGATCCTAAGAAAACCCTCAGCTTGGGGATGCAGAGCTTGAATCATATCCCTGGGTCACACTCTTTGTCCAGTGTTGTACCCTAGCACGAGGACTGACCTTTAGGCAGTGTTCTTAAAATGCTCAGTGAATGGATGAACGAGTGAAAGTTCTACAAATGAGTTTATCTGTCTCCTGCCCCCTTTTATCCAATCCTGTTCTGGTTTAGGGTTGATCTGAAGTCGCGTTACTCTAAGATACTGCCTAAGCAAAAAGCATCTCACTCTCAAGTTTATGAACTATTTGGTCTCATAAGAGACAGAAACATGCAGTGGACAGAACACAAATGGGTTGTGGGGACAGACCACTTCGCATTCGCCCCACCACTTACAAGGTGTATGACCCTGGATGAGTCTCCTATGACAAGGTGGCTACGCCTCAGTTTCATCATCTGCAGGTCAGGGATAATAGCATGTACCCCACAGGGATATTGCAGCTGTTTTTGCTGTTTTCTGCAGTGACCGGCACACGGTAGATACTTTATAAATGGCAGCTGTTAAGAGAGTGTGACTCTGGCTGGTTTTTAAGCCTTTGGGTGAAGGGGAGGGCCATGGCCAGTTTGGTTGGGTGTTTACAATGCTTGATTGCCCCGAGGACTTTGGAGAGCTTTGGTGTCCAGAGCAGTCTTGTTGAGAGTGGATGGACATGGTTGAAAGAAAATGAGAGCTAGAAAGACAGGGTGGATTTAAATCCCAGCTGATCCACTTACCAGCTGTGAGACTTGCATCATTGTCACTCTTGGTCTCTGTTTCCCTACCTGCAGATGTCAGGGGTCAAATTAGATGACTTCTCCAGGCCCATCCAAGAGTTTATAATTCTATCTCTGTGTCAGTTGCATAGCTGGAAGGCCCTCAGGTAGTAAGGGCAATGGATGAGGGCTATTTGGGGCTAGGAGACCATATCTAGGCATTTTAAGAAAAGGGAAACTGAAGTAGAAGTTATAACGTAGCAATAAAATGAACTAGGGTGATAGGGTTGTGGGTGCTTTTGAAATTATTTTGAAATATGTTTAATAATTGCTTTATAGACTTTGTGTCTGTTTTAAAGGTAGAGGTGTGGGCAAAACTCCACAATGTCTGGAGTCCAAGGAGGGGTCTGAGCAAGAGCAGATTCACGGGGATGTGGAGGAGGGTTTGGAAGCACTGTGATCCAAACTGGAATGCAGGTGGGGTGATGGAAAGAGCATCGCTGATTCAGCCAGTTAATAGGTATCAGGTATAATTCTGAAAGAGACACATTGCAGGGTTGATGGCAGGCCTTACTGCTGTAAAACTGCTGTGTGGCTTTGAACAAGCCATGCTCCCTCTATGAGGCTCAGATTACTTATGAGCAAAATGACAGGGTGTGGACTAGATCAGAGTCATTTTTCTTCTAGATAACAGAAGACTTATGCATGTATGACGCAGCGCCAGGGTGCACCTACATTGTGGTGACATCTCTCCTCCACTGAAGAATTTTCCAGGGAAATAGGGCTATTCATATTAGGGCAGCTGCATTTGCTGCCCATGAGCTACAGTAGAAGGAGAGTGGAGGTGAGTAAGGGGCAAGACCTACTTTCTTAGCTGCACTTCATTGCTTTCAGTTCTTACTAAGAAATCAAAATCAAAATAAATAAGAGGAAATGGACTTACTGTATAATCATAGCTTTGAATCTGTTATACTTTATAGAAAGAGTAAATACATCAAAATCTGTGGCACTTGCCACATCCTTCCCAAAGAGACGGTTAATCACCAAGGTGGAGAAGCTCTGGGCAACAGGATCTCCTGAGGACTATCTAGCAACCAGGGGCCCTGTAGGTGTCCTGTAGGGATGGTGGACCCTCCGGGGTATCTCATAGCTACTATACAGGGGCATTATGGCATCATAGTCAAGAAGGCAGGCCCAGAGTCAGACCGTCTGCCAGTTCTGTGACCTTCAGCAAGCTACTTAACTGCTTTTCTGTGCCTCAGTTTTCTCATCTGTAAAGTGGGGACAATAATAACAAGGATGCTGTGAGGATAAAAGGAAATAATGTGTGTATACAGCATGGTATATGATCAGTCTTACTCAGTGAACCTAATGTCCTGCAGATGCTACACTCTCCCCTTTATTTATTCAACAAGAATTTACCCAGTGCTTCCTAGGAGTCAGCCACTGTTTTATGTACTGAGCATATAGCAAGGAGTAAGATACAATTTATGTCCTCCTAAGACTTATCTTCCAGTGGGGAGAGAGACAAAAAAAAAGAAAAATGAAGACGAATAAATAATTCAGATAAATTCATACGGCACAAGTATTCTGATGAAAATAAATGTGGTATGGTGGAAAGAAATAGGGTGAGAGGGTGACGTTACAGCGAGTGACTAAGAAGGGGCAACTTCATGTGCCCCAGTGCTGTCCCCAACCCAACTATCCCTCTCCTTGCCACCTCTTTTCCCTGAACCCTTCTCCTGTCACATATTCCCGTAGTGCTGGGCTGGACAAGCTTTGATTCATCAATTTAGGCAGTAACTTGAAATCCACGTGGTTTCACTAGGATTGGGAGTCACATCTGAGACATTTTTGTTGTTCTCTGATGTTCCCTTACTCCTAGGACACTGCTTGGCACAGAGTAGATACTCAATAGATATTCACGGAATGTATGAGACCAAAATCAGAGGCATGAATCATCTGCTGCTTCTTCACACAGGTGGGAGGAATGCTTGTTGGGCCTCACTCGGTATGGCCCCGTTAGAGCCTGATTAAGAATTGATCTTGATCTTCTATGCCATGTTTGGTTTCTGCATCACTTACTCACACTGGGAGAAAGCATTGATAGTCCGAGAAGCCAGGATCCGATGTTACCTTTGTTGTTAACTACATGAATTTGAAGAAGCCACATAACCATTCTAGACTTCTGTCTTCTCATTAATAAAATGGGAAAGCAAATCCTTGTCTCAGCAGGAATTAAGTCAGATGTCAGATGTGAAAGAAGGAATTGTAAATTTCTACAGAAGACATGACATTATTATTACTATAACAAGCAATTAGTGGCCACAAAGTAAAACTCTGGATCCCTAAGCAAATGTTTGATAAGAAGGATCATCCCCGTAGCCTCCTTCAGGCTCCAAAGCCCTCAGATCCCCTTTATGCCCTCCCACACACTTCTCCTTCTGTCCTTAGCCAAGCGTTGTAGGGACTTCTGGGTATGAAAAGAACATTCTGCCTAAAGCTATGATAATAGACTGAAGTTTGCTGCAAATGAAAGAGTTGAAATGTGAGGCATTTAGAAGCTCAGAATAAACAGACTAATTGGAGGAATGAAATATCCATTAGTCTAAATGAATATTTCTATAAAGCTGCATGTTAGACATTGATAAAAAGAAATGATTAAATGCAGAATTAACCAAGATTAATTATTTTAATCAAGAGATTAATCATGATTATATCTTTACATTAGTTTGCTCTGCTGATGTTTGCTCAGCAATCTGGGGGAAAATCTGTTCATTTATCACCTTCGTGTTTGAAAATCGGCCCATATTTTATACAGTCTCCCATCCACCATCATTAACCTCTTTGTAAATAGAAACTCCTAAACAGATAAACAGCATTTGAGAAGAGCACGCATGGGGCCAAGGACACAGAGCTCCATGCCAGGCACCCAGATTAAAAGCTGAAGCTTTTTTAAAAAAAAAAATTGGGAAACTACAGCTGTTTCTCATTTTAGATCAGTTGTCTAATTTGGTGGTTTTTCCAGCTGAATTGCCCAAGATACTTGAAGATGGGCTTACCGCGTCAATGGTGGGTGCCTGCTAAGGTTATAGATGGTTTGTAGGTAACCACCTGAGAAAGCACTGCGGCCGGGAGGAATGGAGCAGGTAAGGACTCCAGCTCTCGGAAATTATAGTAGCCCAGTGCCAAACGCGATGTCAAGAAATGTGAAAATGGTTTAGATGATGTAAGTTTGCCCTCCTTGATCTTTTCATACATGTTTCTTCATCTCCAGCTCTTAACAGCTGAATTTGCTGATGAGGATCCAAAACTAGTTCTCTCTGGGGCTCCATTTTCTCAGCAAAAGTTCCACTATTCACCCAGTGTTCACTCCAGGAAAGTAGAATAATTTTTAGTGTGTTTCTCTTTTTTACTTCCCCAACCAACCAGAATATATATATATATGAATAATTACATATATATAATATTCATACATATTAATCATATATACATAATACATATTATGTGTATATTCATATATACATGATATATACATATTATATATCATATACATATTATTATACATATATGTGATATATATATATATGCACAGTAAATTGCTCAGTCTTGGATAATAATTCATCCTCTTTGATCATGACTTGCATTTCTCACATGTGCCAGGCTGGCTGGATTGAAACCCTGTCACCAATCTCTTCTAAATTAAAATTGAGAAAATTATGCCCCCTGGGCAACTCCTGTACTTCTTTTTCCAACAGGTACTTACAGAATGCCTGTTGTACGTCAGGATCTGTGCTTTAACTGGGCTGTGTTCTTGATGGTTATCTTCTGTGACTAAGTTAACTGTCCCCAGGTCTCGTCAGGTAAAGTCATATCATTATCCATATTTAGCCAAGGAGAAAACCGAGTCACAGGGAGTTTAAATAATTAGACCAACGTTATAGATCAATCTAGGGAGAATTGAGGTCTTAACAATATTGAGTCTTCTGATCCATGAACATGGTATATTTTACTATTTATTTAAGTCATCTTTAATATCTCTCAGTGATATTTTATAGTTTTCAGTGTAAAAGACTTGCATTTATTTCGTTAAATTTACTCCAGAATTTTATTCTTTTTGATGCTATCGTGAGTGGGATTGTTTTCTTCGTTTCATTTGGGATTGTTCTTTGCTGATATAGAGAAATCACAATAGATTTTGTATCTTGATCTTGCATCTTGTGACCTGGCTAAACTTGTTCATTAGCTCTAGAAGTTTTTTGTGTGTGTGTTCCTTAGGATTTCCTACATAGAGGACCTTGTCATCTATGAATAAAAACAATATTATTCTTTTCTTCCGATATGGATGCCTTTATTTCTTTTTCTTGCCTAATTGCATTGGCTAGGACCTCCAGGATAGTATTGAATAAAAGAAGTAAGAGTGGATATTCTTACCTTTTAAATAACACCTATGTCAAAGAAGAAGTTAAAAAGGAAATTACATGGTATTTTTAAATGAATTAAAATGAAAATTCAACATATGAAAATTTGTGAGATGTCACATTCAAGAAAGCATTCAGCCTTTTACCATGAAGTATGATGATGTTAGCTGTAGATTTTTCATACATGCTCTTTACCAAGTTGAGACAATTCTATTCTTAGTTGACTGAAAGTTTTTATCAGGAATGGCTAGTGGTTCGTCAAATACTTTATCCGCATTTATAGAATGATCATATGCTTTTATTTTTAGTTTGTTAATATGGTGAATTACAATTAGTTGCTATTTGTAAGTTAAACCAAACTTACTTTCTTGAGATAAGCATCCAGGAATATGTAATGATCATCATATCATTACATGTCATCCTTATCAAATATTGTTGGAATTAACTTACCAAAATTTTGTTTAAAATGTTTGTGTTTATCTTTATGAAGGAAATTGGTCTGTAGTTATCTTCATTTGTAATATCTTTGGTTTTATTATCAGGGTAATGCTTTCCTCATAGAATGAGGTGGGAAGTAGCTCCTCATTTTCAATTTTCTGGAAACATTTGTATAGAATTGATAATAATTCTTCTTTAAATATTTCATAAAATTCACTTTAGAAATTATCTGGGCTTGGAGTATTCTTTGTGGGATGGTTTCTAACTAAAAATTCAATGCCTTTAAAAGGCATGGGGTTGGAGAGAAGTCAAGATGGCGGCATAAGCAGACTCTGAACTCGCCTCCTCCCATGGACACAGCCAATTTACAGTTACTCGTGGAAAAATTACCCTTGAGAGAGAACTGAAAACTGGATAAGAGGAACTCCTGCAACAAAGGACTATCGTAATTGAGGTGGAAGAGGCAGAAACTCCCTTCTGGAGAGAAAAAAAAAATGCTGCCTTCACAAGCCACAGCGCCTCACAGCCACCTGGGAGCAGCCCAAAGGTACGCAGCCCTCCCTGGAGGAGCGGGGCCCTGCGCCGGGGAGCATCCCCGCTGTAGGCATTTTGTGGACCCAGCACAATCAAGACAAGTGTCATAATATCTGACTTTGCCTGCTACTAAAACATTGGGGAGTACCCCAGAAAAGCTGGTTCACAAAGAAATTAAAACCGGCTCTTAAAAGGCCGATGCGCAAACTCACCCATTTCAGAAAACAACCTAAAATCACCAGAAAGAAAGGTGCACAGTGCTTTAGTGAAAAGAGACTCACCTGACTGGGTGTGAGTGCACTGCAGTGAGAGGTGAGACCTCGCCAGGGACTGGGACATTGGCAGCGGCCATTGTTGTGGCCTGCTGTGGGCATGCTGGCACAGACGCCATTGGAGTTCTCCCTGAGGCCTGCTAGCCCAGGGTCTGCCCCACCCACTAGAGCACCAATTTAATCCAGCTCAGCCAGAGCAGGCAGCCCACCCTAGGGACTGGCGCCACCAAACAACAAGCCCTCAGGCAACTTGTGGGCCTGCATAGATTGGTGACTAAATTCTCTGCAGCCTGGCAACTAAGCCCACTTCAGTGGGGCAGGGCATGCAAAAGGAGTGGGTGGAGAGTGTGGGGCCGTGGTGGAGTGTGTGGGGCTCCTGCCATGGAGAGACTGGGGCCACTTCAGGAGGTCAGGGCATGCACACGGGGCAGGAATGTGTTGACTGTGTGTAGATCTGTGGGCAGCAGGGCTTGTCAGGTGCAGAAGACTTGTGCTTCTCAAAGACCCACATAGGGGGTTTGCCCCACCTTCCAAAGCCTGAAAAAATTGGGTGTTCCCGTGACTGAGGCCAGCCCCACCCAGCTGCAATCCTCAGAGAGCTGACAAGAGACCTAAAGGCTGGAGGCTTATAGCAATTGCAAGCCCCTGAGCATAACAACCTGCCATGTTGGGGGCCTACTCACTTAAACGTAATACTGCAACACAAATGTGGTATTAGAACTTGCAGCCTACTGTGCTGGGGTTTCCCACACCCGATAAAGAGACTGAAGGGCCCACAACCACTACAAGCAGCTGAGCATTACAGCAGATGGCCAGGAGCATAACTCAGCTGCCCTGGGAACCTGCAGGTAGATCAAACATGGCACAACAGAATACACACGTAGCCCACATAGGGGTCACTCCTGGAACATTGAGAACTGAGGGAAGCACACTGCAGGCCTCCTAAGGCATCACTTATATAAGGTCACCTATCCAAGAGCAGGAGACGTAGCTGACCTACCTAATACACAGACACAAGCATAGGGAAAGAGGCAAAATGAGAAGGCAAAGGAATACATTCCAAGTAAGGGAACAGGACAAAACCCCAGAAAAGGAACCAAGTGAAATAGAAATGAGCAACCTGCTCAACAGAGAGTTCAAACAGAGTGTTAAGGATGCTCACTGATCTGGGGTGAAGAATAGATGAACTCAGTGAGAACGTCAACAAAGAAATGGAAGATATAAAAAAGAACCAATCAGAAATGAAGAATACAATACTGGACATGAAAAATTCACTAGAGAGACACAAAAGCAGAGTAGAGGATACAGAAGAACGGATCTGCGAGCTGGATGAAAGACTAGAAGAAATTACCCAAGCTGAACAGGTAAAAAAAAAAAAGAATTAAAAAGAGTGAGGACAGTGTAAGGGACCTCTGGGACAACATCAAGCACACTAACATCCGTGTTATAGGTGTCCCAGAAGGAGAAGAACAAGACAACAGAGCAGAGAATCTATTTGATGAAATAATAGATGAAAACTTCCCTAACATAAGGAAGGAAACAGACATCCAGGTACAGGAAGCACAGAGAGCACCAAAGAAGATAAACCCAAAGAGGCCCACACCAAGACACATCATAATCAAAATGTCCAGAATTAAAGATAAAGAGAGAATCCTAAAAGCCACAAGAGAAAGATATGTTACATACAAAAGAAACCCCATAAGGCTTTCAGCTGACTTCTCAGGAGAAACCTTACAGGCTAGAAGAGAGTGGCATGACATATTTAAACTGCTAAAAGGAAAACACTTACAGCCAAGAATACACTACCTGGCAAGGTTATCATTCAAAATGGAAGGAGAGATTAAAAGTTTCCCAGACAAGCAAAAATTAAAGGAGTTTGTCACCAAGAAACCAGTGCTACAAGAAATGTTAAAGGGACTGATTTAAGGGGAAAAGAGAAGACCACAAATAGGAAAACTTATCTATTTCCATGATAAGAGAGTAATGGATAGAAATGCACAAAAAAGAGTTTTGATATGATATCAAAAACATAAAATGAGGGAGGAAGGGAGTTAAAGAGTAGATCTTTCAGACAGAGGTCAAACTAAAGAGGCCATCAGTTCTGTATAGAGGACTACTAAAACACTGAGGAAAAAAAAAGTTAAACCATGGCAGTAAGTACACACTTATCAATAGCTAATTTAAACGTCAATGGACTAAATGCTCCAATTAAAAGGCATATGGTGGCTGATTGGATAAAAAACCAAGACCCATATATATGCTGCATACAAGAGATACACTTCAGACCTAAAGACACTCACAAACTGAAAGTGAAGGGATGGAAAAAGATACTCCACGCAAATGGCAATGAAAAGAAAGCTGGGGTAGCAATACTCATATCAGACAAAATAGACTTTAAAACAAAAACTGTAAAAGAGACAACGAATGGGATTACATAATGATCAAGGGAACAATCCAACAAGAGGATATAACACTTGTAAATATCTATGCACCCAATGTAGGTGCACCTAAATATATAAAGCAATTATTAACAGACATAAAAAGAGAAATAGGCAGGAACACAAACTTTAACACTCCACTTACACCAACGGATAGATCATCCAAAAAGAAGATCAATAAGGAAACTTGGCCTTAAATGACACACTTGAACAGATAGACCTAGTAGATAGATGAACATCATTCCATCCAAAAATCAAAGAATACACGTTCCTTTCAAATGCGCATGGAACATTCTCCAGGATTGATCACATATTAAGCCAGAAAACAAGTCTACATAAATTTAAGAAGATTGAAATAATACCAAGCATCTTTTCTGACCACAACGGTATGAAACTAGAAATCAACTATAGAAAGAAAATCAGAAAAGCCACAAATACGTTGAGATTAAACAAAATGCTACTGAACAACGATTGAGTCAACAAAGAAATCAAAGGAGAAATCAAAAAATACCTCGAGACAAATGAAAATGAAAATACGACATGCCAGAATTTATGGGATACAGCAAAAGCGGTTCTAAGAGGGAAGTTTATAGCAATACAGGCCTATCTCAACAAACAAGAAAAATCTCAAATAAACAATATAGCAATGCAACTAAAGGAACTGGAAAAGGAAGAACAAACAAAGCCCCAAATCAGTAGAAGGGAAATAATAAAAATCAGAACAAAAATAAATGATATAGAGACTAAAAAAAATATAGAAAAAATAAAAAAAACAAGAGCTGGTTCTTTGAAAACATAAACAAAATTGACAAACCTTTAGCTAGACTCACCAAGAAAAAAAGAGACAAGGCTCAAATAAGTAAAATCAGAAATGGAAGAGGAGAAATTACAACAGACACCTCAGAAATACAAAAGACTATAAGAGAATACTATGAAAAGCTATATGCCAACAAATTCAACAATCTGGAAGAAATGGATAAATTCTTAGAATCATACAACCTTCCAAAACTGGATCAAGAAGAAGTAGAGAATTTGAATAGACCAATCACCAGTAAGGAGATCGAAACAGTAATCACAAACGTCCCCAAACATAAAAGTCCAGGACCAGACAGCTTCCCTGGTGAATTCTACCAAACATTCAAAGAAGACTTACTACTTATCCTTCTCAAACTCTTCCAAAAAATTGAGGAGGGGGGGAAGCTCCCTAACTCATTCTACGAAGCCGACATTACCCTGATACCAAAACCAGACAAGGACAACACAAAAAAAGAAAATTACAGGCCAATATCAGTTATGAACATCGATGCAAAAATCCTCAACAAAATACTAGCAAATCACATACAACAATTAAAAAGATTATACCCCATGATCAAGTGTGATTTATTCCAGGTATGCAGGGATGGTTCAACATTCACAAATCAATCAATGTAATACACCACATTAATAAAATGAGAAAGAAAAATCACATGATCATTTCAATAGATGCAGAGAAAGCATTTGACAAGATACAGCAACCATTTATGATAAAAACTCTGAATAAAATGGGTATGGAAGGAAACTACCTCAACATACATGCCATATATGACAAACCCACAGCTAATATCATCCTCAATGGTGAAAAACTGAAAGCTATCCCTCTAAGAACAGGAACCAGACAAGGACGCCCACTCTCACCACTCCTATTTAACATAGTACTGGAAGTCCTAGCCAGAACAGTCAGGCAAGAAAAAGAAATAAAAGGGATTCAAACTGGAAAAGAAGAAGTGAAATTCTCACTGTTTGCAGATGACATGATTTTATATATAGAAAACCATAAGGAATCCACCAAAAAACTTTTAGAAGTAATAAACGAATACGGTAAAGTTGCAGGGCATAAAATCAACATACAAAAATCAGTTGTATTTCTATACACTAACAACAAAGTAGCAGAAAGAGAAATTAAGAATACCATCCCATTTACAATTGCAACAAAAAGAATAAAATACCTAGGAATAAACTTAGCCAAAGAGTTGAAAGATCTGTACACTGAAAACTATAAAACATTGCTGAGGGCCGGCCCCGTGGCTTAGCGGTTAAGTGCGCGTGCTCTGCTACTAGCAGCCCGGGTTCAGATCCCAGGCGTACACCGACACACCGCTTCTCTGGCCATGGTGAGGCCACGTCCCACATACAGCAACTAGAAAGATGTGCAACTATGACATACAACTATCTACTGGGGCTTATGAGGAAAAAAAAAAAGGAGGAGGATTGACAATAGATGTTAGCTCAGAGCCGGTCTTCCTCAGCAAGAAGAGGAGGATTAGCATGGAAGTTAGCTCAGAGCTGATCTTCCTCACACACACAAAACAAAACATTGTTGAAAGAAATTGAAGAAGACACAAAGAAATGGAAAGCTATCCCATGCTCTTGGATTAGAAGAATTAACATAGTTAAGATGTCCATACTTCCTAAAGCAATCTATAGATTCAATGCAATCCCTATCAAAGTTCCAACAACATTTTTTACAGAAATAGAACAAAGAATCCTAACACTTATATGGAACAACAAAAGACCCAGAATAGATAAAGGAATCCTGAGAAAAAAGAAAAGCTGGAGGTATCACATTCCCTGATAACAAAATATACTACAAAGCTATAGTAACCAAAACAGCATGGTACTGGCACAAAAACAGACACACAGATCAATGGAATAGAATTGAAAGCCCAGAAATAAACCCACACATCTATGGACAGCAAATATTTGACAAAGGAGCCAAGAACATACTATGGAGAAAAGAAGTCTCTTCAACAAATAGTGTTGGGAAAAGTGGACAGCCACATGCAAAAAAATGAAAATAGACCCTTACCTTACACCATACACAAAAATTAACTCCAAATGGATTAAAGACTTGAATCTAAGACCTGAAACTATGAAACTTCTAGAAGAAAATATAGGCAGTACGCTCTTCGACATCGGTCTTTAGCAACATATTTTCAAGCAGCATGTCTGACCGGGCAAGAGAAACAATAGAAAAAATAAACAAATGGGACTACATCAAACTGAAAAGCTTCTGCACAGCAAAGGAAACCATCAACAAAACGAAAAGACAACCTAACAATTGGGAGAAGATATTTGCAAACCATATATCTGATAATGGGTTAATCTCTGAAATATATAAAAAACAGATACATCTCAACAACAACAAAAAACTAACAGCCCAATTAAAAAACGGGCAAAAGACTTGAACAGACATTTCTCCAAAGAAGATAAACAGATGGCCAACAGGCACACGAAAAGATGTTCAAAATCATTAACTATCAGGAAAATGCAAATCAAAACTACAATGAGATATCACCTCACGCCCGTCAGAATGGCTATAATTAACAAGACAGGAAACAACAAGTGTTGGAGAGGATGCGGAGAGAAGGGAACTCTCATACACTGCTGGTGGCAGTGCAAACTGGTGCAGCCACTATGAAAACAGTATGGAGATTCCTCAAAAAATCAAGGATAGAACTACCATATGATCCAGCTATTCCACTGTTGGGTATTTATCCAAAGAACTTGAAAACACCAATGCGTAAAGATACATGCACCCCTGTGTTCATTGCAGCGTTATTCACCATAGCCAAGACTCGGAAGCAACCTAAATGCCCATCAAGGGACGAATGGATAAAGAAGATGTGGTATATATAGACAATGGAATACTATTCAGCCATAAGAAATGATGAAATCCAGCCATTTGTGACAACACAGATGGACATTGAGGGTATTATGCAAAGTGAAATAAGTCAGAGGGAGAAGGTCAAATACCGTATGATTTCCCTCGTTAAGTAGTAGATAATAACAACAACAAACCAACACATAGAGTAAGAGATTGGATTGTTGGTTACCAGAGGGGAAGGGGGGAGGGGGGAGGGTGAAAGGGGTAATTTGGCACATGTGTGGGGTGATGGGTTGTAATTAGTATTTGTGTGGTGAACATGATGTAATCTATGCAGAAATAGAAGTATAATGATGTACACCTGAAATTTATACAATGTTAGAAACCAATGTTACTGCAATAAACAAAAAATTATAAAAAACCAAAAATAAATAAATAAAAGTCATAGGGTTAATTCATTGCAGGTATTTTCTCTTCAATGTGATTTGGTAATTTGTGTCTCTCAAGCAATTTGTCCATTTTATCTAAGTTGTCAAATTTATTGGCGTAAAGTTGTTCATAATATTCCATTAATATTCTTTTAATATTTGTAGAATCTCTGATGATAGCATCTCTCTCATTGCTGATATTATTTGTATTCTTAACTTTTTCCCAGCTAGAGGTAAATAAATTGTATTATCTTCTCAAAGAACCAGCTTTTTGTTTTATTGATTTACTCTGTTATTTTCCTGTTTTCTATTGAATTGTTTTCTGCTCTGTTCTGTGTTATGTCCTTCCTTCTTTGTTTTTAATTGGCTCTTCCTTTTCTCATTCTTCCAAGTGGAAGCTTAAGTCATTGATTTGAGACCTTTCTTTTTTTCTAATATGAGCATTTAGTGCTAGAAGTTTTTTCCTTTACTTTTGCTTTAGTGGCATCTCACAACTTTTTGTATGTTGAATTTTCATTTTCTTTTATTTCATAATACTTTGTAATTCCCCTTTTAACTTCATCTTTGACATGTGTTACTTAAATGTATGCTGTTTTAGCTTCCAAATATTTGGGGACTTTCCAGAGACCTTTTAGTTACAGATTTCTAATTTAATTCTATTGTGGTCAGAAAACATACTTTGTATAATTTTAGTCCTTTTAAATTTATTGAGATTTGTGTTATGACCCAGAATGTGGTCTATTGTGATAAATATTACATCTGCCTTTGAAAAGAATATTCTGCTATTGCTGGATAGTGTGTTGTATAAATATTAATTAGGTCAAATTTGTTCATAGTGTTGTTCAGATTTTCCATATTCTTCCTAATTTCCTCTCTAGTTATTCTATTGATTATTGAGAGAAGAATATTAACATCTCTGATTATAATTTTTTTCTTTGTTCATTTCAACTTGCAGTTCTACTGGGTTTTGCTTCACGTATTTTGAAGCTCTGTTATTAGGTTCACAAAAGTTTGTGATTGTTATGTCCTTTTTATGAATTGGTTCTCTTATCATTAGGAAATGGCCTTTTTTATCCCTGGTAATATTCTTTTCTCGGAAATCTAGTTTGTTTGACATTACTATAACCACTCCAGCTTTCTCTGGACTAGTGTTCACATGGTATATATTATCCCATCCTTTAACTTAAATCTATTGTGTCTTTATATTTGAAATGCATTTCTTGTAGGCAGAATATGCTTGGTTCTTGCTTTTTAAGTCTAATCTGACAGTATTTTGCCTTTTAACTTGAGTATTTATACCATTAACATTTAATGTGATTATTGATTTGGTTATACTTAAATCTATCGTATAGCTATTTTTTCTATTTACTCCATCTCTTCTTTGTTTCTTTTTTCCTCTTGATGCCTTCTTTTTCATTAACTGAACTTTCTGTGATTATATTTTATCTCTTTTGTTGGCCTATGTCTATAATTGTTTATTTTACTGATTGCTTTATTGTTATCACAGTCTGCCTTTAAATGACATTATACTTTGAGTGGCAGAGTTTGATTTGAACATGTCTCTGTCTCTGAAGCTTATTTTTAAACTACATTTTAGCACCTCTCAGTAAGTTATGTAGTTGATTTTTGTACGAAGTCCTATAGGAGAGAGTAAAGAAGGAAAGAGACCTCATGTTGCAAAGGTAGGTCTGAGATACATCAGAGGCCTAAACTTTGGAGATGTTACCCTAGTCTAGGTGGAAATAAATGACACATTTTGGAGGTCAGCTTTTTAAAATTTCTGCCACCGTTTTTCAAAAAATGTCTTTTTTGACCAGTTGTTTATTCCCCTGATACAAATAGTAAGCATTTGCTGGAGAATATTAGATAACACAAAAACTAATGGGAAAACAAAAAAAAGTTCTAATGAGTATTGTCAACACATTTATGTATAGCTTTCCAGAATTTCCCCTCCAAAAGACATATATTTATATGCAAACATAATAGCTAATATTTACTGAGCATTCACTATATGTTGGGCAATTTGTTTAGCACTTAACATGGATGATTTCATCCTCACAAATTTGTGTAGTAGGTCCTATTACTATCTACATTTTATAGATGAGGAAACAGATGCACACAGAGATTAACAAATGTCTACAAGTTCTCCCAACTAGCAAGTGATGGTTTTGATATTTGAACCCAGACACTTCAGCCGGAGCTGTCACTCTTAACCTCCATGCTAAATTTACTATCATATGCACATATTTTTATAGAAATGAAATCATATTTTCCATATTTCATATATATATGTGTGTGTGTGTGTGTGTAATTTTCCCATGTGATATTTACACTTTTATACCCATGAATCTTGGCTTAAGATTCCAAGTAGTAAAATTGGCCACTTTGTAGTTCCTTAGTTCTCTCCTCACCCCATCATCCTCTCCTGTTCTTTTCCACCCAGTCTCTTTGGCAGCCATTAATGAGTTCACTTTCCATGGCTAGGTTGTATACAAGGTTTAACAATTTAGAGTAAATTTTCCTAGTCCACAATCAGAATAATAATTTCTGAGGAGTCATGAGAAGACTGGGACTCTGTTACTCCATGATCACACATTACATTCATGGTGAATAGTATGGGGATTCCCATATTCAAATAAAAGCTTTATTGGCTTATGTGAACTTACAATTAATTAGTTTTCCAGAACCAACAGCGTGGCACATGGTGCCTGTTCATGGTGTTGTGCATTATGGCCAACATTGACACCTGCTGTTAAGCAGTGAAATTGCAGCTCAGCTCTGTTAGCCATTACAAGTGAGGACAACTATGGGAATTCTCTACTTCTGTCTTTAAGAAAAACCCTTAGCTCCTAAGAGCAACAAAAGCCAGATAAATTGTCTCCAGCTTTCATTTACTCAACCTTTGCTTATCTTAAGCAGCCCCTGACTTAGAAGTATCTGGTGGATTCTATTCATATTTGTGCCCTTCAAAATCTGAAATCCCTCAGTATCTCTCTGAGTTCATCTGCACTCTCAAAACGTCCTCATCCCTTAAGCACCTTCTCTCCACATTTGGATTTTGAGCTTCCAGTCTGCATCCAACAGCTTGGAGCTTGTATTTGAGCTTCCCTCTAGAGACATTCAGGTGGAATATTTAAAGAAGTGACAGGCAATATATTGGCAAAGGGGAAAGATAGAAATTAGCATCCCTGAGAGCTGACTATACACAAGTCACTATGCTAGATGTTTCCACATGGTTTTTCATTCAATACTCACAGCCATGCTTAATAAGCAACAATTATTATTCCCATTTAACACATAACAAGTTTTCACATCTAATTTCAATTCTGAGGTTCACAGAGCTTAAATAATTTGTCCATGGACAGAAAGTTACTAAATTAAGGAGACTAGATATGAAACCATGTCTTCATTCCAAAGCTTTCTATGCTACCTCTGTAAAAAATGACACTTCACAATACATACTCATACACGTAACTTTATTTGATAATCCTATAACCTTATCAGTTAGGCATCTTTAGTTCCATTTTACAGATGAGGAAACCAAGGCTTGCACAGAGTCATATAGCTAAGAAATCTCAAAACAGTATGTGAGCTCAAATATTCTGATCTTATCATGAGTCACTTTTGTTCAGTGACTAAGTATGTGGACTCTGGTGTCAGACTGTCTGGGTTCTGCTCCGTGTCCCACCAGTTTCTAAAAGGGTGATCTTAGGCAAGTAGCATGACTCATATTTTCCTAATCGATAAAGTGGGGATAATTATTGTACTTTCCTGGTGAGGCTGTCTTGAGAATATATATAATGCACATATGGCAGGTAATATGTAAGATGTTATTATGATCAAGAATGAATATATCCTGCCTTAGTTACTGTGTTCCCAGGGGAGAAAATAAAGACTTCACAGAAAATTCCAGCATCAGCCACCTATTTTTTTGGAGTGTGTCTGCTTATTTCTCCCCTCCCTCTAATAAGCTTAGGTTTGGAGTTGTAGGAAGCTCTATGTCGGGATCTGGTTCTGCCACCACAACATAATGAGTTGTGTGAACCTCCAAAGCTTTCCTACTCTCTGGGAACCAAAAGTAGGCTTCTGGGCCGTGGGCATCACCATACTGGTTTGTACTCAAGCATTTCTATTTCAGGTTACTGGGCCTACTGCCTGGGGGAAGGAGTGAGACAGAGAGGAGTTCACATTCTACTAGGCAGGCAGGGGTCCAGATGCTTTTCAATGTCTCCACCAATCAGGAAGCATATCAGAGACAGAACTGGACACTTGGTTCCTGACACATTCACAGAGTTGGAAAACGCTTTAGCAATCATTTCTCTGACCCTCTGCTTCCTTATCATTAAAACAGGGTTAACAAGGCTTACCAAGAAGAGTGAATGAAATAATGTAAGTAAGATGCTAAGACTGAATGCCCTCTGTAGGACAGAGCAGTAATGCAAACAGCTCTAGATCGAGAATTAGGACACCTCAGTTTTCATATAGCATTGAATTTTCTGTGTGAGTTGTTTGTCCTCATTGGCTGACAGTTTCTTCATCTTCATAATCAATGGTTTGGATTTTATAAATTCCTAATGTTTCCTCCAGCTTAATCTGCATTAACAAGTTATTCATTCATCCATTACACTTTTATTAAACACCTACCTTATCACCCAAGAACTGATGATACCAGAAGGAATAAGAAACGTTGACCTCAAGAAATCAAGTGCTATAACAGATATGATCCAGGCATTGTGAGAGCAGGGTGAAGGGAAACAATTAATTGCCTCTAGGGGAGCTGGCAATGGCTCAGAGAGCAGGCAATGTCTGAAATGGGCCCTGAAGAATTAGTCTAAGTTTGCCAGATGAGAAGGAGTGGTCCCGAATAAGATGTTTATTATTTCACTTCCCATTCTGCACAGTTTAGATTTTGTTACCTTGGATCCAACCAGAAAAGGAAAGTCCTCAATCTCTGAGGGACATTTCTAAGTGTCATCTCCAGGTAAGATTGGATTTTGCCTCTTAAGTTCCACTACAAAGTGATAGCAGTCATATCATGTGAGTTTGGTGTCTTGATTCTGAGTTTTCTCTCTGATATAGAGCCAGACTCAAGCCAATATCTTAGGGAAAGATGCATAGGTCTAGGGACATGGAGCAAGCAACAAATAAGCATGCTCTCAAGCTCTCAGCCATTGTTCTGGGATTCAAAGAAAGGTCTGGTCTCCTCTGGGAAACCAAAGAGCTAGGCAGGGAACCCCATGCTCATTGGTAGGGTTGGAGAGATTGTGGCTCCAGAACAGCATGGGTCTTGGAACTCCCACCAGGCAGGAGATGAGCCTACACGATGTAAGTCATTCATGTCTGCTGGGAGTGGTGCTATACAGAGATGATGGTGGTGGTGGTGCTGATGAACACTGCAATTGTCCTAGGGTGTATAAAATTGTTCACATTCCTTGTTTGCCTGTTCCCTATTTTTAGGGTTTTGTGGTTTGGGGGGGGGCATTTATGGATCTTCTGCATCATAATTTTTCCTTAGAGAACTACTCTTTCTTTTCTTTTTTTTATTCAGTACATGTAATTAAAGTGGAGCTGATTCCATCTGTGGTCTGGGAATAGTCACGTGATCCAAGCCTGGCCAATCAGAAAATCATATCCCACTTGCTACAGTGATCAGTTCTGGAATGTGCTGCATACCAATAAGAGAAAATGCTAGGAAATCTTGCTGGAGTGACTGGGAGAGGTACCCTATTTTAATAAGAATGATGGGAAGATAGGACGCATGCCAGAGGTGCTAGCTGCCATCTGGCATCAGGAAGGAAAACCTTGCTTGAGAAGGAAACCAACACTGAGAAAATAAAACTTCTAGAAATCATAACACTAATGGTACTGTTTCAGCACTCAGATGCAATTCTGCCTGAAGTTAAACCCTATCTTGGACTTTACAATTATGTGAACCAATAAAGATTCCTTTCTGTTTAAACTAGCTTAAAGTTACTTTTCTGTCACTTGAAAACTGTTTCCTGACTTAAATGACGACGTTCTTGTCCTTGGAGCATGGGGCATGGAGAATGGGAGTTACTTCTGGTATCAGCTTTTCTATTATCTCAAAGAAGTTCTTTCTTCCCAGAATAATGGTCAGGTTCTCAACCCAGACAGACATTTTTCTCCGCAGGACTCCCAATCTATATTCCAGCCTGTAGCTCCGGAGCTCCCTTGTCTATAACATTCTCTTCCCACGACTTTTTAGCTGACTCTTGTTAAAAATAACTCCCATCTGCTCGTCTGCCTCCTGCTCATCCTTATGTTGCTGCATCGTGAGCTTCCCTGGTCCCTGTCCCTGGCACTGAGCAAGCTTTGGAAATACACCTCTTAGACCCATTTCTCCTCCTGTGCTTTCCCTCCGTCCAGTTTTCAGCTCTCCAAATTACATTCTTCTCTTTCCTTGGCTCAACAAATGACCCATCAAAAAGTTTAGCTGCATTTCTGGATTCATGAACCTGAAACTGTTTACTTACCATAAATTCCTGGACGTAACTTCTTGACATCATGAAGACGGATGTTCTCTCTAATCAGAGAGAACTTAGCCTACACAAATTCTAGGAAGAGCTGTTCCATCGTATTGGTTTAGGCTAGGACAAAAATTGAACCAAGTCACTTCAAGTAATAGGAATGGTTAATCCCTAACTACAATAAAGCCAATCCTTACGGAAAATGTATTATGAGTTGTGCATTGTGCCAAGCACCTTTACAGATTTGCGTTTATTTCTCACAATAGCTTATTAGGTATCACGATTATGTCCATTCTGAAGACGAGAAAACTGAGGGACAGAGAAGTTAAGAAACTTGCTCCAGGTCACACAGCTAATGATAGTTATAGTATTTATCCACGGAGTTCATCCAAATATGCCTGGCTTTCCACTTTCTAGATACAAGGCATGATTGGACTTCCCTGCTCTTTGGAAGGTGGTCAGCCATGCACCACCTTCCATTGCTTTGGCCAACGAAATGTGAGCAGATATGACATGTGTCACCAAGGGGTGAAAGCTCTAAGGGTCAGTACTCGATTTATCACGCTCATTTTTTCCATCTGCGGCTACTTCATCTCCATCAGCCTGGTGAATATGATGTATATGACATAGCATAGAGTCTCCCACTGATGCTCAATGAATATATAAAAACAGCAAGAAATAAAACTTTATTGTTTTAAGCCTTAAAAATTTAAGGCTTTTTTTTATTGTTGACCCATGACCCAGACAATTTAACTGATATATTAGTAGAGTCATGATTAAAAATCCAGATAATCTGGTTTCAAAGCCAGAATTTTAGCAATTCCACCTTTCTCTGTAAGAATACTTGAGAAAAGAAGGAACCTCAAAAAGACTGGACAGTAACTGGAAGTTTTCAGGGTACAACATTTCTGTAATATCCTAGGCATCTAGTCAACCTCTCAGCAGCAAAATCTTGGTTGTTGTGAGCACAGATCTGAACACTAGCCTCCACTGCTCTCTACTCCAGGGGTCTGCCATTTTGGTAACAGAGCAGCTGTGTCTCCAGCTTGTCCTGACTCTCTACTCCCATCTCTATATTAGGGTTCTACCTTCCCACGGCACCTGCTACCTAGGGTATCTCCTTACTTACCTCTACCCATGCCTTCTCCTTTCTATCCTCTATTTACCTCTTTGCTTTTGCTTCTGCTTCAGATGGTGGCTTCTATAAACTGTCCACTCTTTCTATCTTACACATTAAACTCCTTAAGATTGACTGTCTGCTTGGTTCAGAAAATTTTGGGCCACTTTGTAGGCTGCTTACCATAGATCCATAGATCAGGAGATCAAGTGGTTACCCTTGTTGCAATCAGCTATGAAGAAGATTGGATCACCTGCTGACAGACCTAGCGGTCCATATAGAAAGTCCCTCCAAAGAAAGTTTGTGGGATATTCTAGAAATCAAGAGACTTTCCATGATGGGGCACAATGGGGCATGATGGTTGTACTACAACCAGCAGGCGTTGTGTTAGACTTGTTGAGAACTTTGACCCTGCAGCCACAAATGGCCTTCTTGCTCTTCTTTAGCTCCTCTTCACATAGTCTACTTCCCTCCCCCGTCATACAAAGTTTGACTGACCCCCTCATCTCTGTCTAAGCCTCTCTTCCACCTCTCTCCACAGTCAATGGATTTCAATCTGTAGGCTCAGCCCCAGCCAGGGACTTGACTGTTCTGAAAACAAGCCTCAGTCTACAGAGTAGAGATTCTGGCTTCCAAATATGTTCTTGAAACAAAGCTGCCCTATATGTTTTCTAAAATTAAAATTTAATTACACAAATTTCATACGAATATCTTCTCCTTGTAACAAATGAAAAAAGTAGAGATAATTCTAAAGTTCCTTTTGGCCTAGAGTCTAAAGATTAGTCTCAGCCTGTCTCCTTCTCCCTCGTGATAACCAGGTTACCAGTTTTGTGAACATTTTCTCTGTCTTTCTCTCATTATATATATATATATATATATATATATATATATATCTATGTGTGTATATATATACACACACACACACATATATATATACACAGTATTATTTGTGTGTTTTACATAAATAGTATCATACTGCATGTATCATTTTGTAATTTGTTTATTTTTACCAAAAAATAAGTCTTTGATGTGTTTCCATGTAATTTTATATTACAGATCTACTTTATTTCCTCAACGAAAGATTATTTTCCATAGTGTAACTATATCACAATTTATTTAGCCAATTTCCCATCAATGAACATATAGATTGTTTCTTTTTTTAAGTGATAAACAATGCTGCAATAAATATCCTTTTATCTTCTTTCTTATGCAAATGTGTGAGTGTTTGTTAAGATCTGACACTGAAAAATGGAATTTCTGGGTAATTTAGGTAGACACATTTTAACTTCAGTAGATATCACCAAATATATGTTCCTTTTGGTACCCTACTTTAATTTCTGACTCTCTGCCTTCTTGCCTAGATCTGAAAGTGTGCCCAGGTGACAAACCAATTCAAGTAGCAGTAAACCAACATTTACTGCAGGAACTGTGCTAAGATATATCATACATCTCAGTGATCCTATAGAATCTTCTGAGGTGAAACATACGACCACACTACTGACGAGAAATTTTAGTTTCAAAGAGGTTAAGATATTTCACCCAATTCACTCAACTACTAGGTGGCAAATTCAGGATTTTAATCTAAGACTGTGATTACAAAGGCCACGTCCTTAATAGTGCCATGAATTTGCCTCTCCCAGAATCTCTAAGACCGTGGCTTTGAATCTCCCAAGGAAGAACTATTTCAAAAATGTGTCTGATCTCCAGTCTTGAAGCAGGGGTCTTACCCTGGAACAGTGGTTGGCCTCCTGCTGTTCAGTGGCACAGGGTGTGTTGTGAGATGTGGAGAAAGGCTTGGGGTTTTCTCCATCTCAGCAGGCAGTGCAATAGCCTGTTACCCATCTTATCTATGCAGCAGCCTGCACCATAGCAAGATAGGATGGCGAATTTCATGTGTCAAGTTCACTGGGTCAGCGGATGCCCAGATACCTGGTTAAACATAACTTCTGGGTATATTTGTGAGGTTACTTCCGGAAGAGATTAATATTTGAATTGGTTGACTGAGTAAAGCGGGTGTCCCTCCCCCATGTGAGTGGGCAGCATCCAACCCACTGAGAGCTTGAGTAGAACAAAAAGGCAGAGGGAAGGTGAATTCTCTCTCTCTGCCTGACTGCTTAAGCCTATCCTACGGTTGATTCTCTTAATCTTGTCCTGCCTCCCTGGTTCTCAGGTCTGTGCATTCAGATTGAAGCTTAAACTATCAGCCCTCCTGTTCTCAGGCCTTTGGAAGCAGACTGAAGTGCCCCACTGGCTTTCCTGGGTCTCCAGCTGGCAGATGGCAGATCATGGGACTTCTCAACCTCCATACTCACATAAGCCAATTACTCATAATATATCTCTGTCTATCGTCTATCTATCTATTGTCTATCCATCTATTTCGTATTGGTTCTGTTCCTGTGGAGAACCCTGACTAACACAGGAGAGCTCCTTCACGACAAAATGTGTTTTGCTCATGTGAATGTCATCCATCATGAATGTCCAGGCCAAAAATAAATAGTTTAAAACTCATCTACTAGATAGATTCTTCTGAATATCCATCTGAGAAGCTTGCTCTTTTGATCAAGGCACATCAGTGCTCACACCGAACACCTTCCTGAGCTCTAACTTGCTGAGTCTCCAGATCCTCTGAGTGGCCATTGACTCCTCCCAGGCTGTTAAATCCCACGGTAGGGAAACCATGCATGTCTGCACCTCAACATGCCTCCCTATGGCATTTTCATCCCCAGCCACATGCCCTGCACTTGCCTGCCGCCAGGCCTTTGCTCACGCCGTTCCCTGTGCCTGGAATGCCTGTCACTGCTCAGGCATTCATCCACATGTTCACAGATGGAACGACTCAAATGTCAAATTTCCCACCAAGCGTTCCCTGATTCTTCCAGCCAAGACTTGTCTCTCCACTCTCTGAACTCTCACAGAATCGCCATCCTTCCCTGATCACTCTCTATAATGTAGCTCGGTGATCTCTGTTTGAGTTTTAGGGGGCAAGTGAGTGTAGCAGCGAAGTTGGGGGTGTTTGGAGTCAGGCAGTCCTGAATCTGACTCTTCACTCTTCCAGTTAATGCTGTCTGACCTCGTGGCTCTTTGGCACATTATTCTGGATAAGTTTAAAATATTTTATATTTAAAACAACTTTTGGGGGCCGGCCCCGTGGCTTAGCAGTTAAGTGCGCACGCTCCACTAGTGCCGACCCGGGTTCGGATCCCGGGCACGCACCGACGCATCACTTGTCCGGCCATGCTGAGACGCGTCCCACATACAGCAACTAGAAGGATGTGCAACTAAGACATACAACTATCTATGGGGCTTTGGGGGAAAAAAGGAGGAGGATTGGCAATAGATGTTAGCTCAGAGCCGGTCTTCCTCAGCAAAAAGAGGAGGATTAGCATGGATGTTAGCTCAGGGCTGATCTTCCTCATACAAAAAAATAAATAAATAAAAAATAAAACAACTTTTGCAAGCCCCCAAAGTTTTTTAACTTCCCTGACCTTCAATTTGTAAAATATGGATAAAGAAACCAACCATAGAGGTCCTGTGAGGATTGAATAAGATGATGAAGCACTTGGCATGGTGCCTGAGACAATAGGTGGTGGCTATCTTTATTAGGCATCTCTGGCATTATTTATTAATATGAACTACCATTTATTATTTTCTATTCTGTTTTCATAATACAAATCTCTAAGGAGGCAGAATGCCCCTCCAAGCTGCAAGGCCCGTGGGCCAGTTACTTAACCTCTCTGTGCTACAGTTTCCTCACTGAATCCTTCCTTGATCCATGAGTTCACTGCATATTCATTGAGTGCCTGTTCTGTGCTAAGCCCAGTGTTTAACCCTGGTGAAATAAAGAAGAACAAAATAATAAGTTTCTCTGTCCCCATGGAGTTTGCATTTTAGTTGGGGAAATAGACATAAATGAAAATGCCACATAACAAGTTGAAAAGTTATTCCTGTGGTGACTACTTGAAAGAGAGAGACACAGCATGTGATAGCGGGATTTGGCCTAAACAGGGAGTTCTGCCAGGAAAATTGAACTGCGTTCTGAAGTATCAGTAAGAGTTAAGTAGAGAAAAGGAGGAAAGAAGCTCAATGAGAGCACAGTGGAGAGCATATGCAAAGGCCCTGGAGTGGTAGGAAGCGTGTTGATTAGGAAAGCCACTGTGGTTGTAAAGCAATATTGAGGGAGTATGTGCTCTGAGATGAGGCAGAAGAGATAGTTAAACACATTCAGACTTTCCTCCAGGAAGTGTTCCTGGGTTGATGAAACAAAAATAAGAGGTGTCTTTGAGTCTGCCTTAGGGCAGAAGGTAGGGTATAATCTCTTTGTGTCTATGGGCTGGAGAAAAATACCTCTGTGAGTTCCTATATGATGAAAATCATGTTATTCATCGGACTATCTCAAGATGTTATATACAGTAGAACATTAGTAAATATCTGCTGTTGGTCAATGCCTCTCCCCTAATCACGTGGAGTTTTATTTTCCTATTAGTGTGAGCACTTATTTTGATTTGTTCACAATAAAAGCTCATGAATGTGGATTGTATCCAGTCAAGAATTTGTGATACTGAAAGAGAAATTGAGTCGTTGTTAAAAAGCACATAAGAAAGTTCTCAAGCCCATTTAGAAGTATTCAATTAGATACAAACAATTACTAGATTAATTATAAATCATCCCTATCTATTCCTTAAAGCAGGTCCAAGATGCTAGTTAAAAGTAATAAACCTGCATCTCTTTGCAAACAGTCTATAATTCAGGATGCTGCTAATTCAAATTAGCCTCCCCCTCAATCAAGTAGATTACTGAAGTGTGTTGGCTTGCTCTTTTTAAAATTAAATGGAATACTCTTTTTTTCTGACTATGTAAGTGCACCTACAATGTAATAAATTTAGAAAATTCAGAACAAAGTAAGGAAAAAAATCACCCATTATGTCTGTTTATAGTCACTGTAAGTACATTCATGTATTCCTTCCAATCTCTTCTTAAATACAAGTTGATAAATGAATGGGTGGATGGTGGCATGGATGGACGAATAGGTGGATGGCCAGACTGATGGTAAATAGACATGCAGATTGATTTTTTTTTTTTTTGCTTGAGGAAGATTCGCCGTGAGCTAACATCTGTGCCAATCTCCCTCTATTTTGTAGGTGGGTCACCGCCACAGCATGGCTGATGAATGTGCACCTGGGATCCGAAACTGTGAACCCGAGACCACCAAAGTGGAGCACGCTGAACTTAACCACTATGCCACTGGTCCTGCACCCTGCAGATTGATTTTCTGAAAATTGAGATCATGGGGCCTGCCCGGTGGCGTAGCGGTTAAGTGCGTCTGCTCTGCCACGGTGTCCTGGGATTCGTGGGTTTGGATCCGGGTGCACACCAATACACAGCTTGTCAAGCCATGCTGTGGCGGCATCTCATATAAAATGGAGGAATATGGGTATGGATGTTAGCCCAGGGCCAGTCTTCCTCAGCAAAAAGAGGAGGATTGGTGATGGATGTTAGCTCAGGGTAGTGTTCCTCACACAAAAAATAAATATATAACAAAAAATAAATAAATAAAAATTGAGATCATATTGTGTCAGATAGTGTTCATTCTCACCGACTATTCATATATTTCTCTACATTTCTCTGCCTCCATTAAAGTTAGTTGGGCCATGAGACTGAGTCTGGTCAATAAGATGGGGTGGAAGTGATGCACACAATTTCCAGTGCTGGCGTCAAAACTTCCTGAACAATCAGCCACATGCTATCTCTGCCTCATTTGTCTTAGGATAGAAGCATCATTGAGTCCCTGGGTTACTACTCAAAGGAGAGCCAAACAGGACAGCTGTGTGATCTGCATCTGATTGGAATGAAAGTAAGAAATAAACCTTTGCTGCATTAGGCAATTGAGATTTGAGAGTCCTCTTTATCAATACAGCATTCCCTAGCCCATCCTGACTAACACACTCTGTATACACTGATTCATCTTCTGTTTTTAGTCATTTTACATTCTATCATATGCAATTTCCTACATCAACACATATTCCTTAAAATTGTAATTTTAATGAGTGTGCAGTATTCATTTATTCATTCATTATGTGGCTGCACCAGAATTTTTTTTACCATTTCCCTGTCTGTGGGTTTTTTTCTTTTTTTAGGATAAATTCCTAGAAGATAATTTCAAAACTGGTCCATTTTTTTTTAAAGTTCTTGATATATTTCTACAATGCTTTCCAGAAAGTTGTGCAAGTTTTACATATTCTATAGTCTAAGGAAGAGCTACTCTGATGGCATTCCTAACAAAAGCGGCATTGACATTTAATCTTTGCCAACTTGACAGGTGACCATCGTACTTCCTTTAATTCAGTGTTTATTACTAATGAGGCTAGTGTATCATATATTTGCCATTTCCTATTGACTTCCTTTGTGAATTACTATTTCTTCTACCTGAAATTTCCTGTCTCCATACCCTCTTCATTTAGCTAACTCCCATATACCCTTTTTTTCCCCAAAGCCCCAGTAGATAGTCGTATGTCATAGTTGCACATCCTTCTAGTTACTGTATGTGGGACGCGGCCTCAGCATGGCCAGAGAGGCGGTGAATCGGTGCGCGCCCGGGATTGAACCCGGGCCGCCAGCAGCAGAGCACGTGCACTTAACCACCAAGCCATGGGGCCGGCCTCCCATATACCTTTTAAGGTTCAGCTTAAAATCATTTCTTCCCAGAGTTTGTCCCTCACTCATCTAGATGAAATTGTCCCCTATGCCTTTTCACAGTACTGATACCATCTGTATAACAACAAGAATGATATTTTCTATGAATATTTGTTTAAATATCTGTTCACTGGCAGACAGGGGTCATTTCTAACCTGTTCACCACTGTCCCTTAAACATTTAATATGGTGCCTGGCCATTTTAGATAGGCAATACATGCGTGTTTAATGAATGAGTTAATCATAAAGGTAATAGTGGTTTTGAACATCTTTTCATGTGTCTGTTGGCCATCTGTACATCTTCTTTGGAGAAATGTCTGCTCAGGTCTTTTGCCCATTTTTTAATAGGGTTGTTTGTTTTTTTGTTGTTGAGATGCATGTGTTCTTTATAGATTTTGGAGATTAACCCCTTATCTGATGTATGGTTTGCAAATATTTTCTCCCAATTGTTAGGTTGTCTTTTCGTTTTGTTGATGCTTTCCTTTGCTGTGCAGAAGCTTTAACTATCAGGGAAATGCAAATCAAAACTACAATGAGATATCACCTCACGCCCATCAGAATGGCTATAATTAACAAGACAGGAAACAACATGTGTTGGAGAGGATGTGGAGAGAAGGGAACTCTCATACACTGCTGGTGGGAGTGCAAACTGGTGCAGCCACTATGGAAAACAGTATGGAGATTCCTCAAAAAATTAAGGATAGAACTACCATATGATCCAGCTATTCTGCTGCTGTGTATTTATCCAAAGAACATGTAAACATGCATGAGTAAAGATACATGCACCCCTGTGATCATTGCAACGTTATTCACAATAGCCAAGACTTGGAAGCAACCTAAGTGTCCATCAAGGGACCAATGGATAAAGAAGCTGTAGTATATATACACAATGGAATACTACTCAGCCATAAGAAACGATGAAATCCAGCCATTTGTGACAACATGGATGGACATTGAGGGTATTACGCAAAGTGAAATAAGTCAGAGGGAGAAGGTCAAATACCGTATGATTTCCCTCATTAAGTAGTAGATAATAACAACAACAAACCAACACATAGAGACAGAGATTGGATTGGTGGTTACCAGAGGCGAAGGGGGGAGGGAGGAGGGCAAAAGGGGTAATTTGACACATGAGTGTGGTGATGGGTTGTAATTAGTATTTGGCTGGTGAACATGATGTAATCTATGCAAAAATAGAAGTATAATGATGTACACCTGAAACTTATACAATGTTATAAACCAATGTTACTGCAATAAACAAAAAATAAAAAAATAAAGGTAATAGTGGTAATGATGATGTTGGTGATAATTCCTTACGCAAAGGATGCAATAATTATGGTTGATTTTAAAGGTGATACTACAAAGACTATGGAGCAATGGTGGAAACAGCTACAGAAGTGATCGTTATATGGGGGAAGGCGTTTATGCTGCTAGTAAAGATGTGATGAGTGTTAATTGCAATGGTGGTCATGTCCTGGTGATGGTGGTGAAGCCCAAGCTGACGAGAGTGATGGATGAGTTGATGGTGATTGTATCTACCACAACTTTTAGATGCATTTTCTTAGGATAATCTAAATTAGATAGGAAGAATTTGGCTTAATAAAGATTATTGGCAAACATGCCACACCTCGGCCATTGGACATGATTATGTCTTAGCCTGGACTTGACTCAGTTAGAGAGGTTTTATAAGCTCCAAATTTAAAAAGTCCATGTCAAAGCACTCAATGGGTTTGCCTCAGGTTATTTTCTTCCAGCACCCAAGGCAATAGTTTATTCCCTCAAAATAATCCCTTGTCTATCCTTTTCGATCTTAGGCGTGAGTAAGACCTCAGCTTAGAAATAAGACCCTTGAAGAACTGGAACACACTACCTGTTCATTGAAGGCAAGACTAGAAGTGGCAGACGTGTGCCATTCCATAGGACTGCAGAGCTTAGAGTCTCTGAGATTGAAATTATTGGGGCCAGCCTGGTGACGTAGTGGTTAAGTTCATGTACTCCACTTCAGTGGCCTGGGGTTCACAGGTTCAGATCCTGGGCACAGACCTATGTACTGCACATCAAGCCATACTGTGGTGGCATCCCATATAAAGTAAAGGAAGATGGGCACAGATGTTAGCTCAAAACCAATCTTCCTCACACACACACACAATTGTTAAAGGTCACTGGCAATGGGAGAAGTTGAGCCAATTGCAAAAGTTTTAGAATTTTAATCCAAAGTTTTAGAATTTTTATCCAAAGAAGATGAGAAAGAAAGGATGAATGCTGATGTTTTAATGAAATAGATGACAGAATTTGTGAAGAAGCAGAGTGTATTAAGCTAAATAACTACTAAATAGCTACTGTGACAGATAAATCCCAAATCTCGGTAGTTCAGCACAGTAGAAGTTTATTTCTCACTTTTAAAAGGGCCAGGTTGAATGGGTGGAGCTCTGCTCCATCCAGTGACTCAGGGGTCCAGTCTTCTTCCTTTGTTTCTTGCACTTGAACGTGTAGCTTCCAAGATCACCATGGCTTGAGAAGAATGAGCATGACATGGCACATCAACTCGTTAATGCTTCAACTCATAAGTCACACCTATCTCTCCTGCTCACATTCCCTTATCTAGATCTAGTCATGTGGTCCTGCCTGACTGCCATGAGCTAGGAATCATAGTTTGTCTATGTTTCCAAGAAGGAGAACAGAATCAAACGTAGGTAAGCACTAGCAGTCTTTTTCCCATTGGGAAATGTCTACATGATGTCTGGAACAGAGAAAGCCAAGAATTAAAATCTCAACATGACATCTGGACCATAAGAGTGCTTGGACCATAATAAAGTGCAACTTCGCTTATCCAAAAGGATTGGCTGTCCTGTGGGATATTTAAACAAGATGACCTTTGAAGGCCTTTCTTTCTTTGAGGAGCTAAGATTCAACAAAAGGGCTGTTAACTGGTAAGTAATATGAGTCTCCACTTTAACCACCATCATCTATGGAAGAATTTACTAATCAATCCCAAAACTCAGGACCCGGACCCAAAATCCTTCTCAATGCATGACCAATCAATTAGGATAAGCAGCTGAGATGAATATATTTTCCTTCTTTATTCTCTTTTGTTAAAAAATGTTGGAGGTAATTTCTGCTCTCAGCTGTGACAGAGTAACTGGTAACAGACTTACCTTCCCAATATAACCAACTGTAAAACTAAACAACATAAATGAGGCAACTGCTTAAAGGGATTGGGCATCCCTGAGAGAAGGAGAATTCACAAGATGAGTCCCACAACTGCCCTGGCTCTCTGTCAGGGGATAATTTCCCAAGTGTATAGAATAAGCTGTAGTCCAAGCAGAGCACATCAGTTGTACTGTGCCAAAAGTAGAGAATAGCCTCTGGGGTAGCTGAAGAAGCTGGAATCTGTGACACACATAAATAAAAAGGACATATGAAAAGAAAAGTGCCACAGAAGTCTGTGTGAGGGGCTCCCATGACTCCTTAGCTAAAGGCTAGGCAGCAAATATGCAGAGTAAGACAATGTGAGGCTTACAAGGAAGTGGCCACTACAGGGATGAAAGTGAAACAGAGAAACTAGCATCAAAATATGAAGGGAACGTTAGAATCCCAGCCTGGTCAGAATAGAGACTTCATTCACTAACAACTTGTTACTTATCCTGCCCCAGCCTTTCCGTAGGAGACATCAGAATGGCCATAGCTTAAGAGTGATATTATCACTCTTAAGCTATGGCCTTTCTAGTCTTGCCCTAACAAACTCTATAATGATGCACTAACAGGACTGCAGGGGAGACAGAGTTTGATGATTATAATCTTATAAGTTGGAGGGGCCTGGAAAACTTGAACATTCCACAGATTTGCTCTAACAAAACTAAGCCCATACAAGTTCAAGGAAGTAAATCAGTAATTGGATTGTCTAGCAATAAAAAAGCAATAGTCTTTAGAAGAAGAAAACATAATCCCAAGTATCTACAACAAGTCATTTATAATTTCCAGCATAAGTCAAAAGTTGCTAGACATGCAAAGAAGAAAAAATATTGAAGAAAAATGCACAAAGCCCTAGGCACTGTGAAACAATACAGTTAACATACATGTAATTGGAGTCCCAGAAGTAGAAAAGAGTGAGACTAAGACAAAAAACATATATAAAGAAATAATGCCAGAAATTTTTCCAAATTTATTAAAAACATTGACTTATACATCCAAGAATTCTGAGAAAACCAAGCAGAAGAAATGCAAAGAAAAGTACTCCTAAGCATATAATAGTCAAACTGCTGACATCCAAGAATAACAAGAAAAACTTGAAAGTAGCCAGAGAAAAATGACATATAAATAGGCTTAAATGTAAGAGTTAACACAATACCATTTTAGAAGGAACACAGAATAAAATCGTTAAGTTCTTGGGTTAGGTGAATATTTCTTAGATATGACAACAAAATCATGGTCTATAAAAGAAAAAAAAGAAACGTTTGATCTCATCAGAATTAAACCTTTCGTACTTCAAAAGAAAACCACAAATCAATATCCCTCATTAATGTAGACACAAAAATCCTGAACTAAATGTTAGCAAAAGGGATTCAGTATTTTATAAAAAACAAAACACGTGATGACTGCATTAGTCAAGGTTCTCCAGAAAAACAGCACCAATAGGACATATATAGATATATAGAAAGAGATTTATTATGAGGGATTGGTTTATGAAATTATGAAGGCTGATAATTCCCATGATCTGCTGTGTGCTAGTCAGAGGCCCAGGGAAGCCGGTAGTTTAGTTCTAGTCCAAATCTGAAGGCATGAGAATCAGAGAAGCCAATAGAGTAAAGTCGTAATCCAGCTCCTAAGAACCAGGAGCACCAATGTCTATGAGCAGGAGAAGATGGATGTCCCAGCTTAGATAAGAGAGCAAATTCACCCTTCAACTACCTTTGGTTCTATTCAGGCCCTCAATGGATAGGGTGATGGCCATCTGCATCGGTGAGAGAGATCTTCTTTACTTAGTCTACTGGGTCAAGTGCTAATCTCTTCTGGAAACACCGTCACAGACACACCCAGAAATAATATTTTACCAGATATATGGGCTTCCCTTAGCCCAGTAAAGCTGACACATAAAATCAACCACTAAACATTCAAGTGGGGTTTATTCAATGTTGGTTCAACATTCAAATTCAATCAATGTAGTTTACTGTATTAACAGATTAAAAAAACAAAAAACAAAAAAATCTTATGATTATATCCATAGTTACAAAAACAAAAGACATTTGACAAAATTTCACAATCATTCATGATGAAAATCCTCAGCAAATTAGAAATATTAGAAATAGAAGGGAAATTCCTCAACCTTATAAAGAGCATCTACAAAAACAAAACAAACAAACAAAAATCCTACAGATAACATCATAGTTAATGGTGTATGAACAAATGCTTTCCTTTTTAATGTCAGGAACAAAGCAAGTTCTTTTATTCTTACTATTCATATCCAAAATTATAGTGAAGTCCTAGCCAGCATAATAAGACAAGAAAAATAAATAAATCATATACAATGGAAATAAAAAGATAAAATTGTCTCTATCCAAAATTAATGATTGTCTACGTAGAATATCTTAAAGAATTTACATAAAACGTTATTAGAATTAATAAATGAGTTTAGCAAGATTGGAGGGCATCAAGTCAACAGAAAAATCTACTATATTTATATACACTAGAAATGAACAATTGGAAAGTGAAATTTAACAAATGGTTCCACTTACAATAGCAAAAAAACTACAAAATACTTAGAAACATAACAAAATATGTGCAATACCTATATGCTGAAAACTACAAAACGTGGATGAAAGAAATCAAAGAAGGCCTAAAAACATTGAGAAAAATTCCATGTTTATAGACTGGAAGACATGATATGATCAAGAGGTCAATTCTTCCCAAACTGAGATTCAATGAAATTCAAATCTAATTCCCCAGTAACATTTTTTTTTTTGCAGAAATCAACAAGTTGATTCTAAAATTTATGTCATTAGGCAAAAAAACCAATAATCCAAACATTTTCAAAAACTGAACAAAGTTGAAGAACTTGCACTTCCTGAATTTAAAAATAAATGATTAAAAGTAAACTCATAAGTAAAGCTACAGTAATGACAATGTGGGATTAATAAACCAGTGGATCAGAATAAAGCAATGGGATAGAATAGAGTGCAGAAATAGATTCACACATATGTGATCAATTGACTTTCAAAAATGGTGCAAAAGCAATTCAACGAAATATGATAGTCTTTAAAAAGCTGTCTTGGAAAAAATGGATATCCATACAGAAATAACTAAACCTTGACCCCATATCCCAAACCAGATAAAAATGAACTCAAATGGATTATAGACCTAGATGCTAATTTTAAAACTATAATACTTTTAGAAGGTGAGATAGGTGAAAATGTTTACATTCTTGCCTTAGGGAAATGTTGCTTATAAATGACATCAAAAACTCAATTCATAAAAGAAAATTGATAGGCCGGCCCCGTGGCTTAGTGGTTAAGTGTGTGCGCACCGCTGCTGGCGGCCCGGGTTCGGAACCCCGGGCGCACACCGGCGCACCGCTTCTCCGGCCATGCTGAGGCCGTGTCCCACATACAGCAACTAGAAGGATGTGCAACTATGACATACAACTATCTACTGTGGCTTTGGGGGGAAAAAATAAATAAATAAAATCTTTAAAAAAAAAAAAAAGAAAGAAACACTTGAAGGGAATAAATGTGGTCTTTGGGAGTTTCCAGGTTTTAAAAAAAAAAAGAAAATTGATAAATTGGACTTCATCATAATTTAAAACTTTTGTGCCTCAAAAGACATTGTTACAAACATGAAAAGGCAAGTCATAGATTGGTAGAAAATATTTATAAAACATGTACTCATCAAAGGGTTTGTATCTAAAAAAGGTGAAGAATTCTGACAACTCAATAATAAGAAGACAGATGCCCCAATTTTCTTTATAAAGGGCAACGGGTTTGAGAGGACATTTCACACAAAAAGACATATAGATGGAAAAGAAGTACATGAGAAGATATATGACATCATTAGTCATCAGGAAAACTCAAAACCATAATGAGATAATATTACATACCTACTAGAATGCCTAAAATTAAAAAGACTGACTGTGACAAATACTGGTCAAGATAGGAAGCAACGAGACCTCTCATATACATTACTGGTGGGAATGCAAAAATTGTATAACCCCTTTGAAAAACAATATGGTAGTTTCTTAAAAAGTTGATCGTACACTTACCATATGGCCCAACTGTTCCACTCCTAGGTATTTACTCAAGAAAAATGAAAGCGTATGTCTACGCAACTACTTGTAGATAAAAGTTTATAGCAGCATTATTTGTAACAGCCAAAGACTAGAGATAACTCAAATGTCCATCAACAGGTTAATGAATAAACAAATTGTGGTACATCCACACAATGGTATACTATTCAGCAATAACAAGTAACAAAATATCCATAAGTGTAAAAACATAGATGAATCTCAAAATCATTCTTCTGAGTGAAAAAGCCAGACAAAAAGAATACCTACTGTATGATTCCATTTATATAAAATTCTGCAGGATGTGAACTAATCTGTAGGGACAGAAAGCAGACCAGTGGTTGCCTGAGGATATGTTGGGAGAAGAGAGTGATGAAGGATGTGGTGCAATTACAACGCTCACACTTTGCAAGCACTTTGGAAAAAGATTTGGAGGTTTCTTATAAAGTTAAATGTATAATTCTATATGACCTAGCAATTCATGAGAGAAATAAAATTATATGTTCCCCAAAAGCCTTGTACATCAATATTTTATAGAAACATTTCTCATAATAACCAAAAACTGGAAACAACCAAGTGCCCATCAACAGGTGAATGCATTAAAAAAATTTGATGTGTTTGTACATTGGGTACTTTTTAGCAACGTAAAAGAACAAATTACTGACTGAACAAAGAAGTCAGATACAAAAAAACAAAAAACAAACAAGTGTGATTCTATTGATTTGAAGATTAGGCAAAAGTAATCTATAGTGATAGAAATCAGATCAGTGGTTGCCTGGGATGTGAAGTCAGGAGAGATTTACTGCAAAAGCAATCTGGTGTGATAGAAAGATTCTATATCTTTATTGGGATGATGGTTACACAGGCCTATGTATTTGCCAAACTCATAGAACAGCACACTTGAAATATGTGCATTTGATTGTATGTTAATTATGCCTCAGTGATATTGGTTTAAAAATGGAGAGACTATAGGGAGTTTAGAAGGAAAATGAAAGAAAACAAATCCCTGAGGGCATCAGAGCTGTGTTTCCCCAGCCATTTCATGAGAAACAGCAGGTGGCTCTTGCCAATTGAGTTTATTTTTAGGCAAAAGTTTCATTGGTATACCCCTGGGGGTTATTTTCTAGCACAGAGCATTTCCTTTTGCATTTTCATCACAGCAAAGAAAACAAAATAGTTGGAAAAGAGCTTCGCTGTATAAAAATATAGAGTGCTTTATCCTACCTGGAGTGCATTTGGAAACACAAATTTAATATTATTTTACCTAATTGTGCTGATTAGCACACAGTTACAGATGGCCTCTGTAATTATGGATACAAGAGGAGGAGTCAAGGGCTGGGTATCGGAGGACCTGAGTTGTGTTCTCTACACGGCCACTGCGTAGCTCTGTGACCCCAGGCAGGCCACCTGTTTGCCTTCATCTCCTCATCTGGAAGAAGATGATGAATGGAACTCTGTCAGACAAGACAGTTACTGCAAGACTCAAACAAGAACCTGTGTGAATGCATTTTTTAATTAAAGCACAGGGAAATAATATCTAACTATGTATATTATTAAATGTTTAATTTTAGAGAAACAACGGATATATAAGGAGACTGTCCATATCTCAAGGTGGTTGTCTTAACTCACTAGAAATTGTAATGAAGAATGGGCAAAGTAAGGGCCCCTTATAGAATCAGAAGATCTTAGTTTGTACTCTTCAAAATTTAAAATACGAAAAACATGAACTGTTTTATCTTGGGCAAATTACTTAACAGCTCTGGAGCTTTTGTGTCTCTAGCTGTACAGTTTTAATGATTATATAGAGGTTTTGTAAGAACAAATTGAAATAACTTTTGTGAAAACACATAATACAGTGCCTGACAAATAGCCAATCTGTTAAATTAAATTTGGAATAGATATAAGAAGAAAAACTTGGAGAATTTCCTCTGAAGTGTAATTATTAGCACTTCAAAAACAGTCCATATAATCATGGAAGACAGAGTGATGTAACAGGTCACGTTCTGAAAATAATAATAGTGATGATGATAATGACCATCATTATTATTATAAACATTTATTGAGAACGTACTATGTGCCAGACACTGTAGTAATTGCTTTACCTGTGTATCTCACTCAGTCTTCTCAATAACCCATAAGATAGGCCTAATAATTTATCCTTATCTCACAGATGACAGCGGAAGCTCAGAGAGGTTAAATCTCTTGCCTAAACTCACACAGGTAGTAAGCGCTGAGCAGGGATCGAGTATTCAATTTGTTCCAGGCACCAGTCTAAATGTACTTTACTACTGTGCCATTGAAAAGATGCCACCCTTGCTGCAATTTGCACCCTATGCAGTTCAGTGACAATAAAACCATGCTGTTAGAGATCCCGGAATACTGAAGCCTTACTATCTGTCTCTCAGGGGGAAGTTGTTGTTCAGGTCTTGGGGCTTTTGTCACCACAACACATTTGTGCATCTCCAATAACACCTGCAGCCAGCTGCTCACTTGGTGACACAATGTGTAAGTTCCAGAGCAGGTGGCTTTCACCCACGGTTTATCAGCAAACACATCCATTGCACAGACGCACCTGCTGTTTCCAAGGCCTCCTACGCTGAATCCTTTTTAAAAAAGAAAGAACGTTTTGCCAAGCAGAAAATTCTCCTGCCCTCATTTAGAGGCCTCGCAGATTCACATTTTCCTAAACGGGCTTTCACAGGTGGGGAAGAAAGGAGAGTCTGGGACGGGCAACTTCAAAAGATGACTGCAGTCCACCCAAATAGGAAAGTGGATGTAAAGGAACACGTGAAAATGATTATTGAGCGTTTACTCTATGTCGAGCATCCTGTTGGATGTTTTCTCTTGAATACTTTCATATGGTCCTCAAATCAACACATTATATTGTATATTGGTCAGGATTTTCTAGGTTATGCTATAATTAACCAATTGACCCTGAAATTTCCGTGGTTTCCCTCAACAACAGTATGTGTCTCACTCATGCTAAGTGTCCAGTTTACATCAATGGGTAGTTCTGCTCCACATAGTCACTCAGGGACCCAGGCTGACGGATGCTCATCATGTGGCCTCCACAATTGCTGTGTCAGGGGAAGAAAGAGCTGAAAATGTGCACGTTGGCTTTTCAATGCCTCAGCAGGAAGTGGTACATCACTTCCATTCACAGTTCGTTGGCCAGAATTAGTTACATGGTCCTGCCTGACTGCAAGAAGGCTGGGAAATGGGTGGTGGATGGGAGAACATTAATATTTGACGGTAAATGTTTCTGACACAAGTGGGAATTATGCTCCCCCATTTTACAGAGGAGCAAACTGTGGGCCAAAGAAGTGATGCGGCTTATCTAAGGTCACACAGGTTTTAAGCATCAAAATGGGGTGTCAAAAATATGTCTTTTGAGCTCCAAACAATGGTCGTTTAACTTCCTTACAATGTTTCCCTGGAATGCCAGATCAAGAATCCTTTATCTTCTGTGGAGAGATCTTTGGATGCCATTAGGTATTAATCAGTCTGTGAGGAAGCTTGTGTATCAGTTAGGGTTCAGCCAGAGAAGTGGAACTAGTAGAAGACTCTGTGTGTGTGTGTGTGTGTGCATGTGTGCACATATATACATGTGCATGTATGTACGTATATGTGTACATACACACATACACATTCTGTTGTGTGGTTATGAAATAATTGTCAGTGTACATATCTGTCTCCCACACTACAATGCTACAGTGTGAGCCCCCAGAGGAAGGAATCATGCCTGATATATTTAAATTTAAGGGATTGTTAGAGAAACGGCTTGTGTAATCGTGGGAGGTGGTTAAGTAGTCTCTGTAAGCTGCTGGGTCCATGTCTGATGCTGATGCCTGAAGTTCACAAAGCAGACAGTCAGGAATGGAAGATCGTGAGCAGGCTGGAGCTCATATGCATGAGCTGGAACTCCAAGAGGATGGATTGAAACCCACGTCCATTCCTGTTGCCTCTGTCCTTGGTGATGAGGGTATCCTGAAGAAGCTGGGGCACTTCATCATGACCACGCTGACCACTCTGACCATACTCTAGCCTTGGTCAGAGAAGCTAAAGGTGAATCCAGGTGAAGGTAAAGCTTCTGAGGGCCAGGCTGCTGCTTCACACCAAAGAGGTGAGCCAGTAGATCAACAACAACATGGATGAACTACAAAAAGTCGGCTCTTCCCTCCGCCATCCAAATCTCCCAAGAATCTTCTTGTGTCCCCTCTAATCAGAAACATACAAGAAAGTGAATTCGGGGAAGTGTAGTTCACGGTAGCCAAGTTGATAGAACCATACATACCCCGACTTCTTGTCTACTTGGCTCCCACACACATCTCCTTAAACCTAGTTAATCTCCAAATAATGACAATAAAAACGTTATACTTCTGCCCAATGTGATACAACTATCAAATATATGACAGAAAGCATACTCTCCTTTTCCCCAGGAAAAGGATTCAAACTCTCTTTTTTTGCCCTTAGGATGTTTTTTTTCTCCTAGCTAATTCATATTTCTCCTTTGATATACTTTAATGTAAATACTGAGATGTAAAGTTAACTATTATTAATGCATCTTCAGTTAAAAGATAAAAGGATAATAGAAGAAATGAAACAAAAATGTCTGATGAATGTATATGGTGTGACATAACTTGGAAGCTTTGTGTTCCCCCACAGATACCAGAAGTGTCCAGATTGACAGCCACATATAATTCCTTGCCCAATTGCACACCTCAGTCTGATGACACATGTTACTCTTGCCTTGGTCATGATAAGTGTGGAAAAAGAGTAGTGTGGAGCCTACCACAGAGACCCATCGATGCACCCAGCTGAAGGGGACTGGGGATGGCTGACATCAAAATCAAGGTCAGGATGATATCTGCTTCCTGAGGCTGCACATTCTAATGCTTTGATAATTAGTTGCTTCTGAATATTACTGATCATAAGAATCATAGGAACTATTTATTGAGTGCCTTTGATTTGGCCATGATGACTATACTCAGAGCCACCCCCAGACTATCTTCACACATATTATTTATTCCATTGTACACACAAAAGGAATGAGGCTCAGAGGAGTTGGATTACTGAGGATGCCCAGCTCACGATCGGTGAAGGTGAGATCCTAACCAAGACCTGCTTCATGTTAAAGTCCCTTTGCTTAACTATTGTATTTTAATTACTTCCTGGAAGCTTGCCCGTGGCTTCAGAAACAATTCAAAGGGATCTTTCTCACCTAGCTTCTTGAGGACAAGACTTTGTCCACTGTCCATAAGCCCTCTATCCCCACTTCTATTGATTATCAGGCTGCCTTATCTGCTACAGGACTCAGGGGTCGATGCACAAACTGGTTGTCTAGGGTAAGCATCTCCTGAAACTTTGCTGTGAGAGGTAAAGAGAATTCACACTTTGAGTGCCTACTATGTGCTGGGTACTAACTATGCTCAGTCCCTCCCATGCCTGGTCTTATTTGGTCCTTATAACAACCCCATGGGAGAAGGATGATGATAATATCTATCTTATAAATGAGGCTGTGGTATTTATTTTAACTTATTTATTAAATGCTACCAGAGTGCTTTCACTGTTCTATGTGCTTAACATGGGTTCCTCCTTTGACTTTCACACCAACCTCTCAGGTACCTGCTGTCATTATCCTGATTTTACAGATGAGGAAACCAAGGCACAGAGAGGTTACAATTTCACGAAGCTCACACAAAGGGCAGGTAGAATATCTAGAATTTGACCTTAAGCAATCTGACTCCAGAGGATTTTTTTAAGGAGAAGTGTCGGTATTTGAACCCAAGGAATGTGTTTTTATCCACAGGGACTCTTTTTTGGCCTCAATAAATAGCTACAACCAGAGAAGACCCAGGGCCCTCCTCTGACTACAACGTCCATCTCTAGATCCAGCCTGGGGCCAGGAAACTCAGAAAACCCAGCAGAGAAGAAATCCATAGGCTGAATCCAGCATCTGTAGCTGTGTCCTGGTAAATAGAAGCCGCCAAAATCTGAGTTTCCCCTTTCCTATAATGGGCACAGTATTCAGTTAAGATTAAGTTTGTCAGCACAGAAGGGAAAAATCCAAATTATCAATAGTTTAGATACAAAAGAGTTTTATCTTTCATATCAAAAAATTTGGATGTAATCAGTCTAGTCTGGGATGATGTCTCCTCAGAGTCATCGAGGATCCGTGTTCTTTCTATGTTTCTACTCTGCCATTCTTGACGTCTGGCTTTCATCTTCTAGGTCATAGTTCAAGATGGCTGCCGGAGCCCCAGGTATAACATCCACATACCTGGAAACTTGAATAGCGAGGAAGGAGGAAGACAAAAAGATTTTACCCTACTCTCTGCCTCTCTTTCAAGTGGCCTTCCTATAAGTCTCTCTTACCAGTTTCCCTCAAATTATTTTCTCTCCAATTGTAGGGATATTTGTATTAGGAATAACTTTATTCATTCATTCAAAATACATGTACTCACCCAGTATGCGCAGAATTCTTACTATGTGTCAAGCACTGTTCTAGGCCTTGAGGGTATGGCAGTGAGAAAGACAAGATCCCTGCTCCTACAAAGGGATAACAGAAAATAAACAAGTAAACGAAGATTTTAAACAAGATAGGTTGATGCGAATTAGCTACAAAAGAAACAAATAGAATGATGTGATAGTTTATCTTGAGTCGTTAATCTCAAGGTGATTCATGTTTTCATTTGATCTATGCACCTTATAAAGTGTCCCATTAGATGAGGTTATGGTTTGATTCCTGAGTTCTGAATGCTCCCATAATAGACAACTCAGTGTGTTTTACCAGGGAGGAATCCAGATACTGCTAAATTTTATCAATTTTTTTTTTCTTTCCTGGGGAGATTAGCCCTGAGCTAACATCCATGCTAATCCTCCTCTTTTTGCTGAGGAAGACCGGCTCTGAGCTAACTTCTATTGCCAGTCCTCCTCTTTTCCGCGCCCCCCAAAGCCCCAGTAGATAGTTGTATGTCATAGTTGCACATCCTTCTAGTTGCTGTATATGGGACGTGGCCTCAGCATGGCTGGAGAAGCGGTGCGTTGGTGCTCGCCCGGGATCCGAACCCAGGCAGCCAGTAGTGGAGCACGCGCACTTAACTGCTAGTTGAATTCACTAGTGGTCTGATGAGTCTTAATGTCATTCAAGGGGGAGCATCTCCAAGTACATGGGTTGTTGGTAACACTTCTGGCAGTGCTGTGACATCGAGCATGTTTAATATTTCTCAATTTATACCAGCTTTTAATTTCATTGGTGAATATATAATGACATCCAGTTAAATGGGCTCCACAGATTGAAGGCTTCTAAACAAGCCTCTCACTAAAAATGGCTGAAATTATACCTATAAGGATATTGTGGAATCAGTGCAAACACAGTTAGTGTGAATGAAACAGAAACATGTCCCTATCTTCAATCAAATGCCTTCTGCTCTGGTGTTAGGCTTGGGCAATAGTTTTCAACTGGAAGTGATTTTGTCCTCCAGGGGGTATTTTGCAACGTCTGGAGACAGTATTTGGTTTTCACAACTAAGGGCAGGTGTACTACTGGCATCTAGTGAGTAGAGGCCAGGGATGCTGCTAAACATCCAACGATGTTCAGGACAGCCCCCACAGCAAAGAATGATCTGGCCCAAAACATCAATAGTGCCAAACCCTCGGCTAGGGAATATTTGTGTGATTTCTTATGAGACTAGGAGTCCAGGAGACCAAGTTGCACATGAAAATCCAAAGTTCTACATAAAACCAAGAAGATTCATCTGTACATTGTCATAGAACAAGAAGCTGTGAATCCATAAATGCCATTGACTGGTCCTTAGGTAGACTGAGAAAGAGTTCTTGCCCAAGAATCACCAACAGACCTCAGAAGCTGACTGAAATCTTCAGAGAGGTTGCTGCTGCATCCTGGTGAGACGCTATGGTCACTTGTTGAGGAGGAGGCATTGCAAAGTCCAGCCAGGAGCTGATTGAAAGATGGGGCTGAATCTGCAAAATCTTAACAGTGCATTTAACAAATGGTATTCTAATCCTTCTCTGTCTTCTCTCTTCTCTTCCACTTCTCTATATTCAGAGGGCTGGGGAGGCTGGGAGAGGATCAAGGTGAATGGTGGGAGGTGGTGGAAGAGAAGGAACAGAATTATTTCATGTTTTGATCCTTGTTCCTTGAGTCTGAATAGGAAGAAAGGTGAGGAGAAGGAAAGGTTTGGAGGGGCATGGTTGAGGGGTAGGATCCTAAGCCTTTGGCTCGTGGCCGCTTCTCTTCCACTAAACCCTTTGCTGCATCACAGAATAAAAGAATGCCAGAGATGAGGGAACTTAGATATTATCCTACCCAGTGTTTCCCAAATTTTGAGACGAACTACTGGTTGCACAGAGACGAGTTCAGATGATTTGCAGATGCAGCATCAAATGCCATTTTGAGAAAACTATTCAATGGCGGTTGTCGAGGATTTTGCCCTTCTTTTTCCCTTTGCTCAGAATGCTCCTCTGCCAGATCTTTATACGTTCTGCCATCTCTCATCTTTCAGGTTTTAGCTCAAAAGCCTCAGAGAGACCTCCCCTGACCACCCGAGCTAAAATGGTATACCACACACAAACTCATACACACCCATCTGGATTTCATTGCCCTGGCTCGTTTTCTTTGTAGCACTTCTCACTGCCTGAAATCTTATTATTCAGTTAGTTATTTTATTGGCCATCTTCTCCTCCCCTGCCCTGTGAGAATCAGGCATGAAGATAGGTACCATCTCTGTTTTGCTTAAAGGTGCACCTCCAGGAACCATCATGTGTCTGGGACATAGTAGGTGCTCAATATAAATCTGTTGAAATCAATTACCTTCAAACTTCTGATCAAGTCAGAGGGAGTCTCAGTTTGGTGCACTCCTTGCAGCTAAAAAACGAGTTCTTTCTTGAAGGGAGATGGAACTGCACACCTCCAAGTTCACCACACTCAGTTTCCCCATTCACAAAGTGGGGGGATTGGCAGAGGGGGTGAAAGGGAAGAGTAAGCGAAGGAAGGTGTAGGAGGCAAGGAGGCAGAGCAGAAGTCAGGGCGGTGGGGCGGGGGGCGCTTCCGACTTTGGGGAACCACCGCCAGCCTGCCCCAGATGAGAGAGATTTCCTGTTGCAGTGGGCATCCTTGAGTCATTGAGGGTCCTGGCAAGACTAGGCTCAGCTCTTTTGCAAATCTGCCTAATCCTGGGGGCATGGGTGGGTGGAATGCTTGCTAACTGACACTCAATGTCTAATTGCCTCTGTCCTGGATCTAGGGACCTGCAATTTCCACCGACTGTGAGGATGGCTTCCAGAGCCGAGAGGGGATTTTCCAGCAGACACGGCAGTCAGATGAAAAAATAAAGTCCTTTCTCTTTAGAAAATAGACTCCACTAGTACTCAGGGCTATTCACTGATTCAGAAGACAGGACTGGAGGCACAAGAGGCCCAGCGCCTACTACATTCTTTCCCATATGTTGCAGTGGCAACTACCAAATGCCCTTGGGAAGTGAATAAGGGGTTAAACACGGTCATTATAATGAAGACCTACTGGGTGCCAGGTTGTTCACTCACTCACATACACTTATAGCTACATATACATGAATAGATACGTGTTAACACATATTTACAAATATATCTTTTTATTTATTGATAGTATTTGTACTCCATCTCATTCCAAAAAGGATTTGAAGTGTCTTATGCGAAAGATACATATAATATGAATAATAAAATAGGAATAAAATGAAGAAATAGTTCTGAGCAGCAGAGAAGTCTCCGCACTAACCATGTGTCCATTCTCCCAGACTAATATCTTAGTAATAACAAGTGTTGTTCAGAGGAAGCGGTGGGGAGATAACGTCAACTCTGGCATCCTACAAATCTGGTTCAACTCCAAGCTCTCCAACTCATCTTTATGTAACCTCTTTTAGTATCCTTATCTTTAAACTAGGAATGATTTCACTCACCTCATGGCTCTGAGAATTAAAGGAGTTAATGTAATGAACTGAATAGGCAGTCAATAGTTATAAACCTTCTTTATGCAGTTTTCCTTCTATTTAAAATTTTTTACTATTTTAAAGCATAATAAAACATTAAAGTGCTATATAGTTGACAAAGTTCCTGCTTATAAGGAGGTGAATAGATCTTCTCAACTCTTCAACAGTTGTATGCTGGTCTGTGTGCCCTCCTGGAAGAACTAATGGTCACCGAGCACCTCCAGTGGACGAGGTCCAGAACTTTCCCATGCATCCTCCCACTGGGAGATGTACATTAAAGTGCCATTGCACAGAAAGAAGAGAAAATCGAGACTCAAATTGGGTGAAAAGGCTTGTCTAGGATCCCACAGCTAGTTATGTTGTAGGACAGGGATTTGAACCTACTGATTCTAAATCTCATGCTTCTACTTCCCTTCCCTTGCATTTTACAAGTCTGTCTAAGCCAACTTATCTGCAAATAAGTTCTGCAGTGTTGTTTGCTAAATTTGCATTCTCTGGGTTGAGCCCAGCCCTCAGAGTGACTGAGTCCTCAGCAACTAGTTTTGGAAGATGGAACAGCCTAATCTCTCGCTCCAGACCTGTCCAAGGAAACCTCTACAGCTCCTTCAACAGCTGCAAAGTGCTCATTGGGTGGTCCATCTTCCTTGGTCCCACTCCATTCTACCGCTCAATGAACCTACTCTTGTGGCATTGATGGGTATGTCATAATGGAGTCAGGGTTTCAGAAAGAGTTAAATCCTCAGGTCAGTGTGTCAGAATTCCCCCCCATCGCCTCCACCCCTGTCTGTTAGCTCAACTATAAGGCAGAGTATTCATGGTGGTTTTATTTAGGTATCACTCTGGGTAGCAAGATGTTTACACTCTGTGTGGCAGTGAAGACCAATCAAGAGTCACTGATTTGTATGTCCTATTTCATTCTGATTCCAAATATATGTGTTCACTGAGACAAATCTCAGGTGGAGTCATGAGTATTCTTTACTTTCTCTCTGCTTTCCTGTCTTTGTCTCTGTGTCCTTTATCTCTCTGTCTCTCTCTCTCTCCAAACTGTATAGTTGAATTACTGTGCATTATGTGCATTTCATGTTGGGGAGAGCATATGCCTGGCAACACCCCTCTCATTTTGGAATTTGTCCATCTCAATCCACTTTGGGGCTTCCTGTCTTCCACCTGTCCCCGTAAGTACTTTCTGAGAGCATCCTGCTGGATTCCCTGCTTCTCTCATGCTGAGGACGCTGCTTGGGAGGTCTCTATCTCCAGTTTCACCCTCTTTTATATTCTGATGAGTCTCAGATCTGTGCTTTATCCTGGGATTCTAAGCTGAGGTCAGGACCTATATATCTTGCTATCTATTAGGATGTACCACACACAGTTTAAACACAGAGATCTAACTCGGCCCTCATCATCTTTTTCCCAGCCCATTACCCGCAAATGAAGTCTTCGTCCTTCATTTCCATGCATTCATGCCAGAAAATTGGGACCTACGCTGAGCTCTTTCTTTCCTTCTTTCTGTGCAGCCAATCAAAGCTCCAAGTTCAAGTTCTACAGATTTTGTCTTCTAAAAATCTTTGGTATCCATCTGTCTCAATTCCTAGTTTCCCAAAATTATGATATAATATCTTAAGAGCTAATATAAGAGCTATTTTTATAAGACCGAGAATTTTTGGTTCATTGACGTAAAAATCTGACCAATGGATAGCATGATTGTTAAGAGGATTAATATAGGAGACAAAATGGCCCTTGTTTTAATTCCAGCTCTTCCATAGAATAATTGTGTGACATTAGCCAACTTAGCCTCTTTAGGTCTCAGTTTCCTCTACGATAGGGATAACATCACCTAACACGTCTATAGCACTTATCTGTGCCAGACATGTTCTAAGTGCTATGTATGGATGAACCCATTTAACCCTTACAAGAAGCATCTGAGATAAGGACTATTACCCTCATTTTACAGATGAGTCAACTGAGGTTCATAACTGCCTGAGTCCATTCAGCTAGTGAGTGGTAGAGCTGGGTTCCAGCCCAGATGCTCCAGAATCCTTGCTCTTAACCAAGTTATAAGCCTTTCTTCAGGGGCTGTTAGGAGGATTAAGTTCATGCATGTAAAATGCTTAGCACAATGCCTGGTACACGGTAAGTGCTTGATAATTAATTAACATACACCAGAAAATGAGCTTACAGTCTTGTAAAGAACACTGTGTTTGGGTGGTACCATTCCCTAAAGGCAGAGATTCTTAGTAGCTTCGCCTATTGATTTTATTCCTTGGGAAACCGTGGCTGATTAATTGCCGCACATTTCAGACCAATCTCTGAGATTTGATTTTTGCACCTGCTCTTCTGTCTCTTATGATGACCAAGCCCTCTCTTTTTTGGGTAATTGACTGTGCTATTTGGATTCAGCTGCCCTGAACTCTTTCCTCCCCGCCACCGACCTGGAGTTTGGGGAGCCTGTATCAGTTGCATCCTGTGCTCCCTGAGGATAGCCAATATAATGCTATGTATGAGTGTGTGAGAGTATTCTGGCAATTCCTTGCTTCATTTTTGTATCCATCTGTTCACTTACTTATTCATTCAACAAATATTAGTCTAGGGCTAACTCCATGCTACAGGCTGTTCCCTTGTCCTTTCCACAACCCCCAATGGTCCCTGTGACCTCTGTTTTTATCTCTCCTCTCAAATGCTATTGGAACTTTGTGTCGCTTCTCTGACATCCGGAAGACACATGAAACTCTTTTACTCACGAAATGTATCCCAGTGGCATGTTACTGTTATTTTTTAAAGATCTGCGGCTCTTAGTTTGAGTTTCTCTTTTAAATTCCTAAATCCTTCTCTTCCCGTTTTCTCTCCCTCTGCCAGCCCAGGAAGGCAATTCCCCGGGGCCAGGGCAGCTTTTCTTCCTCTCCCTCCCTCGCTCTTCCTCTGGTAATTCAGAGTGGAGGCCTGTGATGCACTTTACGAAGGACACAGGATAATAACAAAATCGCTGATAATGCTAAAGATAGCTTTTAATGAATCTTGCTTCTGGGTATTATTGGAAGCATTTTCACTGCCGAGAGAGAGACCTTTTCAAGCTCCAAGAGTTTCACATTTTGAGATTGTTACAGCATTGGGAAGGTGGTTTCGTATTGGCTTAAAAAAACATTTCCTTTGACAAGGGCTAGATCTAATTTGTTAAACTGGGTGCTTTTGTTTTTCTGGTTTTATTATTTCTTTTAAATCTGTATACTTTCTTGGATGCAAAAATAGCCGAGGTGCATTTCATTTTCTTTCTTTCTTTTTTTTTTTTTTTCCTCTCCCTTGGCTGTTGACAGCCTGTGCTACTGAGCGCAGAAATGAAGCCTGTTTTCTTATGAAAATGTACTGAGTCTCCAAGGTAGGACTGGAGGTTTGCTGGGCACTGTCTCACTTGCAGGGGATTCTAGTCAGAGCCTGCTTCTCCAGCCCTCTGATTGTTACCGAGACAACTCGATAGTCACCCTCGGCTTATGTTTCCTAAGTGCCTGTTGGGTGCCAGCTGCTCTGACATAGTGACCCAGGAGAGGGAGAAATATCGTCATGCCCCCTTTTGTAGATGAAGACACCGAGGATTGCTCATTCTTTTATTCATTTATTCAACAAATATTTGTTGAGGACACACTATGTGCCAGGCATCAGTCTAGGTTCCGGCAATACAGCAGTGAATGAAACAGACAAAAATCTCTGCCCATGAGGAACTTACATTTTAGTGGAGTTAGGCAGAAACCAAGCAATCACTACCTCTTACATCTGATGGTAATCAGTGCTATGGAAAAAAAAAAAGGAAAAGAGTGCATAGGGAGACTTGGGGGTTGCAAGTTTCTGGAGAACGGTCAAGGAAAGCCTCACTGAAATGATACATTTGAATCAAGACTTGAGGGCAGTGAGAGAGTTGGTGATATCTGGGGAGTGGGGGAGAAGCATTTTTGGCAGAGGACACCGTACTTGCAAATGCCCTGGGGCCAGCACGCTTGGCATATGGAATAGTAGCAAAGAGACCAGAGTGGCTGGAGTGCGGTGAGCAAGGCAGAAGGGGCTGTGCAGCGGGGTAAGGGAGCTGAGCTGATCATACAGGGCTTTGGAAGCCTCTGTAAGGATTTGGGCTTTTATGCTGAGAGAGTCAGGGAGGCATCAGCGGGTGTTAATAGAGGAGTCATTTGACTTGATCCACACAGGTTGCAACTGGGACTCAGGTCTTTCCACCCTAAAGCCTCTGCATTTTCCCTTGTTCCCATACTGCTTCCTCCTCTTTACATTTCACTGTAATTTTTTTGCGTCTATACCTGTCTGTCCCATGAGACCGTGGCTCCTCAAGGGCAGAGGCTGAAGCTTGATCTTCCGAGTATGTGCTCTAGTTCTCACACAATGTAAGCACACAGCAAAGACTTATAGAACAGACTGGTTTCTGTACCTAGGGACAAAGAAGGAACGGCTTTATTAAAAAGAGATTTTAAGATAAATTCTTTTTTACAACGAGGAGAGAAAAACAAGAAATATATTTATAGCCACAAAATAGAAGCACAAGTCTTTCCTTTCTACACATTTCCTTTAAGTATTTTTCACCTGCAGATGAAATTCAGATAAACAGTAAAACAATAATTCCGGCGTAATCATTTTGTATTTGTCTTTTTAAATTTAATATTGGGGGGCCGGCCCCGTGGCTTAGCGGTTAAGTGCGTGCTCTCCGCTGCCGGCGGCCCGGGTTCGGATCCCGGGTGCGCACCGAGGCACCACTCCTCCAGCCATGCTGAGGCCGCATCCCACATACAGCAACTAGAAGGATGTGCAGCTATGACAGACAACTATGTACTGGGGCTTTGGGGGAAAAATAAATAAATAAAATCTTTAAAAAAAAAAAAAAAATAAATTTAATATTGGAACATAAATTGTTCCCTCCATTTCTATGGATCTTTGTACCGAGCTTTTAAACAGTTGATCAATATGATTTTATAAGGATGTGCCGTTATTTACTTTACCAACTCAATTTTTGGCCATTTAGAAGCCTTCCGGGTATACTTATTTTGTGTCTTTCTGCTAATATAGATAATGCAGCAGTGAACATCTTTGTGCATGTAGCTTTTTGGTTTTGTTGTCTAATTTTCTCAGCCCACATTCCCAGAAGTGAGATTTGGGGATTAAAGTGTATGGACACCGTTATAGTTACTCTTTACAATTTTTCATTTCCTTTTCCAGTGATCACTGCAGTCCTCATTAAGTGTCCATATCCCAATTGCTTTTGTTGTTGTTGTTGTTTTTGTTGTTGTTGTTTTTGTGAGGAAGACCAGCCCTGAGCTAACACTTGTTGCCAATCCTCCTCTTTTTTGCTGAGTTAGACCGGCCCTGGGCTCACATCTGTGCCCATCTTCCTCTACTTTACGTGGGACTCCTGCCACAGCGTGGCTTGATGAGCAGTGTGTAGGTCTGCACCCAGGATCCGAACCTGCAAACCCCAGGCTGCCAGAAGCAGAGTGCATGAACTTAACCACTACGCCACTGGGCCAGCCCCACATATCCCACTTCTGACTTTCCACGTCAGGCACATGACGTTGCCTGGACTCCAGCTATATTCCAGGAATAGTGTCAAGCCTAGAGGATACAGAGGGGATGTGGTAATAGTAAAATCTATCCTCTGTCGAACGTCTACTCTGCATCATTTCTCATCCAGTCCTTACAATAGCCCTCACTGGCATGGGTTCTTGTTCCTATTTTCAAGGGAGAAAACCAAGCCACACAGAGATCAGTAGCTTGCCCACAGTTCCCATTGATCAGAAGCAGGTGAGAGATTCAAGCCCGGCTCCGCCAGGCTCTTCCCCACGCCACCCTGCAGCCCATGAGTAAGGCGTTGTCTCTCCCTTCAAGGGGCTCCTGATTTAGTGTGGGAGATGCATGTAATTGTAATATAATTATGACAAGTTATGATAGAGATATGCTGCAGAATCAGAGGCAGCACCCAAGAAGGAATAATTAAACCTGTCATGGTGGGTCAGAAAAGATTTCACAAAAGAAGCGACACTGGAGAATAAGAATTTTCCAAATAGAGAAAATGTGAGAAAGCATTTCAGAAAAGAGAACATTGTGTGCAAAATCCCAGAGTCATGGAACAATATGACATACATGGAAATGCCCAGAAATGTGGTGAGGTGGGCACAGCACAGGCAACAGGAAGGATATTAGGCTGGGGGGCTGCAGATGGAACAGCAGGAACTGATGATGCCCTCGCAAGCCGTAATGAGTGGTTTGGGCTTGGTATTGCAAGGCAGTTGTTCTCCATCTTGGCTGCACATCAGGATTGTCAGGGCAGGTTTTAGTTTTATGTTGTGTGGTTTGTTTTTAAACATGAATTCTAGTCCCGTCGGATTACAATCTCTGCAGGTGGGGCCTGGGTGATTCTAATGTGCTGCCAAGGTTGAAAACCACTATGATAAGAGAAATTCACATATTGTCTAATGTAGAGTCAAGTCCACACCCTTTATAAGGCGTAGAGGGGACGGAGGAGAATGTCAGAATCGGATGAGTGATACAACCTCTCTGGGAGCTAGTGAGGGTGTATGGGAGATGTACAACAAGGTGTCGGAGTATCAGATGAGAGGATGCTCTGTCTGTGGCTTCATAGAGGGAGGAGTGGTTGCCTGGAACTGTGGTCCTCAAACTTTGTTGTATGTTCTAGCATCCAAGGAGACTTGGGAAGTCTCTATACATAGGCCTAGATTTAATTTAATCTGAGGGTGATTTAATTGTCACCCCCAGACAATCAAATAAAATTCTCTGATGGTGGGACGCATCAATATTTTTAAGGCCCCCAGGTGATCTCAATGTGCAGCCAAGTTTGAGAACCAGTGTTTTAGAACCTTCTAGACCAGCAGCATCAGTACGTCCTGAGAGCTTGTTGGAAATGGAGACTCTCAGACCCCAGCCCAGACCTGCTGAATCACAATCTGTCCTGTGACAAGATTCCCAGGTGATTTGTATGCACACTAAAAATCAAGACACATAGTTGTAGAGATATTTTTTAAAACACTTTAACAAGAAGTTAGATAATTTTTACAATTTTTTTCTGTATTTTAGGTATATAATATGTTAAATTCCCTTTAATTTGCAATTGTAGGATTCAGCTGGTCACTACATGTCCGTGTTACTTATTCTTTGTATCCGTGTTACAAATGACTGGTTACATATTTTTTTCACCTTGATATTGTGCTATGTTGTCTGGGTCATGGCTGTGTGCGTGTGTGTTTAAGGGATTCTAATTGTGTGTGCACTTGCCTGTTGCTGTGTTTTTCTCTTCATTTTCCCCAGGTGGGGGCGCTATAGGCATTTTGGATGGGCTGATTCTGGGTGGGGCTGTAATATACAAGTGAATTTATATCATTTGAGCATGGACACTAAAGATTTTAGCACACACAGGCCACATGATAATCAAAATAGATCTCCCTTATTTCCAAATGCCACCCAGGGGTTTGAGAATCACCATATGAAAGAGAAGTCTGGATTTTTATATCCAAATCTTCTGCAAGTGACTTTGTAGCTGAGCGGATCTCTGTGCAGTATGTACTGGGGTAGGAGATGGTAATGACTTGTGCTTCTAGGAAGAACCCTGTGTGTATCTATGGGTGTGTGCCAGTGTGTGTGCACAATAATCACTATGCATGCCTGTGCCTGTGTAGCCGTGAGCTTGGCCCAGATTGTGGTTAATAGACAGCGTTATGGGGTCACTTGTCACACAGTGGGATCACACACAGGATTTCACACTAGAGACCAATGGCCACATGAAGCCGAACGCAGGTGGCCAGTCACACGTCTGACGAAATGCACACAAAGTCACACACACACCCCATCATCCTCATCCTTATTCATGCCCATGGTCTCAATCAGCATGCACACAGAGCAGAGCATGTATTTGCATGCAGGTATATGCACACGCAACCCCCTCGGCACGCTCTTTGGAGGCGACCCCCAGAGGAACATGAACTACAAACAGATTCTACATAACAATCCTCAAACGGAAGCTTGGATCCTGTTGCGCTGTGGGTCACCTTCAAAATGTTGCTTCTGATCCTCTGTTTGGAAAACTGAAAGGGCTTACTCCGAAGGATGGGACAAAGGGAGCCGCCAAACAGCAGAGATTGCAGGTGTCTGCCACCAGAGAGAACCCGAATCCAGGCTCCTGACGAGAAAACCTCCCCAGTCAAGGAGAACTCCCCTTTCTCTCCCTGCGCCCAGCCCCGTTCCCTCGACACTCTCCAATTATTGCGGTCTACTTTGTGTCACTTCTAACATCTCAAAGTGTATCTTGGGAAACCCAGATGAACCTTGCCTATTGTTTACGGCTCTCCTGAGCTAACACTCATGTTCTCTGAAGATGGAATGCTAGGAGTGCATTTCTTGATTTTTTTTTCACAAGAAGCTAAAGTGCCCAATTATCGTTCCATTTTGATTATTCACAACTGAAAGAATAGATGCTACAAAACAAGAAATAATCTCCATATCTTTTATATTAAGCTTCAAAATAACTTGTCCCCAGTTAGATAGAAAGTCAAATAAACGCTGATCACACACAAGCACTCAGTCATTCACAAACCCAGACTAAGAAGCACATACAGATACTCTCAGAAACACGTTCTTTCAGCCCCACCAACACGAGGACACATCTGGAGACGCCAGCGCACATGCGTAGACAGGGCTCAGATGCCCGTGAACTGCAACAAAACACGTGTAGAAACATATACATCGTCACACCCAGGCGCACTCTGGGCTGTGGACACCTTCATTTCCTTTGGCATCTCAGGCTTTACATTGGACAATGCGGAGTCATAGAATATCTACAGAATGGCCAATCCACTGGTGAGAGTGGACAAGTCATCTCAGAAGGTCCTCCAAAATGACTGGTAATTTGGAAGCATAAGAAAGTTAAGCTTCAGTCACAATGGCAAGGAAGCAGAGCCATTATCAAAAGAGGGTTTGCAACAAAGAGAGTTACAAGTTTTAAAACTTTTTTTCTCCTTACCTTTAAACAATTATTTGCGAGTCTATTTGACTGAAGGGCTATGTTTTCTTCCAAAGTCTTTGCTGTGGCTATCATTGTTATTAATTTCTGGACACAAAGAGAGGAAAGAGATGCTCAGCAGCGGCAGTAGGTGCCTGGCTCTTGCTGGAAGAGACTCTCAGAGCCTTTTTTCCTGCTGAAAGCTAGGGACTGTGGTTAGCACTGGCTTCATTACACCTTCCCTCAGTTATTTATCAGAGAAGAGTCTGACAGGCCCGAGCTGGGTCCATGGGGGAGGGAAGAGAGAGATGTGTCTTGGTAGGAGACAGAGAGAAAGAGAGAGACAAAAGTGTTGTCCGCCTCCGTTTCCAAACACCCCATAGGGATTTGAGAACTACTGCATATGAAAGAGACAGAGCTTTGGAAAGGAAAAAAAATAGAGGAAAAGGAAAAGGGAAGAAGACGATATGAGAGATGGAAAGAGAGGCAGAGGGACAGAGAAAGTGGGGGGACAGACTGTTCATGAGAATTGCTTATGAGACAAAGACAACATGTTTGTGAAAAAGATCACAATATAAGAAGAGATTGTGTGTGTGTGTTTGCACGTGTGTGCACATACAGGGGCAAGCCTGCCTAAGAATAGAAGAGTTGATGATAAAAGAAAGGCAGAAGGGTCGGCCCGGTGGCGTAGTGGTTAACTTCGTGCGCTCTGCTTCTGCAGCCCAGGGTTCCTGGGTTTGGATTCCAGACGCGGACCTACACACCACACATCAAGCCATGCTATGGTAGCATCCCACATGCAAAATAGAGAAAGATGGGCACAGACGTTAGCTCGGGGACAATCTTCCTCAACCAAAAAGAGGAAGATTGTCAATAGATGTTAGCTCAGGGCCAAACTTCCTCAACAACAACAAAAAAAAAAAAAACGGCAGAGAAAGATGTAAAGAAGAGCACATACAAGTGAAGAGAGCAGGCTCTAGAAATTCTGTGTGTATGAGTGTGTCTGTGAAAATGGGAGAGACAGAAGTTGTCATTGATATTGTTTGAGTACCTGGATCCAGTCATTCCTGAACCTAATATATTCCTGAATTCTGTCAATTATGAGAATCAAGAAATCTCTTTTTATTTTGGATGTGTCATGTTGTTCTTGTTGTTAAAACTAGTTTAAACTGAGTTTTCTGTCACTTCCAGATAAAATGGACCTGATTAATATTCGTCATGTTCTTTCACACAGCCATGCTTGTTCATACGTTATTTTTTTTTTTTTACCTAGAATGTCTTTCCCGCCTTCTCTAATTGATGAACTCTTTTGCATCTTTTAAGTGCCAATTCAAGTGTCAACTCTTCAGTTAAGCTTTCCTAGAATCTCTCAGTGAATCACTTCTTCTCTGTCCACCAGCATCTCCCTCAAACCTCTGTGAAAGCACTGATGACGTTGTGGTATGTAAATTGGCGTCATATCTCCCACCACAAATTGGAGCCAAAATTAGTCTCATTTGCCTCTCCAGCTCCTTCAACTAGTGCAGTATCTGTGGGATTGTGAACACAAATGCTTTCTTCTTCTCCTCCTCCTCCTCTTTCTCTTTCTCTTCCTCTTTCTTCTTCTGAATGACTTTACCTGAATCACAGGGTCTAGCTAAGAGTCACTAGAATAGAGGTGGCTTAAGAAAATGTTCGTAATATCTGAACATCTGAGAAGATAGCATATCAGGCTAATTGCGGTCCTGGTTTAACTAAAGGAGCACACTGATTAGAAGTTATATGACTCAGAAGTCAGGCTCCCTGAAAGCCCATGAGAAAAAAGAGGGTCTACAGGAAATTCTAACTTGAACCTTCATGAAGCCCTGATTGGCAAACATTCAACACAATGCTGGTCCTGTGAGGAGCTGAGACTTGGAAGCTGAGTCCTCCAGTTCCTGATTTATTTTCTAGGGCAGCATACTCAAACAGATCCCATCAGGATCACTGTCCCAAAACTTCTTGTTCCAGTATTTACAATTACTTCACTTAGGATTCAAATTTTGTCTTTCATCTACTGCGCTTTTTAGGATGTGTAATCCATCTAGGCCAGACTTGGTGGTCTAGTGATTAGGATTCGGCACTCTTACTGCCACATCTGTCGGTTGTCACACTGTGGTGGCTGCGTGTTGCTGTGATGCTGAAAGCTATGCCACTAGTATTTCAAATACCAGCAGGGGTACCCACAGTAGACAGGTTTCAGCAGAGCTTCCAGACTAAGACAGACTGGGAAGAAGGACCCAGCCACCCACTTCCAAAAAAATTCGCCATGAAAAAACCCTATGAACAGCAACAGAGCATTGTCTAATAGAACCAGGGAAGGGGAGAGGATGTCGCAGAATGACCAGGCAGGGTTCCGTCTAGGACTTGGGCTTTAATTCTTAACCCAAACTATAGTCATTCCCCTTTCAGGACCTCTGAATTGGTCAATGCCCAACCTGACCCCTACTTCCACATCCCTACATTCTCAGGATGGGAAGTAGAACAGAGAAGCCACTATCCTCAGTGGCCCTTGTCTACCTTGTCCATATCCCCTTCTAAGGTAGATTTGGGAATTGAGCTGAGAGGTCATTATGGAGTCAACATAAGCAAGAGTGCAGTCAACTATGCCCATCGTCCTCAGTGGCCCCAAAGGAGTCAAAGTTGAAAGGGACACTCACCATGTGAGTGAATAAACAGAGGAAACCCATCAGTATAGAGAAATTGTCACCACAGGAGACAGAGATGCTTCAGTCCCAACAGCTCCCTTTTTGGAAAGCCTCCTTTGGTTCTTACCATAATTCCCCTGAGCCCCCAGAGCAATCTTGCAGTGAAATACAAGTCATCATGCATTAGCAATATTGAAAATGTTTCTGCTTTTTAAAACCAAAAGAATCAGAGCTGAAACTGTCAACCACTGGATTTTGTTCAGATATCACTCTTCGATTGGGAAGATAATGGTGATTATGGCAGGTGGGAAGAGTGTCATCCTGGAGACTGGGAGGCCCTATAGACTGTGCAGAGTAGGATCTGGAGGAGAGGATCAATTTGCAAAGGCCAACTCTGGATTTTCTTCCAGGTTGATGACATATTGTGTCCAAAGGATTCAAGAGTCTCCATCACCATTCTGAAACAGTGACAGGGCACAGTAGCAAAAGAGCTGAGATGTAGCAGTCAGGAAAACAACTGGGTAAAAAGCCCAGAAAACCTTCCCACAGCATGTTTCCAGTCTTGAAGGGGCCAGCAAATGGGAGGCAGTCTAGGGGAAGAGGTATCCAGCCACCATGATAGTAAAATTCACCATGGAAGGGGGAGCTGGACAAGGAGGCAGAGACCAAAGCAGAAAAATGAATCCTGCAGTCTGAGCCAAAATTGTTGAGGGTGGGGAGAAAATGTAGGAACAACACAACTGCTCAGTTATTAGGAGTCAGCTGAGTTGCTTTGGGCAATTTAGGAATATTGGGCCAAAGTTGGCCATAAAGAAGATTATGGCAGCAGCACAAAAAATGGTTCCTGAATCACCCAATTCCAGAGTCCAGTCGAGCCAACTTAACTCTAAGACTCTTCCATTCAGAGGCCTCTGGCTCTTACTCCAGAAACTAGGGCAAGGATGAGCTTCGAGTGGAGAAGGGAGGTGTTGATACACACTCAGGCTGGCCAGGTAGGTTTTGAAAATTCATAAGCAAGAGAAAATAAAGCTCTATGTTCCTCAGCATGCCTTGCCCTTTCTGAAAGATTCTAGCAATTCTACAAGGGCCTCAGCTTTTTGTGATTAAAGAGCCAGCTATCAGAGCAAGAGTGCAGTCAACAATGTCCATCTGCCTCAAGATCCTGCCCTTTCCCATCTGGAAAACAGCATTTCTGAGCCCAGAGTGCAATTGGATGGATTAGTTTAACTTGCTAAACCTTGGGTCATGAGATTGTACATTTGAATTTTATAATATGGAAAATGAATTTCTTAAGTTATTAGGACAGAAAATTCAATAGGATTAATTCTCTTGGTTCAAAAACAATCAGAGGTCACCATGGCAACGCACATCAGTGGAGCAATACACAATGAATGAAACATTTCCCCATGTTTGGCTGTTTATTCAAGGCCTCTCCCCTTTCTGCCCTGGCGGCATTTGCAAGGGTGGCTGAATCCCTGGGGGGTCTCAGTTGGTAATGAGCATGGGTCAGGGTAGTTGTATCCAAGAACCACAAAGATAGGAGGTGAAGTCTGGCTTGGAAGCAGAGTTTCATCTGGCTTATGTCCTCATCCCCAGGGAATTAAAGGTTTGGAGAAAATACCAGCTATTTTTCAAAATTTATGAGGAGGCTGTGGAGATGAAAACAGCAATGGCAGGGATTCAGGTCAGTTACTAAATGCCAAATGCAACTCCTTGACAATTAGAGAAAAACAGGCTCAAAACTTACAAAACGGGATTTTCATGGCTGAACAGTTCTAGCTGGCTAATATGAGAAGGCCAAGGGACACTGATCCCCTTTCTCATTTGATTTTGCCTGGATTGAGCCGAGACAAGAGGAGCTTTCTCTGGATCCCAAATTCTATTTTCATGAAAGGCAGTATGGCAGAGCTATTGAGAGCTTTGCCTCTAGAACTAGCCAGTCTGGGTCTGAATGCTGTCTCCACCACCTTCTAGCCTGGGAAAATTTTTTTCTCTGATGCTTGTTCTAATCACCTGTAAAATAGTTGTGTGTGTGTGTGTGTGTGTGTGTGTGTGTGTGTGGGTAGGGGAATATCTGTTCAGTTGATAAGGTTGTTATGCAGATTCTATTAAATAATGAATGTAAAACATTTAGCATAGTGTCAGACACGTGGTAGGCACTTGCTTCCCCTTCATACAGGAATGTAAACTGAAGGGAACACATGGATTCTCAAACTCCTGACCTAAACAATATGGATGACCCAGAAAAGGCAACTTGACAGCAGACAGGTAGCTCATGCCTCTTACTCCACATGTAATTTATATCTAAATTAAAGAATATAAGGACACAATTATAGTATTAGGAAACATGATTTAGGTGTTATTCCCATCTGAAAAAAAAAAAACCTGGAAATTCTATGTACTCCAAACATACTCTGATCATTAGAGTCATATGGACAGGCTGAGGTCAGAATAAAGAAGAAAACCTTCCATTGCACTTCTCCCTTGCCCCACCTGACCTGGAATCTCATTCTCCTTCTGTGCATAGATCTTCAAAGAGATTTGGAGCATGTGGAGAGAAAGTGGTGAGGCAACCGGAATCCATATCAAATGAAGAGTGGTAGAAGGTACTGGAACTATATCAATCAACCAATGGGTCTTGTTTGGCATATTTTTTTACGACTCAAAGAACTGTCATGGAGAAAATGTAACATATAAAGGGAGGGTAATTTTAGACTTTTCTCCCTTCGACTGGCTTGCCTCTACACAACTTCTTCCTCGTTCCATCCCCTTGCCCAAAGCAGCAGAAGTTGCTATTCTGGTCAGTCTGTAGGAGCTGGTAGCTGCTGGGCTCATTATGTTGTTATAGGTACTGCCTATGCTCTTTCTTCTTTTTATCACTCCTTAGGTCTAAATATATAAGCCAAGTCAAAGATCCCTTGGGACCCCATCATTCTCTCTTTCTGACTCAAAATCAGTAAATGGGCAAGTAAATTCAGGGCTACTCTAGAGACTTGGCCATCTCTTTCATATGTAGGCTGTGTGTGACCTATCATGGTCTTGACATAAAGTAGAATTCCACACAGATGGTTCAAATCTTTAATAAAGGGATTATTTGTGGAGGTGGGGGCAGAATAAAGGGAATCAACAAGAGATAATGATGTACCAAGGGACTAGCAAAATGGGAAACCAACAATACCACCCATAGCCAGAAAGTGCAAGATGAGAAAATGTTGTAGAGCTCAACAAGATGTGAAGCCGTGGGGAGGGGGACTGCCCAAGCGGAGCCATAGGTGTGCTAGGTACAAGCACTAAGGCAACAAAGTAGGGAAGAAGTGAAGGAAAATACCTCAGCCTCTTTCTTCTCCTACTCTCTGAGTTCCTGCAAACGTCTTTCATTAGCTGAACTCAACTGGAAGAGAGTCAGTAAGAGAGTCTGGGTGATGCAGTGCGTAGGTCCAGCCTCCTGGAGTACCAGGTATGGAGAGCTGAAGTATGTATGGGGAGGACAGTTCCAGAATAACCAGCAGATAGTCTCACAGGAGGCTGTTTTCCTATTTTTTAGACTTAGGGGAAGAAGGGTGCGACGGTTAATTTTATGTGTCAACTTGACCAGGCTCAGGGATATCCAGATAGCTGGTAAAACATTATTTCTGAGTGTATCTGTGAGGGTGTTTACAGAAGATCAGCATCTGAATCAGTAGACTGAGTAAAGAAGATCACCCTCCCCAGTGTCCACTCTGAGCATGTCCACTCTGTTATGAGCCTGAATAGAACAAAAAGCAGAGGAGGGAGAATGTGCTCTCTTTGCTGGAGCTTGGACATCCATCTCCCCTGCCCTAGGGCCTCGGAGATTCGGGTTCCTGGGCCGTGTGACTAGGACTTACACCATCAGCCCTTTGATTCTTAGACTTGGTCTGAATTACACCACTGGCTTTCTTGGTTCTCCAGGTTACAGACAGCAGATAAGGGGACTTCTCGACCTCCGTAATCATGTCAGACAATTCCTATAATAAATCTCCCTTTATATATATATCTCTATAGACCTTATTAGTTCTGTTTCTCTGAAGAACCCTGACTAATACAGAAGGACATCATGTTGGATTTGGAGAACAAGGTCCCCAATAGACCTTAAATATAAGCTTAGTGCTGCAACTCAGACTCTCACTAGAGCTCTGAATTAGGGGAACTGGCTCTTGTGCAAGTGTTAGCAGAATGCTGTCTGGACTACATTTGTGCATCATTTCCTTAACAACTTAATTGAGAAATTAGAGGGAATACCATGTTTATAGTTGGACATTCTTGGGTCCCTGATCATATGCCATCCAATATCATTAAACTTAAGCTCAGTCCCGACATGGTTGTTGGCAAGAACACAAGGTTCATAGTAAAAGACTGGCTTTTCCACTTACTAGCTGGGTGACCCAGGACAAGTCACAAAGGAACCAGAGGCTGCTTAACCTCTTTGAGCCTCCGTTTCCTCATTTGTAAAGTGACTATCTTAATTGAACCCATCTCATATTGCCGCTATGAGAATTCAAATGAAATCATGTAGGCGAGGTCCTAAGACAGTGCCTGACACATAGTGGGTACTTGGTAAATGGTAGGATGACGTGGAAGAGGAGGAGGAGAAGTAGGAATAGGAAAAAAAAGAGAGAGAGAGTTGGGTGCTTAATTACATATGGACCAAGGGATAGAAGCAAGACCAATGGATTGAAGCTACAAAAGGCAGGTTTTGGTTCAACGTAAGCAATTGGCTTCCCGTTCCTGCAAACTGTCTAGGAATGGAAAGGCAATGGGCTTCTTGTCATTGAAGAAGGTTGAGGGAGAGGAGCTTCTTTGTCAGGGATGTGACGGCAGCAGTTTTTGTACTGGGTGGGAGACTGATTCAGATAACTTCTCAGTTCAGTTCCGCCGACATTCTTTCTGCAAAGCATAGAGTACCAGACTGATACCAAACGATTCCGGGGGATTCTGCATACTCCAGGAAAGGTCATTCTCTGAAAAGCCTAAATATTTTTGTTTTGGGAAAAAAAGTATGTAAAAACAGTCCCTTCTCACAGGGCACTTCCCTGGAGTGTTTCAAAGAAGAAACAGTCACTAGGAATGATGCTGTAGTCAGGGGCTGAGGAGTTGGGAGAAAATAAAATGACAGCTCTTCAAGATCTTGATTGGGACTCAGAGAGTCTGGAAGTGGAAGGATGGAGAGAGGATCATCCGGGATGACACACAGAGCACTTCTTCACTCCGTTTGTGAGTGAGGCTCCCTCCCACACACAACCTATTGCGAGGTTTTGTGGCTCGTGTCTGGAATTAGCTTCCAAGCTTCTCCAAACATTGCTTAGCAAAGGGGCTCAGTGGACATCATGCCTCCACCTTCTCACCCAGGAAGCGGCCCACACAGAGGTGGAAGGAAGTTACTGGAATTCCCAGTAGAAGTTTGGAGGGGAAGTAACAAAGGCTGGACCGCAGCTGTGTTCCATTCACCTGAAGAAAGCGAACTTGTTTATTAAAGGGCCACAAACACAAATACAGACGCCAGGCAAGCAGCAAAAGGCATCATGGTGTAGTGGTAAAGAGCAGAGATTTGGAGACCAGACTACCTAGGTTCTAATCCCTGCTCCACCATTTGCTGACTGTGTGACCTTTGGCAGATTTCTTCACTGACTCACTGGCCTCATCTGTAAAATGGGTATAATACTAGTAACACTTTCGTATGGCTGTGGAAGTAATTACAGGAGTCAACATTTGCAAAACTCATAGAATAGAATAGTGCCTGGCACATAGTAAGTGCTATGTAAGTGTTTGTTAAATAAATGCAAAGAATAAAGTCTACAGAGGGTAAGAGGGATGAAGTAGGGAGCCTATGATGAATATTTGGAGGAGATGGAGAGGCAACCCCCCACCAGCTCCAGCCAATGATTGCCATGTAGAAATGTGAGTACAGTGCTGCCAAATTTTCAAAGTTTTAAAAGTAGCTGGAAACACAGATTTTTTTTTTCTGGGATGCAGTTTCTTCATCTGACAAATGGGTTTATTGACTGTTGTATCTCAGCCTACAGTGAAGCTGATGGAAGGTTTGCACAGTGAAGGGGCCAAGAGCGTAGAGGAACCAGGACACACAGGATGTGGCCTTTGCTCTACTTGTGAGAGAAGGGTAGATTTTCTAGGGGCCACACAGACTTTCTTTCTATTCAAAGGCCATGGAAATTTCTTTCCTGCCTCAGGGTATTGTGAGACAGGATAATTATCACTAGCTACTCTAACAAACATCCCCCAAGAGCTGAATGACAACACAATAGATTTATTCTTTGCTCACTCTCATCTTGGTGCAACGCAGGTTAGTGGGGTTGGGGGGAGCATTCCTTCAGAGAGTGAAGAGCTGACAAAGGCTCTGCCATCTTCAGCTCATGGCTCCCTAGGGCTCATCACTGGTGACCAAGGGAGAGCACAGAGGAACACCTGAGAGGTTATAATGAAGGGCCAGGCCTGGAAATAGAGAATATCAATTCCACCCATATGCCATGTGGCCCAGCTCCACCGCAGTGGACTGGAAATGTAGTCCATCCACATGCCCAAGAAAGAGAAGAGAAACTCAGGGATTGGCAAACACTAGCATTCTCTGCCGCAGCATCTTTGCACTCACCTTTCTCCCCACCTGGAGCCCTCTTCCCCTCATCATCTCCCTCCTCCTCATCATTCAGCTCTAAACTTCCTCAGACAGACCTTCCCTGACATTCCTACTTACAGGAGCTCCCCACCCCTCACCCCCACATTCTTTACCACGTCAGTCCATTTCTTCACAGCACTTAGTACATTCTGAAGTCATCTAACGTATATGTTCGTTTCTTGCATATCATGTGGCTCTGCCTCTTCCTTTCAATCATGAGCGCAGATACATTGTGTGTCTTGTTTACCAGCACACTTGCAGCATCTACAGTAGTGTTAGCTGAGTTAGTGGATTCAAAGTTCATTCCAATCACAGACAGCCTTCTGGGAAGCCAGAGCTTCTCTGCTACTTCAGCAATCAAAGATTGAACAGGCCTCCTAAATCCCTGCCCGCCATTGTCCGGCGTCCTGTTACAGCCTAGTCTGCATGCTGCAGGCTCACAATGGCAGCCAGTGGTGTCTGCACTACCTGTTTCCTGAAGCCAGGCTTCCAGGATGGATCATTTCATCTGTTTTACAGCATCTACCGTGCTGTTCTCTTTTACCCACTCTGTCGTTTTGAATCTGTACAGAGAGTTTTGAAATGTTTCTTCTATTTCAGGTCTACTTGTTAAGCAGGAGGGAAAATGTCAGTGGAGAAGAACTCTAGGGGATTTGGATGTGTGTGCACTTACGTGTGTGTCCACTCACAATTGCTTATTGGAAAATGAGTTATAGGGGTGGATGCAGTGATGAAAGCAAAATAAATCAATTATTTATGGCTATGGAAACAAAGAAGGGCCAAATCTCAATGACTTACAACGGCGAGAGTTTATTTCTGGCTTATGCTGTATGTTGTTGGTTGACGGTCAGCTGTGGCTCTGCTCCACGTGTCTTCACATTGCAGGACCCATGCTGAAGGGACATCTGGGACATGCCTTTCTCACGGCAGAAGGAAAGCTCACACAAGAACACGTAGGGGCAGAGATTGGATTGGTGGTTACCAGAGGGGAAGGGCGAGGGAGAAGGGTGAAAGGGATAATTTGGTACACGTGTGTGGTGATGGGTTGTAATTAGTATTTTGGTGGTGAACATGATGTAATCTATGCAAAAATAGAAGTATAATGATGTACACCTGAAATTTTTACAGTGTTATAAACCAACGTTACTGCAATAAAGAAAAAATTAAAAAAAAAAAAAAGAACTCTTAAGGCTCTTGCTTCGTGCCAGTATTTGGCCACTTGTCTGTTTTCATTGGCCAAAGCAAGTCATATGACCAAGCCTGATGTCCAAGGCATGGGGAAGTAGACACCTTCTTCAGGGAGAATACAAATGGCACGTCAAACGTCAAGTGGTGGAGATGCATTACCCTCTTGCAAGGAGGAAATGTAAATAGTTGGAAACAGCAATACAATGTGCCATGTTCCCCATTCTACAGAAGTCTTAAGGTGGCTATGTTAGCCAGGGTTGTTTCAGTTGTAACAAACAGAAAATCAGCTCAAATGTCTTAATAATAATAATAATTATTATTATTATATAATAATTATTATATAATATTATTATGATGATATAATATAATATAATATAAATATTATAATTATTATTATTATTATTATTTAATATATATATTTTATTTATATATAATATATATATTATATTTAATAATATAATTATTAAATATAATAATAATTATTATTATTATTTTGGGGAGGAAGATTGGCCCTGAGCTAACAGCTGTGCCAAGCTTCCTCTATTTTGTATCTGGGTGGCCACCACAGCATGGCTGATGAGTGGTGTAAGTCCATGCCCGGGATCCAGGCCTGCAAACCATGGGCCGCTGGGCTGCCAAAGAGGAGCATGTGAACTTAACCACTACACCACTGGGCCAACACCTCAAACAGCTTAATTTTGAAAGAGGAAATATGCCTGACCTTGGCTATGGTTGGTTGTAAATTTGCACATATTCTTTGAGTTCATTCTCTCTGTTTCTTGGGTCTGTGTTTCTTTGTGAAGTGCTATTCTCAGGCTCTCTCTGTGACGTAGCCTGTTGGAACTCCAGTCTTATAGTCCTGTGAAGAGAGGGTGGCTCTCTGCCTAAAGTTCCAGCCCAAGTTCCAGAATTAGATCTCATTGACATGACTGGACCTACACCAATAGCCATGGACAGGGAATAAAGTAGGGGGAGTGGTCGTGGATTGTGTAAGGATTTCTAGGTCCTGGGAGGGATAGCGGTGGTCCTCCCAATCTGAACAAGACGGACTGAGAATGGGGGGGCCAATGGTTCCCCATATAAAACTAACATGTTGATAGTAGAAGACGCGTTGTTGAACAGTTGAAAACAATAGATTTTGTCAGAGCGGCTTTTAACAACTCCATACATAGCTGTGTCTCTGAACCAAGGAAAATATAAATTGAGATAGAAAGCCAAGACCACAGCTAAAAATAGAATACAAATAAGCAGCCCATGAGGACTCATTAGCTTGTCCCATTGGTGTTCAAAGTTTGACTATGAACTTCCTCGTGGTCGTAGTAGTTTGACAAAATATACTGTCATCATCCACCTGTCTCTGCTACCAAAGCCTTAGCCTAAATTAAGTTATCTAAATCAGGGACATTCAAAACTTTTAGGTTGTGGTTCAGAACATACCCACACCTCCCACAGTTGTGTGTGTGTACATATTTATATCATTACATGTGTGTAGATAGATATAATCTATATTTTTCAAGAAATGATACTTAACCTTGTCTATGAAGTGCACTCTGACATTTTCTATCCTATCCTGATCTAGTCACACCTATCCCATCTTATCCTGTTTCATATTGCTCTTTTTTATTAATGTAACTTGCAACCTATTAAAATGACTCCATCACCTGCTATTAGGTTGCAATCCACATTTTGGAAATCACTGGGTTAGACATGGAAGGGAAAGTATCTATGGCACCTTATAAATATCTATTGAGTAACAGACGATGAATGAATGAAATCAATTCAGCCCAGTCTGTAATTATTGTGTTCTCTACTATTATGTATAATTATGTGTACCACGTACTGGGGTTGCAGTTATGAATAAAAGTCAGCCCCTGGCCTTGAGCCCATCTCTCAGTGGGGGAGAAGGAGACCCTCACAGGCAGTGACAGCGGAGTGTGATGACTCTTCCACAGAGGTGAGCCAGGTGCCATGGGTGCACAGACAAAAAAACCACTTGTCCTTCCAGAATGAAAGGTGGAAGAGAGAAAGATATACTGAGGAGGTACCAGAAGAAGGATGTGAAATTCAAAGAGGGCTCCTCTGCCACTCGAGGCTAGGAAACCTTCAGGGAGAAAGCAGGGTTGGGAGAAGGCAGAGTGAGGTCAAGGTTATGGAGGGGATATTTGAGGCTGGGAAGTTGGCGTGAATCAAGCTTCTCTGGCTCCGCTCAGATTCCACGCTTTGGTTGTTTCGTTTTGGTTTGAGTTTTGTTTTTTCTGTATAACCTCAGGTTCATGATGATATTAGGCAAGCTCCATGGTGTATGCTGACCAACCAGCTTACAGAGCAATCACGAGAAGTGCCTGTGTGTGTCTGAGCTGGGGAAGAATTCCAACAGCTTCCTCCAGCCGTAAATATAGAGAGGTTTCCTTTCTTCCTTTTCTTAACCTTTTTTTTTTTTTTTTGTCCTTTAAGGGCATCCCTTTTCATATTTTTACTTCCAGCTGTCTAGACGGTATTTCAACCTTTTTTTGTATTTTTCTGTCTTGTGTTTAATGTAGAATTTCTAGGGCATTGTGCCCTAGAAATTGTCATCTAATATGAAAAAATCAGATCTCAACCTTCTGCTGTAGGAATGTAGAGGCACAAAGACAAGGGGATTTTTTGAGCACATGGACCTTTGATATATGAAATGAAGATGACTGTGTCCGATTACATCTGTAATGAACACTCATAATTTGAGATTAGGGTTATGTGGACGTCCCAACTAATGGGCAGTAGATTGTGTGGAGATAATTCTAGTCTATCATACTTTTTCTTCAATATCAATTACTTCGAATGCTTAAATATCCAATCTCCTGAGATTTTTATTGTTCAATTTTCGTGTTAAGTGACCCTCCCTCCCCCCCAAGTTAGAGTTGCTAAAGCAATGAGGTATGAGATCTGGCAGTCTGAAATGAGCAGTGCTGGGGCGCTCAGGTTCAATCAGGGAATGGTTTATGGTTCCAAATGCCTGGAATATTCCATGACAAATGCCGCCAGAAATTAGAGACTCAGATCTTTTCCCCAGCGCTCAGACAGAATTAGAAAAAGAAAAAATTAAAGACAGGTTTAATTAACCAGCCAAACAGAAGGAAAAAAAAAAAATCACAGAATGTCTCTGTGTGAGATTAAGAACAAATCTAATGATCAAAGAGATCAGAAAGGGGGATGGTTTTAGAAGGCACATTTCATATTCAGTCAACTAATATCGCTGAATCTCCTTAGAATCAAATCATCAAATTATTCCGGCTTTGGGATTGCTGCAGCAGAGAGAACTTCTGCAGGTGGAAGTTGACTGAAATGAAGAGCCAGGGTCACCACGCCTTGCCTGCAGTCCCCGCGCAAATGCCCAGGTTGTGGTTACTCTGGTCCTGAGTTTTCCCACAAAATTCTCTCCACCAGTCAGGGGAAGCCAGGCAGAGGTGAGGGCTGACAGACAGTAAGAAAGTGGAGGTGAGGCAAAAGGTAAAGAGAATTGCCCAGGTGAAAAGACAGGTATAAGTGCTTGAGTGTGTATGCATGAGTGTGGTGTGGGTGTGACTTGTGTAGGTCAGAGGTCTTGTAAGTGTAGGTGAGCACATGACTATTGCCTCACCAATACATAATATGCCATTTCCTTGACACTCAGAGAGACTACATTCCCAGCCCTGCTTGGATCTAGGCAGGGCCACATGACTGATTTTATCAGTGGACCGTGAGCAGCAGTGAGGTGTGCCACAGCTGGTCAAGATGGCTAAGAGCCAATGGACTTTCTCCACGTTGTCTCCATCCTCATCTACTGGGTGATGTAGAGGAGGGCACACAATAGAAGGAACCTGGATGCCAAATGGCTGTGTTTAGAAGAACCTACCCTATCCACCCACACTGGACTTGAAATGAGCAAAAAATAACTTTCATGGTGTCTGTACCCTGAAATTTGGGGGGTGTTTGTTACAGTCTAGCTTAACTAATACAACAACCTTGGAGAGGTGACTTAATCTCTTTGAGCTTTACGAGGATAATAAAAACCTTGCCTTTATAGGATTGTTGCAAAGATTAAATGAGATACTGAAAATAATGTGCTGAGCACAGTACTTGGCACGTAGAAATCATTTCAGTATTAGCTAATAGCGATGCAGCAGTAGGCTGCTTTTCTTGATTATCTGGCTTATTTTGTTGTTTATATACTACCGTTATCAATATCATTGCATTAGTAGTAGTAGTTGTTAAAGTATACTTTTATTCATTATTTAACAAATATTTATTAAACACCTACTATGTGCCAGGCACAGTGCGAGATACTGGGGATGCAGTGGTAAAGAAGACAAATTCTCACGTGTATCTAGCAAATGTGGACTTTTATTTTCACCATGTTATCCTAAGGTTTATAATTCATCTTTTGACTCAGATCCTGATTCTCACTCTGCCCTGCAGTCCAGGATCCCTGACCACAGCTGTCCTCACTGAAGCCAGCTCCATTTCCTGTGCGTCAGCAAGTGGAAAGCTGTATCCTAAGTAAAGAGTATACACATTGTTATTGTCTAACAAAATCCACTACCTTATTCTGGTACTTGTACCCCAATCATCTGGTGGAGAACTGCCCCAGCCTTCCTTTATGACTGTGTCTTTCTGATAGGATTGGCTACATACAGGTTCTAGCTCTTGGGATGAACACATGACCCAAACTGCTAATCAGAACCCTCCACAATCCCTGAGAACAGTATTAGGGAATAGGCAAGTGACGGAAGCTGGGATAATAAAATGAAATCTCAGGACTTCCATGAGAATATTGACCAAGAGACGCTCTGTTTGTGCCGGGATTATTAGGCTGACTGGATATAAGCCCAAAGCTCTGGAGTTGCTGGTGGTCATTTTGTGACCACATGGCAAGAACCTGCCTCCGCTTAAAGCCCATGTTGGGAAAGGAGTCAAGAGAATAAAGGACACTAGCTCCTGAGCGTCTCATTTGAGCATCTGGATCCAGCTATTCCTGTAATCCTGCCTTTGGACTTTTCAGTTAATTCAGTCAAATGATTTACTGCCTAAGGCCGTGTGACTTGGTGCTTGACTCCTTGGAAGAAATGTATTCCTGAGTAATATCTGGCATTAGCTTTGGGGACTGAATGGTCTGAAGCACTCTTGGCTCACCTAAGAAGAAACATCCCCTGTCCTTCAGACTGTGCTGTCCTCCCCACCACATGGCTCTTGTATGTCACCTTTCAGAAACAAGTTCAAACTCCTAAGTTTACATATGCTATTAAAGACCCTCCTGGGGGTTGTTCCTGTAGCTAGGCCAAATGTCCCAGTTGCTGCCCTGCCTAGCCTCCTGCTTCCTCCTACTTATCAGCCCTACTTATCATGTCCCACCATGTCTTAGGAGACATTTCCCCATTTATGACAAGCTCACCATTTCTGTGTAGAAGATAATCTTTTCAAACTTCCTGCTCTGTAAGTCGATAGACTATAACCTCTGGGGAAATTTAGGAGGCCTACATCTCCTTTCCGGCAGCCTATTCCCCAAACCTGCATAGAAACACTATTTTCTCCCCAAGACAAGAATCACTTTGGCTTAGTTTTTTTCATTAAAATTCAAATTAATTTAATAAAATGCAGAATTGTAAATTAATGAACCACTTGCAGAATCTACACAATACAAGACTCTCATGTAGCTATGGAATTTCTTCTATTCACAACGTCTGGGGCTCCCTGGGGAACTTAGTTGACTGGAATTACCCTTATCAATTTGGCTGAGTTAACAGCAAGCAGGTGCCTTCAGTCAAATGTAGATTTGTAAACATTTCCTAAGCTTGCACTATGTACCAAATCCTATATGTGGCACTTGCCCATGCATTATCTTCTGAATCCACACAACCACTCTAGATGTAAGTGGTGTGACAGTAGTCTATACAGCTATGGTCCTAACCTTTGCACCAACTCAGCTTACGTGGGAGAGAATACACAGGCCCATTTAGAACCATGGTCACTGTTAGAAACCAATGTTACTGCAATAAACAAAAAATTAAAAAAAAAAAAAAGATATTTAGCAATATAGATAAAAAATAAAGATAATTCCAGCCCAAAAAAAAAAAGAAAAACTATGGAGACAGTGAAAAGATCACTGGTTGCCAGGGTTTGGGGGTTGGGAGAAGGATGAATAGGTGAAGCACAGAGGATTTTCAGGGCAGTGAAAATACACTGTATGATACTGTAACAGTGAATACATGTCATTATACATTTGTCCAAACCCACAGAATGTACCACCAACAGTGAACCGTAATATAAACTATATTTTGAGTGAAAAAAAAAAAAAAAGAACCATGGTCACATCACAAGAAAAGGGTAGATTTAAAAGAAACGATAAAATCATGTGACTATGTTGTACTTTCCATTCCCAATTTTTAAAATTTCCATTGTGTGAAGTAGTTTGGAGGGAGGTGATAAAGGGGAAAGTAGTTGACTATACCTGGAAGTTAATGTGTAATATGATTTGTTGACTGGTATCTGTATGCCAGGCGTCGTTGTTATCAGATCACCGGATCTTCACAACAACCATATCTATTGGAAGTTAGTATTAACATCCTTCATTTACAGGTTAAAAAACCAAGGCATACAGAGTTTACATAAGCTGCCTAAGTTCATCCAGTTAGTAAATGGAGAAACAGGGATTTAACCCAAACAGAAATTTTGCTCCAGAGCCTAAAAGTTTAACCACCATGCTGTTATGCCTCATATATATATTATAGGTATTAGTATATCAAGCAGGTCATGAGGAAGCAATGTATTCAGATGATTTATGGTGATGGGAGATGTGGCAAATATTTTTATGAAATTAGGGCAATATTCATTTATTTCTTTGGTGCTTACTTTGTGTCAGCAACTGTCTAGGAATGATAGACACAATGGTGAACAGGAAAAGCAAATAAGCAAAATGGTATGGACTCTGACTTCATGCAAGAGGATATGCAAAGGCTCTGAGGCATGGTGGAGGAGCCCAAAGGACAGATACACTAGAGCAAAGGAATTAGAGCCAGTTTGCAGTGAGCCAAGGCTGAAGATGGGCAGACACCAGACTCCTGGGGACTTGTAGCTCATCCAGCATTCTTGTTTTTGTTCTAAGAGCAACGGAAAGTCAATAGACTTTTAAGCAGGGGAGTAACATGGGGAAGATTATCTTTAGTCACCTCAGCACTCCTAAGCAGATTTGACAGTGTGGTGGCCCTATGGAAACCAGGAAGATGGAATGACAGTTCTAGTACCCCACCTTCCCTGGGAGCATCTGCCTTAGAGAGAGCCTGGTGAGTTGTTTGTCACCATCCAATATGATGGATTCTATTGGGTAGAGTTGCCATCAAGGTCCCTCAAGGGTAAATGGCCTCCATCCTTTCCTCTCATCATTTATTGCCTTTGTCTTAGTAACCAAGAACTAAAACAATTAGCTGTAACCATCACAAGAGGGCTGGTTTAATTCTTGAAGCAAACTCTTGATACTGTAAAGAGCCACCTGAGGTTTCTTTCTTCAGAAGGAAGCTGTAGGCATGGAAGGGACATGAAGTTTCTCACAACCTTCTCCAGATAAACTAGACTGCAAGGAAGAAGTGATGCTTGAGTGAAAATTTAAAAGATTATTTTATTGATGGAGAAGATGAATCAAAGAGGTTCGTTGCCCTGTCCCAAATCATAAAATCCATAGTTAACAGAGTTCAGATGCATACCCAGTCTCCTTTCTAGCTCTCCCACCTGTGTGCCAGACCTAACCCCGACATTGATCTTGGGGCTGGCCTCCAACCCCATGGAGCTTCCCCCCTTCTCACATCACCAGAATAAGCAGGAAGGTGAACTACATGAGAGCATGAAAACTATCTCTGTTCTGCTCTTGATGTCCAGGACAGTGCCTGCACGTAGTAGGGACCCAGTCAATGTTTGCTGAATGAGTGAAAGGAATCCTGTTCATAGAATTCCTGAGGGCTGTCAGCTTCTGCCTATGTACCACAAAGTGAAAATATAATACAACCTCTTTCGTTAATGTTAAATTATTTTTTTATAGAGCAGAAAGAAGTCCTTCTTCATAACTAATGCTCTTAGGAGCTGCACATAACAATTGAAATCCTTCTTTTTCAATATACCCATTCAGATATTTGAAGACATTACTGAGGTATCCTTGGTATCTCCCCAAATATAACATCTTTACTTCCTTAAAATGTCCCTCATATTGTGTGTTTGTGTGTGGTTTTGAATTTTCTTACTTTCCTCTGTGGAGAACATCCAGATCTCTCACTTCAACATACCCCCTAATTATGTCATAGTCATCTCTGTGTCCTCATCATCCAGCACAATGTTTGGCACAGAGTAGGTGCTCAAGAAATGTTTGTAAAGTGACCTAATGAATAAATGAATAGCCTCCTGAGAATACGCTCCAATTTTTTCTACTGCACTATTGCACTATACTTCTGGGCTGAAGACAAAATATTCAAAATCAGTCTGATTGTTTAGGGGTAGAACCATCTCCTCCCTGAGTCTAAACACTATGATTCTATTAATGTGATCTAACATACAAATGCATATGTGTATGACTGCATGTGTGTTCATTTCATGTCAATAGCTCAAACTGAAAGATGACGATATTACTGCAAGAACTCACTCAGGCCCAGGGAATTATGGGCTGCTCAGATCAAGACAGGAGGAACAATTCAAGATATAGAGTGACGCAGTGGCTCTGTCTAAGCAGTCTTAAAGAGCACAGCCATGTGGGAACTAGGGACATGCATAGTGTCTGTGTCAGGAAACATACCGTAATAGTGGAGTGGCTGTGCAGGGGTGTCCAATGGCGTGAGTGAAGCACAAAGATAAGCAACCAGGTGGCAGTGACTCAGGGGTCAGGTGGGTGATCACCACTAATGCTGACAGATCTGAGGAACGAGATTGGTCAGAAACCAAATCCTGAGATATGAGTTCATTTGGGAAAAGGCTAGGAGCACTATATTATGGAAGGTAAACCTAGGTACCCAGAACTCAATCCTGGAGCTCTGGGTCTTGGGTCTGATTAAATGAAAAAGGAGTCGTTGGAGTAAATGGATCCCAAGACTCTGTGTCAAGGGGGGTGATTTTCTTCCAACCCATATTAATTAGGATATAAGCTAAGCTGCTATAACCAGGGGGCCCCAAAGTAGAGCTGATCAAACAAAATAGAAATTTATTTATTTAGCATGCCACAGTCCAGAGGTAAGCTAGTGGTCCAATGCAAATAGAAACTTCTGCCCCATGAAGTTGTCAAAGGAACCAGGTCCTTCCACCTTGTCATTCCACTCTGATCGGCATGGTCAAAGCTTGCTCAGTAGCATCACGTCTGTACTGTACCCCCTAGAAAGAAAAAGAGGAGGGCAGGCAATTAGCTTTTAAGAAATAGGACAGAAGTTTCATACCTTACTTCCATACATTCCACGGGCAAGAACTTAGTCACTCGGCTGCATCCAGCTGCAAGGGATGAGAGTCATGTGAATGTTAGCTGAGTGTGTTCGCAGGTTGCGTACTCCAAGAGATGATGCTGAGACTGTGTTTGGGGTGCAAGATGACCACTAGGGATCAACACCCGTGGGAAGGAGTAAGAAGCAAGATTAGGCAGAGAGAAGTCAAACTGTAACGCCTTGCCTGACCTGGTGGAAAATTCTGGAGTAAGATTGCCCATCAGAGTTGACCCACGTTGGGTTAAAATGGCTGGACTTTATACTCCTGCCTCACTCAGTTGCTAGATGCAGGCTACCCCAGGAAGGGCACGGACTCAGGTGAGAACAGGAAGACCTTGAAGGAGCTGATCAATAAAACTTACCAGCTGACTGCCCTCCCCACAGCTGGGCAATAAGCCGCTCCTTGAAAAGGGATCCAGACAGCACCTCTCAATGTCTACCCAAGTGGCATGTGCCTTGAAGGAAGCAGGAAGAATGGATATCGGCAGACAATGAACAATCTTTGGTTGGAGTTGGGGCAGGAATTCATTGGTTGAACACTTGGGTTTAGCAGTGGGTTCCAGCAGAACAAGGATGTAAGGCCTCTGATCTTATGGACCTTATAGTTTATTGGGAGAGACAGAAATAAGCAAGTATACAAATAAATAAACTAGGTGATTTCAGATAATGAAAAATACTATGAAGATATTCCAATAGAACAGGGAGTGACTGTGGGAGTTATTTTATATGGATGTTCAGAGAAGGCTTCTCTGAGGAGGTGATGTTTTCACTGAGAACAGAATGAGGATGAGGAACAGCATTCTAGGCAGAGGGAATAGCATGTGCAAAGGATAGGAACAAACTTGAGTCTTTCAAGGAATAGAAAGAAGCTATTGTGACTTGAGGTTATTTAGGCAGAAAGGAGATGTAAAGCATGTAGTTAAATAGATAGACAAGAGTCAGATCATGTACTATTTAGATGGAGTTCAGAATTCATTCAAGTGTGATTGAAGCCTTCGTGTAAGTACTAAAACAAGCAAATGACTTAACTATTTTACTGAAAAATTCTAATAAACTTGCTATATTTTCCTGGAGAAATTATTTCTGGAACTAGCTCTTCAAACTTATTTAACTCTTGGATCAATTTTCTATACAATATAGTTAAACTGCTTCTATTTTTTTTCTATTTTCATTTTACTGAAATTGTTTTCATATGGATCAATTTCACAGCAAAGATTTTTACTCTTATTATAGTTCCAAGCTTTGGCTCTGAGAAGAATGACATAAGAACTGAGACATGGCCAGACCAGTCCTTTATCTATAAGCAGGAGATTTATCTTCCTGACAAAAACCAGCACCCCATAAAAATAGTTCTTCATTCCCTACTATGCCCCGACCCATTTCTTCTTGGACTTCTTTATGCTCTTTTCCAAATCTTTTTGGTTTCTTCTCAGGTTTTATATAAGTCAAGATTCATTATTTTTTAAAGGAAAGGAAGCCAATTCAAAATAGCTTAATAAAAGTTGCAATGCATTAGTTTATAACCAGCTTCAGGTGTGACTGGATCCAGGAACATGAATAACATCATGCCCGTTGAGTACTGCCCTCTATTTCTCTGAGATATGCTTTATTCTCTCTTGACCAGTTACTGAAGGCCAGAGTCCTCTCCGTGTGGTGGCCCACAGCAGCTCCACAGACGTATATTCTAACACGTAACAACTGCAGAGAGCAAAAGAAGCATCTTCTTTCCATAATTTCTGACAAACACTCCAGAAATGAGTCTAGTTTGGGGTCATATGCTCACACTTAAACCAATTATTTAGCCAAAGGGATGTAAGGCTCTGATTGGCTAGTCCACTCTTTGAGGAAGAGGGTGCAGTCAACGCCTTCTTGTACCATATCAACTTAAAATAGAGAAGTGATTTCCCTATAAGAAAAATCAAGCTATTAATCACAGAATAAAACAGAACGGCTGCTGGGCAGTGACTACCACAGTTCCTGAGCCCACGACACCTTTTCTACTTGCAGCTGCACATTTTCCCTGCCGAGCTGTACTTCTTCAGCTATGGCATACCCCTGGCCTTTGGGTCATCCCTCTTTCTGGAGCTCTAGTTTACTCATCACTTGGCCCAGCATGGGCTTTGTTCTCTGACCCTAAAGGAGGACCTCATCACTGGATTTACCCGAGACCCAGAAATAGAATCCAGATGGAGCAGACTTAGAGGTGGAGCTGATTGCCAAAATAGCTTCCCGTACGTCCCTAGTTGGAGGGACAGTTTCTCTCTCTGCATCTCCTGCAGCATCAAGTTGCTGAACCAATGCTTAATTCAAAGGCTAGAATCCATTAAAAGCCAAAGCAAGCAGCAGAAAGAAATCCCCTCATTAAATCTATGTTCAGTGGGGTATGTGCATAATTCATCCCCACTTCATCAAATATAAATGTCCCAGTGTCAGGGGGAATGGAGCCGGCACCACAAAAATCTGAGCCCACTTAGAAGGAGACGCCGGGAAGAGACAAGCGTTGCAAGGACCTTCTCAGAGTGGTAATGAGATCTGGCACCAAAGTGTTTCCAACAAGGATCCTAGATGAGGACATGCTCAGCAACGGCGCCTCCCTGCCAGCCTCTCTGTGGGCACCTGCACGTGTATAAACTCAGCTCTGGATTCCCTCTGAGCTGGCGCGGGGTTGCCAGAGCTTCTGAAGTGTATAGAGTGAAGGTTCCCTGGGCTGTGGATTAGACTGGTAATTGAGTGCGGGAATTGTCGGCTTCTGTTGTCCCAGCCCCAGCTCTGCTCGACTGCAGAAAGCATCACTCCAACCTGCAACTTCAGCTCCACATAGCTCCAGAGCCAGGACTGACCGTAGTGGGAAGGGCTATTAGGAGCCCCTTTGTCCCCCAATCCCATGGCGCAGAGATGAGGGTCTGACAAGCTCAGGGGAAATTTCCTACCAAGTGGAGCCTTACTATCTACCTCACCAAAATTGTACATAGAAGCATCTCCTCTGAACAGCAGCACGCATAGCCTGGTCTCTTTCCAGAGAGGTTGCCCTGCGATAATCCATAACCCCCTCCCTCCCCTTCTCCTCCTCCTCCTCCTCATCCTCATCCTCATCATCATCACCCCATTGCAGCTACTAGTCCTTTAACATTTCTCATGTACTGAGCACTGTGTTAAATACTCTAGATGCGTGATTTCATTTAATCCTCAAACATGCTAATTCTTCCATTTTCAGGGTTCTTGCACAGCTTCCTAGATTGCTCTTTCCCAGCTCTTCGAAAACCTACCTTCTTATCAACATCCTAGCCTCAAGCTAAATACCATCTCTTCAGAAAAGACTTCCCTGATGATTTCAATTTTAGTGGGACACCGTCCAGCCCGGTCACAATCACATTACATTCTTTTATTTCTTTAGTAGTGCTTAGCACTCTACAGCAGGGTCAAGTTATTTATTTGATTAGTTGTTTATATCTGTCTCCCATAGTAGGTGTAAGCAACCGGGAGTGGGAAGCAGGAAGCTGTGCTGTCTTGCTCTTGGCTGTATCTTCACGGCCCAGGAGAACACTCTGAACACAGTCAGTGCTCAAAAAATGTTTGTGGAGTGAATGAACAACTCTGATGTTATATTATAGGTGATATTATAATCCCCATTTACTGATAAGGAAACTGAGGCCCACACAGTGTATATAATTAATTAATTTCCCCAAGGTCACATGGAGAAAGGTCTGGGTACCAAACTGGGAAATGGATACTAGTATTCATTGAAGATCTGCTCCAATGGTGGAGCCCAAACCATGATGCTGCCAGAACACTTCTTCCCACTCCTTTCTAATATCGATCCTATCTTGCATCAAGGTCAAGTTCACCAAAACCTACTGGACTGTGACTTAGATAGTAGTTTATTAGAGGTCAGCTATCTCAGACCAAATTTACCTTTCCCTGTTTTCTCATTCCCTCCCAGACCATGTCACCAAGTCATTCATGATCATGTGTTCATTTAAAATACTTTAGACACCTATGATGCATGAGGCCCTGGCCAGATACAACCTCCTGTCTGGATATGTCGATGGCACCAGACTTCCCGATTGGGAAAGACATGGGATAGCCAGTTTCCTGGTGGCCAATAAGAATGAAGGATTTAATCGTGTTAGGAAATAGGGGCACTGTGTTTGAGTCCCTGTTATCCCCTCTAGTCCTGAATATTGGTTTGGTTCTCAAAAGCATCGGGGAAATTGAACTGAATAAAGCTTTACCCAGATTCATCCCAGCTGATCTCCTCCCATTCTGCTGGGTTGAGGAGTTTGGGCTACAAGATGTATGGTGTTTATACTGTTGCTAGGAATCAGAAGATCAGGGTAATAAACAGTAAATATTGTGCTTAGTATCTAAGGTGGAGTATAATTAGTCAATTCCATCGTAGGTTACAGAGAGCACGTGTGAGTTTAACTCCAATTTACAATGTTGTCCTGTGAGAAAGTCCATTCTTATTTCAGAGAGCTGGCCTGCCATGAAACACCAGAGACTGTAATGATCCAGCAGGTCTGTCTCCTAGGATTTAAAGAAGAGACATTCAGAGATCACTTAGCTTGTTGTAAATGGATTTTAAGAATATACAGGATCATAAAGTGCAAGAGGAATTCATCCATCACACCAGGAATCACACAGTTCCCCATCCTCCCTGGTTCTCTGATGCACATCAGGCTTCCCAAGGAGCCAGGAAGATTGCCAAATCCTCCTGAGGGCAGTGAGTGAGTGAGTCTGGAGACCCCGCCTCCTTCTTTGTGCTCCCTACATTTACACTTCACAAAGGAGGAAGTGATTGGGTGGAGCTGGTACCATTTGGTGTGGAACTTCTCCACTGGGCTGAGTCTACACTGGTACATCTGAGGCTGCTGGGCTCTGCCATAAATGCATGGCTTTAGGTGAGACACTGTGTATTTCCCAAGGCCATTGTGATGATCAATGAGGTAGCATCTGTGAGTGTATTTGATTGCGTTCATAAGAGCCATGCCTTAATGTTGCTAAGAACATCCGCGGACAGGATCTAGCCCTTGTCCACCTCTTTACCTCTCAGCACTCCCCTCCTGCACCCTACAAGGCATCCACATCAAAAGTATTCCCGCGTCTTGAATACACCATGCTGTTTCTCATTTCTGTATAATTGTGCACGATATTCTTCCTTTCTTGGTTGCTAGCAACTCCTGCACTGTACTCCATGCTCGCTCTCACCTTTCCTGAACAATTCTGTATCTTTTGGGTCTCTCTTTAATGTCCCTCCCTTCAGAGTTGTCCCTGACTTTCCTAGACCTTTCTAGATGCCCCTGCTGTGACTCATTCAAGCCCCATATACGAGCTTAGTGCCTGTCCAGCTGTTCAGTCTTCCTTCTCCCTAGGGTTCCTCTTGAAATTTGGATTGCTAGATTTACCAAACAAAAATTCAGAACACCCAGTTAAATTTGAATTTCAGGTAAACAAGAAATATTCTTTTTGTATAAAATTACTAATCACTAAAAAAACTATTTTTTGTTTACCTGAAATTCAAATTTAACTAGGTAGTCTGTATCTTATCTGGCAACCATACCTGAAATGCTTATTTCACCTTCAAAGGAGCTAGTTGTCTGATTGCTGGAGATGGAACTCATAAGTCTTAGGAATTCAGGCTGAAATTTTAATGGCAACCACTTCTTGAATTCACCATCACACCCTTGTTGACAACAAAACCAGAGGCCTGGTATTGCCACCTGCTGAAATTTCAGCAATCTAACAGATAGAACTGGTGCTTCTCTCCAAGATCCAGCCACTCATACTTCCAGAACGCACTTCTGAGGCCCGGTTGGTTCAAGGTTTAAGCAGGACCAGCCCCCTCTTAGCGCTAATCTCAGGTAAACATGATCCACGGCCAAACTGCCCTGAAGACCTTCCCGGATATCAAGCCTGCGTTTGAAGGCTGGGTTGAGACAAACGCTGTAGCTAGCACCTTGCAGATGCCAAACCACCATGTCGCTTCATGTTGGACAACAGCTTTGCAATTTTTATCTCCAAGGTAATTTTATCTCAAGAGCGCCATTGCCTTTTCCTGCTACTTGGCATTGGTGAGGAACATCTTGACAGGTTTAATTAAATTTGAATTTCAGGAGGAGTATTTGAGTGTTGTGAAATCATTCCTCACTAAAAGACAGATTATTCTTCAAATTTCTCGCTTTCTCCCCAACATCCTGAAGCTTTGCATAACAATAGTTCTTTTAAAATTCTCTGTCAATGGATCCCACTACAGATATTTCTTAAATGAATACATAGAATGGGGAAAATGCATATATTGGACATCTACTATGAGGCAATGGCTGAGTGTTTTGTATTTTTATCTCATTTAAATTTCACTAAAACAATATTGGGTCAGAGATAATATTCACGTTTTTAGAGGAGGAAACTGAGGCTCAAAGTTTAAATAGATAATCTAAGTTCACATGGGTAGTGTAAGATTCTGGATTTGTTAAAAAGTATTGTAGGAGGAGTATATTTTCCCCACTCCGTTGATTTGGGACTTGGCTATGTGACTTGCTTTGCCCAAAGAGATATTCAGATATGACGCAAAAAGAGTCCTAGGTATGCTTGTGTGATTTGGCCTGGCTCTGGTGTTCTGGTGATATGCAAACATGTGGCAAAGATTCTCTACTTGATCAAACTCTACCCAGGGTCCTCTGAACTTTTCACCTAGTCCTCAACTTTTGGACTTCTATATTTGTCTCTATATTGTCCAACTTTAGCAGGAATCCTGCTGTCAGTTTAGCCAGAATTCCCCATCCTCCTTAGCTGATCACCTTCGATATCTAGTTGGTTTCCTCATCCTCCACCATATCCCAGCTGATGTCTGATCACCTGGCTGCCCTCATGCCTAACAGCATGAAACCTGTTAGGTCAGTTTAGCCAGAATCCCCTCACCTACCCTTCATGTTTCCTCTTAGTAGTTTTCCATCCACTGACCCCTCACCCTGCTTCATGGCTATAAATTCCCATTTGTCCTTATCGTATTCAGAGTTGAGTCCTGTCTCTCTTCCCCACTGCGAGACCTCATTGCAGTGGTCCCTACACCTATCACATGGTTCTCCTTGAGGAAAGTCTGCTGTACCATCTTTCACAAGTGTCATGAACATTTTTTTCTCTGACACATACCTCTGGTGGCTGCTGGTACAAGGAGGACAAGATACATGGAACAGGCTGAACTCAACCCCTACTTGGTAAACTTGCAGCTTAAAGCAGAGCTACCCAGCTGAACCCCTCTAGGTTAGCTGTACTGCTATTGGCTTGCAGAATTGTAAGCCACTGAGATTTTGAGATTGTTTTCAATGCAACAAAAGCTGATTATTGCAGCTAGGAGATTACATTTCCCAAATTTCAACCCATAATATTTGAATCCGTGAGTTCATGCCACCCAAGCTCACCCTGGAGCATGGCAAGCTCCACCTGTCAGGTGAGTACTAAGTCTGCAGCCTCCGGATTTCAGAGAGGCTGGAAACTTGCAGAGGAAGTGAGGGCCTCTAGGGAAGCCTTAGAGCATAGCTTTGGAACAGAAAGCGGGATTGTCAATATTTATTTCTCTGGAAAAATCAAAGGTCTCTCTGCTCTTCCTCTTTCTCCCCTCCTCCTTCTCCTCCTCTTCCTCTTCTTGACTATTCTCCCCATTTTGTTTTTCAGTTTGACTAATTTCTATCAACCTACATTCAAGGGAACTATTTCCTCTGCTATGCCCATTCTTCTGGTAGGCCTTTTCAAAGAAGACCTACCAGAAGAACAGACAAGCATTCTTATTCATCTCTGATATCGTGGTTTTATTTTAATTTCATCTTTTTTATAGTTTCCATCTCTACCGAAATCCCCTATCTGTTCATACATGTTGTCTTTCACCTAGAGCCTTTAATATATTAATTATAGTTTCAAAGTCCTTGTCTAATAGTTACAATATCTGCACCATCTCTGAGTCTGGTTTTGCTGACTATTTTGTCTTTCGACAATGGGTCTTTTTTTCTGGCTTTTTTGTGTGTTTCATAATATTTTATTGAATGCTGAATACCATATGTAAAAGAACAAGGTAAACTGAAGTAAATTATACTTATATCTGGAAATGGGCATGCCTCTTCTTCTGTCAGGTCTTTAGTTTTGGCGTTGAGTCAATCTGGCCGATAGTCGAACCAGGTCTAATTTTGTTGTTGTCTTGGCTGTAATTAACCTCACTGTAACACAAACTTCAAATTCCTCCAATATGGGCCAGCCCCGTGGCTTAGTGGTTAAGTACACGTGCTCCGCTGCTGGTGGCCTGGGTTCGGATCCCAGGCGTGCACCTACGCACCGCTTCTCCGGCCATGCTGAGGCCTCGTCCCACATACCCCACATACAGCAACTAGAGGGACGTGCAGCTATGACATACAACTATCTACTGGGGCTTTGGGGGAAAAATAAATAAATAAATAAATAAATAAATAAATAAATAAATAAATATTCCTCCAGTAGCCATTACCTCATGTTTAATTTGAGGCCTAATGTTCTGAAGGGTTTTCCTCAGTATCCCTCTTACACCCAAGCAGACCTTACACACCTGCCCCAAAGAAGAAGCCTTTGTCTATGGTCTTGCCCTATACCCAGCAATTGACTTCTGCTGTTCATATGAGGCTTGTGGTGGGGCACAGAGTTGCTCAGATCTCCCGCTCCAGCCTTTGTCTTGGGTGGATCCCGAGCTTTAGGGGTGGGGCTTTCTCAGTGTTCCTACTCCTCCCCCTCTGACAAACAACCTTTGTCAGGCAGGCTCTAGAGCACAGGCAGGTTTCCTGTCCTCCAACCCTTTACCCCATGGCAGCTGAACTATGCCTTGTGTAAAGCAGGTTTTCTGATACTCTACCAGCAGCAGAGAGCTGTTGTCTAGTGTTGGTGCTGTATGGAGAGAGTCGATTTTCTCTCTCTCCTTTAGAGGATGCAGATATTTTCTGAGTGTTGGGGCAGAATCAGGTGACTGGTGGGTTTATGTCACCCCCAGAGGCACATAACTTGGTCATATGTTCAGAGGAAGGTCAGGACTAGGACACGGGATGGTTCTTGCTCCTTTTTCAGTGGAATATAGCTTTTGCTTTATATCAGGAGAAGGTATATGATACAGGTGGGTTTCATGCCTGTCTCAAGTGGCAGGTGATCAGCATTTTGTACTCATTGAGGGCCTGAGGCATAGATGGCTTCTTCAGGTGTTCTGGCTCTACCCTCAGACGTTGGCAGGCCCTGTAGGCCTGAGACACCAAGGGGGTCCTGTGAGAAACCACTGAAGGTCCAAGGAACAAATCCCATGAGTGGGTACAGACTACCCTTAGGTGCTAGGTAGCACCCAAGGATTCTAAACTATCATGCTTGCCCTGACTGGGCCCCTAAGAATCTTTAAAACTTTGATTGCTTTATTCCTACTCTCTTTTATGATGACCGCCCCTTCCTGCCACGCTCTGCGAAAGATGTGCTATTTGTGGGTCCTATCTCTCCTTAGAGGGGCTCATTGCCTTTTGGAATTCAGTAACTTTTTCAGTATATTTTCCTTATAATCTTAGCTCTCTGTTGTACTCCAAAAAAATGTGATTATGCAGATTATCTGGCTTTTTCTCATTGTCAGCATAGGAGTGACGTTCTCTTGCAACGTTTAACATCCTACAGGGACTATAGAACCAATCGTGATATATTCTGAAGCTCACACAAATCTCATCTCACTTCTCCTGAGGTTTTGTGTACATTGGCTCTTTGGTGGAGCAGCTTCTTCCCCCCTCTGGTTTGTTCCCAAACCGTTAGCCTAGTTGAGTGTATATAAAAGACTTTTCTGAAGGTTTAAGGAGAAGGTAGAAGTTACATTGCAGAAAGACAGATAACTGAAACCCCAGCATTGCCAAACCTGAGTCTAAAAGATTCTCCAGTTACATCACAATTGCCAGGAACTTGTTTCACTGCCACCTTTTAAAATCAAATTCAGAATTCTGCCTTTTTTTTTTTTTTTTTTTTTTGGCATCCAGCGACCTACCGCACCTCCAGACTCCTCATTTCCTAGATCCCCTCATTTTAGGAATGGTGTCTTAGTCAGGAATATTTGGATCCAAGAAACGGAAACACAACTCCAGCAGTCTTCAATTGAAACAGGAATTTTTTGGTGGCTCAGGAATTGAGTACATCCAAGGGGGGAAGAGTTGGATCCAAAATTTCTGTGTTAACAAGTCTGTTTTGGATTATTGGATCTGCTTCCTTCTCTATTGGCTTTATTCTCAGGTGGGCTCCCTCTTGGTGGAAGCAAAGATAACCGCTTGTAACTTTAGACTTAGATTCTCCCAAAAGTAGGAATCACAGGGAAAAGGGACACTTTCATTGCTCATAGCTCAGGCAATGTCCAGGGTTACAGACCTTACAGTCTCGGGGCTCAGCCGTGTGCCCATTCCCAGAGCCCAGGAAAGGTTCAGCACCACTGACATCACCAGCACAGAGAAGAGAGAGGGTTAGTTTCCCAAAAGGGATACATTTAAAGAAGACAAAGCAAGTTTCAGATATTATTGTAATCAGCTTTCCTCTCTGCGATGCAGGCAGTGAAACGCAATCATCACGCGTGAACCATCATGAACAGTTTAAAAAATTATGAATTATTTTAGTGTTGTGCTTACTGCTTTTTTGGACGTAGGGGCAGATCACAATCTGGGTAGGTCCATGGGGTTGTATTCCACGCGGGAAGGTCATCCGGCAGGTGGTGCCAGAGGCTGAGGCTGTGAAAGCTGAGAAACGCAACCCTGGGGAGTAGGATATTTGCCGGCTGTAAACTCCCCTCCTGGCTGCTAGTCTGGCCCTCTGACCAACCCCCACCCCGGGCCTCTGGCACAGTGTCCATCCCACCCCTGTCACCTGCGTGGATGCACAGTTTACTGCTGTCGTCCCTACACTCCGGGCCTCCTCCGAGATGACACTCTGGGAAGAAATCCTTCATGCTCTCAGCTAGTGTCTGAACTCTGACTAGGAGCCAAGTGACCTCAATTTCACAAGCTTTGGATGGGATCAAGCAAACACTCCTTATTCAGCACAAACAGCCGTTAGTATGGGAAGGTTGGGTGGAGGCTGGCAGCATGGTTTGGAAATGCAGAGCAGTAAGGGACCAGCTTTTATGGGTTTGGAAACTCATTCTTAACCGTTCCACAAATCAAAATTGTCTTTTGAAGCAGTTAAACAGGATGGCCACTCATTTCTCTACTCCGTGAGGTGACTGTGTCCCGTGGAGTTGTGCAACATGGAAGTACTGCATTTAAAGACACCTATGTCTACTCCAGAATTATGATGGGGAGGAAGTGACTCACTAAGCACTTCCCCCAAGGAATATGCAAGAAATCAAGGGCAAAAGTAGAGGTCCAGTGGGACAACGAGGTGGGTGATATCACTCAAAGTCAAAAGCTAGAAAGAGTGCTTAGAGGAGCTGGACATCTTTGCCCTGGAGAGAAGAGAACCTGAGTTCAGATAGAAGAAAGATAATTCCAGAAAAGAGCTGTGATATGTTCTGAATGATACCAGGGGCTGGAAATAGGGAGGTGATGGTATAAGGAACAAGAGTCAGATTTTGATTCAAATGAGCAAGAAGGTTTTAATTATGCAAGGTATCCAGAGGGCCCTGTTGGGCAATGGGTTGCCTATCACACATTCTCTCTGGTCTGTGGGCCTTTGCAAAAGATCTTCTCCCTGCTTTTCAACTCCTGACCCAACTCTCTGCCTTAACCTCTTTGCTTGTTCTTACTTTATTTTTCAAATTCATTTGAGAAAACATTTCTCCTGGGAAATTCCCACTAAGCATCCTTCTCCCACTCACTACTAAGATACATGCACCTCCTCTGTGCTATTTCAAGTCCCCTGTGATCCCTTTTGTCTTCACTATTACCATTACCATCATCATCATCTTCATAACAATTTATTATTATTACTATTGTGATTACAATTATTACATTTAATAGTTATTACATAATATAATTATTACAATTATTAATATTAAACCATATTATCATTACAATCATGTGTTGCTTAACGGTGGGGATACGTTCTGAGAAATGCATTGTTAGGCGATTTCATCATTGTGCGAACATCATAGAGTGTACTTACATAAACCTAGATGGTATAGCCTACTACATACCTAGGTTATATGGTACTAATCTTATGAAAACACCATCTTATATGTCGTCTCTTCTTGACTGAAACATCATTGTCGGGCGCATGACTGTTTTAAGGCCTTTTCTGTGCCTGCTCCTGGGAGGAGAGCTTTTGCATGCATCATTTCACAACTAGCCTACAACGTAAGGAGTATCTCCATGCTCCCCCTACCCCACTCTGCCCTGAGTGAGAAAACTGAGATTAGATAAGTGGATTAACTGGCCTAAGGATACCTTGAGTATGTGGGGAAGGTCAGATTTGAACTCAGCTCTTTCCGACCTGCTTACCATGTGGATTTATGACTGTGTGTTCCCATGCTGTCCTCCCCTCTCTGCTAGGACCCACCTAGTGGAGGACGAGGCAGAGAGGAGAGACTCTATAAACCTCAACCAATTTTTGTTGCTGACCGCATATGCTAAATGATCAAGAAGAGGGTGTCATGTTTCCATTGTTTAAGGGCAGGAAGCATTGAGAAGAGGGAGGAGTGGGATGATCCCCAAACTCAGAGTAAAGGGCTCAGGCCCTAATGAGCTTCCAGTGACCACACCAGGGAACAAACCAGTGAACAGATGGCACAGAGCAAGGGCAATGGCCTAGGCCTCCGTGAGCTTCTGGAGACAGTCACTCCCCTGCCCTTGTTGCTTCTGACTTGTCCCTTCACAGCAATAAGAGATGCTATAGTAGTAGGATCAGAGAGAAGAGAGGAAGTCTCAGACCATGACCTTCAGGATGGAAGGGGTGGTCAAGGAACCGGGCAGAGAGCATGCTGGTCGTGGAGCTGGCTGCAAGGGGCAGAGGGGCAGCAGAACCCAGACACGGTATGCAAGGGTCTGTGCAGGTTCAGTTGTTGGTGGTAAAGAGGACAGACTGAGGAGTCTGACAGATTTAAACTCAAGCCCTGCCACATAAGAGTTTAAACTCAAGCCCTGCCACATAAAACATACAATTCTTCTACTGCTTGAACCTGAGCATCCTCATCCTTGACACAGAGTCATGATACCCCGGCTCACAGAGTCATAAAAGGGGAGAATTAAATAAGTTAATATCATAAAGCCCTTCACTCAGTACATCACGGATGGTGAGCTCTTGCTTCTACCATAACTGCTCCTTCCTTCATAAGAATCAGAGGCTATGACTCCAGCTGAGGACTCCTGGTAGGGAAGAGGGCACCCACACAGGGGCCAAGGAACCATCAGACAGACTCTGCCAGTTCTAAGGGGTGGGATGGAGGAAAGTGTAAAGCAGGTGGATTTGGGGATCCAAGGGGGAGGAGCTAGGACAGAGAATGGCCGTGACCTTGAGTGAGATGACCACCAGGGTTGCACTCCAGGTGGCAGGCCCAGGTCCTAGCAGAAACCAGAAGCCAGTTTGGGATTCCCCTACTCTGGGGCACAGGTCAAGGTCAGACACCTGAGAGACATTATCAAGTATCTAGCAGCAGAACTGGGCTGGGAGAAGATAGGTCCAAAAAAGGGGGTTGGGGGTTTGAGTGTCAAATCTGAGCTCTTTTGAAAGCTGTGAGGTGCAAGGTGAGAGACTGTGGATGGTGGACAGCGGGCAAGGTGTCCACTCTTGGAGTAATGACGAACTACGTGGAAGCCTAACTGTGCCACTTGCTGGTTGTGTGAACTTTGGCAAGTTACTTAGCTTCTCTACACTTTGGTGTCACCATCTTTAAAATAGGGATGAATATAATAGCACTAACTAACATTTAAAGTTGCGTGAAAATTCAAGGAGTGAATAAGCATTTAAGTGTCTGGCACATAGAGATCAATAAGTGTTAGCTATTGCTATTATTTGATTAATTCTGGCTCTGGGACTTTTAGGATAGGGTTGAAGGGAATACCTGAAGATTCCATTTGCTCATCCCTGCTCACCAGGGTAGGAAAGCAGAGGGCATTGAGAGCAAGGGCCCTAGCTGAGAACCAGGAACATGTAGAGATGGAAAGTGCCTGGAATGGATTGTTAGGTCAGAAAGGCAGTCAGGAGGTAGGTGAGAAGCTAGGCTGAGCTGAGAAGGGGGAATCTCCATCCATGCTGTTGCCTGAATCATAGGGAAGAACACTGTAGAAGTCAAGTGTCTCTACACACACGGAGTCCCCAGTCATATTCCAAAGTTGCTCATTGATCTTACTTCTTTCAGAAATATCCAGTGTGGGTCTCAATGTGTCAGGCACTGTGTTAGGTACTGTTGGCTGAGAGAGACACCATCTCTACCTCGTGGAACTTATGGTCCAATAGAAGAGAGGGCAAAATAGTCAGCTGATGGAGAAGCCAGTCAGAGGAGGTATGGGGTGGGGAGGTTTGGAGTGTCTGGAGAGGAGAGTATGAAACAGGCCAAAAAGACAGCATGTGCAAAGGGCTGGGGGTGTGAGGGAGCATGGCATATTAAAGAGGTGAGGGCACTAGGACAAGAAGATTGACTGGATGCTGAGGTCCAAAAGAGCAAGTATTCATGATACTTACTGATGAGGAAACTGAAGGTCAGAGGTTACGACTGTCCAGGTCAATCATCAAGTAAACAGCAAGGCTGGACTTCAAGCCCAGGTATAACACACTCTGAGCTCCTTCTCTTGTTCACCACTGCCTGAGCTTCCCAGGGATATTCAGGGTAAGCAGTTCCTGCCAGCCTCCCCAGGCCGGCACAGGCAGGGCTTTCCCCCAGCTGCCCACATGGTATTTCTCCTGCCAGGGAGGATATTTGAGTGGGACACTGGGCAGCCATGGAGGAACCTCTGTTTTATGGGCCCTTGCCGAAGGCTTTTACCTCCCTCTTGGAAAGTGCGATATTGAAAATCAATAGGGAGAAAGTGTCTGAAAGGGAAACTAAATCAAATATCCCAATATAGAGGAGTTAATCATCTAAAATTAACCTTATAACGTCTAGTATCAAACTGATCTATAAAGAAAATCGATGAGAGCAAATCAAACCCCGAAGCCTTTCACCCCAGCGTGGAGGCTGCTGTGACCAGGAGCAGTGATGGCCAGCTATTACCTGGAAACCACTGCTGGCAGCTGATATATTTAGCCATGGGCTTTCGATGGATAGTTTTCATATACGTTTCTCCTCCTGCATTTGCTTAACTGCCACTCTTAGAACTTTAAATAAAATGCACTTAGCTGAAAATTGTCCTTCACTGAGGAGACACGCTGTTCCCACTGAGACAGACAATTCTGCATTGTGTATTTTTGTGCTCGGAGGAAAGCAAGATGCTCATCAGAGACGCAGCTATTCCTCACTTCCAAAGCAGCCCAAGGAGATTTCTGGGCCAGGAGGGTGCCCTGAGAGACAGAGTGGGCAGAACATTGGAGAATCTCAAGGGGTGGATCCAGGAAGGTATTTTGACTAATCCAGAAGTGAGGGATGTTGGGGGCATCAGCCTCATGGTTTGGCAGAATGATGGAAGATGCCAGGAGTGGCTTGGGGAGGGGCTGGACACCTGAACCCTAACCTCTCTCTCCAAGCTATTTTTTAATCTGTAAAATGGGAGTGATTTTTCTAGATGAAATTATTATTGTGGGGTTGTTCATTGTCTATCCTTCACACTGGATGTAAGCCTCATAAGAGCAGATGCTTGTCTGTTGTGTTCACTACTAAACTTCTAGAGTCCAGAATGATACCTAGCACAGAGCAATCATTCTCTATATGGATGAATTAATGAATGGAAACAGTTCAGCAAAGTTCAATTCGTGATTTCTAGTAACAGCTCATGTATAATAAATGGTGGTAAGATGAAATTGATGATAATAGTATTAATAAGAATGCTTATTAGGTGTTTACAGTATACACTATGCTCATTACCTGGCATGCATTTTCTTACTGGATCTTCATAAGAATATCTTGAGGTAAAATTATCGTCATCCCTACTTATAGATCAGGAAGTGAGGCTCCGAGAGGCTCAGTGATGGGCCCAAGTTTACAGAGCTGGTGGTGGAGCAAGATTTGAATCCAGATGAGGAGACTAAGTTCTTAACCTCTGTGCTATACAAATGATGACAATGATGGTGATGATGATGATGATGATGATGCTGGTGATAATAATGATGGTGATGCTGGTGATGATAGTGATGATGCTAATGATCATAATGTTGAAGAAGAAAGAGAAAAAAGAAGACATGAACCTACTCCTAAGGCTGGTTCTATCAAAGTGGTTGGGAAACGTGATGTATAGTGTACAAACTTGAGTGTGATTTCTGGCCACAGTTGCCCTCTGGCAAGAAACAAGATGCAGACAAGTTGTAGCCGTAAGCACTCAAGAGGGTATTAGGCTGTTCCAATTAGTCATGCCGGCTGTTGCGGGATCGCAGACAGTGATGACGGTTCAGGGCTCAGGAACCAGCTCCCTAAGGAAGAAAATGTCAAGACCTGGGCAAAGTGTCAGAGCCCCAGCCAAGTCAGCTTCAGGTTATAACAGGGGCATAGACTCAGTGGGCAACTGGGAGCCAAGTAGAGAAACCAAGGCAACTATCCAAGCATAGGCCTTTGTTCAATGAGTGGAAGATTCTAGAAAAGCCACAAGTGAATAGAACTATGGATGTCCACGGCCCCCCATCCTCACCCCAAAGGTAATTTATTTATCCAACAAACATTTATAACATACCTACTATATGTTAATATAGTAGGGGACACTGGGGACACAACGAGGATGACACAAGCTAGCTCGTGTTGTCATGGACCTCACATTCTAGTGGATACAATAGACAGCAGCCAAATAAACAAACAAATAAGCAAGATAATGCTGGATTACGATAAAAGTTATTAAGTAAATAGAAGAGGTCACATGGAAGAATGGGCGGGGGGCACTGTAGGTGGGGTCATATGCAATGATCTCTTTGAGAAGGTGAGAATTTGAGCTGCAACCTGGCACTCAGGATACGGGGTCCAGAGAATTACAACTAATTCCACATGCTTCTGAGTGGTAGCCTGAAGCTATTAGATGCTCCTATGGCCCAAGCCAGGACAGTCCTAGGGAGGTCAGGGAGGTCAGTGTCCCCTGAAGGGAGGAAGTAAGAGAATGGGGCTCATCAGATCCCATGTGCTGCACACATCAGATTTGTAAACTCATTAACCCAGGTTCCCCTGCAGTCCTGTGAGGTAGGCACCATTGCTCTTTTACGTATGAGGACACCAGGTTGCAGAGGGATCACCCTTCTCGCACAACTTTTAAACAGAACTTAAGACCAATGATCCCAACAGTAATTCTATTTCCATTATACCATAGGAAATACAACTCCTCTGGTTGAGTCAAGGGGAGTTGTATTATCAGGCTTTTATGTAGAGAGAAGTTGTTTCCATATCCTCATAGAAGAGAGGTTTGCAGAGTCTCACATTCAAGGAAAAAGTAACGTTAGAGGTATGACTCCAAAGGAACTTTTCACAACTGTCTCAGAGGGGGAAAGGCCATACACAATAGCTGAGAAGTGTGGAAGGTTCTGGAAACTTTGTCAAGGCCCCATATTTGCAAATTTATTTCTCCTTGATGTATAATACGTGGTGATTCACAGTAAAACATTTATGGAGAAGGGGTGGTGGGCTTTTTACAGGGAAGTATGGGAGTAGGGTACAGCCAGGAACTAGGAGACTATTGAGACCAGACCTTGTTCTGCATTAGGCTGAGGGAGTGTCCTAAAGGAGGCGCAGGCTCCCTAGCTGGGCCCAGGGTCTGTGTTATGAAAAGGAAGCTTGGTGACATTAAATTACCTAAAAGAGATAAAACAGGGAGGGAAGGCAGTGTTGGGGAGAGGAAGCAGGCAGCGACCTTGGGGTCTGTGAGAGAATAAAAGGAAGAACAGGAAACCAGTGACAATCTGAAAATTATCCGGGACTCTAACAGAGAGGCTGGTGCAGGTGAGAGCACGTTCAGTGTTCTCAGAAATTCCTGCATCCAACTCGCAGGGCTGGGCGTTAGACAACCCAATAGACAAGGCCTTCGCCTCCTGGTGAGCAAACAGCCTGCTGGGGAAACAGGCTGCTCAGAACATGCCGGGGCACCGTATCCTCACAGGTAAAAGAGGAGTAGCAACCTCCCTCATAGGATCACAAGGGAGCCTGGGTTAACTTGTCAACACATCTGAAATATGCAGCGCATGAGGTCTGATGCGCCCCACTTGCCTGCCTTCCTTCAGTCTCTTCTTCCAGGGGCCACTCACATCCTGACCTCCCTGAACTGTGCTGGCTTGGGCCATAGGAGCAACTAACAGCTTCAGGCTAACAGTCAGAAGCATCTGGAATTAATCTTAATTCTCTGGCCCCAGTATCTCGAGTGCCAGGGTGCAGCTCAAATTCTCGCTTCCTCAAAGAGATCTTTGCCCAAGACCCCACCTATAATGCCACCTGCCCATTCTTCCACATGACCTCTGTTCTTCTTATGACTTTTGTCACAATCCAGCATTATCTTGCTTACTTGCTTGTTTATTTCACTGTGGTCTACTGCATCCACTAGAATGTGAGGACCATGAAGGCACATGCTTGGGTCTGCACCAGGGCAGTATTTCCGTAAGTCTGTAGTCCTACACTGGACCCTTTGTTCTAACTGCTGCCTCCACCTGTGATCCTCTCCAGCCTGATCTTGACATGGCTGAGTCCTTCGCATCACTCAGTCTAAGCAGACCTCACTCTAAGCATCACCTCCTCGGGTGTGCTTTCCTTGGCCACTTGTCTAAAGTAGCCGACCAATCACTCCTCACATATCACTCTGTTTTACACCTATACAGAGCCCTCCTCATTATCTAGAGTTTCCTTGTAGATATTTATTGCTGCTCTGTTTGTTTTTGGTCTACCTTTATGCCCCAGAATGTCAGTTCCATGCAATTAAGAATGTACCACGGCACCTAGAACATAGGTCAACACATAGTAGGTACTTAAAAAATAGTTGCAGACTGAATGGATGCGCTCAACAGAATTAAATAAAGCTGCTCAGAGGGACACTCACTTATTTATGGGGACTAGCACATTACTGCCACTCAGCCTCCTGCAAGCTTTGCTTCTCTTTGGGAAGAAGCTATATCATCATAAGAAAGATTTTCCAAGGAGACTGGATATTAAGAGCCCATGGGTAAATCATGTGACTGTGGTTTCAGGATCCGGGTGAGGGAACTGATAAAGCCTCTCCTGCATGGGTGACTACAGACTTAGGAAGAAGAAGGAGGAATTTGAAAATCAGGAGTAAATGGGATATTCAGAGGGAAAATACCTAACACTTAGTCAGTCTTCCAAGTATGTCATAGGTATCACTGCTATTAATTCTTACAAAGCCCTCACAGATGGCTCCTTTCACTATCCCATTTTCTAAAGATAAGGCAATCCAGTCACGGGAAGGTTAGATAATTTGCCTGAGGCAACACATCTTGGAAATGATGGCACTACAATTTGAACACAGGCCTGGGCTCCAGAGTCATTCTCTAACCACTGCCCTATTCCACCCTTTTAGAGCAAGCTTGGTAAGTGAGGGCTGTGAGAGATGGCAGAGATGAATAAAAATGTTCAGAGGAAGAGCGACATCAGCAAAATGGCAGAGCAGGCAGCACTGAGCTCCCGTCCTCCAACACAACAACAAAAAGCAAGCAGAAGCTGTCAGAACCAACTTTGTCCAAACTCTGAAAAATAATCAAAAGTTTGTAGCAACCAAGCGAATGCTGAATCAAGAAAAAGTCAGCTTAAAAATGGTAGGAAAGTTTGGGGTGTTTTCATTTCCTCTTGCCCCACCCCAGTTAAATGATTGTGCCCTGGCCCTACAAAGGTACTTGTAGCATCTTTACACACCCACACCCTAATAGTTAAAGTGAGAACAAAAGAATAATCATCCTAATGGGAGGAGGGAGTGGATCTTCCAGCCCTGATCTTTATTCCTTAAGTTCCTCCTTCTTGAGGAGGATCACCTTCTTGATGATCACCATTGCTCCCCACCTCCAGGGAGTCCTAGTTTCCCTTTTATCACACGGGTCTAAGCATGGGCATCACCCTTCCCTACAGAGCAGCTGGTATTGGGCTAAACTACATCAGATGGACACTGCATTTACTTTCATCTTACCAAGGAGTAAACCGAGGATCAAAGAGATTAAGTAACTTTTCCATGGTCCCACAGCTACTAAGTGGTGAATCCAGGATTGAAACACAAGGCTGTCTGACTAGAGGTAATGTTCTTTACCACAAAGTTTAGTGGCTCCCTTATAAACATTGGGAAACAGTGCTTTGTGCAAATATATTGTGCCTGAATATAAACTGAGCATTTTCTAAGACAATTGAAGCCTATTTAACACGAGAACATTTATTTATAGAGTCAAGAGTGAGACAAAGCAGCATCTCTTACTTCCCTCCACTCATCCTTTGTTCTCCCTGTGGTGGTAAAAAATGATGAAACTTTTACAGAAAAAAAGTTTTTAAAAAGTTCCTACAAAATCCGATTTTGTCAAAACAACAGCAACATGAATAATTCCCAGCCCTCTAGACACACAGCGTGGCTGCCCTGTGAGCTGTCCAAGGTTCTGCACGAGGCAGACTTGGGGTCAAACCCCAGCTCCAACACTTCTGAGTCATGGGAAGTTTCTGAAACTTTCAAGGCCTTGGGTTTCTCATCTCACTCACTTATTCACCAAATACTGACTGATGCCAGCCTATTCTGTTCAGTTTTGGTTAAGTGCTGTCATCTGCAGAGTCCTGGGGCTGCATGTGGGGAGTGGAGAAGAGGGAGTCTGAAGGTGAGGCATAGGGTAGGAGGGAGAACATGGAGCAGTGCTCAGGACACTGATTCTGATGCCAACCTTGACCCAGCACGCTGCCTTTATTCATTGCACTCTCTTACCTGCACAGAGAGCAAGTGGGAAAGCCCCAGGTTGACCAGGAAGCATGGTGGATAAATGCATGAACTCTGGGTCAGAATTCCTGGGTCCAAATCCTGGCTCTACCACCAGTGGGCTCTCTGACCCTGGGAAGTTATGTAGCTTCCCTGGGCTTCAAGTCTTACACTGTAAAATGAGGGTGTTGATAATAATAGTTCTTGTCTCAGAGAGTTGTTTTGGAAAAACATAAATGAGTTAATTCACCGCTTAACCTGTCTGTTGATAGTTGACTCAGTCAACTGAGCTAGAACTCTTTACACCCACTGTCCTATTGAATTTCATGATAACCATGTCAAGTAGATTTGTTTCCATTTTATATAGGAGGAAGCTGAATCCCAGAGTGGTGAAATTAAGGGTGCTGAGTGGTAGTAAAAAACTTATTCAAAGTCACAGAACCAGTAGGTGTAGAAACTGAGATTCAGACCCTTGTGTTCCTGCCTCCAAAACCTTAGTCCTTCCCCTGCATCCAATAACTCTCCTAAAAAAGGAATGGGGCCAGTCTTCTTGGATGCCTCATGGTGACCACTGCTTTATTCTGTGTGTTCACTTCCTTTTGTGACCCAATCAAGGAGCATGCCCAAACAATATCAAATTTCCAGGCAATAGTTTGCAAAATTCACTTTTTTTTCTTCTTTTGTCCATCTTCGGTTTGTTGGCATCTCACTAAGTCCTCATGAGACAAGTAGTAACAGCGACTATTTCTTAGAGTAACTGTAACAGTGATGGATGCCTCAAAGTCTTTCTCAACTCCTTCCCCTCAATCCTTTATGTCCTGGGTGTCCTGTCTCTTAAATAACTCATCCTATTTTCCCCTCTCCCTTCTAAGCCCTTATCGTCTCTTACCTGTAGGTCAACAGTAGGCCCCTGGATGGTCTCCCCACCTCCAGGTTCTCACCCCTGTATTCATCATTCACACCAGTTTCCACATAAACTTCAAAGATGCAGTTATGACTAGTTCTTCCTCTGCTGAGCACCCTTCTCTGCCTTGCCATCATCTCTGGCTATCAGATTCCTTCAATATCTGTCCTATAAGACAAGTCTTGAGATCTGACCTTTGTCCCTCTTTCCAAGAAAGTCTCTTCTCATACCTATAGGGGCTCAAAACACTAGCTGCCAAATGGGCTGTGGGATCTCTAACTCTGACACGTTTAAATGAGCAACTCCTTCTGCCTTGAACAGACAATCCAGTCCTATACTTTCACCCAGCTCACTTCTTGAAACTCTAAGTGTACAGCTGAAGGCTCACGTCCTCTAAGACATCTTCCCTGATTACACTGGTTTAGGTACTGTGGTGCTCTGTGTTACCACTATCCCTTTGTTTATCCCTCCTGTGATAGTTTGAAATATTTTTCAGCAAATAATCACTCTCTTCTCCTCTCCTTGTGTGTGAGGATATAGATCCCTGCCCCACTGATGCTGGCTTGGCCATGTGACATACTTTGGCCAATGGGATGTTAGAGGGCATGATGCAAGCAGAGGCTTAACTGTGCTTGCATGGTTGGGCTTGCACTCTTATGATCCTATGATCCACTAGAGAAGACAATGCCCTGGATAATTGCTGACCCTTCAGACTGGTTCCAACATGAATACATGGGGAACAGACCTGAACCAAGCCCTCAACCTGGAGCCAAACACAGCCAATTGGCAACCTAAGGCACAGATGACCAACTGATCCCAGCCCTAACTAACCGGCAAGCATGAGAAAAAATACTTGTTGTTGTAAGCCAGTGGTTTATTACACAGCATTCAGTGGCAATATATGATGAATATTTTTTTACTTGCTTTCTCCCTCTTTGAAACTATGAGCAACTGAAGTGCAGAGACGACTCCTTACATATAAATCTACATCCCCCACATCCAACATATGATTGGGCACATAGGAAATGCCCAATATACATTTGAGGAAAGAAAGAAGGAAGGAAGAAAGGAAAGAAGGAGAGAAAAAAGGCAAGAGGAAGGAAGGAAAGAAGGAAGAAAGAAAAGAAGAATGATGGTTTTTTCAGTAAAGCACAAAAGCCTTTGTTAAAACTGCCTTTTATTGGCACCTGAATTTAATGATTAAGCCCCATGCCAACAGAACTGTCAGGAAAGATTCAGAAAGGAAGGAATGAAATGAAAATTTACCAAAATGACTGTCTATCAACCTAAATTCATTTCAGAAAGAACAGAACTAGGATACTTCACCATCTTCAAGGCTGTCCAAGTCCTACAAAGATGAAATTACTCCTAGGAGTGGCTGGACATTGATTGATACAAAGACATCTTCTGAAGGAGATGAAGAAGATGACAGAAAAGACTGGACAAGAGCCACACAGTGGAGCTGGAACTCTTCTGGGTCCGCGGACATGAGTTCCTGCTTCCCTGTCACCACCCCTGCTCATTTGGAGATGATCATCACATTGAGCGTCATATGCAAAAGTTAAGTGGACTTTGGTGAAAGGAAATTTATGATGGATGGGTAGCTGTGTTTGAAGTCAGGATTTTACCCACTGATGATTTGGCATGAACTATGTTCCCTTAGCCCTCTGACTTGTAGAAATAATTTTTACTTTTTCTTTTCATCTTTGTTGACTCCTCAGAGGGCACCAAGAGAAGTTCAGATTTCAGATCCAAATGTTTTTCTGTTCCCAGGGCTATACTTTCGCCAGGTCAGGAAGGTGAAAAATTTTTTTAGCCTTCTTTAGAGGTACCATAACTAATACCAAGAATCCAATGATAATTATCCTGTCTTGAGCACTTGGGTCAGGCACTTCACATCAATTATCCCCTTTAATCCTCACAACAACAGTGGGAGCTTGGGGGGATGGGAGGAGGGATAAGTACCACTATTTCACAGATGAAGAAACTGAGGCTCAGAGAGGTAAGCAACTTGCCCTTGGTCATATAGTTTAGGACAGACAGAACTAAAATTCAGATGCAGAACTTTTGGAAGCCAACAATCAAGTCAAGTTCATTCCATCACACAAGACCATTTCTCGTCTCTGGCTTCAATCCCTCCTTACCAGGAGATGCTCTTGCCATTCTGAAGATGACGCTCGCTGACAGAGAATGCTGAAGAAAACAGAGCTGAGAAGTTTAGAATATTCACTCTCTTACAAAAATTAGCATGTCAAAAAATCTTCCCTTGCCTATGATAACTCCAGTCTCCAGGGAAACAGGGTTATAATGCAATGCCAGAGGCGGTAGAGAAAACAGGTGGATTGCTAAATGCTCAAGCTGGGTGCAGAAGCAAGTGTGCTCTAAGAATGAGGATGTGGGCTTTCTAACCTCAGCTCCACTCTGTGACCTGAGCAAGCTGCTTGGTCTTTCTCACCCTCATTCTGTGTCTTCCTTTGAAAAATGGAAATGAGAATCTTTGCTCTGCATATTCTATAACAGTAAAAGAATTGGAAGCAGCATAAATGCCCAACAGTAGGAGATTGGCTAAATTATGACAAACCCATGCAATGACATATCATGGCCATTCAGAAATGATTTGACGAGGGGCTGGCCTGGTGGCATGGCGGTTAAGTGTGCGCGCTCTGCTTCAGCACCCGGGGTTCACAGGTTCGGATCCCAGGCGTGGACCGATGCACTGCTTGTCAAGCCATGCTATGGCGGTGTCCCACATAAAGTAGAGGAAGATGCGCACAGATGTTAGCCCAGGGCCAATCTTCCTTGGCAAAAAGAGGAGGATTGGCATCGGATGTTAGCTCAGAGCTGATTTTCCTCGCAAAAAAAAAAATGATTTGACGAAATACAAATCTATTTAATGTTTAACTATATTTCAGGTACTGTGCTTTACATGTATCAGCTCATTGCATTTTTCCAAAAATCTACAAGGTTTTTATCAAGTCCGTGTTATAGATGAGGTGAAGTAATTGGCTCAAAGTCACAGCTAATCATAAGAAATCAAAATTAAAACCCAGGCAGTCTGATCCAGAACTTACTGTTTTTGTTTTTGTTTTTTTTTTTTGGTGAGGAAGATCAGCCCTGAGCTAACATCCATGCTAATCCTCCTCTTTTTGCTGAGGAAGACCAGCTCTGAGCTAACATCTATTGCCAATGCTGCTCCTTTTTTTCCCTTTTTCTCCCCAAAGCCCCAGCAGACAGTTGTATATCATAGTTGCACATCCCTCTAGCCGCTGTATGTGGGATGCAGCCACAGCATGGCCAGACAAGTGGTACGCTGGCGCGCACCCAGATCTGAACCAGGGCCGCCAGCAGCGGAGCCCGTGCACCCAACCGCCACAGGGCCGGCCCCCCAGAACTTACTCTTATCCACAACATAATTACATAGAAATATGATCTAATTTTAAGCTTTAAAATTGCAAGTTATAAAATGGTATGATTATCAGTTATCTACTACTATGTAATAAACCACCCTAAAATGTATTGGCTTAAAATAGCAACCCTTCTTATTGCAATTTATAGTATTTTTGCAATTCTGCAGTCCAGGCTGGGCTCAGTTGGGTGGTTCTTCTGCAGGTCTTGCTGGCAGTCTTTGCATGAGTGCATGCACAAGGTAGGGCATGTCGGGGCAGGGCTCAGCGGAGAGGCTGGACAGACTGGACCTCTCTATCCATGAAGTCTCAGAGCCTCTTCCTCCCCATGTGGTTTCTCCAGCAGCATTTGCATACTTCTCACCTGGCTGCTCAGAGCTCCCAAGAAAGCTTCTTCCAGACTTCTTAAGGCTTAGGCCTGGGATCAACACAGCCTCATTCGGCCACATTCTATTGGTTAAAGCAAGCCAGAGAACCAGCCCAGATGCAAGGGGAGAAGACTACACTAAGGTATAAATCCCAGAAGCATGCTGCATTGGGGCCACCAATGTAACATACTACTGCTTACGTGGTAATGGAATCCCAGTTATGGGAAAGTATATTTATAGAATTATCCAAATCGATAGACTTCAAAACATTAACAATGTTTATCTGCACACAGGCAGAGATTATAAGTAGGGTTTTTTTCCTTCTTATATTAGTACATCTGTATTTTCCAAATTGTCTGGAGTTAATATGTACTAGTTTTACATAAGTAAAATAATTAAGGTTACCTTTTGTTTTCAGGAATAAGGAAATAATTTCTGGTCTGTGTGGTCCAACCAAAACTAGTCAATGTTAATCTAACACTCACTACGTATGTGCTTACACATATTAACTCTTTTATTTCTCCCAGACACTATGAGGTAGGTACTGTTATTATCCCCACTTTACAGATGCACAAACTGAGGTACGGTGAGGCCAGATAACTGCCCAAGACCACAGAGCTGGTATCAGCCAGAGCTGAGAGTCAAGACCAGGTAGTCTGGCTCCAGAGTAAGGCTCAGCATTTAGTTTCCGTGGGTCCTTTGGATGCAGATACCAATATCTGGAGCTTCTTGTCCTGAAATGTTCCCTTCTCTTTGTGTGAACAGTGTGGTTCACTGATCTATTCCAGGAAACTAAAACCCAGGAACCTCCCCCATCACCCTAGGAAGTCCCCATAATTTCAGCTATTCTGGCTGAGTCCAGGGAAATGGTGTGCAAGGGTGGACCTCAAGTTAGAAATCTCTGGACCCTACCTGATGGTTTCTCCCATTTGCTATGAACCATATTAGCCAACACACAAACTGAGAATCCCCACCTCCCTATCACAACACACAACCACAAACATGCATACAGACATGTGTGGGCACACACACGTGGATAGATATGCAGGTATCCATATTCATGCACGTATAAGGACAGTTACATGCCTGAGATGGTTTGCACATCTATGCACACACAGGTCCACATAGGAAGGCATGCACATACAGGTACATACGTGCACATACATCAAAAGTAAACTCAGGCATATACTCCATGCACACACATACAGCCTGTTGTAGAAAGACAAGTGGATACATTACGTATGCATGCATTCCCACTCTGCATTTATGCACACTCATGCATTCACATTCTGTGTGCACCCATGTGTGTGAAAATACATGCATTTGTACATTCTTGTGCCAGTTATCTCCCAGAGAATCTTTAAGAGAGATGGGCTCTGAAATATTCCTTACCTTCACAGAAAAAAGCAGAATTCCACACCTATGCCTCCAGAGATGATTTTTATAGATTCTTTCATTCATTCATTTGATGAATATTTATGGAATGCTTATTATGTGCCAGGCATAGTTCTGGTTGTTGGGTATTCAACAGTGAATAAAACATACACAAAATTCCTTCCGTTATGGAGTTTACATTCTGGGTTCCCAGACAGATGCATGTGGAGCCAAAGAGATTCATCTTAGCTTTTAGAACACAGCCCTGTGGGTATTGCCAATGGGAATTTGACTCTCCTAAGACTGGGACAAACTCACCAGGCTGTGTCAATGCCAGATAATGACATCAGAAACGATGGGGAGTTTGGAACCCTCTCCCACGGCCCTGGTGTCATTAATGGGCATAACCCAATATACAGAAGATTTGTCCATCTTGCCACTGGGTGAAGCCTAGGAAAGCTGACAACAGTGGATAAAGTTGGGCAGAGACAGAGGCCCAGGCTGAGGGTAGAAAGCAGGTGAACACGGGAAGAGTAGTGAGGCATAATGCCAAAACTGCAGAGAGGGGCAGCAGTGAGATCAAGGGTCTGTGATAGAATAGTGGAAGCAAGATAGAGGCACTCTCTTCCTCTTCCTCCTCCTGTTATATACTATGCACCAGGACCCATGGGAGCAGCTGGGGTAGAAAACAGGAAGAAAAACAAACAGGCAAGCAATGAGAGCTATGGATGGGGCTGCCTTTATTAACTTCCTGTGACACATCTATACATTTATGCCTCAGACCAAACTCGCTTCACCTTCCTTGAAGGTGCCCTTTCAGATCAGCAGCAGATCTGAAAAACTCTGTGCCTCAAAGAGTCTAGCAGATGCCAGGTATCAGCAAAGATCATTGAACAAATGAATAAAATGAATAATTTAATAACACTAGTTGAGCCCTTATTTTGTACCAGGTATTGTTAAAGTGCTGTATAGAACATTGTATTATTTCATTTAATCTTTACAACTACTCTTGGAAGGTGAAGAAACTAAGACACAGAAAGTTTAAGTACTTTCCTACATTTCTACTAAATAGATGGATAGATGGTAGATGGATGGATGGATGGGTGGGTAGGTGGATGGATGGATGGATGGATGGATAGATGGATGGATGGTTATATGAAGAAATAGTGCATACTAAATGACAGAGATGAACGCTATGAGGAGTTTTATCTAGTTGAGATTGCACATTCCCGCCTGCTCCAGAAATACTGCACTCCCGAGTTCTGAAACACCATTTATTTTAAGATGTGCCATAGATTTATTAATAGCTTTTCAGGGGAAAACAAACAACAAATCAACACACACACACACAAAGCTAATCCATCAAATACATACATCAATTGTTAGATAGGTCCTGATGCAGAAACCTTAATGCATGGAAAAAAGTGTGTCTTTGAATCAAGGAGTTGGGGTATGGACCATCAGAAGCCTAATAATCAAGCAACGTTGACAGGAACGCAGCTGACCCATATCTCTCCATTCCTGCCTCCACACTCAGCCTAGGACCTGACTTGCTCTGTGTGTGCTTGCCTCAAGTTTCACCTCTTGTTTTCTTTGTTTCCAGCTAATTGCCTTAGAATACCCTGCTGATAGCTGAAGGCTCTGTAACTTTGGGCTGGTTACAGTGCCCAGTGGACCAGGGCACAGACTTGAAAAGAGGGAGAAAGGTCATTTCCTTCATCTAGTGAATACAATCTATGCAAGCCAGGATTTCTGATGAGAGGCTGGGATCTTTAAGCAGCCAGGGACCCAGCCTGTTGATTTGTGATGCAAATCAAGGAATGTCAAAAAGATAGGCACTTCTGCACACCTGACCCCAAAATAATTATCAGAAGCTTCTCTAAGCCTTTTGTGCAGAAATGGGAGAGAGGAGGGGATGTTCTAATTCTAAGATATTTAATATCTTGATGAGAGTCACTATTACATGCAAACTTTTCTCCTTTTCTTTATATGAAAGAGCCTTAGGGTTAAAGGAGAGTGTCTCCTAAATTTCTGAGAACCAATCCAACTCTGATTACTCCAAACAGCCCCAAAGGGCAACCCTACAAGAAAAAGAGGTACTAGCCCCCAGGATACACTTGAAAAAGAGTCCTTCCTTGACCAAACTCTACTCAAGCTCCCCTGAAATCTCCTCTCAACTAGGCCCTGGCTTTTGGGTTTCTGTGCTGGTCTCTGCGTTGTCTAGTTTTAGCACGAACCCTGCTGAGTCAGTTTAGCCAGAATCCCCCACCCTCGATATCTGATTCGGTCCCTCATCCTCCACCGTCCCCCAGGTGATGCCTGATCACCCAGCTGCCTTCAGCAAGAATCCTGTTAGGTTGCTTTAGCCAGAACCCCCCTCACCCTGATATTCCCTCTTAGTAATTTTCCATCCACTGCCCCCCGCCACCCTGCTCTTTGGCAGTAAATCCCTACTTTTCCTTGTTGTAATTGGAGTGGAGCTCAATCTCTCCCCCTACTGCAAAACCCCACTGCAGTGGTCCCTCCACCTGCTGTGATGATCTTGAGTAAAGTCTGCCTTATGGTTCTTTAACAAGTGTCATAAATAATTGAACAACTTTTTCTTTAACATGCTCAATACATTCTATGTATGCAACTTCATTTATAGTTTTCTGAGTAGTGGACCAAGAGAATATTGTTTTCTGACATATAAGTCAGGGCACGTAAAATGACACCACTTTTTTTTCCTGATGTGTAAATGGAAATATATGAATTTTTGTTAAAAAGATTTAGAAGTTAAATCACCTTTCTATTCCTGCTCTTTTACCCCAAATAACATTGTATGATGAAAGGTTTCCCAGCCAACATTGAACAATTACTTGCACGACAGACTTTGGGAACTGTCCCAGTATCACCCTGGATCCATTTGGCATTGCAATAGGACAGTCGTACAGACGTTTTTATGAGCAAGGTTCTGGTCAATGTCATAACCCTGGGTGATCTTAACAGGTGGGTCAGGCTGGGAGGAGGGGTGAGGAGTGTCAGACAGAGGTAAGGAAGCAACCACTTGTAGAGTTGGCCATGAAGAGAGGCCAATGTTGAAAATGCATGCAGGAGCCAGGGCCTTACAAAGGGCATCATGGCCTCAGACTCCTTCCAAGCATCCCCAAGAAGGTTCATATATCTGTTGCTATAAGTTGTCTTTACTTGGCTAGCATCTAGGCAAGCTGGGAGTTGTGCCCCACCTTTTTAGGGAACCACCCTTCAAATACACTAAGTCTAGCAGTATATGTGGGACTGACCATACTCTTTCCTCCTGGGCTCCAGGGAAGGCCATGCAACTCAGATCTGGCCCAATCAGCCAATTCTACTCCCCTGACTGAGTCCATCCAATGAGATTCAGCCTTTTGTGGGAACAGGGATAGACACTCCATGGGAATGGCTAACCTGGTTTGTTTCATGTAAGCCCAGAGCTACCAAGGGACACTGCATGATAATAAACTAAGAATAAAGCGAATCAGGAGAGAGAGAAGTCAAGATGGTGGCATAAGCAGACTCTGAATTCACCTCCTCCCGTGGACACAGCCAATTTACAACTACTCTGGGAAAAATTACCCCTGAGACAGAACTGAAAACTGGATAAAAGGAACTCCTGCAACAAAGGACAATCCTAATTGAGGTGGAAGGGGCAGAAACTCCTTTCTGGAGAGAAAAAACGCCACCTTCACAAGGCGCCAGCTTCACGGCTGCCAGGGAGCAGCCCAAAGGACCGCAGCCCTCCCTGGAGGCACAGGGCCCTGAGCCGGGGAGCGCCCCTGCTGTAGGCATTTAGTGGACCCAGCACAATCGAGACGAGTGCCATAATATCTGACTTTGCCTGCTACTAAAACATTGGGGAATACCCCCCCAGAAAAGCTGGTTCACGAAGAAATTAAAACCAGCTCTTAAAGGGCCCACGCCCAAACTCAACCATTTCAGAAAGCAACCTAAAATCACCAGAAAGAAAGGTGCACAGCCCTTTGGGGAAAAGAGACTCACCTGATAGGCTCTGAGTGCATCTCGGTGACAGGGGAGACCTCTCCAGGGACTGGGACAATGACAACGGCCATTGTTGTGGCCTGGTGTGGACGTGCTGACACAGACACCATCGGACTTCTCCCTGGGGCCTGCTAGCCCAGGTCTGCCCCACCCACTAGAGCACCAATTTAATCCAGCTCAGCCAGGGCAGGCAGCCCACCCTAGAGACTGACCCCACCCAACAACAGGGCCTTAGGTAACTTGTGGGCCTGCATAGATAGGTGACTGGATTCTCTGCAGCTTGGCAACTGAGTCCACTTGAGTGGGGCAGGGCATGCACAAGGAGCAGATGGAGAGTGTGGGGTGGTGGTGGAGTGTGAGGGGCTCCCGCCGTGGAAAGAGTGGGTCCAATTCAGGAGGTCGGGGCGCACACGTGGGGCAGGACTGTGTTGACTGTGTGTGTGAACCTGTGGGCAGAGGGGCTTGTCAGCTGCAAAAGACTTGTGCTTCTCAAAGACCCACATAGGGGGTTTACCTCACCTTCCAAAGCCTGAAACAATTGGGTGCTCCCGTGCCTGAGGCCAGCCCCATCCAGGTGCAATCCTCAGAGAGCTGACAAGAGACCTAAAGGCTGGAGCCTTATAGCAATTGTAAGGCCCTGAGCCTAACAACCTGCCACGCTGGGGGCCTACTCACTTAAAAGAAATACTGCAACACAAATGTGGTATTAAAACTTGCAGCCAACTGTGCTGGGGCTCCCCACACCCAATAAAGACTGAAGGGCCCACAACAACTACAAGCAGCTGAGCATTACAACAGCTGGCCAGGAGCATAACTCGGCCTACCTGGGCACCAACAGGGAGAGCAAACAGGCCACAACAGAAGGACACACGTAGCCCACATAGGGGTCACCCCTGGAACATTGAGAAGTGAGGGAAGCACACTGCAGGCCTCCTAAGGCATCACTTATATAAGGTCACCTAACCAAGAAGAGGAGACATAGCTGACCTACCTAATACGTAGACAGAAGCACAGGGAAAGAAACAAAATGAGAAGCCAAAGGAATACATTCCAAGTAAGGGAACAGGACAAAACCCCAGAAAAGGAACTAAGGGAAACAGAAATGAGCAACCTACCAGACAGAGAGTTCAAACAAAGAGTGTTAAGGATGCTCACTGATCTGGGGAGAAGAATGGATGAATTCATTGAGAATGTCAATGAAGAAATGGAAGATATAAAAAAGAACCAATCAGAAATGAAGAATATGATACTGGAAATGAAAAATTCACTAGAGGGACTCAAAAGCAGAGTAGAGGATACAGAAGAATGGATCAGTGAGTTGGACGAAAGACTAGAAGAAATTACCCAAGCTAAACAGGTAAAAGAGAAAAGAATTAAAAAGAGTGAGGACAGTCTAAGGGATGTCTGGCACAACATCAAGTGCACTAACATCCATGTTACAGGTGTCCCAGAAGGAGAAGAGCGAGACAATGGGGCAGAGAAACTATTTGATGAAATAATAGATGAAAACTTCTCTAACCTAAGGAGGGAAACAGTCATCCAGGTACAGGAAGCACAGAGAGCACCAAACAAGATAAACCCAAAGAGGCCCACACCAAGACACATCATAATCAAAATGTCCAGAATTAAAGATAAAGACAGAATCCTAAAAACCGCAAGAGAAAGACAAGTTACATACAAAGGAAACCTCATAAGGCTATCAGCTGACTTCTCAGCAGAAATCTTACAGGCTGGAAGAGATTGGCACGATATATTTAAAGTGCTAAAAGGAAAAAACTTACAGCCAAGAATACTCTACCCAGCAAGGTTATCATTCAAAATGGAAGGAGAGATCAAAAGTTTCCCAGACAAGCAAAAATTAAAGGAGTTTGTCACCAAGAAACCAGTGCTACAAGAAATGTTAGAGGGACTGATTTAAGGGGAAAAGAGAAGATCACAAATAGGAAAAATTATCTGTTTTCACAATAAGAGGGTAATGGATACAAATGCACAAAAAAGTGGTTAGATATGATATCAAAAACATAAAATGAGGGTGGAAGGGAGTTAAAGAGTAGAGCTTTCATACAGAGGTCAAACTAAAGAGACCATCAATTCTATATAGAGGACTACTAAAACACTGAGGGAAAAAAAAGTTAAAAAATGGCAGTAAGTACATACTTATCAATAGCTACTTTAAATGTCAATGGACTAAATGCTCCAATTAAAAGGCACAGGGTGGCTGACTGGATAAAACAACAAGATCCATATATATGCTGCATACAAGAGACACACTTCAGACCTAAAATCACTCACAAAGTTAAAGGGATGGAAAAAGATACTCCACGCAAATGGCAATGAAAAGAAAGCTGGGGTAGCAATACTCATATCAGAAAAAATAGACTTTAAAACAAAAACTGTAAAAGGAGACAAAGAATGGGATTACATAATGATCAAGGGAACAATCCAACAAGAGGATATAACACTTGTAAATATCTACGCACCCAATGTAGGTGCACCTAAATATATAGACCAATTATTAACAGACATAAAAAGAGAAATAGACAGTAACACAATAATAGTAGGGGACTTTAACACTCCACTTACACCAACGGATAGATCATCCACACAGAAGATCAATAACGAAGCATTAGTGTTAAATGACACACTAGAACAGATGGACCTAGTAGATATATACAGAGCATTCCATCCAAAACACAAAGAATACACATTCTTTTCAAATGCACATGGAACATTCTCCAGGATTAATCACATATAGGCCACAAATCAAGTCTACATAAATTTCAGAAGATTGAAATAATACCAAGTATCTTTTCTGACCAGGATGGTATGAAACGAGATCTCAACTATAGGAAGAAAATCAGAAAAGCCACAAATACGTGGATATTAAACAAAATGCTACTGAACAACGATTGGGTCAATGAAGAAATCAAAGGAGAAATAAAAAAATACCTGGAGACAAATGAAAATGAAAATACGACATGCCAGAATTTATGGGATGCAGCAAAAGCGGTTCTAAGAGGGAAGTTTATAGCGATACAGGCCTTTTTCAACAAACAAGAAAAATCTCAAATAAACAATCTAACAATGCACCTAGAGGAACTGGAAAAAGAGAACAAACAAAGCCCAAAATCAGTAGAAGAAGGGAAATAATAAAAATCAGAGCAGAAATAAATGAAATAGAGACTGAAAAAATTAATAAAACCAAGAGCTGGTTCCTTGAAAAGATAAACAAAATTGACAAACCTTTAGCTAGACTTCCCAAGAGAAAAAGAGACAAGGCTCAAATAAGTAAAACCAGAAATGAAAGAGGAGAAATTAAAACAGACACCTCAGAAATACAAAAGATTATAAGAGAATACTATGAAAAGCTATATGCCAACAAATTCGACCATCTGGAAGAAATGGATAAATTCCTAGAATTATACAAGCTTCCAAAACTGGATCAAGAAGAAATAGAGAATTTGAATAGACCAATCACCAGTAAGGAGATTGAAACAGTAATCAAAAACCTCCCCAAAAATAAAAGTCCTGGAATTCTACCAAACATTCAAAGAAAACTTAATACCTATCCTTTGCAAACTCTTCCAAAATATTGAGGAGAAGAGGAAGCTCCCTAACTCATTCTACGAAGCCAACATTACCCTGATACCAAAACCAGACAAGAACAACACAAAAAAAGAATATTACAGGCCAATATCACTGATGAACATCGATGCAAAAATCTTCAACAAAATACTAGCAAATCGCATACAACAATATATTAAAAAGATTATACACCATGATCAAGTGGGATTTATTCCAGGCATGTAGGGATGGTTCAACATTCGCAAATCAACCAACCTGATACACCACATTAATAAAATGAAGAATAAAAATCACATGATCATCTCAATAGATGCAGAGAATGCATTTGACAAGATACAGCATCGATTTATGATAAAAACTCTGAATAAAATGGGGATAGAAGGAAAGTACCTCAACAGATTAAAGGCCATATATGACAAACTCACAGCTAATGTCATCCTCAATGGTGAAAAACTGAAAGCTATCCCTCTAAGAACAGGAACCAGACAAGGATGCCCACTGTCACCACTCCTATTTAATACAGTACTGGAAGTCCTAGCCAGAGCAATCAGAGAAGAAAAAGAAATAAAAAAGATCCAAACTGGAAAGGAAGAAGTGAAACTCTCACTACTTGCAGATGACATGATTTTATATATGGAAAACCCTAAAGAATCCACCAAAAAACTTTTAGAAGTAATAAACGAATACGGTAAAGTCACAGGATACAAAACTAAGATAGAAAAATCAGTTGCATTTCTATACACTAACAAGGAAGGAGCAGAAAGAGAAATTAACAATACCATCCCATTTACAATTGCAACAAAAAGAATAAAATAGCTAGGAATAAACTTAACCAAAGAGGTGAAAGATCTGTACACCAAAAACTATAAAACATTGCTGAAAGAAATTGAAGAAGACACAAAGAAATGGAAAGATATTCCATGCTCTTGGATTGGAAGAATTAACATAGTTAAGATGTCCATACTTCCTAAAGCAATCTCTAGATTCAATGCAATCCCTATCAAAGTTCCAACATTTTTCACAGAAATAGAACAAAGAATCCTAAAATTTATATGGAACAACAAAAGACCCCGAATAGCTAAAGGAATCCTGAGAAAAAAGAACAAAGCTGGAGGTATCACACTCCCTGATTTCAAAATATACTACAAAGCTATAGTAACCAAAACAGCATGGCACTGGCACAAAAACAGATACACAGATCAATGGAATAGAATCAAAAGCCCAGAAATAAACCCACACATCTATGGACAGCTAATCTTTGACAAAGGAGCCAAGAACATACAATGGAGAAAAGAAAATCTCTTCAACAAATGGTGTTGGGAAAACTGGATAGCCACATGCAAAAAAATGAAAGTAGACCCTTACCATACACCATACACAAAAATTAACTCAAAATGGATTAAAGACTTAAGTGTAAGACCTGAAACTATGAAACTTCTAGAAGAAAGCATAGGCAGTACGCTCTTCGACATCGGTCTTAGCAACATATTTTCAAGCACCATGTCTGACCAGGCAAGAGAAACAATAGAAAAAATAAACAAATGGGACTACATCAAACTAAAAAGCTTCTGCACAGCAAAGGAAACCATCAACAAAGCAAAAACACAACCCAACAATTGGGAGACGATATTTGCAAACCACACATCTGATAAGGGGTTAATCTCCAAAATATATAAAGAACTCATGCATCTCAACAACAAAAAAACTAACAACCCAATTAAAAAATGGGCAAAAGACCTGAACAAACATTTCTCCAAAGAAGATATACAGATGGCCAACAGACACATGAAAAGATGTTCAACATCATTAGCTATCAGGGAAATGCAAATCAAAACTACAATGAGATATCACCTCATGCCTGTCAGAATGGTCATAACTAACAAGACAGGAAACAAATGTTGGAGAGGATGTGGAGAGAAGGGAACTCTCATACACTGCTGGTGGGAGTGCAAACTGGTGCAGCCACTATGAAAACAGTATGGAGATTCCTCAAAAAATCAAGGATAGAACTACCATATGATCCAGCTATTCCACTGCTGAGTATTTATCCAAAGAACTTGAAAACACCAATGCGTAAAGATACATGCACCCTTGTGTTCATTGCAGCGTTATTCACAATAGCCAAGACTCGGAAGCAACCTAAGTGCCCATCAAGGGACGAATGGATAAGGAAGATGTGGTATTTATACACAAGGGAATACTACTCAGCCATAAGAAATGATGAAATCCAGCCATTTGTGACAACATGGATGGACATTGAGGATATTATGCAAAGTGAAATAAGTCAGAGGGAGAAGGTCAAATACCAAATGATCTCACTCATTAAGTAGTAGATAATAACAACAACAAACAAACACATAGAGGCAGAGATTGGGTTGGTGGTTGCCAGAGGGGAAGAGGGGATGGGGGAGGGCAAAAGGGATAATTTGGCACATGTGTGTGGTGATAGGTTGTAATTGGTATTTGGGTGGTGAACATGATGTAATCTATGCAGAAATAGAAGTATAATGATGTACATCTGAAATTTATACAATGTTATAAACCAATGTTACTGCAATAAACAAAAAATTAAAAAAAAAAAAGAATAAAACCAATCAGAGGAAAGCACAGTAAGACATAGAGATAAATAAAGACCAACTCCACACTGAATCCAAGTGGCCTGAAGCTGGTATAACCCATGCTGCCTCTACTCAATCATGTGCTTATTTGATAATGTTTGTCTCCACCAGACCAGGAATTCCCTGAGTATTGTGGTATCTCCAGGGTCCATCACATACAAGTTCTTCATAGATATTTGCTGACTGAATTAATCAATCAATGAAATAATGAAGGAACTACTTAAGACTGTCCCAGAAAATCTGGGTGAAAGCATGCCAGATCAATGTACTACTCACATTTTAGACAACACATGTAAATATCCACCAAAATCAATTGGATGCCCCCAGGTGTAAATGGGAGGAACAAGAAAGCTGGTTCTGCTTAGAAGTCAAT